>NC_132866.1:29131532-29793317 GCF_048164855.1 Canis lupus baileyi
GGCATTTGTGACTGCTGCTTTGGTAGAGTAAATTCTAAACCATTTTGTAGAAGGTTGTCTCTTTAGGGGCTTCTTGAGCTTCTAAGTGGTTTTTACTGTTTGGATGTGAGAAGGAAGAGAGTAGCCCATTGGTGCAGAGCTACATTGTTCTCTTCATGTACTTCGGTCTTCTCTTTGACATCTAAATTCTGTCTGTTCTTCATGCCTATAGCACATCTTCTATGAGAGTTTCACCAGAATGTAATATTATTTTATTTTATTTTATTTTATTTTATTTTATTTTATTTTATTTTATTTTATTTTATTTTATATTTTTTTAGTGCAGGCTAACTAAATGTTAGAGTTGGAAGAACTTCAGTTCATGTAGTCTGGTCTTCTATCCAATTCCACCAAGTGTGGGTAGAGATGGCAAGTATATACTGAGTAAACCAGCCAAAGTTTTGGTTTTGGCTAAGACCGGTTATGTAGTTGTCTGAGCCCATTCCTCTTCTAAGAACTGGTGGTGCTTTGCTTCAAGTTGTATGTATCACAGCTAATAGCTATTTATGATTACACAGTCCTTCCATGAGGCAATTTATTTAGTACTTTTGTGAAGAATCAATCAGGCCAGAAACTAATATAACACTATATGTTAATGAACCAGAATTAAATTAAAACTTAAAAAAAGGAATCAATCAGGCCAAATACAATATCTTTGTGGATGGAATCTCAGCAATTGCAGATGACAGAAAAGAAGTAGATGTGATACATTCTGACACTTTGTATACATTAGTATTAGATCCAGTTCTACAGGGACTCTCACTTGAAAATAGACTTCAGGTTGATTGGGTGTGAGACCTGGTGTACAGATGAAAAAGCAGGACTGTGGTCAATACTGTGAGGATGGCCTTAGAAATATATTCAGCAGATGAATGATTTATGCTGAGCTGTTCAAAAGTCTGCTTCTGAGTTCAGTGTACAACCCAGTTGTGTTGCGTGTTTTCATGAACATACTTGAGATGGAACAATGGTGTCTTCATCTGGGAATGATGTGAAACTAGAGAAATACTGCAGACCACAGAGGAGGGAGCTGGAGCAGAGATTTGAATATTCATGGACATCTGCCAAATATCCATATATATTTGCATACATTTGTAGAAATGGATAAAAATACTTACTGAGGCAGATTCTGCTGTGGAGTCATTTATTCTGCTGGGTGATACAGTGGGAGGAACAATGATAATCATAGGAGGCCTAGGTTCTAATCTTTGCTCTGTACAAAATGCTGTGCAGTCAAGATGCTAGCCAAATCATTTCATCCCTGATTCCAGTTCCCTTATCTGTGAAATTTGAAGATCTTTTACTCTGTATCATCTCTCTAGCACAGGAGTCAGCAAAGTACAGCTTGCAGGCCAAATCTTGCCACCACGTGTTTCTGGAATTTTTTGGAACGCAGTCTTGCCCCTTTATTTATGTATTGTCTATGGCTGCTTTTGCATAACAACAGCAAAGTTTAGTTGCAATAGGAGGCTGGATGGCCCACAAAACCTAGAATATTTACTGTTTGGCTTTTTATAGAAAATAATCTGGCAATCTCTGCTCTGGAAAACATTTGAAAAAATTAGAGGGTTTTAGTCATTGAGACTAGGGATGCTACTGGTATTTAGTTCGGTGGGGGAGCAAGAATGTCAAATGTACTTCAGGGCAGGACATAATGAAAAACTGTCTTAACCTGAAATTCCAATAGCTCCCTCCTAGAAATTCCTTCTCGATTTTTAATTCTAAGAAGAACCACGTTTGAAAGCTGTCTGTACTCTTTTAGGCCACTAAGGCATCAGTTTCCCAAATTAAATGGGTTAGGAATTTTTTTTTAACCATTCCCCATAACCTGAAAGGAGTATCCACTAAGAATCTGAATCCATTATTATGCTTATTGGTGAAATGTTAGAATCATTCCCCTTAAAATCAGGGTGAAGCCAACAATGCCCACAGGTCACCTTTGTACTGGAGGTTCTAGGTGGCAAAATAATGTCAAGAACTCTGAGAGTCTGTGTTTTTAGCCTACTTGCAAGGTAAGAAGGTAGACTGCCAGAGTTTCATGATGCTGGCAGAAGATATGAAACCTCCTGTGTCAAACACAAACGAGTTTGTTTTTTGCAGCAATAGCAGTGGACAGAATATCAGCAACTTTTTGCACTGTTTTCCTGAGTCTCAATTCCCAAAAAACAAGAAGAATGCTAGGTGATACTTGCACATGCAGTGGGTTGTATAACAAGAGGGGAACCCTGAGGTTAAGGAACCTGAATCTTTTATGATGAGAAGTTAAACAGACCTTCCCTTTCCTCTGGAAGGAGATACTATATTATATTAGACACTAAGCGTGCCTGCCCTTTGCTCTGGAAGGAGGGTACTACCTTTGTCTTCTAAGACTCTTTAGTATACAAACATCTTTGAAAAGATAATCTGGAACAAAGGTAGCCAGTATCTCTGATTGTAAGATAAGCATAAATCCAAGAAACCAGTGTTTTCCAATACATAAGAAAAGCAAATTAAAAAGTTTTGGAGGGATGCCTGGGTGGCTTATCGGTTGGGTGCCTGCTTTCGGCCCAGGGCATGATCTTGGAGTCTTGGGATCGAGTCCTGCATCGGGCTCCCTGCATGGGGCCTGCTTCTCTCTTTGCCTGTGTCTCTGCCTCTCTCTCTCTCTCTCTCTCTCTCTTTGTGTCTGTGTCTCTCATGAATAAATAAATAAAATCTTTAAAAAAAAAAGTTTTGGTAACTTTGTATGGTGACAGACAGTAACTACACTTACTGTGTTGATCATTTTGCAGTATACGCAAATGGTAATTGCTATGTTGTACACCTGAAACTAATATAATGTTGTATGTCAATTATACTTCAACAAAATAGTAAATAAATAAAATATGTAAGAATTAAGGAAGAAACAAATTTATTTTTACTAGCAGATATGATTGTTTATGTAGTGAATTCATGAACATTGAGTCACAGATGTTTACAAAATAGAGTGTTTGCCAAGATTGCTAGATTCAAGTTCTGTATAACAAAACAAGCTACATTTTTATAAACTGGGAACAAAAATTTAGAACATATTATAAAATTGATATCATTTATAAAATTAGCAAAACTATAGAACCTTTGAATAAATCTAAGAAACGTTTCACTACATTTTAATAGAGGACATTGTAAAACTTGAAAAACATAAAAGAAGACCTCATGGAGATGCATAATGTCATGGATAAGAAGACTAAATGTCTTGAAATTGTTTCCAAATTAATTTATAAGTTCAGTGCATTTCAAGTTTTTACAGGCTGTGTGTGTGTGTATCTAATTTACTTAACAGGTTGGTCATCCCCATAGATGCAGAGAAAGCATTTGAAAAAATTTAACATCTATTCATGATAAAAGCTCTTGAAGGAACTTCCCTAACCACATAAAAAGAATCTACAAAAATGCTATCGTAACATTATTTTAAATAATGAAAAACTGAATACTAGCTACAATTGAGAAGAAGGCAGGATTTTCATTTTCATCACTCTTATTCCACATCATTCTTGAAGTCTGAGCCAGTGTAAAAAGGGAAGAAAAAATAAATGAAAGGCATACAGATTAGAAAGGTCGGCATAAAACTGTATATATTTGCTGATAACATAATAATATACATTAGAAAATTCCAAAGACTAGGAAAGTTCTTAGTACTAATGATGAGTTTACCAAGGCTGCAGAATACTATGTTAATATACAAAATTAAATTGTATTTCTATATCTACACTTACAATGAACATTGGAATTGGAAATTTACACAAAGTAGCACCAACAGTATAAATTTATGATAGCACCAAAAATTATAAATATAACAAAATACATGCACAATATTTATGCTGAAAATTACAGAACAATGGTGAAAGAAGTCAAATAAATGGAGATAAATATATATATATATATATAATATAAGTTTACAGATTAGAAAATTCAGGGTTGTTAAGACAGCAGTTTCCCTAATATGTGATGTATAGATTCAATTCAGTCAGAATCAGAATCAGGAAACTTTTCTATAGATATATTCGTCTATTAAAATATGTGAATATGTCTGTGTATACACAAGCACAAACACACACACAGGAACTAGAATAGGCAAAAAATTCTGAAAAAAGAGGAATAAAGTTGGAATACTCACATCACTTGATTTTAGTAATTACTGTAATGCTGTAGTAATAAAAAGCATATGGTATTGGTAAAGGAAAAACACATATCAGTGGAACAGAATAGGGAGCTTAGAAATACATGCACACAAATATCGTGAACTAAGTTTTGACAAAGGTGCAAGGGCAATTCAATGAAGAATGGAAGTCTTTTAAAAAAATGGTGCTGGAATGATTGGAAGATACTATGTGAAAAGTTGAACCTTGATACATACTTCACACTCTACAAAAATTAACTCAAAATTGATCATACATACCTAAACATGAAACTTGTAAAACTTCTAGAAGAAATGATAGGAGAAATCTGTATGACCTTATAATTGGCAAGAACTTTTTAGATGTAATATCAAAAATATGATCCATAAAAGAAAAAATTGATTATCTTATCAAAGTTGGTATCTTTTGCTTGGCAGGTGGAAGACCCTTTAAAGAGAATAAAAAAGTGAAGCCACAGACTGGGAGCAAAATTTTAAAATTGCAAATCTGTTAAAGTATTTGTGTTTAGGACTTACAAAAATTTTTTGAATTAAAAAAAAATTAGAAACTGAATTTAAAAATGAGTAAAAGATATGAATAGACACTTTACCAAAGAAGAAATTTGGATGGAAAATAAGTATATGAAAATATGTTCAGTATCATTGTCCTTGGGGAATGAAAATTAAAACCACAATGAGATGCCAATTCAAATCAATTAGATAACAGACAAAACTGAAGTGCTGTTGAGCATGTGGAACAGCTAGAACTCTCATTCATTGTTGGTGAGAATGCAGATTTGTACAACCACTCTGGCAAAGAGTTTGGCTATCTCTTATTAAGCCAAACACACTTATCATATGACCCTGCAGTCTTGCTCCTGGAAATTTACCCAAGTCAATTTTTTCTATGAAATTTATGTTCATAGAAAAACCTGAATGTGAATGTTTATAGGAGCCTTATTCATTGCCAAAAACTGGAAATGACCCAGATTTCCTTCAGTAGGTGAATGGGTAAACAAATGCTGGTGCATTCATCCAATAGAATAATATTCGGCAGTAAAAAGGAATAAACTATTGATGTACAGCAGGATGAATGAATCCTAAATGCATTTTGCTAAATGAATGAAGCCATATTCCAAAGTCTACATGTTGTATGATTCCATTGATATGACATTCTGAAAAAAGATGAAGTTATAGGGACAGAAACCCCAAACCAAAAAACAACAGATCATTGTTTGCCAGGGTGAGAATGGAATGAGAGATTGATAAGGAAGGGGTAACAAGAGGGGTTTTCTTAGGTGATCAAACTGTTTTGTATGCATATGTGTAGTGGATTCTTAATTCTGTGCAGTTGTCAAAACTCACAGAACCTGTCATACCATAGAGTGAATTCTATTGTCTTCAAATTAAAAAAAAAAAAAATCAACCAGGATGTTAGGGAAACAATGATGGAATGTACATTTACAAATGAATATAACTGTATTACAAGGAATGAGAACCACATTGAAGGCTTAGAGAAGAAAAGAGATGACCTAGGTAGCTTTATTTTGACTGGGTTCTATAAGGCTAACGAAAAAAGAACTGAAAAACAAAAAACCACTGTGCTTGATAAATTTGTCATAGGGGTATGGATTAGCAATCCTGAAACTGCATGTTACTACTGTTGAACAAATAAGTAAATATATTATAGTATAAAACAAGCAGATTTCTCACTGTCAGAGAAAGAAATTACAAATAAGAAAATGGGAATGCTAGAATAAACCCTTTGGTGTTGGATTGGAATTGGAGACATTAATATGAACTATGTTTTTTTCCTTTTAATAGGTAGATTGATACAGTAAATATAGATTTATCTATATACATCAGTTAGTAGATACATATACATTTCCTAGGTCAATCTACTGAGAGGATCTAGAAGTAGTGCACCCCAGTAGCAATGAGTGCATGTTGTGCCCAGATCTTGGTTTTTAAATAGCATTCTCAAACAAAAGGAACCAGAGCTCCTTGGCAAAGTATATGATTCAAAGACTGGGGCAAGGAAAATACAAGATGTTCCTGGAACATTTGTGGTGTTAGAAAATAAGGAAGTTGTTAAGAAAAAATGATGTGGGTATGTCAAAAGGACACAAAAGCTAACCTGGAAAAGTTCCAAATAGCTAAAGCTGGAACAACTTGTGCAACAAAATAGATAAATATGATGACTTAAAGAATGAAATAAATACTTGTAAGTCCATACTAATATAAACAGCAATTGAATAAATAAGTGGAGAAGGGCCACTTAATTTCTTACAGAATTAATGAAAGTAGAAGGAATGGGGAAAATAGAATATTCCACCATTGGAATACTAGAGGAATAATTGCTGTAGGCAAGATCCTCTAATGAATACTAAAATTAGTGGGTAGACATTTACAGGAAAGCACGGTATTGTATAGACTCAAAGTTTCTCCTATAAAATATTTATTAATTACAAAGGCAAAATAGTAACTTAACAGTGAAGAAACCTGTCAGACCACCTTAACAAGATTATTGGGGTTAATATCATCATTAATAAGACCTAAGAATAACTCTCTGGTATCCTGGCCCCAAATCCATAATTTATTCCAGCTATGAAAAAACTTCAGCCAACTCAAACTGCAGGACACTTTATTTGAGCCTGATGACTACTCTTGACAAGTGACAAAGTCATGAAAGACAAGGAAAGACAGGAACTGTTACAGTTCAGAGGATATTAGGGAGACTTGACAACTAATAATGTAGTGTGGGATCTTGAATCAGGTTCTGGAATCCAAAAGGGTACTCATAAACTGGTGAAATATATAGTAAAGTCTGTAGTTTAGTTAATCATATTTGTAGCAGTGTTGCTTTCTTATTGTCCCATGGTTGTAAAAATGTAAACTAATATATTTTTTTATCTATGTAATAAAAGCATACATACATACATATATACAGTTTTGTAAGTGTATTATTTGGAGGATTTAGGTTGGTGGTTATCTTTGTAAAGGTGGAGAGAGGAAGGAGAATGTTATTGCTGACAGGTAAGCAGAGGGCTTCACATATTTCTGAACTATTTTCTTTAAACTGATCTGAAGCAAATATAAAAATGTCATGCAACCATGAGAAAATGCTCTGCATCACTTGCCATCAGGGAAATACAAATCAAAACCACAATGAGATACCACCTCACACCAGTGAGAATGGGGAACATTAACAAGGCAGGAAACCACAAATGTTGGAGAGGATGCGGAGAAAGGCGAACCCTCTTACACTGTTGGTGGGAATGTGAACTGGTGCAGCCACTCTGGAAAACTGTGTGGAGGTTCCTCAAAGAGTTAAAAATAGACCTGCCCTACGACCCAGCAATTGCACTGTTGGGGATTTACCCCAAAGATTCAGATGCAATGAAACACCGGGACACCTGCACCCCGATGTTTCTAGCAGCAATGTCCACAACAGCCAAACTGTGGAAGAAGCCTCGGTGTCCATCGAAAGATGAATGGATAAAGAAGATGTGGTTTATGTATACAATGGAATATTCCTCAGCCATTAGAAACGACAAATACCCACCATTTGTTTCAACGTGGATGGAACTGGAAGGTATTATGCTGAGTGAAGTAAGTCAATCGGAGAAGGACAAACATTATATGTTCTCATTCATTTGGGGAATATAAATAATAGTGAAAGGGAATATAAGGGAAGGGAGAAGAAATGTGTGTGAAATATCAGAAAGGGAGATAGAACATAAAGACTCCTAACTCTGGGAAACGAACTAGGGGTGGTGGAAGGGGAGGAGGGCGGGGGGAGGGGGTGAATGGGTGATGGGCACTGAGGGGGGCACTTGACGGGATGAGCACTGGGTGTTATTCTGTATGTTGGTAAATTGAACACCAATAAAAAATAAATTTATTATTTAAAAAATGTCATGTAAGGATAGAGCTGGGTGAGGATACATGGGTGTGGGTGGGTATTCTGTGTACATTTCTCTGTTCCAAACATTTTATATTTAAAGTAATAATGAAGGTTTTTTTTTTTTTTTTTTTTTTGAGGGGGGAGAGGGGCAGAGGCAGAGAGAGAATTCTACTCTGGGTGCAGAGCCTGACACAGGACTCCATCTCATGACCCTGAGATCCTAACCTGAGCTGAAATCAAGAGTTGGATGCTTAAAACTGAGTCACCCAGGTGCCCCAAGAAGGACTTTTTTTTTTCCTAAAAGCGATGTTAATGCCTTGGAGATCCATGAGACTGTATTTGTGGATTCCAGTGTACAGTTTTAGTTACCTGATATGAGGTGCATATTATTAATTGGAATTGAAAAGAAGGGGACAACTTCAAGAGACATTTTGAAACCAAAGTGGATTAATTTGGTGACTTGAGGAACAGGGAGAGAGAAAGAAGAATAAAAGATGAGGAGACCAGAGACTAGAAGGTTAGGAAAATATGTGGCTGACTAAATCAGGGAAATTAAAGAACATAGGCAATGAGTGCTTTGACTTGGGGTTATAGGCTCTCAGCACAGAGACTCTCCTAGTTTCTGTGAACCTCTTTGAAGGGTTTGAAGATTAATCAGTCTTTCTTTTCCTATTGCTGTTTTAGTGGCTGCATTGAAGCCAGGAAGGAAGGGAGTGGTTCTAGCTAAATCCTCCATCATTTGGGTGAGAATAGCCAAAGCATTCTGTCAAGCCTGTACCTTCTGGGTCTGGCAGTACAGTAGCAGCATACAAAATTATATCAAAGTTGTGTTGTCTAATCTCATAATCCTCAGAGAAAACTATATATGGACTTTAACAATGGCATTGCAGCACCAAGATCCTAAGATGGTTCTTGTTTTAATTTTTGAAAAACTCTTATATTGCTGGTCATTTTGATTACTTAAAAAAATTTCAAATGGTCATAAAATACACATAATGAAATTTACCATCTTAACCATTTTTAAGTGTATGATAAATGGTTTTAAGTACATTCACATTATTGTGCAACCATCACTATCATCCATCTTCAGAACTTTTTTCTTCTTGCAAAACTAAAACTTTGTACCCATTAAATAACAACTCCTTTCTCTCCACCTTCTAGCCCTTGGCAAGCAACATTTTACTTTCTGTGTCTATAAATTTGACCATCCTAGGTGCCTCAAACAAATGGAATTATTCAGTATTTCTCTTTTAAAGTTTTATCTGTGTATTACTGGCTTCTTTCACTTATCCTTAAGGTTCATTCATGTTGTAGCATGTGTCAGAATTTCCTTCCTTTTTTTTTTTTTAAGATTTTGTTATTTATTCATGAGAGACACACAGAGAGTCAGAGACATAGGCAGAGGGGGAAGCAGTCTACCTGCAGGGAGCCTGATTCGGGGACTTGATCCTAGGACGGCGGGATCAGGACCTGAGCTGAAGGCAGATGCTCAACCACTAAGCCACCCAGGCCCCCCAGAATCTCCTTTCTTTTAAGGCTGAACAATATTTCCTTATATGTGTATACCACATTTCATTCATCTATCTGTCAAAGGACTCTTGGGCTGCTTTTACTTTTTTGCTATTGTGAATAATGCTGCTACGAACATGGGTGTATTATTTTTGTTACTTTTTAACAGAATTTTAAAGCTATAATTTGCATATGAAAGTTCATCCATTATAAGTATATTGTTATTTCTGTGAAATATATAGAGTTGTGCAACCATCATCCTAATCCAGTATTAGAACACTTGCATGCCTGTTTGCAGTCAATTCTTCTCCCATACCAGCCTCTGGAAACCAGTGATAGCTTTCTATCAGATTGATTTGCCTTTTCTAGAAATTTTACTTAAGTAGATTCATACAATACATAGCCTTTTTGTGTCTGTTTTTTTTTTTTTCACTTTATGTTGTTGAGGTTTTCCAGGTCTAGCATTTATCAGTAGTTTGTTTCTCCTTTATTGCTGAATAGTATTTGTATGTATCTTCCACTTTTTGTTTATCAGTTTACCAGTATATGGAATTCGGGTTGTTTCTAGTTCTTACTGTGCACAGTGCCGATGTATTTAACTACAAGTGTTTGTGTGAAGATACGCTTTTATTTGTTTTGGGTAGATTTCTAGGGGTGGATTTGTTGGGTCATACAGTAAGTTTATGTTTATCTTTTTAAGAAACTGCTGAAGTGTTTTACGAAGTGGCTGTATCATTTTACATTCCCACTAGCAGTGTGTGGGGGTTCTTGTTTCTTTACATACTTGTTAACACTTCATATTGTCAGTCTTTTAGATTATAGCCCTTCTGGGGTAGCGCCTCGTTGTGATTTTAGTTTGTGTTTCCTAATGACTAATGCATGATTTGAGCATATTTTCATGTGCTTATTAGCCAATTGTATATATTCTTTTGTGAAATATCTGTTTGGATATTTTGCCCATTTTTTAAATTGGGTTGTTAGTCTTTTTATTGAGTTGTAAACATTTCCTTTATATATTTATCATATATGTGATTTTTAAATATTTTCTTTCAGTCTGCCTCTTAGCTTTTTATTTTCTTAATGATTTTTTAAAAAGCAAAATCTTTTACTTTTGGTGAAGTTCAATTCATTATTTTTTCAATTCATTATTTTTTTCCACTGTGAATTGTACTGTTGATGTTATAACTAGGGAAATCTTTACCTAACCTAAGGAAACAAAGACATTTTCCTATATATTCTGGGAAATGTATGACTTCAGTTCTTCTCTTTAGGTCTGTGATCCATTTTGAGTTAATTTGTGTGTGTGTGTGTATTATGTAAGGTGCAAAGGTCTAAGTTCTTTTTAAATTCTATTTTGACCCACCATTTGCTTCGATGTGGATGGAACTGGAGACTATTATGCTGAGTGAAATAAGTCAATCAAAGAAGGACAAACATCATATGGTCTCATTCATTTGGGGAATATAAAAAATAGTGAAAGGGAATAGAGGGGAAGGGAGAGAAAATGAGTGGGAAATATCAGAGAGGGAGACAGAACATGAGAGACTCCTAACTCTGGGAAACGAACAAGGGGTGGTGGAAAGGGAGGTGGGCGGGGGGTGGGGGTGACTGGGTGACAGGCATTGAGGGGGGAACTTGATGGGATGAGACTGGGTGTTATTCTATATGTTGGCAAATTGAACTCCAATAAAAAAAATAAATTAAAAAAATAAATTCTATTTTGAAACAAATTTAGACTCCTAAAAACTTGCAAAAATAGTAAAGTAACTAAACTATAAACCTTCCTTGTATTTTATCAGTTTTTAAATGTATTTATTTCTTCTTATTGGTGTGTGTAATTTTTTAGAAGAATTTATTTATTTATTTGAGAGAGAGAGAGAACATGTGGGGGGACAGGGAGGGAGAAGCAGGCCCCACACTGAGCAGGGATTCCCAGGACCCTGGGATCATGACCTGAGCCAAAGGCATATGCTTAGCAGACTGAGCCATCCAGACGCCCCAGGGTATGTGTAATTCTGTGAAATTTTACACATATGTGAATTTGTGTAACCAATAGAACAGTCAGAATACAGAACTATTATACCACCCAAAATCAACAACCTCATACTACTTGTTTGTAATCTGTTACCTGTCTTTATGATTTTGTGATTTTGAAAATGTTGTATAAATGGAATCATACAGTATATAACCATTTGGGATTACCTTTCCTCCCCTATTTTTGGTAATTTGTGTTTCTTATTTTGCCATTTTCTTAAAAATTCTCAATTTTGTTGATCTTTTCAAAGGAACAGTATTTTGTTTCTTTGATTTTCTCTGTTCCTCTGTTTTTTAATTTCAGAATAGACATCAAGAGAAATGTCTGTTTTCTTCTTTCTACTTGCTTTGTGTTTAATTTTTTCTTATTTTTCTAGTTTCTAGGTGGAAACTTAGATTATTGATTTGAGGTCTTTCTTTTCTAATATATGTATGTAATGCTATAGTTTTCTAAGTACAATTTAGGCTCTGTTCCATAAATTTTGATATCACGTGTTCCCATTTTCATTTAGTTCAAAATATTTTCTAATTTCCCTTGTGATTTCTTTGACTTGCAGGTTATTTAGAAGTGCGTTGTATAGTTTCTTCATACTTGGGAATTTTCTAGAGGTCTTTCTGTTATGGATTCTTAGTTTAATTCCAGTGTTGTCAGAGAACAAGCTTTGTATGACTTCAATCCTTTTAAATTTCTGAGACTTATTTTATGGCCTAGCATAAGGTTATTCTGGTTATGTTTCATGTATGCTTAGAAAATATGTATATTCTGCTTTTATTTGGTATGTCCTATAAATGTCAGTTAAATATATTGACCTTTAAGTGATTTTCTACCTAGTTTCATCAAATACAGAGTAGGAGATTAAAATCTTGAACTATAATTGTTGAATTTCCCTTTCAATTTAGTCAGATTTTGTTTCATGTATTTTAGAACTCACTTGTTATGTGAATATACATTTATGGTTGTTGTATCTTCCTGATATATTGACCCTTTTATCACCATGATTTGTTCCTGTTTGTATCTAGTAATATTTACTATCTTAAAAACAATTTTGCCTTGCACAGCAAAGGAAATCATCAACAAAATGAAAAGACAACCTACTGAATGAAAGAAAATGTTTGCAAATGTATCTGATTGGGTTAATATCCAAAATACAGAAGGAACTCTTACAACTCAATAGTAAACAATCTGATTTAAAAGGGGCAGAATGTCTAGATATTTTTCCAAAGAAGACATCCAGATGACCAACAGGTACATGAAAAGATGTTCAGCATTACTAATCATCAGGGAAATGCAAACCAAAACCACAATGCAATATCTCATTCTCATGCCTGCTTGAATGGCTCTTATCAAAAAGATAAGAAATAACAAGTGTTGATGAAGATATGGAGAGAAAGGAACACTTATACACTGTTGGTGGGAATGTAAATTGGTGTAGCTACTACAGAAAGCAGTATAGAGGTTCCTCAAAATATTAAAAATAGAACTACATATGATCCAGAAATTCTACTTCTGGGTATTTATTTGAAGAAAATCAAAATCTTAAAAGAAAAAATATATGTAGCCCCATTTTCATGTAGCATTATTTAAAATAGCAAGATATGGAAACAACCTAAGTACCCATCAGTGGATGAATGGATAAAGAAATTGTGAGACACATTGACACACACACACACACACGCACACACACACACAATGGAATAAAAAAGAACAAAATTTTGCCATTTGTGATAACATGCATGTATCTTGAGTCCATCATGATAAATGAAGTATATCAGTCAGAGAAAGACAAATACCATACAATCTTATTTATATGTGGAATCTGAAACAAAACAGAACATGCAAATTCATAGAGAACAGATTGGTGGTTGCCAGAGTCAGGAGGTGAGGATGAGGTAAAATGGGTGAAGGGGATCAAAATTTATAAGCCTCCAATTATAAAATAAATAATTCATGGAGATGTAATGTATAGCATGTGACTATAGTTAATAATACTGTACTGCATATTTGGAAGTTGCTTAAGGAGTAAATCTTAAAAGTTAACTCATTACAAGAAAAAAATATTACCATGTATGGTAATGGATGTTAACTAGACTTATTGTGGTAATCATTTCACAACATATACAAATATTGAATCAGTATGTTGTATACCTGAAATTAATATAATGTTATATATCAATTATACTTCAAAAAAAGCAGATTACACAAAACTTAAGAAAAAAAGTTAAGTGGGCTGTTTTTCTTAACTCACTCTTTGGGAGTGTTGGCTAGAAGGACTTGCCTATTATGTTAAGTAGTGTGAAAGAAGGGGCAACTGACAGTCAAAATCAGCAATCTTGTGAATATTAGCCATAGATTCTTTGCCTAAAGGTAATGAGAGAGGAACCAAGTTTTCACTCTCTCAATACTGAATGGAGAGCAATTGTTGATAGAAAAAGGAAAATCTTTTTCTTCCCCTCTCCAGAAAAAAAAAAAAAACGTGATTAAATAACAACATAATGGGTACAACACCAAACCTGTATAGATATTTTGTTATGAATTTAATCACTTCAGCTCTCTTATGGTTATTGTTTGCATGATATATCTTTTTCCATTCTTTTATTTTCAACCTGTATTTGTCTTTAAATCTAAAATATGTCTCTTTAACAGCGTATATTTGGATCTTCTATAAATTCAATCTGACTGTATCTTTTGATTATTTAGTCCATTTACATTTAGTGCAATTATTGGTATAGTCGGCCATTTTGGTATTTTCTATATTTCTTATGTTTACTGCCTTTCTGTTAAACCAATTTTCTAGGTTTTCAAAAAGATTTTTTTAGAATACTTATTTAATTGCTTTGTTAGGTGTTACTCTGTATTATTTTCCATTATTTTCATAGTGGTTGCTCCAGGAATTACACTGTGTATCTTAGTTTTTACAGTCAAATTCAAGTTAATACTAACCTAATTTTGATAAGTTACAGCAACTTTGCATCAATATACATTATTTTTCTATTCCCTCTACAGTATCAATTTTTTATATATTACATCTATATATGTTATAACTACAAAATAAATGTCCTCTGTATATAATCTTATGCATTTTAAAGACATTGAAAGTATAAAAATTCTAATACATTTATCTACATATATGTATTTCTAATGTATTTTTTTTCTGTGTATTTATCTGATGCCATTTCCTTTCAGGCTGAAAGACGTCCTTTAATATTTCTTGTATTAGAAAATTCAGTGTTTTTTATATGGAAGTGTCTATTTTGCTTCCATTTTCTGAATGATAGTTTTGCTGGATATAGAATTCATGGGTTTAAGGATTTTTTCTTTCAGCACTTTAATATGTTGTACTGCTGCTTTCTGACTTCCATTGTTTCAGATTAGAAGTCAACCATTAATTATATTGCTGGTTTCCTTTTTTGAGATGATTTGTTTTCCTTTCTGCTTTTAAGATTTTCTTTTTATCTTGGGATTTCAAGACTTGTACTATGATGTTCTAGGTATACATTTCTTTGTAATTATTTTTTTGTTTGTTGCACTTCTTGGATCTGTGGTTTAATAATTTTCATCAAAGTTAGGAATTTTTTTTATTACTTTTTGAAATAATTTTATGTCTTCTCTCCTCTCATTTTATTCCATAGTACTCTGAGTATTTGTTCATTTTGCTTCAATCTTTTTCTCTCTGTTTTTCATGTTAGGTCATTTCAATTCATCTGTTCCCATACTGATTCTTTCTCTTGCCCTCTGAGATCTGCTGTTAAGCCCATCTACTGCATTTTTTATTTCAGTTATTTTACTTTTAAACTTTAGACTATCCTTTTATTCCTCTTTTTAAAATAAAAGTTTCTATTTGTTTCATTATTGTATTCATTGAGTCATTATTAGATTTTTCTTAGTTATTTAAACGTTTTTTAAAAAATTTTTTAAAATATATTTACAATTTATTCTTTGAAGTCTGTCTGCTGGGCCATGATAGAGTTAGCTCTAATTGAATGCTTTTTTTTTTTTTTTTTTTTTTTTTTTTAGTATAAGTCACACTTTCCTGTTTTTTTTTGCATCACTCATAATTTTTTGTTGGAAACTGGGCATTTTAGGTATATAAAAGCCAATCTGTAATTTAATTTTTTTCTCTTGATAGTTGTTGCTTTGCCTTTTTAAAAATAAATTATTCAGACTTAATCTTTTTAAGTGCTGCCACTGATATTTCTTCTGTTTTTAAATTATTATTATTATTATTGTTGTTGTTATTATTATTATTATTATTATTATTATTATTATTTTTTTAGCTTGGCTTCCTAGGGTTCATCTTTCAGTCCTAATAGTTTAGTGATCACCCAAAGATTGTTCAGTAGCTGTGTTTCAAACACTTTGAATCCCCAATCCCTAAGGCTTTTACTTGCTGTTGATGGATTTCTGTGAGGATTGGTAGAAATGTTCAGTTTTATGGTAATTTTTAAGTCTGCCTTACCATTTACTTTCCTCCCAGCCTCTTGGCTCTCCGTTGAGTTTGTGTATGGTTTCCCAGTTAGCCAGTTCTGTGTGAAGAATCTTATGCTGAATATCCCCTGCATGTGCATATAGCCTCCCAGTCAGCCAGGGATGTGTGGAAAATTTATGTAGTTCATTTTTATGTTTTCCAAAGCTAGGATTTCCCTGTTAAAGCTTTTGACTGGTCTACTAATCTGCCACTTGCACCAACGGGAACTATAGCCTTAGGCTAATAGAACTGTGGGTTACTAAGTGATTAAAGAATGGAGAAAGATATATCACAGAAAGAAGCAAAAACGAAAATACAAGCATGATTATGCTCACACGTTCAGAAATCATGATTGGCAATAACTTGACGTTAGGGTACCACCTTTGGTGGAGAATGCTTTCTCCCTTGTTGCCTCCCTCAGGGTATATGTTGGATCTTTGGCATTCTTGAACTACATCAGAATAAAGACCATGGGGGAGAGATGAGAAGATGACATATGATAGCTTGTTACTTGGAACTACTTTAATCACATAGCAATTAGGAATATCAGCAAGAAGGAGAGAACTAGTAGGAGGAGGGTAGAAGTTTAGGGATCATTCACCCCATCAACTTTTCAGTTTGGTAAACCAGGAAAGAGCCAAGGCATAAGGATCTTAAGTTTTTAGTCTATGGTTCCATGATTATTTGATAAATTATTTGAAATTCATGCCTAAATCTCCTGGCTTTGAATCTTTATTTTTTTTCTATTATGTTTGACAAAAGTAAAAGTTTTTGTAGAGCCATAAAATTTTTGAGCTAAAAATGAGCTAAAGGTATAATAATATCCTCCAGTAACAACTTTATGATATTAATATAATTATTATCATCCACAAAAACAACCAGAACTTGTTGATATGTCCCTATCAAGGGTCCTGGAATTGAGCCTGGAGGTTGGCTCCCTGCTCAGCAGGGAGCCTGCTTGTCCCTCTCCCCACCACTCATGCTCTTTCTCACTATCTATTTCTCTCAAATAAGTAAATAAATAAAATCTTTTTTAAAATTCTCATTTTGAAAAATTAGGAGAGATTTAGTGATTTGTCTAAGAGCTCTCAGAAAGTGATAGAGATGGGATCTGAACTTGCATATATTTGAATTCTGCCTTTAATATCTGTCATATTGCCTCATATAATGTTGGTGAAAGTACCTTAACCCTTTACTTGGCAGGCTTTTAATGACTAAACTGAAATAATTTTATTGTGTCTGCATCACCTAGTCTTTGCTTA
The DNA here is from genome assembly GCF_048164855.1 of Canis lupus baileyi. Lineage (NCBI taxonomy): Eukaryota > Metazoa > Chordata > Mammalia > Carnivora > Canidae > Canis > Canis lupus. The sequence continues at coordinate 29,148,885 of NC_132866.1, forward strand.
AATATCTCCAGTGATCAGGAACTCACTCCATCTTTAAGTAGTTCCTTATAGGACAGCTTTTACATTTCTTTCATGTAGAGCTAAGTAATATGTCTTTTGGCTACTCCTATAATGTTTGGCTTTCTGTATTTATGCAGAATAAGTCAGTTTTCTTTTCTGTATGAAGCAAGCCATCTTTAATGTTTTCTTTGCCAGGCTCAACACTTTGTTTCAGCTATTTTTAAAAAAATAAAATTATTTACCATCTTGACATTAGATGATTAATGTCCTGAGAAACTATTACAGGCGGAAAACATATAATACTACAAGTAGAGTATTATAATGGCAAAAATAGTAACAGCTACCCTTTGTAGAGTTCTTATTATGTGGTATCTTATTATGTGGTATAGTGCTAAATCTTTTATGACTCTTTACAGTAACAGGATGAAGAAATAGCCTTCAGATGCATTGTTGTCTGTCATTTCTGCAGCTTATAAGGGACCACCAAGCTAGAATTTGAACCAAGGTCTGCTTTAACTCCAACTCTTTACTGTGCTGCCTTTGGCTAGCATGGAATTCAGGGTGGCTATGTTACCTCCTGTATTCTGGATGTTCTGGTTATATTAATTTAGTCTAAGAATTTTGTTAATCTTTTTGGCAGAAGTACTATATTTGGCAGCATTTTACTGACTTACATAAAGCTTGGATTCAACTAAAACTTGTAAAACTTAAAAAGATCTTAAATATTTAAGCTTCTGTTTGGTCTGGCCTTACCCTCTTATGTAATTAATTTTCAATATAATTGCAGGACTTTGTGTTCATGTCTACATCTTGGGGATTTCAGCCTAAGTTTCTAGGTTGTCAAGGTAATTTTGAATTGTGAATCTGTCATCTATAATATTAACTCTCCCTCCAGATATATATGACCATGTACATCTTTAATAAGTACCTTTTTTGTGTGTTTATCTAGTTTTTGATACAATTTCAAACAGATTATGGTGAATAAAGAATTTGTACAGCATATCTATTTTTTTCCTCAAACATTATTGCAGTGTACATTTCTAAAGTCTCAGATAAATGTTTGGCCATGCCCATGGTTTTCTTTTCTTACTATTATTAAAATAATATGGTCACTTTATTTTAAGGTTCTAGTTGGAATGATATTGAAGCTATCAGTTATAATATTTGCTTTCTTTGCCTTCTGAGCAAGACATTTATTATATAGGAAATAGAGAGTTTGGTAGGTGTTCTACTTTTGTATTAGATTCCTGGTAGAGGTATCTGAATAATTTAAACTCCTTTTAACTCTATATATAATGTTTTGGTACAAGTTTGGTAATGTTTTCTGAGCAAGTATCATACATTTTTCTTTTCTGGATAGACCATCTATGGTTTTGCTGCTGTAGAGATTTTTCTCTTTAGTTCCTTACTTTTATTATTTACCATACTTTACTATTAAATTCATGAATTTCTATATAGGAGTAACTTTTGGAAAGATCACTGGACTTGACTTTGAAAATTTCTGGATTTAGGGACTGACGATGCACTGTGAACTTGGGGAAGTCACTTAAGTTTTGTGGACCTCAGTTTCCTCAAATATACAATAGGGATAGTAATATTATTCTTTATCACTTATGATTACAACAACAGGTCAGGATTTCAAAAATAAGAAATTGATATCTCACATAACAAGAAATCAAGAGGTGGGCAGTCTAGGTCAAGAATGGTAGCTATGGGAACTCCTTAAAAACATCAGCACCCTGATGTTATGCTGGAGCTCCAATGGGAGAAGGCAGCTCAGATGCATCTTGTTCTCCTAAAGAAGCAATTCTCAAATCTTAGTCTCTCCCGATCTTCCATTTCACCATCCTTAATGTGTAGTCCTTTGTCCTCTGGCTTCTTGACTCAAGACACAAAATGGCTACTTTAACTCTGGGCTTCATGTCTATGTTTTAGACATAAGGAACAGGAAAGACTAATATGCTAAAGAAAAAAGACCCTGGTTTTCTCTTAGTGAGGTTTTGTCACTAAGGTTAAGTCCTCCTAAGGATGTCTGCCTGTAGCTTTTTGAGCAGAACCATATTACATGGTCATCCCTTGCTTCAAGGAAAGCTGGGAAATTATTAATTTTTGTGTTTTAGTCTCTATAATATAGCAAAGAAAAGTAGAAGGGATTGTGTGTAGGGTTTGGGTCAGCTAGTCAACAAAATCTGCCACATTCATAGGATTATTAGAGGGATTTAGTGATACAATGTAATAAGTTTTCCTCTTGCTTTCTATTGATGGTCTTAAAAACTAGAATGTATCTTGAATTAATTTATTCTACTTTTGTATTCAAGCCTCAGAAAATCTATGAGAGTATTTACTTGAATGTTAAATGAGTTCACTTTATTGCCTACAGTCTAGAAATTGGCATAAATATGTTTAGGAATAAATACTGCATTATTTCCAACCAGCTCCCCTGTTTTCATCCAAGATTAAGTAAGGACCATTCCCACATCTGGCTAATTGTTGTGTCAAATGCACATCCTAACTCTCATTGCCATGGGTTAGTATTTATATCTGGACTTCTCTTTTAGGGCTATGTTGACGGGTTTAAAGATTTATTTGTCTAGAACGATGTCCATATTTCATGCCACATGCCCTATTTTCTCTTTGAGCATTGCTTAAAGAACCAAATATTTCCTGTTGGTACGGTTAACACAGGTATTACTTTTTCCCTTCCAAAGCCATTGGTATCAACAGTGGCAAAGCAGTTTGTTCTTTTTTCTTTTCTTTACTTCCTTTCTTTTCTTTTTCGTTTCTCTTCCTTTCCTTCTTTCCTTCTAGCATTTTCTCCTAAAATCCTTCAATTTGCTACATAAAACTCGAAAGTTTCTGCTGCTATCCAGATTGCTGCTGATAAACATTATTTGTTTCTATGATAATCAGCTGAATTATATTTTAATTTGTAAAAACAAATAACTTAAGGGCATCAAAGCTCTATGGTAATTGGGAAATGTTCTAGGTGAATTTTTTTTTAAATTTTTATTTATTTATGATAGTCACAGAGAGAGAGAGAGAGAGAGAGGCAGAGACATAGGCAGAGGGATAAGCAGGCTCCATGTACCGGGAGCCCGATGTGGGATTTGATCCCGGGTCTCCAGGATCGCGCCCTGGGCCAAAGGCAGGCGCTAAACCGCTGCACCACCTAGGGATCCCCTGTGCCACCCAGGGATCCCTAGGTGAATGTTTTTGAGGAAGACTATTTTCTGGACAATACTTCTGCTTTGAGTGAAAATCATATTGAAGTATAAAAAGCAGCCTGTCACTAATGGGAAAATAATTGGGAAAGAGACAGATCTGTAAAGGGACTCTAGCCCTACTTTTGCTTTCTTCACTGACCCACAAATACTTTTAGATTTAAGGAGTTACTAGTGAGTCAGAATGCAGCCAGAGGCACATGAAAGATAGCAGGAGAAATCCTGAGCAGCTGACCCATAGAATGGCAGCCCTAATTTGAGCTGAATGAACTGGCTGGGAGATAAATTTGAAAACAGGTCACATGTTCTCTGAATATACATGCAGGAGCTATCACCTGGTCCTACAGCAGGAGGTAGAGGAAATAATCATAGTCACTAGTATTCAGACAAGGTTGTATGACTTTTTTTCTATGGAGAATGGTAAAAGATGTTAAGAAAAAGCCCCAGGAAGTGCACAAGTCCTGGAAGTAGACTGAGAGGAGAATGGAGGAGTGAGAATCTTAAGCGAGGTCACAGTGAGGTAATAAAATGGAAATTGCCAAAGATTTTGGAAATAAGAGGAGCCTGGGTGGCTCATTTGGTTAAGTGTCTGCCTTCAGCTCAGGTCATAATCTCCAGGTCCTGGGATCAAGCCTCACGTCAGGCTCCCTGCTCAGTGGGGAGTCTGCTTCTCCCTCTGCTCTTCCCCTTGCTCATTCTCTCTCTTTCTCTCTCTCTCTTTTTCAAATAAAATCTTTTAATAAGTAAAAAAAATAAATAAAAGAATTTGGAAATGACCAGAGAAACTTGCAGGATGTATCATGAAGTTGGAGACACTTCAGGTTTATTACTTCTGGATCTCTTAATTCTGATGAAATCCTAGTAGGTTATAAATTCTGTCATTTTAGGTGAAACAAGATTTTGATGGGTATATGGTTTTCTGTTATATTGTTTTGTTTTGTTTTTGCTGCCTGCCTTTATTTCTCTTTGTAGACATTGTTCGAAGTGATGTTGCCCTGGATAAACAGAAAGGCTGCAAGATTGCTCAGCACCCTGATGTTATGCTGGAGCTCCAACGGGAGAAGGCAGCTCAGATGCATCTTGTTCTCCTAAAGGAGCAATTCTCTAATACTTACAGTAATCTCATATTAACAGGTAAGCCTGTTGGAGTCGTCTGAAATCTTAGAGCATTATAGATTGTTGGCCTCTATTAATTAATAACTTGATGCTTGGGAGACATTAAAATGGACTCTAGATGAGCCCACATCTGTCTGTCTCCACCCACCATATTCCTTTTTAAATTGTGATGACTTTTGCCTTCCTATAAAAAATATTTCTTGTAGTTTGCAGTATTTTGGCTTGAGGTTATAGGCAACTCAGCATGTGTGTTCTCAAAAGACAGAACCAATGAAAACCTAATGAAGCCTTATAAAAATATGACTTTTTAGATGTGTGCCAGTAGATTTGAAAGAATTACTAAATTTGGTGTCTAAGAAGCTGCTATTTTCCTCTTTCTGTGTATGCCCTTTCTATGAACCCAGTGAACATAAAGATGAAATGTAAAAGAGATAATGATCCACAGGCTGAGCTGAGAATGTTCTATTCCTGGTGGAGTCTGAAAATATCTGGAGAATTTGATTTCTTTTTAAGAGCAAAGAGGCTATGAGACAGCCATACTCCCTTACATCCTTGGTTCAAGGAGGAAAGTGAATTTGTATGAGAGCTCAAAGGAGAAACAACTTTTTGCAGGGCTGCCTGCAAACTTGGCTGGTAAAGAGCATGTGAGTTGCATGCTTTTGTCAAGCTTTAGAGAAGATTCTTAGAGCAGAGCTAATGTGAGAATCATTGAGGACTTGGGATAATTAAGAAGAGCAGTCTAAATTACATTCATTTTCTTGAGCAAGGCATACCTGCATTATATTGATCTAAATAAAGTTAAATAAATCAGTGTCTGTTTTTCCTTGTTTATGAACATTTAAAAATCAAAAAGATGGAATGTCTGATAGGCCATGAACATCTCACACTTATTTTTGTCAACCCCAAGTTAGGAAAATTTTAACTTTTTTTACAGGCTTCCTGGCATTTCACCAGGAATTGCTGAATGGCAACCAAATTGTTTTGCTCTTGAGAAAGCACAAGTCTTCTCTAACTTTTCATCTTGTACCTGGTGGAAAACCCAATTGAATGAGATGAAAGTCAGATTTAAATGTGGCTTTGGTGAACAGAGAAGCGAATTATGGATTTCATAAGTATAGGCCTTGTTTTTTGCTCTTTAATAGGTCATTAAGGAGGGAAAACTTAAAAGTGATTTACGGTCAATGCTTGGTTAGTGAAACTGTTTAAGTTTAGATGTTTGGGAAGAACATAGATTTTTATCCAGATTTCTTTATTCTGTCTCAGGTGTACATGTATTTAGTATTTCTAAATTTAGTTATTAGAAATGAAATATTTTTATTTCATCCTTATTTTAATTTTAGGTCCATATTAAAGGGGTCAAACCCCATGCTCTTTAATGTGGCATAGACAGGGCTTAAGGTAATTCTAACCCTAAACTGTGGATCCAGAGTGTGGCTTGAAGGCATATTATCTTTGAAAACACAAGTGTTCTATTGGGTTCAGTGGAATCTTTTCTAATTCTCAGTAACATAATCCCTTTGGATGTTTATTCGCAGTTCAAACTGTTGGAATCAACATTGTCAACTTTTACCCTGACAACTTGCTTACTTTCCACTAAACAAACTTACCCTAGAGAAGAGCCTCTTTCCTGCTCTCACTTCTCCCAAGCTGCTTCAAAGAGTCCTCAGGCCTTTTCCACATTTTTCACCCAAATGCGTGTACAGAGGTGGTACCTTGCCACAGACAGAGCACTTCGTGTGCACCAGTTTGTTTATATGAAAGTTCAGAAGGTTTTGGTCCAGGTGTTGGGAAGAGATGTACTCACTTCAATTTAGCACCGATGGTAAAGCTATTTTAATGTCCTTTAACTAAGTCTTTGATTTTACACAGTGTGGTTTCCTAATTGTTATGAAGTTTAATCCTTGATTTCTTGTATAAATTTTGAGAACATGGTCTCCAGACAGCTAAACATAATATTTAAACATAACTAAACTAACTTTTGTAAATATTTCCCTTTTCAGTGATGAATGTATATTGGTAAGGAGGGTGAGGTTGAAGGGGCAGAGACCTCTCAAATGAAGTGACTTTCTATACCAACATGTTCAGAACACCTACTCCAGGATTTCTGCTTGGTGATGTTCCACTTATTTTTTATAACTCTGGCATAATCTTTGAAATGTCTGCAATGAAAGTATTTATGTGGAACAGTATGAGGAAACTGGGCCTCCACAATCTCAGAAAGAGATAATTTTCTTTACACTTCTGCCCTCCCCTCAACCCTTCTCTTTAATTGTTTACAGAATTTCATGTATATGGTTAGCAGTGTATCATAATTGTTTCCTGGTCAGTTAGCGGTATATTTTTTATTTTAAAATTGGATTCCTAAGATGGTAGTATGGGAAAAAATTAATAAAGTCAGCAATGTAGGAAATTAATTAAGTGACTGAAATATCAGATAGCTAAAAGCCTTTTTAAAATGATGGGTGTTGTGCTTGCTTTGGTAGCACATATACTAAAATTGGTGGGTGTTGCCTCCACCTAACCAGCAAGCCCTCATTCTTAGTTATTCCATCCCTTAACTAACGTGACTGTCAGTGTTGAGGTGAGAGGTATGTCTTCACATTCTGCATTCCGGCTCATGATCTCTCTTAAACAAGCCACCCCTCAGATGCAGGCTTATGGTATTCTAGCTTTGAAGATCTTCTGACCATTCAATAAAAGGAAACAACTCTGCAGTCCTTAGTGACAGCCCAGTTACAGAAATTAATAATATTTCTTTTAATGTGTATATCTTATTGAAGTATTCCACCTTATAGTTTTGGAAAAGTAGATTGTATTTTTGCATGGTATTAAACATGTCTTAATATTTTCATGTGAATGATTTACATAGCAATGGAAATAATGTTAGCCTCATCTAATCTAGAGGGTTTTTGAAATAAACTCCAAGGCTTTCAGAATATGATGGGGTAATACCAGTAGAATATCAGTGATAGAACTATTTTAAATGGTGATGAGTAACATGATGCACTTTTCACACTGACTCACAACACATGGATGTATGCTTGTCCTGTAGCTTCCAGTTTGTCCTGGAGCTTTTAAGAAAGAACAGGGACGGTTCCTCCATTTCTTTGTGTTCTTATGATTCTTAATGTAATAATGTTCTGTATATTTGTTGGAAATATTCTGCTGTGTATATGATGAATGAATTCATTTGGGATAATTTTGACATCTAATTAATAACTTTCATAGGTTCAGATTCAGCTATTCATTTCTCCTCTCCTTTTGCCATCCCCGTACTTTTTTGAGATGTAAATAGAACTTTTGTGGTAGATACCTATAATCAAATGAAAAAGTCAGCCTTAAGGGGCAATGTATTTTCTAGGGTTCCATTTAGAACATAAGCTTCTGGAGGACAAGGAATATCATATTGTACAGCATTCTGCATAGTTATATAGAGCATAGTGAATGATCTTGAAATGAGGTCAAATTAAAATGTATTTGTGCTGTGAAGTCATTTCAACCCTCTATAACCAGGCAGCCTGAACTGAAGCCATAATAAATAGATGGCTTTACCTAAGATGCTTTCCAATGAGGACTATTGTTATGTTAATTGCTGCCACTTTTTGTTTTGTACCTCCTCTTTCAGTCTTAGATTCCGAAGTGAATTGGAGTCCCTATAGTCAGCTTTACTGTGTTACTGTGGCAAATGAATTGAGCAAAAGAAGCTCGCACTTCTGTGTTGTGGCCCATTCTTCTAAGTTTAGTTGAACCAAGAGCTCAAATCAGTGGAATGAGAACTTTCTTTCAGTTCCCATAAGTCATAATGCTCAGAGGACAATTTGCAGGTCTTTTAATGTTACATTCTGTGGTATTGAAGATAAGATACTTTATTTAACCATTTCCCTGTTAATGTACATTAATTTATATACATGTTGACGCATTTATTTCTGTAGAATAGATTTCTCAAAGAGGGATGTCTGGGTCAAAAAGTTTGTATTTTTAAATTTTACAAAATAAGTTTTTTTGTGGTATAATCTATAAGAAAACATCAATTTTGACAAATGTATACGTCATAGAGTCAAATAGCCACCACTACCATCAAGATACGGATTTCCCTCATCCTAGAAGTTTTCTCATCTCCCTTTGCAATCTCCTTTCCCTTCCTCCAGTCCTTAGCTGTATCTGAACTGATATTTGTTCCTAAAAGTCAAAGAAATGGAATAATAAAGTGGTTGTGTGTCTGATTTCTTTCACTAAGCATAATTTTTTTGAGATTCATTCACTTGCTGCATATTTCAGCATTTCATTCCTTTTACTTGCTGAGTGATATTTCATGTTGTGAATATGCTGCAATTTATTTATCCATTTCTCTGTTGATGAACATTTGGTTTGTTTCTAGTTTTTGGTGATTATGAATAAAGCCACTATAAACGTTTGCTCTCAGCTCTTTGTGTTGACATATTTTTTCTTTTCTCTTAGGTAGTATGGTACCTAGGAGTGGGAATGCTTGATTTCCTGGTGTCTGTTTGACTTAAAAAAAGCTGTCAGATTGTTTTCCAAAGTGGCTGAAACTATCTTATATCCTATCAGTATGTAAGAGTTCTAGGTCATCCACATTTTTGCCAACAATTAGTATTGTCTGACATTTAAATTTTAGCAACTCTAATAAATATATAGTATATCTCATGCTTTTAATTTGCAATTTACCTTATGACTAATGGTATTAGCAGCTCTTATGTGTTTATTTGCCATCTATATGTATTCTTTGGTAAAGAAGCTTTTGCCCATTTAAAAAAATAATGAGTTTTGTTTTCTTACTATTCAGTTTTGAGAGAGTTCTGTATATATTTTGTCTATAAGTCCTTTTTTCAGATATGTGATCTGCAAATATTTTTTTTCTGTGACTGTCTTTTTCCTTTTGACTTTTTTTTTAATGTTTTTTTTTTTTTTTTTTTTTGAGAGGAAGAAGGGCTGAGGGAGAGGGAGAAAGAGACTTTTTTTTTTTTTTTTTTTTTAAGGCATGGGAAAGGAGAAGCAGAGTGAAAGATAGAGAGAGAGAGGATCTTAAGCAGGCTCCACACCCAGTGCAGAACCCAGTGCCAGGCTTGATCTCGAAATCCTGAGATCGTGACCTGAGCCATAATCTAGAGTCTGCTGCTTAGCCAACTGAGCCATCCAGACGCCAGTGTCTTTTTATTTTCTTAACAGTTTCTTTTAGAGAGAAGGGTCTTAATTTTGATGAAGTCCAATTTATGAATTTTTTATGGTTTGCATTTAAAATTGTGATGCACATTGCCAGATAATTTTTAGAAAAGATTATAGCAATTCCTATTCTCACTAGCAGTGTATGAGAGCAATTATTTCCTGACATTCTCATTAGCACTGGATATCAGCATTTTTTTCAAGCTTACTCGGCCTAACAGGTGAGAACTATTATCTTATTGTTGCAATTTTCTGGTGATAGCCAGAGAGAGTATATTTTCACATATTGTTAATTTGCAGTTTGTTTTGTGAGTATTCTTTGTGAATTAGGAATGTTAATCCTTTGTCCTATGTATTGCAAATAATTTTCCTGGATATCATTCATTTTTTTACTCTGTTTTTAATTTAGAGCTTTAATATCTTACTAAAACTGTAATTTATGTTTATATTAGCTTGATGTAAGTATATCACATTATTTTCTTCCATGCTGTGAGTGCACTGTTTTTAAAATAAAACATTCTTTTGCTGCTAAATTGAAACATCATATATGGTTATATATTATATATTATACTCCCACATATATATATGTACATCTTTCTGAACTGTATTTTCTGTCATTTTTCTGTTTTTTATTTCTGTGCCAATACTATACTGTTTTGATATCTGGTAAGGTTTATTAACTACTCTCTCACTTTTTCCCACAAAGTTTTCATAGCTATTCTCATATAATCACTTTTTGAAATGAGTTTCTCATTTCTTCCAGTTCAAGAATACTCATCACTAGATTCTGATTGGAATTGTATTCAATTTATATCCTGATTTGGAGGGAATTGATATTTTTCTTAAGAATATGCTACATCTCTTTATTTGTTCAGTTGTTGTATGTCATTTGAAGATATTTCATAAATTTTTTCACGTGACTTTTTTAACTTCTTCTTTAATGTTTTATACCTTTGCTGATATGGAGAGTGAATTTCTTTCTTTTTATAACTTATTTCCAGTGTAAGAAAGAAGCTGTTGATGAAAGACAAAGGTAGATTTTGATCTCTTTTCTAAGTTTTTACCAAGTATTTTCCTTTTAGTTTCTAAAAACCTCACAAACAATATTGAAAAATCGTGGTGATAGTTGCTTTTTACATTTCAATGAAATGACTCATTATTTCATGTGCATAAACATCTAGATATTTATCCATGACAACTAATAGTTTAAAAAATATGATTTTCAAAATGAGAATAACTTTATTATTTTTCTGATTATAGTGATAAAAATCTTTTTATTAATATCCTTTTGGACATTTCTCTATTCATATACACACATATATAAGTTATAAACATATAGGAAACACACATACTTTATACAAACCAAGTAACATGATACATGCCTGTTATTTTGTAATTTCTGTTAATATTTTGTGAACATCTTTCTATATCAGAGAATATGGGCTCATACTCTTTTTAATAGCTACATTAGAATTGTGTTTTATGGATATATTGTAATTATTTAACTGATCTTTAGACATCATGGTTATCTTTAATTTTTCATGATTTTAAACAGTGTTGTGATGAACATCATTACATTTGTATCTTTGTATACTTCCTAGAAGTATGAGTGCTATGTCAAAGGAATGAACATTTAAACTATTTTTAGTAAATGGACTTTAAAAAAAGTAGTAAATAGACTTTTAGGAAGGTCATGCCAGTTTATACTTATACCAACAATATGTAAGAGAAAACTAATTTATTTTGCTTTTTGCTAATGCTGATTATTTTCCCTTTTTACATGTGTTAGTGTAATAGGTTATAATTAATACATTGTTTCTAATTATAGTTCATTTGATTACTAATGAGGTAATGATTTTTTTATGTTCTTTGTCATTATTTCTATGAATTGTCCATTTCTTTAGTCCACTTTTTTGGATTATTGGTCAATTTCTTATTGAATTATAAGAACCTTTTTATGTGTAAGTGATAGTAATCTTTTGTCATGTATATTGCAAAAAATGTTTTCTTGGACTTTTAGTAGTCTTTACTTATATTTTTTTCAATTTTAATTTTCTTTCTTGTGTTTTCTTTAAAAAAATTTTTTTATTGGAGTTCAGTTTGCCAACATAAAGCATGACACCCACTGCTCATCCTGCCATGCCCCCCTCAGTGCCCATGACCCAGTCACCCCAACCCCCTACCCATCTCCCTTTCCATTACCCCTTTTTTGTTTCCCAGAGTCAGGTGTCTCTCATGTTTTGTCACCCTCACTGATATTTCCCACTCATTTTCTCTCCTTTCCCCTTTATTCCCTTTTACTAATTTTTATATTCCCCAAGTGAATGAGACCATATAATGTTTGTCCTTTTCTGATTGACTTATTTCACTCCGCATAATACCCTCCAGTTCCATCCACATCGAAGCAAATGGTGGGTATTTGTCGTTTCTAATGACTGAGTAATATTCCATTGTATACATATACCACATCTTCTTAATCCATTCATCTTTCGATGGACTCTGAGGCTCCTTCCACAGTTTGGCTATTGTGGACATTGCTGCTATAAACATTGGGGTGCAGGTGTTCTGGTGTTTCACTGCATCTGTATCTTTGGGGTAAATCCCCAGTAGTGCAATTGTTCAAAGAGTTAAAAATAGAACTGCCCTACGACCCAGCAATTTTAGTAGTCTTTAAATTTTGTTTTTCTTTTCTGTATCTCTCTTCCTCTGTATTCTCCCCTGGCAGGCTAGCAGTTTGGCTGTCATTGCTATTGCTCTTGGTGTACCTAGCTCGGAACCAGGTTTTATAGTGGTGTGTGGTTCTGCTCTGTGGTGATATTTGGGGTCTTATTATATCCAGTCTCTGGGCCACATGGCTTGGTGAATTCTAGGTATCTTGCAGCCCCTCTCACTTTTCCCTGCCTGCTTCCCATCGACTTTTGTCTCTGGGCAGCAAGTTAGCGGTGTTTATTTTTTATTTTTATTTTTTTAATTTTGTTTTTCCACTTAGTGAGTCTGGCTCTGGTCTTCCATCTCTCCCAGGGCACTTTTTATCTGCATTATCTCTTAACAGTCAAACTACTGTGACATCACTGTGACAGTGATAGGGTCGGCAGGTTTGGAGCAGAGACTACTTTAGATATGGCAGTCAGAGAAGGTCTCTCTTAGCTGAGACTTTCCAGCTGTGTAATCATTAGTATGTTTCAACCATCAATGTCCCTATCATTAATAGGTTGGTAGTAATATGTGCATTGCTTTTCTTTTTAGAGTTACTTTTGGGAATCATTGTCTCAGAGAGTGTTAAAACTAGAGAATTGGCGTTCTGATCTGTGTTTGAATAATAAGATAATGAATGTGAAAACACTTTATAAGTTAATCTGCTTCATGTCTTTATTAGTGAAGGAATCACAGTGGTCCCTTGGTGCAGAAATACACAAGTAGTTGGGCAGTTTTTTATTCTACCTAGTTGTGTTTGTTCATGTGAGTGAACATGTGAGTTTTGGAATCAGACAGTCTGACTCTAGAACAACCACACCAGCTTTCTTATCTTGGGAAAGTTTTTATCCTCTCTTTAGCTTTGAGTTCTTCAGGCATAAAATGGTGTTTGTATCTTACATATCTCAGAGAATTATTTGAGGATTAAATGAGACTGTGTGCATAATGCTTTAAGTACAGTACCTGGTATATAGTAAGTAATTATCCCATATTTGTTAGATTTATTCTTGTGATTAATTTTATTGTTCTTTCTAATGCATATATTACTCTTGGTAGCTCAATTTCTTTTTGGGACTGAAATTTGTCTATTTTTAGATATCAGTTAACATAATATGGGAAGATAAAACTAATGAGAAACCAATTTGAGCTCTGCTGTTAACTTGTGGTAACTTCATGATAAATGTCCCTACCACTCTGAACCTTGGATTTTTTCAGTTATGTAGGATGTGTGTAAGCATTAGTAAAATAAAGCACAAAGAGTCACTCAGTCTCCTAGATAAGAAAGGTCTGAAACATATGAGAAGTGTTGTTCATGATTTTTTGGTTAAGCATTTTGAGTTCCTTGAAGGCATGGCACACTAGATGAATATTACTTGGTATTAGACTTTTCCTGATTATCCTAAATGAAGCTCTGATGCTGAGCAGAACAGAAATTAGATGGTATTCTATATATTAGAATGAGTCTAATGCCATTATCAACGTAATGAAATGTCTACATAAAAGTCAGTGACCATATACAAGCGCACAGCCATGAGGTTAAATAAATGACTAGAAGTTTCCCTTTTCTCCAGCTGCTTTATGGTTTTAAGTATAAGGATACACTCAGTTGCTGAAAGATCCTCTTATAAACCATCACATGAGTGAAAAAAAGTTATTAACAAACTCAATTTCTTACGTTAAATATCTTCTATATTTAACAGACATAAATTACATTTCAGTAAATATGGTCAGAAAATACAAAACATAAAAAAGAATATAATTATACAAACTGTACATTTTGTTGTATTGACAATTAGAATAATCACTAACGGATGTTTTTAAAAAGTGCTCGTGTTCTGCTTCTCTCAAAATTAGATTTGGGAGCATCAACTGATTTTCTCCCAAGGTGATGGAAGCTTTGTGTGAATCACAGAATGAACTTCCTTATTTCTAGGAGTATTTATGTTAGGAGACATGCAGAAATATGATTATTTCTTGTTTTTCAGCCATTGTCTGTAAAGGTGATGTAGGAAGGAGTCCTTCGAATTCATTTTAACTTTAGTTCTCCTGTTCTCTTACTATGAGAGAGTTTCTCCTATGTTCCTTCAGTAGGCTGATGGCATCACATCAAATATAATTGAATAAAAGTGATTTTTTTTGCAGAGTGAATTAAATGCTGACTGTTCTATACAGGTCTACCAGTGGTATCTTTTAGAGAATTTAGGTCAGTGATCTACAAGGACCAGGCAGGTGTGTGGGAAGGTGTATAGACATTCCAGGAGATGTGCAGATAAAACCCCATCGAGTGGAGGAGTTTTGCTAATTATTAATTACTGTCAGACAGTTTTTAGTTTTATACATTTTTATTTATTCTGAGAATGGAGTGAGAATTTTCATAATTGGGAGGAATTGATAATGTATATTATCTGTTAGGTTATTTTCAGTATATTTCAACATACTGCAGTTCACATGTGCCCAGTTCAGTAGATTTAAAGAGATTTTTTTTAATAAAAGAAGTTGGATTAAATATGGTTCTAGTGATGCCAGCACAAAGGAACAAAAAGAAAATTGCAAAGCTGACAGTTCGTCTTTTTAAAAAAAGTTTTTATTTATATTCCACTTAGTTAACATACTATGTAATATTAGTTTCAGATGTACAATTTAGTGATTCAACAGTTACATACAATCTTTGTCAGCCACATGATTTGGTAAAAATAATCTGACAAGAAATCCAAAAAATTTCTGAATTATCAAGAATATTTGAAAATTGTAGGTAATCAAGTTTACATATTATTTTGAATAATATGTCTTATTGAAAGTTTAATAATACTCACATATTAATACTATTTTAAAAATAGGAGCAAAAAAGTTTTTGAACCATTATCAAAATAAAACAACTTTAAAATATTGCTTATTTAATTTTTAGCTGGTTAATTAAAAATTTCTATTTTGACCTATGTTTTATAATGTAACTAAAATATAACTACAGTAAGTGCATGTGTAATATATATATATATTACATCTATGGAAATATATATTTTATATATTAATACTTATATATGGATCATTTGTGATAAAAATGTTTTACTCATATGCAATCAAAAAATTTGGAGATCACCAACCTATGAAGTTCTTTATTTCTCAAAGCAGTGTAGGAGAGTAGATGTAAGCAGAAATTTGGGGGCTAAACAGACCCAGGTTTTTTTTTTTTTTTTAAGATTTTATTTATTTATTCATAGACACAGAGAGAGAGAGGCAGAGACACAGACAGAGAGAGAAGCAGGCTCCATGCAGGGAGCCCGATGTGGGACTCGATCCCGGGTCACCAGGATCACACCCCAGGCTGCAGGCGGCGCCAAACCGCTGCGCCACCGGGGCTGCCCCAGACCCAGGTTTTGATCCTGTGCTGACCATGTACTAGTTGTATGGAGCCTGGACTAACTACTTAATCTCGTTCTCATTTGTGAAATAGGGAAAATAATATCTTACATGGTTTGTGGGTTTAGATTAGCTAATATGAAGTGCTTAATACAAAGCCATACACTCAATGAATGTTAGCTATGTTGTGTTATTATAATTATTATGTTGTTATTATTAATAAAGAGATTGTCCTTTAGGGAATCTTCCATAAATAGCACATGTCTTGGGTACTATCACAATACAAAGTGAAAAAGAGCTAAATAGATTTCAAAAGAAGCAAATCTTTAAGTTTCATGATTGTTGTCAGGACTTAAGTTTTTCATGCACCTAGAGTGTGTGTGTATGTGTGTATGTGTGTATGTGTGTGAGGGCTGAGGCTTTGGAGGAAATAGAGTGTTTATAGAGATTACAGGGGCATGGGAAAATGAACATGCTTGCCACACTTTTTCCCTAGAGCAGTTCTAGTCTCTGTTAGGCATCTGAACAGGAGAAATGCAACCATCCTACAATTTCTTTAGTTTTTGGCCTATTTCCTTTGAATGTAATGGCTTCAGCTGTTACAGGTTACTCGTTCCTTTCCTTGGTATGAAGAAAATTTACAGATCTGCAGATAAAACTTCACAGATAATCTGGGTGAGTGAAAGTATGGTGGGGGTAGGAAGTGATTAATTGTACTATGCAGCAGGGAAAAATAACATTTTGTGCACCTGGAATAGCCACTTGGTTCTCAGGTGATTCATGTTGTAAAATATATTATTGTTACAGTGATTGATTATATATCAGGGAGACAGTTTTAGAGTTGAGAGACCTGGATTTCAGCTTTGCCATTTGCTTCTATGTACCCTGGGGCAATCCTCAGCTTCCTCGTTTATAAATTTGGAATTATAGTATCTGCCTTTTGTGAATATTTGTACAACCCGTATCTGAGCACCTATCATGTGCTAGTACTGTGCTATCCACTGGGGATATGTAGGTAAGACTTGATTTGATCCCTGCTTTCCCTGAAAGTATAGTATGATAAGGAGACAAATGTGCAAACAATTGTAGCTCACTGTGATTAGGGCTATATTAGAAAATAGTCTGAGTTGGCCTACCGGAATCGAGGAGGTCTTCATGAAAGAAGTGGGGCTAACGATCTTTGAATTTTTACTCTTACATAAAAATTCTGGTTATCACTTGTTTCAGAAGTTAAGAACTGTTTGGCATATTAAAAGGGAAAAAAGCACAGGAACAATTTTCTTCAAATTTGTTGGCAGTCTCTGGTGCCTTCAAATAATAAAAATAGTTTACAGGGAAGGAAGTACTATACCTTTATTTTGTACACTAGAATTAGAGATATATGTATGTGCCTGCAGATGTGGTTTGGAATTAGAATTGTTGAGCAACTTGGAGGATCTCAATCTTTCTTTTTCTGGTTCTTTTTCCTCATCTCTGTCTTTTGCTTGTGTGAGGATATACATCAGGGCCTCACCTTCTGTTGTCTTCCTCCACGTTTTAATCTACACTTGCAGCTTGAATTATCACATAAAGGCACATTCTGGCTTTGTGGGATCTGTAGTTTATAGAATTTTATTTGATTTCTTTAAGACAAAGGATACAAAATTATGAACTCAAAATTAATTACACACCAGTGTTTATATGGAAAGTCAGAAGAAGATCTAGAATAGCCAGCACAGTTCTGAGGAGAAACAAAGAGAACCCAGCTTTAAGACTTACTGTAAGGTGGCAGTAATCAAGATAATGTGATAATCAAGAAAATGTAGTATTGCCTCTGTAAGGTGGCAGTAATCAAGATAATGTGATAATCAAGATAATGTAGTATTCCATCACAAGATAAGTAGATCTTGTGATGGAATAGAGAGCTCAGGAGTAGACCCACACAAATACTTGATCTGGTCTTTGACAAGAGGAAAGGTAATTCAGTGAGAAAGGTTAGTCTTTTTAGCACATTCTACTGGAATAACTAGTCATCCATATTTAAAAAAAAAAAAAGAATCTAGAAACAGACCCTCCACCTTTCACAGAGATGAGAATGAATGATAGATCCAGAGTAAAACATTAAACTGTAAAACTTCTAGAAGATAACATGGAAGAAATTCTCGATGACCTTGAGTTTGGTCAATAGCATGAGTTTTGAAGTAAAAAGTTGAAAAATTGCACTTCCTTAAAATTAAGAACTTGTACTCTTCAAGAGATGCTATAAGAGAATGATCAAGTGGGTCCAGAAACATTCCTAATTTTTAATTTGGGATATTGTAAAATATTTTATGTTAAATTTGTCAAAAAATTACCTTCTTTCTCTCTACATACATTGTGATTTGTATTTCACAAGTAAATTTGTGATCCTTTACAAACTTGTCAGATATTGCTGTTTTATGAAAGGAAAAGTGATTAATATTGAAAAATTGAATGATGCTTTTATGAATCTTTTGGGTAATTTCAATAGAATGTTTGGGTTTCCTAATCCGTTAATAAAAGACAAATGGAATAAAAATATTGTTTTTCTGCTAACATCAAGATTTAAATAAAATGTTATTTTAATGCAGTAAAAACTTTTTTTTAAAAGATTTTATTTATTTATTCATGAGAGACACACACACACACACACAGAGAGAGAGAGAGAAAGAGAGAGGCAGAGACACAGGCAGAGGGAGAAGCAGGCTCCATGCAGGGAGCCCAATGTGGGACTCAATCCCGGGTCTCCAGGATCAGGCCCTGGGCTGAAGGCAGCGCTAAACCGCTGAGCTACCCGGGCTGCCCAGTAAAAACTTTTTCAATGGCCAATTTCCATATTTCCTGAAAACATTTGTGAAAGTGCAACTCTGTACATCATCATATAGATGAGTCTTCTTGATAAATCTTACTCTTCCTTGTGCATTGAAGTCATACGGCATTTTAGAAGAGGAAAGGATGCTTATTATCTTGTGTTCCTAAGGCAAGAAGTTATACCTGTCATGGTATACTTGTCAAGTATAGTGAGCTTCTGCACACACTTTGAGGAGCAGTTTCCACCTTTGTTCTGTGGCTGCTGCTCCTTTCTCTTTAGAGATAATTTTGAGCTGAAAAGCCAACCAGGAGCTGAAAACTAATCTCCTTTTCAAGTGAACCTACTCAAAAGAAGAGTGTATGCTAACTACAGGAAACTAATACTAAGGAGCATGTCTTTTTCTTCTAAAGTAGCTTCATGATAATATTTTCTTAGGAGAAGAAATCCCCAAATTAATATTCTTGTGTCTTTGAGTCAGATAATTCTATATATGGTGTTTTAGAGATATTTCCTCATGACACAAACTAACTAGCTAGTATATTAATTTTTAGGGAATAAATTGTCCTGTTTTCCTTAAAGATTATTTATGCTCCTGTATCCATCAGATCTCTTTCTCCCAGGCCTGTATTTCTTGATTCTCCATATGAGTAGATTCACAGAATCTAATTTTCATGGTACCGCACACAACCAGTCTCATATTCAACAGTGATCTTTAGTACTTTTATTTCTTTTTTTTCAAGATTTAATTATTTATTTTTGAGAGTGAGAGAGAGCATGAGCAGGAGGGGCAGAGGGAGAGGGAGAGATAATCTTAAGCAGGCTCCAAGCTGAGTGTAGAATGTGATGTGGGGCCCAATCTCATGACCCTGAGATCGTAACTTGAGCCGAAACCAAGAGTCTGTGCCACTCAGGCGCCTCTACTTTTATTTCTTCCAACTTAATTGTATCTGTATGCGTTCTTTTTCCTTTTTTTTTTTTTCTTTTTTTCTTACTCATGTGCTAGCAATATCTAATCCAGTGTATGGAGAATTTTTCTTCATGTCATTTTCAACCTCTGTTCGAGAGGCTAATGAAAGAGAAGAACAGGGCACACATTTGTTGTGCAGCCAAAACACATTCTGGAGTGTTTGCGGGTCATTGAATGCTGCCACTTTGTTCCATTGTTTTACTTATAAGAAGAGCCAGTAAAGAACTAGCCCCATATGACACAAGAGCTTCCTGTTTAGCATTATCATTCCATCTTGGAGTCACCCCATTTTTGGCTGGGAAATAATCCATTCCACTCCATGCCAGTTGGGAATAACTTTTGTTTGCCTGGCTGAAATCATTTCGGCATTGAGTACTCTAGGCAAGAATTCCAAGAAACTCATAACCAGATAAAAAATTAACCAGATAAAAAAAATTTCCAAATTAAATATACATTTATAGCTGGGAGTGTTATTAGGAATCAAGTCCAAGCCTGCCACATTACAGGTAGATAAGCTGAGGCTACATATTCAAGGACACACAGTTGCCTAGATGAGACTAAAATGCCTAGGCTTTGGACTCTTGAGTTCATGGCTCCTACTAGTATCCTGTAAAATGCTGTCTCCTGGAAATGAAGTATCTTCTGTTCAGTTGAAAAAAATTATACAATTAAAATAATATGTATACTCCAAAAAGTTTACTGAGGCCCCATTCTGTTTAGTACAGAGGTAGGCACTAACAGTGTGGAGGTGAACACATCAGTGTTTTAGTCCCAGATAAGTCTGCTGCCTGTGGATGTGACTGACAGACAGATCTACAACAATACAAGGAGAGAATAAGTGCTCCACTCTCAGATGTGGGGACCTGGAGTAACTTCATCTGGGAAATAGGGAAGTATCTGAGTTTTGAAGGAAGAATATGAATTGGAAAATGAATGAGAAGATACAGTTTAATTTTATTGAAAATGTGATACATCATTTAACACTTTAAGAAGTAAAAGTGTCAATTACAGGAGTATCCAATTTAAGAAACCACTTCATGTTAGGATTAAGGCTGTAGGATAAATCCAAGAGGGATTTAAAAATTCTCTTTAGGTTTTTAATTTTTGGTGGCTGAATGGTAGTTGCTAATATGGTCTCGCTTTAAGGTAATAATTAGATTTTAGGCATAGACAATGGAGAAAAACAATATTCCATTGCTATATGCTTATATCTTTAGTAGAATTATGATTGTTATCTATAAATTAGCCATGAAGTAATATATAGAGAGAAATTAGAAGAAACAGATTTCTAAATAAGATAGGTATACTGTGTTACTAAAGTAACTGATTTTTTTTCTCTAAACGGTGTCTCCTCTTTCTCTTCCTTGTGGGTTGCAGCAGATTATTTTCAGTATGCCTTTTTAAAATTTGTGCTGATTAGTATGAAGTTATGAAATAACTCCTTAGCACTTTCCTGCTAACCTCTGAACACAATAAGCTTTTTAACAGACTCTCAGATCCTCTCAGCACAAGTCTGTTCTCCAACTGCCTAGTTTTGTATCTCTATTTTTGTTCTTAGTTGTTTCCTGTCTTGTAGTTCACAATGACAGTGTCTTCTTTTAACGGTTCAGTAGCTTTGAAGCATCTCTCAAAGAAGAAACATGCAATGTCATCTGCTTCGGTTATTTATAATTTCTTCATTTAGAGAGGAATGTTATTTTACAGGAGTTAGATAAAAATTGTTATGTCCTCTTTGAAAAAGCAAAACAGATTTAAGTACTAAGAAGGTTTCTTTACAATTAGTCCTATCTTGCTTCTTTGTGGAATATTAGTATTTGCAAAAGGCTAGTGGTATGCCTTCTTAGAAAGATGAATCCAGGAGATACTTAGTGTTCACTTTGTTCCCCTCCTTCATTCCAAGAAAACCTAGTATGTTCAGTGTGCAAGTCCCTGAGAGATACATGTTGAATGTTCATATACAGTTCCATGAAAATTCCAATGGGTATGTTCTTGGGATTTTGAGTAGTCTTTTATCAAACAACCATTTATTGACAAAAAATCAAATGTATACAAGGCACAATGCTAGAAGCCATGGAGAAAAAGAAGTTGAATATATGTTCTTGATTTCCAGGGTAACTAAAACAAAGTGTTAAATATTGATCTAAGAATAAATGCCAATCACTATAAAAATATTTAAAACTACTCATAATAACAAATGTGAAATTAAAAATATTAGTGTTGGTTGAGGTAGAGGAAGACATCATTCTTATAGGAAAGGAGTCTGTAGGGGCATCTGGGTGGCTTAGTGGTTGAGTGTGTACCTTTGGCTCAGGTCATGGTCCTGGGGTCCTGGGATCGAGTCCTGCATCAGGTTTCCTATAGAGAGCCTGTTTCTCCCTCTGCCTATGTCTCTGCTTCTCTCTGTCTCTCATGTATAGATAAATTAAAAAAAAATTTTTTTTAAAGGAAAGGAGTCTATGGAGAGAACACTAACTCATTTTCCAAATTAGCTAAGAAGTGATTAAAGGCTAGAAAATCAATGAGAAAAATTTTTAAAAAATTACATTGTCAGAGTAGAAAGTGATTAATTTATAATGGTATAGTTAGCCTCTCAGAACTAATGGATCTGCTTAAGGGAAAGTTTGAATAGTCTATTTCAAAAGATGCCTAGACTATTATCAGATTAATGTCAGGGAAAAGAACATGAAACATGTTAAAAAAAATTAGCGAAGAGTAGTAATTTCTTAAATGTAGGAGTCAGAAAAGCCAGCAAGACTAGAAAGAAATTCTGACTTTATTAGCTGGACTTTGGAATCACTTCTTTAAGCCTCAGCTATAAAATGGGGGTAATAATAGTATCCATTTCATAGGATTGATGTGAGGATTAAGTAATATGTATGTTTAGAGTTTAGCACAGTGTCCAGTTTATTGTAAGTCCTCAAGTAAGTGGCAGCTATTGTAAGTATTATATAATTAAACCTTGGAAAAATAATAGGGATTTAAACATATTATTTTTTAATTTTTAAATTTACATCACTTTTCTCTTACATTAAAATTAGAATTGTTCTTCTTAAAGCAGTTCATGAGAACTCTAGCACTTAAAAAAATGGTTGGTGAAATATTGATAAAATGTCATTAACTTGTGTGTATGTAACTTGCCCACAAACCGTTAATATCTACATCAATAAAATGGTTATCATAACTGAAGCTGATTCTAAGATTTTTATTCTGGCAGAGATTTCAGAATAGATTTTCTAAATGTGATAAATGGAGTGGTTTGCTATTTTAAACTTTTTAAAAACTAATTGTTTCTACACACATCAATATCAATATAAGAGATGTTTTGCATTCTTTAATGATTCAGGTAATAAAAAGGAATTAAAAATAAAAGGCATGTAAGAAGCATTTATATATATATATTTTGTTATGTTATATTATGTTAAGGTCATCATAATAAGAGAGATTAAGCCCTGTGAAAGAAAGGATAAAAAAAGCAATAGAATTGAAATCCAGCATATTTGCTAAGCATATAGGCTCTTTAAAAATATGAGGTGTGTATTTTTTTTAATTTAAATGTTGTTAGTTAACGTACAGTGCAATATTGGTTTCTTTAGTAGAATTCAGTGATTCATCACTTAACATTCAACACCCAGTGCCCATCACCAATGCCCTCTTTAATGCCCATCACCCATCTAGCCCATCCCCCACCCACTTCCCTCCATCAGCCCTGTTTGTTCTTTGTCGTTTACAGTCACTTATGGCTTGAGGTATGTATTTTTCACTTACTTGTATCTTGCATCGGAATTTAATGATGAAGGGATAAGACTGGATCATATTTGAAAATGGAAAAGATGAAAAAGACAGGCTCCGTGGAAGGACTAGAGCCACCAACAGTTAAGTTACAGCCATAGAAGCTCCCGACTGCTACTTCAGTGTTTTGGCCGCTTTATGAGAAGACAGTGACTTTTCCTATCTGCCTTTTTTAAAGGCAGAAGACCTGGCGTTCATTTCTAGTTCCTTTACTTACTTGTGTTTTGATTTAAGACATGCCACTTAATTCTTGTGAGCCCATTTTCTTCTCTGTAAAATGGGGATAATGATTTCTAGCTAGCTAACCCATAGGATTGTTTTCAAGTTAAATAAAATAATGTACATAGAAGTACTTTGCAAATTATAAAACCCTATTTCATTATGAGGGAGTATTATAATAAAGGGATATCTCTACGTATTAGTTATGTTGTGTTTAAGGAAATATTTTATGGAGATTACTATTGCAAAGTACTGTAAAAAGAAATTTGAACCTTGTGGCAAAATAAAAATTTTTGAACTTGGAATTTTTGTAAATGGAGATAATTAGATTGTGAGAAGAGAAGGCTAGTTTACTATAGAACTAATTGGGATGGATCAGTTATTTTCCAGAATTTTTAGAGAAAACTAAAAACACATTAAAGACATGGAACTTCTAATATTATTGAGATAACCAAATGCCCCTTACAATGTAAAAGAGGCTATACTTGTTACCTCTATGGGGATTCAGAGGATGTAAATGTTCTTTAATCAAAAGGATGTTTTTTTCCCCTGTGGGGAAGAAAAACATTTATTCCAATTTTTACAGTTTAGGGAAACACAATTCCTGGAAGATATTTCAGTGTCCCACAGTATGGATTGTCCCAGGTACAAATGTTTCATCAGTCAATTCAGAGAGATAAACTAAGAAGTGTGTAAGACATAGACTATATAATGATGATTTAATAAAGTAGAAGAGTGCCACATATTAAGGACATTCTTAGTTTCAATTGGCAAAGTTATTTAACAGCCCCAGATCTCATTTTCTCATCTCTAAAATTGGCAACAAATTAAACTCCATAGAATTGTTGTGAGAACTAAATAAGTAAAGCACGGTTGAAAAGTACCTGACATGCATTAAGATTCAGTAAATTTTAGTTACAGAATTATTTTCATGGTTGATAAGATATACTAGAATGCTGGATAAAAGAACAAAATTTTAAATTATGTACTATTGTATGTTCAGTGGAATGTTATGGAGGTATTAAATTGTCTTTTTTATGAAAAGGGAAAATATTAATGGCATGATATTGAGAGAAAAACCACCATATTGCAAAACCAACTGCTCAGTGATTTCAATTTTGTTTCAAAAAAGGATATATATATATACATCTATATATGTATATATCTTTTTTATAATTTTATGAAGATCTGAAGAAGATATGTAAAAGATACTGTTTATATCAGAGTGGTATATTATAGATTTTAATTTTCTTCTTAATCTGGTTTTGTATGGACTTTACTCATCTAGTAAAAATAATCTTCGGATTGCACCATTAAGGCAAAACCATACTATGTTGTATATGAAAAAAGTACTTTAAAATGTGATTCAGAAAGACTTAAGACAAAAGCATATGAAAAGTGTATTAGAATGTCCACACAAAAACTAGTATACAAATATTCATAGCAGCATTTGTCATAATAGCCTGAAAGTATAAAAACCCAAATACTCAAAAATGATGAGTGGATAAACAGATCCATGCTACAACATGGATCAATCTTGAAAACGTTATGCTAAGCTATTCACAAATGCCACATTATTGTGTGATTCCATTTATATAATAAGTCCAGAATAGTCAAATCAGTGGAGACAGCAAGTAGATTGGTGGTCTTTTAGGGCTAGAGGCTTGGGAGGAAATGGGGAATGGCTGCTGATGAGTACAGAGTTTCTGTTTGAGGTGATGACAATGTTCTATTTTTTTATAATAAATTTATTTTTTATTGGTGTTCAATTTGCCAACATACAGAATAACACCCAGTGCTCATCCCGTCAAGTGCCCCCCTCAGTGTCCGTCACCCATTCACCCCCATCCCCTGCCTTCCACCCCTTCCACCACCCTTAGTTCGTTTCCCAGAGTTAGGAGTCTTTATGTTCTGTCTCCCTTTCTGATATTTCCCACAATGGAATGTGGTGATGATTGCACAGTTGTGTGAATATTCCAAAAACCATTGAATTGTACAGTTTAAATGGTTGAATTGTATGATATGTGAATTAAAACTGTTTAAAAGTATAGTAGGCAAATATCAAAAAGAGTAGGAGTCAAATAGAAATACCAGGAAAAGCGAATGGCTAAAAAGCATTAAGTAAGACAAAGCAGAATTTACCATGCTAATAAATACAAAGTGCAATAACAGCTGTAAATACCTACATGCCAAATAATCCTAAAAATTTTCCTAAAGCAGAAATTTAAGAGCTAAAATGACAGGAGATTTAAGAGAGAAAAGGAAAATAATTAGAAACACTGGTATTCACTACTTCACCTCTCAGTTCAATGGAAATCAAGTAGACACCAAAAATATGTGTAAATTCAGAAATGTATATGTATATAAATATGTATATATGCTTTTACTTTGAAGTAGGGAATATACCATCTTTTTGATTGTTCCATGGAACATTCTCTGAACCTGATTGTAAAAAGTTCGCAAAGAAAATCTTAATATAATCCCTGAAGAATTAGTATATAATGTAACAAAACTAGAAATTAATACAAAAAAACAATAGCAATGAAACCTGGAAATTGAAAAAAAAAACCCACAAAATAAAAACTCAAAAAATTGAAAATATCAGTGAGGATGACAGAACACGAGAGACTCCTAACTCTGGGAAATGAACAAGGGTGGTGGAAAAGGAGGTGGGTGGGGGGGGTTGGGGTGACTGGGTGACGGGCATTGAGGGGGGCACTTGATGGGATGAGCACTGGGTGATATATATATATATATATATATATATATATATATATATATATATATGTTGGCAAATTGAACTCAAAAAAAAAAAAAAGATAAAACCCTCATAAGTGTCAAATTCAAAAAAAAAAAAAAAAAAAGAAAGAAAGAAAAGAAAATGCTCCTTCTCAGACTGCTGGAGAGTGTCTGTGCTTCAGGGCAGGCTTCATGGATCTGGTTCATTTGGAGCTGTGCTCTCCTATTGGCTCCCTAGGGGACCTCTTGGGTTTAAATATCACAGAAACTGGGAAGGAAAGGAGAGGTGAGGGCATTTCTGTAGCTATCCTCGTGAATCTACATTCTGTTCACTTGTTTCCATTTTTGTGAGTGTTTCAAATACACATGACATGAAATATTCCATCCTAAAAAAAAAAAAACCTCAAAAAAAATCTCTCTTAATTCCAGAGTCAAACAGAAAATTAAATAATCTTAAGTAAAATATTTCTAGAAAACAATGGTAATGAAAATACAAGATGTCAATCTATGGCATAAACTAAAGCAGTGCTCATAGAAAAATTTGGAGCCTTAAATAACTATCTCAGTCAAGAAAGAATGAAAATCAATCTACTAAACACTTAAATAATTCAAAAAAATGAAAAAATATATGCATTGATAATAGCATGCATTTACATAAATTCAAGAGGGAAACAAAAACAAAAGTGATGATCTAGGAATGGTTGCAGGCCGGAGAGTAGGATGGATAAAAGATTGAGAGGGAAACTTTATATGCCTACTTATGATTCATGTTTTGCTTCTTAAACTATGAGAATGTATAATTTATTCAGTTAAAAAAATAAAGTTATTAGGTTTTTTTCAGGAAAATATTATGCAGAAACTATAATAATTATGATAGATAGCTAGTTATATAGCTGAGAGGAATTTTTGGGAGGTTGATGGGCTACACTTTTTAAGAAATGCCCATCTTGGAGAATGAAGTGAGCTTGCATGGCCAAATCTATATTATCTAATTTTTTTTTTAAAGATTTTATTTCTTTATTCATGAGAGACACAGGGAGAGAGAGAGGCAGAGACACAGGCAGAGAGAGAAGCAGGCTCCATGCTGGGAGCCCGACGTGGGACCCGAATTTGGGTCTGCAGGATCATGCCCTGGGCTGAAGGTGGCGCTAAACTGCTGAGCTACCTGAGCTGCCCTATATTATATAATTTAAATTTCTCAGAAGTCAACAAGTCTAATTGGAATTACAAAAGTACCGAATCTATTTTTTTAGTACCTTCTATGTCCTAGGTGTGTTATTTCTAATTCTTACAACAACTTAGCAGAAACTGATGGTGATATCCTCAATTTACATCTTCAGAAACTATGCATAGGATAGCTAAAGGACCAGGTTGATTTTGAATGTTTGACTCTAAAAGTCAGTTGGATTCCTTACCTCACATTATGGTGTCTCTAAACCATCACTGATTATGCTTTAAGATATCCTGAAATTGTAGCATTTCAGAACTGTTGATGCTCAGGTTCCTGAGAATTTACTGAATTTTTCATTGAAAATATAAACTGACATTATTTCTGGGGTCCCACTGACCCAGGTGCTTTGGACTGAACACATTTGACCACAGCTTGCCATCTTTAGAATAATGGGTTAGCTGAATCATGACATTTATTGACATTTATTATATAGTAGGCATTATATACTTACTGGGTTTTCTAATTTTACCATATAGTAAATTCTGTGGGATATTATTAGGTGTTAATTGGAGAGAGGAAAGGTTACATGGTGAAGCTTGTTTGGGACATATTGAGTAAAACCATTTTTTCACTGAAGGACTTATTAGAGCTTTTAATATGCTGATATATATATATGAATTTTAATGAAGTGAATATAAAGTGTGGTTTTATTTGACCACTAACCCTTTCTCTCTCCTCTTCCCACTTTTTCTACATGTCTTGAGACTGAGATGATCTGAAGAACATACTTTCATAACACTGTCTGAAAGGGTTTGTTTGGAAACTTCAGGATTCTTAGCATCTGAGCTTATGCATGTAACAAAGATTAAAGCAACTTTTGAGTTAGGTTAAAGAACTTTTAAAAAGAAAGCCCAGAGAATTCAAAGCCTATAGTGAATTTTGTTTTAAGTTAATTAACAGAGTGACATGTCCTTTATTTAAAGAGAATATGGTAAAGAGACCAGAAAAAAAAAATGATACGGCACAACTGCAACATCAAGACATTTGGATTCGGGACATAATAATGACATTCATGCCCCCATAAAAGGGTAAATTAAAAGCAGCTGAGAAAGACGAATATGCTGGCTGAGCTATCAAGAAGCATCACAATAAGGAATGGAGCACAGAATACCAAAAAGAACATGTGTAGGAGACTTTGTGTCCTTCCTTTTTTTTTTTTTTTAATATCAGAGCAACTTTACTTTTTAAGGAACAGCAAATTAGGCCAGAATCACACGAGGCAGTGGCTGTGGCTTTAAAGAATGCATTTATAGATTGATTAAGCTGAGTATTCTAGAAATAATTGTGGACTGAGAGTCTCTGGAGTCATTTGTTCAGTTTTTGTTCTGCAGGTGATTCTGGACAAGTAACAAGATTGTTTACCCTTATTTCACAACTGTTCAGGTGAAAGGAAGTAGTGAATGTGATTTTCTGTGCTACGTAGTAGGAGCTTATTAATAAGTTTAGTTGTAGCTCTGTGTCTCTTGGAATATATAAAAGAAGGTTAAGATACTCTAGAACTTCTATTTCATTTTCTGATTTTATGGGATACTATTACACGATGCTGCCAAGAACTAATAATTTAAAAAGATATTTTTTATCACCGATAGCAATGTTGGTCTGTAAATAACATCTCTGAAGTCTTATTACCAGTACAAGGAGAAAATATATGTTTTTTGAATCTCTAGTTAAGGCAAAATCCATTTGTTTGAATTGAAAGATTATCTGTACTCAGTGAGACTGAGGGCTGCATTGGGTTTTGCAGAGTGAGGGACTAAAGGAATTGTTTTCAAATGTAAGTAAGCATAAGGCTCCCCTGAGGAACTTGTTAGAAAAATGCAGACTTATAGGCCACAGCCCCGGAGCTCTTAACGGGAGGCAGGAAATTCCATTTTTACCAGTAAGCACCTCAGATGTTTTTGATGCAGATAGATCTTTGATCACATTTTGATAATATTGAGATACAACCTATATAAAACTATCATCATCATGATTAAATAAGGTACAATAATGTACAGGTGAAAGAATGATTTTTAGAAAATTTATTAATATTTTTACATCTTTGATCTCCACATTAAATTTTTTGAAATATTTTTTCTAATCCTAGTCATCTATTTATTGGTTTGTGTATTTCTCATTTAAACATGTATACTGAAATTTTATTTAGCATTTATAGATATTTAAATTCATGTGAGAGGAGAATATTCTGATAATGATATACTGTTTTGGGGAGGTCTTGTTGCAGTAGAGCTTCCCAAATGCTCCAAGTTATTCCTGAGTGAGTTCTCTCATTCATCCAGAACACACTTCCATTCAGTATATATCAGGCACTGCTTTAATTGCTACAGAAAATTACAATGGCCATTTTAGAAAGGAAGAGAAAAACTAACTAAATAAAACATATACTTTGTTAGATGGTGATAGGTGCTGTGGAGAAAAATAAAAGCAGAAATTATTTGCAAGTTGATTTTGATAACAAATGCCAAAATTCAAAGTTTGATAATCAGTTCTTGATGTAAACTTCTGGTTCTTAGATATCTGAGTTAATTCAAGGCCTATACAATCACACACACACACACACACACACACACACACACACACCATTCCTTTGGGATAAAAGTTATGTCTTTCCTTAGTAAGCTCTTTGAAACAAATACGGTGTGTATATTTTCAGTTTTTAAATTATGCATTGCACCCATTCTACAAAATAACATGTTTGTTATCACTTAGAGTTTTACACAAATTGTAAAGAATTCAGAGCTTAATTCCAAGTTTCTAAATCTTACTGAACTTGATGGATGGGTTGGTAAAGGGGATCTAGATAACTACTGAATTTGCCATTTGGGAAGAGTTCAGATAATGGACTTCAGATATTGCCTGAAGCTAATGGAAAGCCATTGGATTATATTAATGAGAACATCATTCTTAGAGTAGAAGTTTAAAAGGATCATTCTACCACCTGTGTGGAAAATGGATCGTGTTCAAGATAGGGGTACAGGAGACCAGAACAATGAGACTATTATAATTGGGGGAAAAAATGACAAGGCTAAAGATAGTGGAGTTGAAGAAGGGAGAAACTCATGAGTTATTAAGGAGATAGATTTGAAAGGTCTTGGTGTCTAACTGTATATGTGTGGTTTTGTGTGTCTGTGAGTGGACAAGGTGGGGTGGACATCAGACAAGGAAGAGTGACAAATACGGGATGAGCCTCAGGCTTCCAGGTGGTTCCAGATTGCCACTTTGCTCATTTGTCTTTATTTGTATGCAAGTTCATAAATGTCCTGAAATTATTAGGCTTATACTTTAATTCAGTGAAAAACAACAAATGAAAAATATCACAATTTAGTGGCTAAAGACAGCCAAATTGTTTTGTTTTTGTTTTTTTAGGTGATGTCTATTTTTATTTATTTTTTTGTATATTTTTTTATTGGAGTTCGATTTGCCAACACCCAGTACTCATCCCATCAAGTACCCCCTCAGTGCCCATCACCCAGTCACCCCATCCCCCTGCCCACCTCCCCTTCCACTACCCCTTGTTCATTTCTCAGAGTTAGGAGTCTCATGTTTTGTCACCCTCACTGATATTTCCCACTCATTTTATCTCCTTTCCCCTATGATCCCTTTCACTATTTTTCATTCCAATACTTTTAACAACTGTTTTAAAAATTGACATTAATTAGAATCTCAGTTTTATTTTCTCTTTAATTAGGAAATGGATCTGGAAATGAAAAACCTGGCTTTGGGCTGGTCGTCAGGGCAATAACAAACCACAGAACAAAGAGGACTTAAAATCTAGTTCTTTCCTTAGGTTAGAAGGCCACACAGGATCCAACCTGGCTGCGAAGTTCTTCATTTGTGCACAGCCTTCATGCATCACCTCTGGTATTATGTGCGCATTTAAGAGAAAGGAAGCCAAAGTCAAACCAATCTTCACGAAGAGAATTTCAGCAGTCACGTTAGGAGTATGGAGAGGACTATAGTCTGCCCTCAGATGCACACCCAGAATTTCCATTGACGTCAATACTTATTGCTCACACATATCCAAGGGCAGAATCTGGCCCTTAAAAATTAAATTAAATAATTCCCTGTGTGGGACGCCAGAAAGTATCACAGATCTGCTGAGAGGGACAAACTACTAACCATGAAAGGGAAGTTTTTCTTTGGTAATGTCAACACTGATGGATTAAGATGGCCCTGGGATGCAAAATAAGGGCCCTGCCCATTACCATTTAAGTTTACAAACATTTGGGCAGCCCGGGTGGCTCAGTGGTTTAGTGCTGCCTTCAGCCCAGGGCCTGACCCTGGAGACCCAGGATCGAGTCCCACGAGGGGGAGCCTGCTTCTCCCTCTGCCTGTGTCTCTGCCTCTCTCTGTGTCTCTTATGAATAAATAAATAAAATCTTAAAAAAAATAAGTTTACAAACATTTTTGATCTGCAAATGTGTTTTCAAGTGCACATGATTTTTCAAACATCAGGACATGGCTCTTATTTTCATCCTTTCCCTGTTATATGCTTTTAAATGTGATGAAAATAAAATTCTAAACCCTAACTTTCCAAAATCACTCTCATTCTATAATTTTAGACTTGGAATAATGCAGACAAAGCCAAATATTCTCCAAACTAGTCATCCATTCCATCCATAGGTAGATGTGTTTTTCTCAAGAAGGTGTCTAGAGTTTGAGAATTCCTGCGAGTCTTTTGGACTCAACAAATGGGAAAATGATTCTCTGCATGATCTTATTTAGAGGTTGGATGGAGTTGAACTCTTGTCAATCCTTGGAAGGAGAGAAATGGTTCTTTTTTTTGCATGGGAGTAAATAGAAAGGAGTCTTCATTTTGTGAATTTGCCACATTTGTTCTTTGAATGAAAGGTGAGATAGGATAATCTGTTTTCTATAAGAAATCCAATTCAAATATATACAGAGATCATCATTTAAACTCTTCAGATGAAAGTACTCTTGGGTATGTGGATTATTTAATGCTGATTAATAATACTTCCTTTGTTCTGAACCTGCAGTTCAATTAAAGAAATATTGGTTGTGTGGTTGTTTTTTTTTAAGATTTTACTTATTTACTTATTTATTCATAGAGATGCAGAGAGAGAGAGAGAGAGAGAGAGGCAGAGACACAGGCAGAGGGAGAAGCAGGCTCCAGGCAGAGAGCCTGACGTGGGACTCGATCCCAGGTCTCCAGGATCACACCCTGGGCTGCAGGTGGCACTAAACCGCTGCACCACCGGGGCTGCCCTTGTGTGGTTTCTTTAGGCTAGTCTTAGGGCTAGCACTCTGGGCTGAGATCTCAGTCCCAGCTATCCAGATACTTAGTATCTGTTGATAGGAACAGCCATACTACACTATGCACAGAAGACAGAGTGTGCAAGTTCTTGAAACAGACATAGGAACAAGATTCTTGGAGAAAGGGAACTGGGAGAGAAAAAATTCAAATTTACCTGCTGTTTTGGAAAGGCCTCAATTGCTCTGATTGTGATGTACTTTGTAAATGACCGGTTTTGTCTGGTGACAGAGGTGTGGATGGGAAAATGAAGACAGTATTTCAGATGGAGCAATAAACCTTTAAAAGGAATTAGATGAGTGCTTGATACAGATAGAGGAGCAATGAGATGTCTGACATGATTAGAACATAGAATGCCCTGAGTAGTAGTGGAGATAAAGAAGTTGGGACCAACCTTGGCCCTTGAATGCCAAACTGAGAAATTTGCATTTTGCTCTGAAAGCACTTCACATTTTATAGTGTTCTTGTTTAATATCAGTTCATATCAGGATAAAATTCCAGTCATTCTCTTCATAAAAATAGTTTCACAGATATTATCTCTAAGCCTTTTATACTCACATTGTTTTTATTTTTTCACTTTCTTTCAGTGCTTTTAATAAATATCATTCTCTATCTTTCTCATCCAGGAAAGTTTTAATATTGAAAAAATGGATTCATGAACCAGTATGATGAATATCCTAGAAGGGATTCAAGGTGGAAAGGGGTAATGTGAAAATCTTTGTGTGAGAAAGAGACAGATGAGGAAAAAAACAGTTTTTAGCTCTTATCTTTTTATTGTAGTTTTCCGTTGCTTAGGGATGAGGTAGGTTGTGAAGCACAGGCATGAAGCTAGCCCTAGCCCAGTCAGCTGTTGTGCTGGGAAGTAATCTTGGACCTCTGTGTTAGCCCTGTTAGCCCTAGCACATTGACTTGGACAAATGACTCCATATCCCTTGGCCTCATGTTCCTTCTTTTGAAAATAAGAGTTAATCTAAATAAACTCCAGGTTCCCTTCCTCTTTCATTTTTTTTAAATCTTTTTTTTAAATTTTTATTTATTTATGATAGTCACACACACAGAGAGAGAGAGAGAGAGAGAGAGGCAGAGACACAGGCAGAGGGAGAAGCAGGCTCCATGCACCGGGAGCCCGATGTGGGACTCGATCCCGGGTCTTCAGGATCGCGCCCCGGGCCAAGGCAGGCGCCAAACCACTGCGTCACCCAGGGATCCCCCTCTTTCATTTTTTAAAAAAGATTTTATTTATTTACTCATGAGAGACACACACACAGAGAGGCAGAGACACAGGTAGAGGGGAAGCAGGCTCCATGCAGGGTAATGTGGGATTCGATCCCGGGACTCCAGGATTACTCCCTGAGCCGAAGGCAGAGGCTTAGCTGCTGAGCCACCCAGGAGTCCCTCCCTTCCTCTTTCATAATTCATTATTGGGCAGTCATGACTGAACCTAGCAAGAGAATCCCCTCTTGGAATTTTCTTTGCTGCTGCTGGGCAGTGCTGAGCACACAAGCATCTACTCTGGATATATTCAGAGATTCTTGCATCTGGCTTGCTCTGCAGGCCAAATGAAGGGTAGTACAGGGGATGAGAATAAGAGCAGTTGGTGGTCAAGGTGTACTTTGAGCTGGTGGTGTGAAGGATATAGACCAGAAGAGGGAGAACTATAAAATAAACAAAGCTGATCTTTTTCACTACTGAGTTTGTTACTTTTTATGTACCCTCTGTGTGTTGGGCAGCATTGACTAAGGGGCCAGTTGGTTCATTGACTTCTTTTTGCAGGTTCTACTCTGTTAACTTCAGATATAATCACACTATTTTGCTGGCAACTGAAGGCATGCATTTATAAGAGGTGCTATCTTTGGTCACCAGGTTTTCCTATTTTTGTTTTTGTTTCTGCATTTTAGAATATTATCCCTGAGGGGATACAATTCTAATCATTGGCCTCCTTCAAATCAATTTCTAACCAGTGGAGCCACCCTGCCCAGCAAAATGGTTCCCAAGGGAGTTTAGTGTTGGTTTGTTTGCAGAAATATCTAACTTTAAAAATAATTCTCTGAGTATAAGGGGAAACACATGCCCTGAGAACATTTGGATCCCTCTGTGAGGACTTTTGACCTACCTGGGAGCTCATGTGCACTAAGTGGTTTCTTAGTGAAAGGGGCCAATATATATTTGCTAGAAAAAAGGCTATTTTACATCTTTATTTCCTCAAGCATTTTCTTTAGGGAGAAAAAGGCCTAAAATTGTCATTGCCCTTAGTTCTCTGGAATTGAAAATATGGACTTCAGTGCCCTTAAATGCACTGGTTACCAAGAAAAGCAAATGTTTCTCTGTGGCATTCAGTTGACATTCTGGGAACATGATTCTGCCTAGCATTTATTTCAGGATGGGGAGGAATGGAGTTTTATGATCTCCTCTGCAAAGGGCACAAGCCAAACAAATCTTGGGCTTTCTGACCTGGCTGTGAACAGCAGACTTTTTCCAATAGCTGTACCTTCCGTTTCAGATTGAAAATGGGGTAACTAGGCCTGAAATGACTCGGGAGAAAATCTTGAGCAGTTACTTAAAAAAAAAAAAGCTTTTTGCACATTCTCATAGTTTTGTAGGCCTTTAGTTCAGACTTGAAAAAGAACAATGCCTTCTAGCTCACCGATATTTTCAGTCTTTTGCAAAATTCTCAGGTCTTTGCCATTTGTTCTTTTTCCTTCAAGACATTTCTTTTCCATTATTGACACCAAAAGCATATTTGTTGGAGGGAAAAAGTCCCTCTAACGAACAAACACCTCTTTCCAAGAAAAAATAAATGACAAGATAGTTGAGAAGGGGTGGAGGAGTTTTCACTCCTCGATGGATTGTCCACAGGGCACCCAGGAATAGTGTTTTCTGGACTGAGAAAGAAAAGACCTTTACTGCTGGTTAGTGTTCTCTGTGACCTGGATCTATCTTTGCAGTCTTCTCCCTTTGTTTCTTTTACTGCGAAACTACGTTGTCCATCGTATGAGGCCTTTTTGTAAATTTCTGTTCTAGGTTTGTTGTGCCCAAGATTGCAAATCCGAGAAACCACCGAGGAGCCGACACCGATGCAAACACACGAGGGTTTATTTACAACCTCGAGTCTGGGTCCTCAAGCTTGGGTCCAGGGACTTGGACCCAGGCTCGAGGTTGTAAATAAACCCTCGTGTGTTTGCATCGGTGTTGGCTCCTCGGTGGTTTCTCGGATTTGCGATCTTGGGCACAACAGGTTTATTTAAAACCAAGACTTCTGATCCGTTCTTCTTGTCCCCTTTATCCTTCAAGCTTGGGCAGGCAATCTGGGATATTAAGTCATAATAAAAATAAAGAGGTTAAAAACCCCAAAACCCACTGTAAATTGTGAAATACTATTTGAATGTAAGATCTTTTGAGAAACGAAATGGAGGGTTAACATTTTTTTCTAGACTAAGATGTGATTTACTTTAGGTACTTGGAAATGCCCTATTTTTCGCAGTTGCTTCTGATTCAAAAATTTAGAATAGTGACCTTAAAGCTATCTACTTCACACTTCCCTTTGGACAGAAATCCACTTAAATAATCTTAGAAAGATGAATACTCTGAAAAGAGTATCAGTCTGTAGAGTTGAAGAATTCATATCTCTTTTGGCAGCTTTTGTCAGTGTTTCACATCCCTTGAGATGTGAATTCTAATTTTCAATATAAGAATCTCCTGCTATAATTGAGGCTGTTCCTTTTGTTCCATTACAATGGAAACGAAATAGCCATTCACCATTATTAATGTAATATTCCTTTAAATTATTGAAGGCTCAGTTTCTCTGGATGAAATGTGTTTGGTTTCTTTAGATTTTCTATATAGTTACTATTTCCGGAAGCTTTATTTTTCCAAGCATCTTTTTAATTTTCTAACTCTTGTTTTAGTTGTAGAACCCCAAAGTAGAGATTTTTTAATTGAAGGCATGTTCAGTGCTGGAAGATGAATCTGTTATTCTCTTCTTTTTATGTGTTTCTATAGATAGTACTCACATATTATTAGGATTTTTTTTCCTGCCAAATGACATAATGTAGTTTTTGACATTCAGATATTTTTGTATTTCGCTTGTACTTTGCTTAGGACCTAGGTAAATATGAACTTTGAGGTTCCTTTGAAATAGGGTAGAAGTAATGGCAGGTGTTTATGTTCCCTGTAAATTTATTTTTTCATTCCTTCAACAAATAATGTGTATCTAGTATGAGTCCAGTACTACAGATTTATTAATAAACAAAGATTATAAAATCTCTACCCTTCTGGAACCAACATTCAAGAATGTTGTCAAGAATTTCTTACCCCACCCATGCCTCCTCCAACTTTTTCAGTTTAAACGTATGTGGCTTGAGAATGTAGTTGAGACTGGTTATAAAAGGTGGGTGATAGCAACTTACTTGCTTAGGTGTAACACAGAATATAACATGGAGTAGAAATTCCATGGATTTCTCAGGAAGCAATATCAGCTGACTGTGCAATATTCAGGAGCTTAGCCAGAGTGTTCAGCCTTAGCCAAGACATTGAACAGGCTGTGTAGCAACTCTTTAGTTTGCAAAATGACAGGCCCTGTCATTGTCTCTAGCCATCTGAAAGACTGTGGAAGAAGGATTAACTATGGCTTGTAGGGGTCTAGGGTCTCATGAAATATGACTGGTATAATTTAAAAAGAGACATCTTTTAGTTCACTGTATGGAAGGGTTCTGCAATAAAGCTGTCCCAAAATGAATCAGTAGCTTTAAAAAAATTGTGTCATTATCATCACTACCATGATTTTTCATAGTAGAGTAGTACTCTAGTAGCTACTTATTGAATAATATGTCCAGATAGTATGTTCTAAGACCTTTAACAGCATTACTTTTTTTAA
Organism: Canis lupus baileyi; assembly: GCF_048164855.1. Classification (NCBI taxonomy): domain Eukaryota; kingdom Metazoa; phylum Chordata; class Mammalia; order Carnivora; family Canidae; genus Canis; species Canis lupus. The sequence continues at coordinate 29,186,353 of NC_132866.1, forward strand.
TCTTCAAACTATCCTGTGAAGTCTCATTATTCCTATTTCACAGATAAAGCACTTGAGACTTAGAGACTTTGTGAGTTCTCCATTTTGGATCTAGGTTACATGACAGATGGTGTTGTAAAGGGATCAAAGCAGTACATGGGAGGAGGTGGCCCATTATTCATTTTTATATTGTGCAATGTGAGTTTTAAATGGAAATATAAGAGCATTTAACTTGGGGACGCCTGAGTGGCTCAGTGGTTGAGCATCTGCCTTTGGCTCAGGGAGTGGTCCTGGAGTCCCGGGATCGAGTCCTACATTGGGCTCCCCTCGAGGAGCCTGCTTCTCCCTCGCCTATGTCTCTGCCTCTCTCTGTGTATATCTAATGAATAAATAAATAAAATCTTTTTTAAGATTTTTTTTTTAAATTTATTTATGATAGTCACAGAGAGAGAGAGAGGCAGAGACACAGGCAGAGGGAGAAGCAGGCTCCATGCACCGGGAGCCTGATGTGGGACTCGATCCCGGGTCTCCGGGATCACGCCCTGGGCCAAAGGCAGGCACCAAACCGCTGCGCCACCCAGGGATCCCAATAAAATCTTTTTTAAAAAAAGATTGTATACAGGAACTTGTATACAGAATCACAGAAATTACATGGTTTGTATTTTGTAGCTCACACATGCATATGCATTTTGATCTTACCATAACGGTGGAAATGCTGTGAAGTCCATCTCAACAGATTTTACTTCACTCTTTGATAATGCACACATTCTACCAACATTCTGTACTTTTGGCTAACTAATCAATAAGGAAGACTCAAAAGAACAAAGAACTATGGGTTGTTCTGTCTTTCCCTTAACTTTTCATGTCATCATTTACATTGTAAGTAGTTGGTTAGTATGGGGAAAGAACATGAATAAGAGAATACGATAGGCTTCCTGGTTGTTCTAGTTTATTAGGATACCACAGCCTTTCTCCTGCATTCAAAGCAAGTTCTAGTTTGAATGAAAAGTGTGGCTTCTCCAGGCTGTGAGTGCCTCTGCTTATTCAATTGTAGATGTAAACACACTTATCCTGGACCCAGTTTGAGTCTCCCTGAACTTACACATATTGTGGATCTGTCAGAATTCTGTGCTTCTAGAGCATCATGAAGGCTATATGTGTGAAAGTGGCGGCAGGATGGGGTGGGGTGGGGATATGCCTTTTGTACCTGTTGCCTCTACTTATGTGTGTATGCTGCATTGTCCCATGGACTTATACAATATAAGTTCAAAGATACAATCATTGAGAATTTAAGATGGTGACATTTAAACTAAGTACAGAGCTCTTATGAGCACAGGACTTTGAGTATAAGGTAAGTATGTTGTAGAGACTGTAGTGAGCATCACAAAAGCTATATCCTAATGGGACAGCAAGGAACCATGGCAGATATGCATATTATGTGTATCTCCTCTGCTCACACTCATGTTCCATTGGACTTCACTTATAAAATACAAGCTCAAAGATAAAATTATTAAGAATTTTAAGATGGCAGCAACAGAGATTAGACCAAGGCTAATGCCTTTCTGAGTGTGGGACCCTGGGTGATAGTATAGGTTGCATGCCTGTGAAGCCAGTCTTGGCTTCTTCACTCACATTTCTGATGTCTGGGATAGGAGGACTCAAAAGTTGAACTCAAGTAGGCCTATTGACTAGAGCACCTACATGTGGCCTCTTGATATGAATTTGGTTTCTGCCATTGTGGTATCAAGCTGTGGAGTCCTTACAGGGACCTTTCAGAGAACAAACATTCTAAAAGAACCAGGTAGAAACTGGCCTTTAAAGACCTAATCTTGGATATCGCATAGTGTTACATCTGCCATACTGTATTTGTAGAAGCAGTCAGAAGAGTATTCTGACTTAAGGGGAGGGGGCATAGAGTCCACTTATTGATGGGAAGAGTGTCAAAGAATTTGAGACCATGTTTTAAAACTGCTTTATTTTATTTTTCATTTAAATTCAATTTAGTTAACATATAGTATATTATTAGTTTCAGTGATAGAACTGATTCATCAGTTGCATATAATACCTCGTACTCATTACATCAAGTGCCCTCCTTATTGCCCATCACCCAATTACCCCATCTCCTCACCCATCTCCCCTCCAGCAAAACAAACTGCTTTAGTGATAAAAGTGCTGAGGTGTTTTCATACTCTTTTTTCTCTCCTCTCCATTCTTATTTATTCCCATCTAGTACTTTCTCTCTCATCTCCCTTTCTCTTTTTCCTTTCCTCCTCCTCTTCCTTCTTTTTTTACTCTCATTGCACTACACTTTTTCTCATTGTTGAATAGGAGAAAAAATTTAGAGAATTGGAGAAATATGAAAGTAGGTGAGAAACGAAGAGCAAGGAAGAGAGAAAGTGGGATTAGCACATCTTTCTTTTTAGCTATGTGAATTTATGGCAATGTTTAAAAATTCCAGATACCTATATTATCTCCATTCACTCCATCTCAGCCCCATCTTCATTTCAAGAAAGGTCTGTGATTATACACATTCCCATTTCTTTATATTTATTTCTCATCTATTTGCTTTTGAAAGTGAGCACATCTACTAGCCCTGGTCTTATCTTCTCTGTGCTTCATTTCCTTATCAATTCTGCTACATTTCTTGACTCTTCTAGAATTCAAGCAACAGGGCTTCAAATATTCCATAATCAGCATTAAAATAAAAGAGATAAAAACTTACTCCAAATAAACTGAAGCAAGATGTGGCTGCAAGAGGAATTTTGGCCTATAAATGTGAAGAAAAAAATCTCATTGTATATTCGAAGAGAATGCATTTGGCAAGAGCATAGACTTCAGTGGAAACTGATAGAGCTGGTTTGTATAAAGCATCTTTAATCCATCTGCCACTTGAATGATGGTTTCTGACTCAGTCTCCTTATTTCAAAGGATACCAGTGGAGTATTGCCTTAAATCTCAAACATCACTCATAAAACAACACTTTGATTTACTAAGTGGAACTAAATCAGAAACACGTAGACTTGGCATCACTCAGATTTACAGAATGATTGAGCAGTGTCAAGATAATGCCAAGTAAAACAATGTGATGAGCTCTAAACATTATTTTCTCATATATCTCAGAGTACTTGGTTCCAGGCTCTTCATAGTCAATGTCAAAGATACCCTGACCCTGAAAGAATCTATGGCTTAACAAAGGCACTGTATCGTGGTATTTGTCCGCAAAGCCATTATTTCCCAAATGCCACAGACTTGATTTGTATTGTTTACTAAAAAGGTAAGAAGTGACAAAGGCATTTTATAAGTATTAATTTTTTTTTGCCAAGATAGTTTAAGCTAATGTATATTAAAGCAGTATCCTCCAAGGAACAGTAGGCTAATGACTTAAAACCCAAATGAAGTTATTTTACACTAAGAAATTATCTTTCTTTCCCTTTTTTTCTTTCCCTTTTTTAAAAAGATAATTACAATATCATGTCCAGACCATTTTGTATTCCACTTTTCCCATGGATTATAACAGTGTGAAGAACATGGGCTTTGGAGCCAGACAGATCTGGGTTTGAATCTAGATTCTATCATGTACAGTCTCTATGGGCTTGGTCAAGTTGTTTATCCACTTTGGTGTTCAGTTGAAATGAGAATGACAATTGACACTCAAATATAACTTGGGTTCCACATGACCAGTCTTTGCTTAGTATCTTATTCACAGAAACAGAATTTAGCAGAAAAATGTAACTAAACATAATTAAGATATATAGTCTTTAAAATATAGGAGAAATTTATAAAACAAAAATTTATTTCATTTAATTGACATACAATAAACTGCACATATTGAAGCATAAAATATAATCAATTTCAGCATTTATATACACCCATGAAATCATCATGATCAAAATAACGACATCTCTATACCACAAAAGTTTCCTCAAACTGCTTTATTCATACCTTTTTTTCTGCTCACTCTGGCTCCCCTATCCCTAGGCTACCACTGACCTGTTTTCTGTTATTCTGCATTAGATTGCACTTAATTTTTTTATATAAATGGAATCAGACAGTGTGTACTGTTTTTTGTTGACATCTTTCACTTAGCATAATTGTTTTGAGATTCATCCATGTTGTTGCACATATCAATAATTCATTCTTTTTTATTTCTGAATAATTGTATCAATATACCACAATTTGGCTATGCATTTACCTGCTGATGGATGTCTTTTGTTTTTTTTTCTTTCAGTTTTTAACTATCATCAATGTAACCACTATTTATATTCTTGTGCAAACCTTTGGATATATGCATTTCTTTGGCAAGTGAGTTTAACTTTTTAAGAAACTACCAAACCATTTTTTTTATAGTGGTTGTAACCACTTTACTTTCCACTAGTATTGTATGGAGGTTTTCACATCCTTGGTATGATCAGTCTTTGTAATTATAGCCATTCTAATTGAAAGGTAATGATATCGAGTGCCTGGGTGGCTCAGAGGTTGAGTGTGTGCCTTGGCTCAGGTCGTGATTTGAGTGTCTGTCTTTGGCTCAGGTCGTGATTCCAGGGCCTTGGGATCAAGTCCTGCATCAGGCTCTCCTCAGAGGGAGCCTGCTTCTCTTTTTGCCTATGTCTCTGTCTCTCTCATGAATAAATAAATAAAATCTTAAAAAAAAGAGAGACAATGGTATCTCTTGTGTGTGTGTGTGTGTATTTTTTTTATTGGAGTTCAATTTGCCAACATATAGCATAACACCCACTGCTCATCCCGTCAAGTGCCCCCCTCAACGCCCGTCACCAGTCACCCCAACCCCCCACCTACCTCCCTTTCCACCATCCCTTGTTCGTTTCCCAGAGTTAGGTGTCTCTCATGTTCTGTCACCCTCTCTAATATTTCCCACTCATTTTCTCTCCTTTCCCCTTTATTCCCTTTCACTGTTTTTTATATTCCCCAAATGAATGAGACCATATAATGTTTGTCCTCCAATTGACTTACTTCACTCAGCATAATACCCTCCAGTTCCCTTCACATTGAAGCAAATGGTGGGTATCTGTCGTTTCTAATGGCTGAGTAATATTCCATTGTATACATAGACCACATCTTCTTTATCCATTCATCTTTCGATGGACACTGAGGCTCCTTCCACAGTTTGGCTATTGTGGACATTGCTGCTATAAACATTGGATGAAATATCTAAATGTGAGATGAGAATCCATCAAAATCCTAGAGGACAACACAGGCAACACCTTTTTGAACTTGGTCACAGCAACTTCTTGCAAGATACATCTATGAAGGCAAGGGAAACAAAAGCAAAAATGAATTATTGGGACTTCATTAAGATAAAAAGCTTCTGCACAGCAAAAGAAACAGTCAACAAAACTAAAAGACAAACTACAGAATGGGAGAAGATATTTTCAAATGACATATCAGATAAAGGGCTAGTATCCATGACCTATAAAGAACTTATGAAACTCAACAGCAAAGAAACAAACAATCCAATCATGAAATGGGCAAAAGACATGAACAGAAGTTTCACAGAGGAAGACATAGACATGGCCAACAAGCACATGAGAAAATGCTCCTCATCACTGGCCATCAGGGAAATACAAATCAAAACCACAATGAGATACCGCCTCACACCAGTGAGAATGGTGAAAATTAACAAGGCAGGAAACAACAAATGTTGGAGAGGATGTGGAGAAAGGGAAACCCTCTTACACTGTTGGTGGGAATGTGAACTGGTGCAGCCACTCTGGAAAACTGTGTGGAGGTTCCTCAAAGAGTTAAAAATAGAACTGCCCTACAACCCAGCAATTACACTGGTGGGGATTTACTCCAAAGATACAGATGCAGTGAAATGGCAGGACACCTGCATCCCAATGTTTATAGCAGCAATGTCCACGGTAATGGTATCTAATTGTGGTTTTAATATCCATTTCCCTAATGAAAAATGATGTTAGCATTATGTCCTGTGAATATTTGCCTTCAGAATATAATCTTTAGATCAAAAATTTGGATCCAAATTTTCCAAAATTTGGTCATTAAAAAAATTGCATTGTTCATTTGTATTTGAGCTCTGAGAGTTCTTCATATATTCTAGATAAAAGTCCTTTATCAGATATGTGATTTACATATATTTTCTCCTGCTCTGGGGCTTGTCTTTTCATTCTCTGAACAGTGTTTTTCAAGGAGTAGAAATCCTAATTTTGATGAAATTCAACATCATTTTTCTTTTATGGGTCATACTTTTGGTGTTATTACATTATTAATGCACAGAAAAACTTAAAAAAAATTAAATATCTTTTTTAATAAAGATTTTATTTATTTATTCATGAGAGACAAACAGAGAGAAGCAGAAACATAGGCAGAGGGAGAAGTAGGCTCCTTACGGGGAGCCTGATATGGGACTTCATCCCAGGACCCCAGAATCATGACATGAACTGAAGGCAGACACTCAACCAGTGAGCCACCCAGGTGTTCCTGGACATCGTTTTCTAAATTGCTCTGTACAACAGTCCTGAAAAACCTTGCTCTGTACTTTCCTTCAAATCTCAATACATAGACATGTAGACTCTTATTTCTTTACCTTTACCCTAGTTTTATTATGGACCAAATATCCCAATCTGATTTGTCCAAGTGAGCATAGTTTTCTTTTTTCAGTGTATCAAGTAAGATTCAATTATAGTAGTTGCAGTGTCTACATAACCCTCTTTAGAGAACAAAACATGGACAATGTAAACTTTAGATGAGATGATACATGATAGCACTGTGTACTAAGTAATGCTCTATATGGCTATCATATTAGTGCCATTTCATACTGATATAGCTTACCACTTTTCATTGTCACTCAGAACTGTGAAGTTGAATATTTGTACTATATAGATATAACTAGGGTATGCACATAATTAAGTATAGAAGAAGGAAGAAGAGAGGGAAAGAAAGTTTTTTTGTTTTGTTTTGTTTTTGTTTTTTTGCAACATACTCTTAAATATAAGGGTTTTTTTTTTTTTAAACTGGAAAATCATTGGGCACATGGGTGGCTCAGTGGTTGAGTATCTGCCTTTGACTCAGGTCACGATCCTGGGGTCCTGGGATCGAGTCCCACATCGGGCTCTTCACAGGGAGCCTCCTTCTCCCTCTGCCTATGACTCTGCTTCTCTCTATGTCTCTCATGAATAAATAAATAAAAACCAAAACCAACCAACCAACCAAACAAACAAAAAAAACCCCAAATCCCAAACCTGGAAAATCACTTGTTTTTCATAGATGTAATAACTTCAAATATGAGAGATCACCTAAATCAGTAAGGTTAAACCAGTAAGGTTTTCTAGAAACTATAAAGTGATTTAGAACTGAGAAGCCTAGCTCTCATGGCTTGATCCTAATATTGCCCTGCAAGCCAAAATATTTCAGTTATTAGCTTCTTTGGGCAGAAATGGTGTGTATGTGTAGTTCCTTTATAGCTTTTAAAGGTAGCTATTCTCAATTTCTTCATGAGATAGTTTTAAATTTTTAAAGGACTTTTGAGATCCAGGTTGGTTCTAGAGCTTTCTTAACATGTACTTGGATAATATTTCCAGCTTCCTAGTTGTTCCTTAAGAATCCATCTGGAACCCAAAGATACCAGCATTAACTGAGTTCTGTGATCCTGGGTTTTGTTCAGACCAGGTTTAGAAAGCACTCTCAGGGGAACATCGACCTTATATTATGAGTTGGGAAGTATTCCCTTCTCCATCTTCTGGAGGAGTCTATGAAGGATTGATACTATTTCTTCCTAGATGCTTTAAATGATTTTATCAGTAAAGCCATCTGGATCTGGTGTTTTCTTTGAATAAATATTTAAAATTTTTAATTTAGTGTCTTTACTCATTATAGATTTATCCAAATTTTCTATTTCTTCCTGAATCCATTTTGTTTATTTGCTTCTTTCTAGGAGTTTGTTCATTTCATCTAAGTTGTCTAATTTATTGACATAAAATTGTTCGTAACACTCCCTTAGAATCTTTTAATTTCTACAGATTTTGTGGTTATGTGTCCTTATACATTACTGATTTTGGTAATCTATCTTCTCATTTTTTTTCATAGTGGATCTTGCTAAAATTTGAATATTTTTTGTTTTTGTTTTTCCTTTTCTGAGAAGCATTTTTTGGTTTTATTTTTTACTTTTGCCTTTTTAACTTCTACTCAATTGATTTACAGTCTAATATTTATTATTTCCTTTCCTCTCTTTATTTACTGTGGGTTAAATTTACTCTTCATTTTCTACATCCTTAAGGTGGAAGCTTGGGTTATTGATTTGATATTTTTTTCTAGCAGAGGCATTTAAAGTTGTAAATTCCCCTCTAAATATTGCTTAGCTGAAAATGGATAAATTTATTGCTGGCTATTTTTTATTTCAGAAGTTTTTAATCTTGATTTGGCAGAGACTATACAGATATTTGTTCTGTTTGGACATTGGGGTTGAATATTTACTGCCCTGCCAAAGCTACAATCTTTAGGAGCATATACACTGTTGCTGGGAATTTTGTTTTGTCCCAAACATTTGTTCTTCAGAGAAAATCTTACAAAACCATTTCCCCAGCTGTCTGCCTGTATCTATTCACTTTATGTTCTGATTTGTGATTTTCTGTGACTTATTTTACTAGTTTGACTATTTTCCATGGCCACTTGAAGCTGAAGAGAGGTAAGGATGCCAGGGATATAGTGTTCCAAATGATGAAAGGAACTAGAAGTTAGAAAGTTTGAATTTTGTTCCCACTTCACTACTCTTCAGAGTCAGACATGTATTTTGGATGAATGAAGTGATATGATTTCAGAGGTGTCAGGAAGGCATTCTTCAGAAACCTTTGTCCAGTTGGTGCTCACTCACTCTTAAGTCTTTGGCTTAGATATTTCTTTTAGAATTCTCTGACCCTTTGCACTTGGTTAGACCTCCCGTCTTTAACATTGTGTCTTAACTCAATCATAACCAACCACAGTGTAGTATAACTACTTGTTTGTTTATCTATTCTCCATGTTTTCTGAGGATAGGGTCCCTCAATTTGGTTCGCATTGTACACAGTACCTGAAAATATTGGGTACTTATGTAAAAAACCAATTTCTGAAATTTAACAGTTATAGCTTTATTTCTTTGTATATTTTTTTACTGATAAATTTGCTTTTCAGATTCCTTTCTGAAAGCAGGATTTATTGGAAGGGTGCTTGGTATAACTTGGGAGGCAGTACTGAAGAAGAACTGAGTACAGAAGGGGGCAAGGGGTACATTAAGTCTCCATTTGCCTCTGAGCTTAGCATGGTTTATTGGAATTCTTGTTTTTTGATGAACTTGTCATATTTTTATGTTACCTTGCATGATGAAATGGAGAGCATATGTGTTTAATTTGCTTATATCTCACAAAATTAAGCTGGTGATCTTGTTGTAAGTGAGAGAAATATGTTCAGATTTAAAATGATTTAATAAACTGAGGAAAGGGGAAGATATAAAAAGAAGGAAATTTCAGTTTGATGTAATTACTTTAGAAGGCAACTAGGTCAGAGGTGGAGTAAAGGTTAGTCACATTTTAAATGTTACAAATTGCCTACCGAAAAGGTTTCTATTTCCTCCAACTGTATATATGAGTATCTTATTTCCCAAATCCTTGCCAGCATTCATATTATCAATCTCTTTAATTCTTGCCAAGCTGAAAGGTGGTACCTCCCTGTTTAGTTTGCAGTTTCCTGATCTCTGGTGTGGTTGAGCTTCTTGTATTTTTTCTGTGAATTGTCTCTGTATGCCTTGCCATCTTTTTCCTCGTGTCATTTGTAGAAGTTTTTGAATTATTAGGGATAGTGATATTTTAAATATTTGTTAGAAGTATTTTCTCTCAGTTTAAAATTTATCTTTTAACTTTGTTTATAGTGTGTCTTACCAAAAAATTCATTTGTGATATGTCAAATCTTTAAGATTTTCATATATATTCTCATACGATCTTTAAACCAAATCGATAAAGGTAAGAATTATTATTATCATTGTACAGATGAGCTAATTGAGATTCATAGAGTCTAAATTACTGGCCCAAGAAGGAAGGGATTCACATGGAAGCCTACATTGCTAGAAATAGCACACCAAAATAAGAGAAACTAGAATTGGCAAAGGAGCCACAGAACAAAGAATGTTTTTTTCCAAACTGACTGCTCCTTATGGCTCAGCCATTGGTCAGTAGTCTTCAAGGAGACTGTGCCTAAAGCAGCAGTTACAGTTTGCAATGGCCTGTAGGTGGTTCTTGTAATATGAGGTGTTTGTAACTCCTCTGGCTTAACTTTGACACCCATTTCCCTTCCCTGCCTTTTCTTGCCAACTTTGTTTTATGATTCTTGGCTTAGGTTTTGGTTATTAATTTTGCTTCCTTCATGACTTCTGGCTCTGACCATTGGCTATGCCTATGGACAGATTATTGGCTACAATCTCAGTGGATCCCCCAGTTCCAGATTTAGGATTTTGGCCCTGGTTGAAGGCCCTGGTGATGATATTGGGATCCTAGGCCTTTATATCTGTAGATAACAGAGAAATGGAGAGCTGACGAAAATGCAACAACAAAAAATACTTTATTTAGAAATGCCCTCCAAATGCTTAATGAGAAAATTCAGCTACTAGATACCAAATATCTTTGAGGAAGTAGGTTGGAAGAGTGGTACATTTCATTCTTCTTTCTGACTGGAAAGAACTAGTTATAGGTAGTTTAATTATGCACAAAAGATTTATGATAGGGATTTTGGTGGCAAATTGAAAGAGGTCTTGGAGAAGTTTCTGCCCGTTCTCCCCTCCCCATTATGATAAGCATATACAATCACTATTTCATACCCAACCATGGGAAAAAGCCAAATTTTTCTTTCATACTTCTCAGGAAATGGAAGTTTCTATAAGTTAAATCTTTTTATTGACAAATACTCCTTTTTTAAAAAAAACATTTTTATTTATTTATTTGAGAGGTGAGAGAGAGAGAGAAAGAAAGAGCACGAGCAGGGGGAGAGGCAGATAGAGGGGGAGAAACTGACTTCCCACTGAGCAGGGAGCCCGACACAAGACTGGATTCCAGGACCCCAGGACCTGGAGAGAATGACCTGAGCCAAAGGCAGATGCTTAACCAAGGGCCACCAAGGTGCCCCATACATGCTTTTATTTTAAAGCATTTCTATTTTTTAAGATATTGTTTACATATAATATCTCATTTTATTCTTAAAATGACCCAATTTATGTATGGGAAATGGGAGACACAAAGAATTTAAATAATTTGCCCATGCCCACACAGCTAGGAAGTGGTAGAGCAGGGTCATCCAGAATCTGTGCTCTTTATTGTTTGTCCTAACCACTATGCTGTGCTGCTCCTCATGGGCAGAAGTATGGGAGAGGGTGAATGTTTTCTTTAACAATAGCCAACACTTACTGTTTATTATATTCCAGGACATGTACTGCGTGCTTTATATGTAAAATGTCACTTAATCTTTACCATAGTCCTTTGTGGGAGGCACTATTATTATCTTTATTTTATAGATGTAAAACATGAATTTTAGAGGGATAGAGTAACTTGCTCAAGGCCACACAATTAGTAATGGCAATGCTATAATGGTTAAAAAGGAAAAAAAAAAAAACAAGCAACAATAAAACCCAGCTACATTTATTCTCCTAAGCATTGAACTTACAGACCTACAATTATAAGTTCAGATACTGAAAGTCAACTTTCAGAAATATGTGAGGAAGTAACAGGAATGGACACCTCACTTGAGGACTTGGTGTGGAGGCAGAGTGGTGCAATGGACAGCATACTAGGCCATACTGGACCACTGGAGATAGGGTACTATGATTAAAGCCTTTGACTGGCCACCAACTCATTATGTGATTTTGTATAGATAGTTCACCTCTTTGGGTTGAACACTTAACTATAAAATTAATGCATAGGATTAGATAATCCCAAAATAACCTTCTGATTCAAATGTTCATGGATTATTGCCACAGGTGGTTGATATAGAGATGTTAGACTGTCTTGGAGTTTGGTTTTCACTGGCTGTCTTGTCTGACATTATTTTGTCTTTTTTTTTTTTTTTTGGCCTAATTTTCCAATGAATTGACTCTTTTTGCCACTGGCAGGCAGCTTTCCTTCCTGCCCAGTTCCCTTCCATCATTGCCCCCCCTCCCATCATTGCCCCTTCCTCAACATCTGCATTTCTTTCCTGTTGTGCTCTGTGTAACTGTGTTCTGTAAATCACTCCCCAGTCTCCTCAGAACCTTCTCTGAGTTCCTGGATTATTTGTCATCTATACCTATCACCAGATGCTTAGAACCTTTTAGTTCTTTCTTGTTGCCCATGTTTGCATTTTCTTTTGTTTCCCACTTTCAGAAACGTCTTTATTGTTTGTTTTAGACTTCTCTGTGTGTATTTCAATATGGTTTGCATAGCCATTCATTTTATTTTATTATTATTTTTTTCATGATAAGTGTACTCCTTAATCCTCATCACCTACTTCACCTGTTACTCCTCCCACCCACCCACCTCGCATCTGATAACCATCAGTTTGTTCTCTATAGTTAAGAGTCTATTTCTTGGTTTGTCTCTCTCCCCACCCCCTTTGCTCTGTCGTTTTGTTTCTTAAATTACACATAGGAATGAAATTGTATGATATTTATCTTTGTCTGACTGATTATTTCACTTAGTATAATACTCTTTAGCTCTGTCCACATCATTGTAAATGGCAAAATTTCATTCTTTTTGATGGCTGAGTAATATCTCATTGTGTGTGTGTGTGTATAAACACATATATATGTGTATATAGGTACACACATATATATAATATATATATATAAAATCTATTTCTAAAAAAAAATAAATAAATAAAATAAAATAAAATCTATTTCTACCTTATTGAAAAATCTCCATACTGTTTTCCACAGTGGCTGCACCAGTTTGCATTCCCCACATGTTTACATTTTCTCCAGAGTTTTAAACACTACTAGCTCAAACTTTTAAATTCACCATTGACTTTAAACCTGAAAAACATAACTCCAAATATATGCCACAAGGACATTCATCTATATCCATATTATCATTTTATTATATCTTTTGTGCTTTACTTCTTATATTTTACCATGTTTGTAATTGTCTTCTTTTTCTCTTGGATCCTTTTTATGCATAGGTTTTTTCAGCTTGGGGATAGGTTGGGGATTTACACTTTATTATTGCCTTTTGGGGCATTTTTCTAATTTTGTTTTTGTTAGGCAAAAGTATTTTGTCAATATATTTTTGAGTTGTAATTTTTCTCATACAATTTCTTTAAGCTTTCATTTTTAGAGTAACTGTGTGGGATTCCAAATTGCTGTACATTTTAATATATATTGAAATATGTGAAGTGTTTGTGGTTCAACATATACTCTTTGTGCCTCCCGATGTTCCCACAACTAGACTCTAAGTTTTTTGAGGCCAGTACCATATCTGTAGCACCAGCTCCTGGCTTATACTTTTGGCTAGGAATGATCCTTTTAGTGAAAAGTCTTCTGAAAAGTACTGTGCCCAAACTTACAAGTTATAAACTGCTCTTCTTGCTTATCTTTTCATATCCAGCTCTTTTTCCCCTTTCAAAGTGATATAGGAGTTTGTTCCCAGCAAATAGTCTGCCAACATAGGATGCTAATCTGTGTGAGTGACCATTTTAGTGCTTTCATTTAAAAAAAAAAGAGGAAAGAAAGAGAAAAGAAATGTACTGCTATCTATATTAATCTTTTTTAAAAATATTTTATTTATTTATTTGTGTGTGTGAGAGAGAGATCATAAGCAGGGGAGAGGGGAAGAGAGAGTGGGAGAAGCAGACTCCCTGCTGAACACGGAGCCCAAGCTCGATCCTAGGACCTTGAGATCATAACCTGAGCCAAAGGCAAATACTTAACCTACTGAGCCACTCAGGCACCCCTATATTAATCTTTACCATCACCAAAGTAAAGTACTAGTAGATACTTGAAAATGTTTATGATCATCAAGACACTACCCCATCTTGATTGCAAACAAGACTGAAGAAGTTCCACAAAAAGAATAGGTAAAGTAGAAAAGTTTTGTTAAGTTTAAAAGTGGAGAAGGAATTCATTTTAGATACACATTTATTTACACATTTAGGCATCTGTGATCCTGAGAAGAAAAGTTTACCACAGTTCCTCATGATATGATAGAATGCTTCAATTTTGAACAACTCTACTCATGTAAGACTCTTGCTGAAGCCATTGTGTAGTTCTGGAATTGAACCTTGAGTAATGGTATTTATTGGCATTAAATAGGGACCAACAACCTGTAGTCCAAGGGCCAAGTCCAGCCTGCTGACTGTTTTTTTTTTTGTATGATTTGAGAGCAAAGAATGGTTTTTACATTTTTAAGAGGTTTTAAAAAGTCAGTAATATTATTTCATGACATGTTAGAAGTATTTGAAATCCAAATTTCATTATCCATAAATTGAACAAAGCCATGCTCATTCATTTACATACTGTCTATAGTTGTTTTTATGCTACAATGGTTGAGTTGAGTACTTGTGACATAACCTGCATGGTCCACAAGTCCTAAAATAGTTGCTAAGTTGCTATCTGGCCCTTTATAGAAAAGGTTTGATTTATACTTCTGGTATAAAACAAGATAGGAGACCAAAAAAAAAAAAATCAATTAAGGGCAGAAATGAGGATAGAAGATAGAGGCAGAATTGCTTTCCTGCTGCTTTTTATTCTTTCCCTTGCCCTCCTGTTCCCTAATAGGCTCTCTCTCTCCTTTTCTTGTATACTACTCCCCACTGCACCCCACCTCCTATTCACAAGCACATATATATTGTGAAAAAAGAAAACCAAAGGCTTTCATTTTTATGAGAGTTTGATTTGTGATTACTCTTAATTTTTAAAATTATATTTTCCCTTATTGTTTTCAATCTGAAGTTTGGACCATCTGGGAAAGAAAACTGGGGACCTCAGTATGTAGGCTCTCCATTTGGCAACAGCTAAAAGTAGTGCTAAGACCAGTCAAAAGGAGTGAGACTGAAAATGAAGCTTTGTTGGACTGTGTTGGGAAATTTGGACCAGATCCGACAGTTGGAGCACCATTTTTGACCATCATGCTAGGAATCATGTTTTGTTCCATTGTACAGAAAACCTTTGGGGTTAAACTCCTACCATTCAGGTTGTTTTGTGTGTGTGTGTGTGTGTGTGTGTGTGTTGGGGGGGAACAACAACACAAAACTAGGGGCTCAATTTGGAGGAGAAGCTGAAACTGATTCAAACAAGATTTTATTAACTAATTTAGGGAGCATTTGGAGCTGTTCTGAGCTGTACAATTACTTCTTTTCTCATCTCTACTGGCACTCTGAGAATCAGATCACCTGGGGAAAGCAGATTTAAAAAATTCCAGATGGTGTATGCGATACTCCAGCTGTGGAGAATCTCTCCCAGTCAGGCAATCTGCCTTTCTGCCGGAACCCTCTAAAACTGTGCTGCCCATTTGTCATGCTTCTCCAATTGCAGCCTTCTGGATAGCTTCTTTTTGCCTTGTCTGACTCTTCCTTTCCAGTTTTTATCATCCCCCTTCATGAGCTAATGTAGTAACATCTCTTCATTGGCTATAAATCCATAGAAGAACCCGATGTAAAATATGGTTTTGTGAAGGATAATTGGAAAACATCTGTTTTTTTACCCATAAGATTCAGTGTTCACTTGTCTCATATGACGACGTGACTGCTTGTGCATGTGTGAAAAAGAAAAGAAACAGGAAGAGGGGAGGGAAAGGCTAGCATGAGGGTGAGCAAGAAAGAATTCATGCATTTGCTTTTGTAGCCAGCTGGACAAAATAAGTTCATCTCCATGTCATCTTGATTAGAATCCTGGGTTAATGTTGGGAAAGGTCAGTCTCATTGACTTGAATGACCTTGATGAGGCTACCGAAGAAACGATTGCTTTTGGGTTGGTCCTGACTATTGTTTTGATAAGTTTTGTCTGGAGTTATTCCTAGCTTATGGTGACAAGGCCTGAAAGCTTATGGACAACTTTTGGTCTTTAGAACATTCAGATGGGGTTTCCTTAGAAGTTCAACACTGTGGGGAGGTGAAGGGAAGAAGCAGATAACAGATGACACTTCATGATTGTTCTTCTATCTTTTCATAGTGGATATGCCTCACCTAATCTGTAGAATACTAAGTGGGCAAACTTTGGAATATTTAATTTTAGCTGTATTAGAATTGGATTCACATAAAGCATATGGGTCATTGAGTTTTATTTTACTTGATACTTGGTACATTTTGAAATCTGGATGGAAAATTATATAAATCAGCAGGAATTAAATTTTTTATATTGTCACTTGAACAATTGAGTAAAATTTATATATCATAAAATGCAAAAATCTGAAGTGTACAATTTGATTGCTTTTGATAAAAGTATGCACCTATGTAACTATCACCTTAAACAGGATTTAGAACATTTCTATCATCCATAAAGTCTGCTGTCCCTTTCTAGTCCATCCACATTTTACAAGGTAACTGCTATTCTGATTTCTGTCACCAGAAGTTCTTGAACTTCTTATATACTGTTTTATGTCTAGATTTTTAAGCTTAGCATAATGTTTTCAATAATCATCTTTGTTTTATTTTTTCTTAAGATTTATTTTATTTATTTATTTATTTATTTATTTATTTATTTATTTATTTATAACACATGAGCAGGGAGAGGGGTAGAGGGAGAGAGAATTCCAAGCAGACTCCACGCTGAGTGCAGAACCCAACATGAGGCCCAATAGCATGACCCTGACATCACAACCTGAGCTGAAGGCTGACTTAGCTACCCAGGAACCCCCAAAATACTCACCTTTGTTGTGTGTATCAGTAGTTCATTTAGATTTTTTTTTTTTTGACTCTTTCCCATCTTGCAAAATGGCAGATGAAAGAGCTGAGAATGCAGATGGTAAGGAGAAGAAACTTAAAGCCAAGAAAGCTGATGCTGGAGGCCAGATTAAGAATGGTAATCTCAAGGCTGAAATACCAAAGAAGGGGAAGCCCCACTGAAGCCAAAACTCTGACCTAGTCAGAGGAATTGGCACACATTCCCAATCAGCTATGTATTCCAAAAAGGTAACGTACATGAGGAAGTATTCAGCAGCTAAATCCAGAGTTGAAAAGAGAAAGAAGAAGGTATATATTTATACCAAAACCAGTTGGTCATGACAGGAATGGTGATATCGAATTGGTTAAACTTCACAAATTGCCTACATATTATCCTACTGAAGATGTGACTTGAAAGCTATTGAGCCACAGCAAAAACCTTTTAGTCAGCATGTGAAAAAACTACGAACTAGCATCTCTCCTGGTATCATTTTGATCATCCTCACTGGGCACCACAGAGGCAAGAGAGTAGTTTTCCTGAAGCAATTGAGCAGTGGCTTGCTACTTGTGATTGGATCTCTGGTCCTCAGTCAAATTCCTCTGCATAGAACACACCAGAAATTTGTTATTGCCAACTCCATAAAAATTGACATCAGTAGTGCAAAATCCCAAAACATCTCACTGATGCTTACTTCAAGAAGAAGAAGCTGAATAAACCCAGACACAGGAAGGTGAGGTTTTTGACACAGTGAAGGAGAAATAATAGAACAGTGCAAGGCTGATCAGAAAACTGTGGACTCACAAAATCTGCCAAATCAAAGCTGTTTCTCAGCTTCAGAGCTATCTCTGCTTTGTGTTTTCTCTCATAAATGGACTTTATCCTCACAAATTGGTGTTATAAATCTCTTGCAAAGAACTTAATTAGACAACTGATCCATTTCGAAAAATAAATAATAAATAAATAAAAATTTAAAAAATCTGAATTGTTTTCCAATGTATGACGATCTATATTTATGCTTTCTCCTGTTAGTGAAGTTCTAACTCTTATTCAGTTTTATAAACTCTGCTCTACAGAGCAGAAAGTTTTAATTATGGTAAGTCCAATTTATCAAAATTTTCTTTTATGTTTAATGTTCTTGGTGTTCTATCTAAGAAATCCTTGTCAACTGTCAAGCCCACAAAAATTTTCTTTCATCTTTTCTTGTAGATATTTTATAATTTTGCTTTTATACTGAAATCTGATCCACTTCACATTAATTAATTGTGTCAGGGGGAGATTAATATTCATTTTTTTCCATATTTTTATCCATTTATCCTAGCAGCATTTGTTAAAAACACTGTCTTTTCCTCTTAATTAATACAGCTGAGGATTGGATTATTTGGCTGTAAATTTCTTTTTTGTAATGTCCTTGTCAGATTTTAGTATCAGGATTAAGCTGGCTTATAAAATAAAGTGGAAACATTCTTTTCTCTTTCATTTTCTGAAATTGTTAATGTAACATGATATTAAGTCTTCTTTAAAGGTTGATAGAACTTTCCAGGGAACTCAGATGAGCAAGGAGTTTTATTCATGCAAAATTCTTATTATAGTTTCTTTGATACATATAGGGCTATACAGATTTTGTGTTTCTTCATAAAATTATGTCTTTTTAAAATAAGAATTGCCCATTTTATTCAAGTTGTTGAATTTATTGCCATGAAGTTGTTTGTAATATTACATTATTATCCTTTTAATGTCTGTGGGATCTGTAGTGATGCTTCTCTTTTATTCCTGATATTGTTAATTTGTGATTTTCGTGTTCTTTTCTTAATTATTATTGCTAGGTGTTTATTAATTTTATTAATCCTTTAAAAGAAAAAATGTTGGCTTTGTTAATTTTTTCTATTTGCTGATTTCTTTTTTTATTATTATCATTTTTATTTGCTGATTTCTAATCTGATCTTTATTATTCCTTTCTTATGACTTACTTTGGATTTAATTTGCTCTTCTTTCTCTGGCTTCTTTTCTTTTTAAAAGAGTTTTAAAATTTATTTGAGAGAGTGAGAGCACGCACAAGTGGGCAAAGGGCAGGGAGAGAAGGAGAAGGGCTCCCTTCTCATTGGGGCTCCATCCCAGGACCCTGGGATCATGACCTGAGCAGAAGGCAGTGGCTTAACCAACTAAGCCACCCAGATGCTCCCTTTCTCCAGATTCTTAATGTGGAAATTTAGATAATTGATACTAAATCTTGCTGTTTTCTCTAATGTGTGAATTTAAAACTAAATTCCTCCTTTAAACATTATTTGGTTTGTGTTCCACAAATTTTGGTAAGTTATTATTTTTTAGTTTGAAGTATTTTCTAATTTCTCCTGTGATTTTTTTCCTTGACTATGAGCTATTTAGAAAAGATTTAGTTTCCAGATACAAGGAGATTTTCTAGCTATCTCATTATTTTTTATTTGTAATTTAATTTAGTTTTTGCATATTTGTGGAAAGTTCAAGATGTTTCTCAAACTCCTCTAGCTTGTCAGGACTTAACTTTCAAACTCCATTTCCCTTCTGGATCTTATTAAAACTTGGCTTCATACTTTATTAGGGTGAATCTAGAGTACGTCTTAAATGAAAGTTTCATTGTTATTCCTATAGTGTGGCCTTCTGCTGTCTCAACCAAATGCCAACAATGTTATTACAGTATTAACAGGATCTCTCCACTCTGAAGGGGCCAGGAACTGTGCTTTTTTTCCCTCCCTCATAGTACTTGTTCTCTAATATCTCTATTTCCCTCTCAACTCTATTTTAACTGCTATCTGGTAAACTCTCATGGTCTCATTCTGAGCCTCATCCTCATCCTCAGTTGGGATTTATACAGGCCTTCCCAATGGGGCCTTCTCTGCACAGCCACTTTTTCTCTGTTACCGTGCATCATAGATTACAGCTTCTTCAACCAACCCAAACTGATTTCTGCCTCTTCATACTAATTGGATCACCTAGAGCAGCTCAGGCTCTAGCTCTCTGCATTACAGTTGGAAAATTATATCTATTTAGAGAACTGGGTGATCACGGGCTCACTTCAAGAGCTTCCTTTCGCTCAAGAGTTACAGTCATGTGCTGTCTGTTGTTCTCTGCCTGAAAAAGTTGCTCAGTTTTTTTTTTTTTTTTTCAGATTTATAGTTTATTTCAGGAGGGCTGATACAGTAACACTTATTTCAACATAGTTGGAAGTGGAATTCTAAGTCTATCATTTTGCTATTTGCTTTCTATTTGTCCTGCCTTTTTCCCTCTTCCTATTTTTTTCTTCTCTCCTGTTTTCTTTTAGGTTAATCACATTTTTATGTTTTGTTTTAATTATTTTAATGACCTTATAACTATAACTTTTGTATTATTTTTAATTAGTTGTACTAAAGATTGCTGTATTGATCTTTAACTTAAGTTCTACATAGAGTTAATGTAGTACTAATTTCAATAAAACTTGTATAACTAGTTTTAATAAAACTGTGATCCCACTTAGACCCCCCATCCTTTGCGATATTGTTTTATGTATTCTGTATCTATGTATATTTTAATCCCATCAATACAATATTATATTTTTATTAAATAATAAGTTGTTTTTTTATTGTGTAAAAAACATACAAAATTTACCATCTTAGTTATTTTTAAGTGTATACTTAAGTAGTGTAAAATATATACTGTCAGTTGTTTTTTCAAGAAATGAGTAGAACATGCAAAATATCCACATATTTACCATGCCCAGTCTCCCCCCCCCACCTTTTTTATGATAGTCACGCACAGAGAGAGAGAGAGGCAGAGACATAGGCAGAGGGAGAAGCAGGCTCCATGCACCGGGAGCCCGACGTGGGATTCGATCCCGGGCCTCCAGGATCCTGCCCTGGGCCAAAGGCAGGCGCTAAACCTCTGCGCCAGCCAGGGATCCCCCCACCCCCCTTTTTTAAAGAGGGAGGGAGTTGGGGAGGGCAGAGGGAGAGAAAGAATCTTAAGTAGAGTCCATGCCTAGTGTAGAACCTGAGATCTTACAACCCTGAGATCATGACCTGAGTTGAAATCAAGAGTTGGATGCTTAATTGACTGAGCCACTCAGGTGTCCCTCGTGTCCCCTTTATTTCTCCTTGTATGTGTGAAGTTCCATCTCATGTAGTTTCTCTTCAGCTAAGGAACTTTTCAACTTTGTGAGTTTTGGGAGGATGGCTCCAGCCTTTTCTTAAGCCTATATATTGAAATTTTTATTTCAGATATTACAGTTTTCATTTCTAGAGTTTTCATTTGGTTCTTTTGCATAGTTTCTATTTTTCTGCTTAGATGTTCCATCTTCTTATCCATTATGATCATCTTTTCCTTTAGAAGTTGATTATAATAGCAACTTTAAAGAACTCCTCTGGAAACAGTATGGAGTTTCCTCAAAAAATTAAAAATAGAATTACCATGTAATCCAGTAACTCTGCTACTGGTTATTTACCCAAAGAAGATAAAAACACTAACTTGAAAAGATATATGCAACTCTGTTTATTGCAGCATCATTTATAATAACCAAGATATGTAAGTTACCCAAGTGCCCCTGGATAGATGAATGGATAAAGAAGATGTGGTGTGTGTGTGTGTGTGTGTGTGTGTGTGTGTATCTTGTATGTATGTGTGTGTATCTATCTATCTATCTATCTATCTATCTATCTATCATCTATCTATCTATCTATCTATCTAATCTTGCCATTTGCAACAACATGGATAGATCTAGAGGATATAATACTAAGTGAAGTAAGTCAGAGAAAGACAAATACCATATGATTTCACTCATATGTGGAATTTAATAAAACCAAACATAGAAAAAGAGTGACAAAAAAAATGGATTCTTGGGGCACCTGGGTGGCTTAATCAGTTAAGCATCTGCTTTTGGCTCAGATCATGATCTCAAGGTCCTGGGACTGAGCCCTGCATTGGGCTCTCTGCTTAGCAAGAGGGAGTATGCTTCTCCCTTTCCTTCTCCCTCTCTCCTCCCACCCCCAGCTCGTGCTTTCTCTCTCTCTCTCAATTAAATAAATAAAATCTTTTTAAAAAATGGACTCTTGGGATGCCGGGTGGCTCAGCAGTTGGGTGCCTGCCTTCGGCCCAGGTCATGATCCTGGGATCCGGGATGGAGTCCCGCATTGGGCTTCCTGCAAGGAATCTGCTTCTCCCTCTGCCTCTGCTTCTGCCTCTCTCTCTGTGTCTCTTATGAATAAATAAATGAATCTTTAAAAAAAATCGACTCTTAAATATAGAGAACAAATTGTTTGTTGCCAGAGAGGAGATGGGTGGGGGAATGGGTGAAATAGGTGCAGGGGATGGGATTAAGAATACATTTATCCTATGAGCACTGAGTAATGTACAGAATTGTTGAATAATTATATTGTACACCTGAAACTAATATAACATTGTATGTTAATTATACTGGAGCTCTCTCTCTCTCTCTCTCTCTCTCTCAGAAATGGATTGCCAGCCTCCCAGTAGAATATAAAGCTCTCCTCACCTTCTGTTTTCCATCTTACTTTAAATCTTACTTCACAGATTTTGTTAAGGGTCAATTTGACCTCCATTTCTTAAATCAGATTTGATAGTGCTCTTTATGAGTCTTCAAAGCACAATTTGGAAGAAAGGCTACTAATTCAAGTTTGAAAAATGTACTCCATGAATGATCTCAGAAGTGTTTGGCAACAACTGCATTATTAGACAAAACTGAAATAATCATGAAGCTGAGAAAGAGCTTATTTTATATATGGTTGGGTAGAAAGCTAAATAATTCTACATATTCTAACATTGGTTGGTGTCCTGACCTTTGTAAACATTTGACCTGTAAAGACATTTGAGAAGCCTACGACTTACTCTGTCTCTCTTAAAAAAATGATAGATTTTATATTTGAATTTTTACAAATGGAGTCACAACTACCTGTATCTCCAAAGGAGCAGTTGTCTTACAAGGTACAGAACATGAGAAAATATATTCTAGAGAGCTCTGGAAACTTTTAAGGTCTTAAAATTTGTGGAGAAAATGAAATTTTATTTGTTTTTAAATGAAGAATCTACATTATGATAGTGGGCTACATCTGCTTGGAAGCAGCCCTTTCCAGTTTTCACTTAGCATGCTGCTGCACGTATTTGCTTAATTCCTCACAGAAATGTGTCATCAAATAAGAAATTATCAAATTACCATTTAAAAATAAATAAGCAGTTGGCATTTTTAGGAGAATCATTTCCATGAAATTCCAGATCTTATGAACTAATGCTAAGCATTTTCAAACCAGTTGTTTCAAGGATTTGAAGAAAATTGATTACTATTAAATCTTGGCCAGATGACCAGTGATAGATTAAATAGTTTCCAAATTTTTGTTTTGGATCATCAGAGATGAAGTAAAATGGAATATGTTTTGGGAAATGAGAAGTAGAGCTAGGGCAAGGAGTTCCCATCCCAAAAAGCTTGGTGTTTTGGAAGGCTCTCCTCAGAAATGGCAAGGAGAATATAGAATCCTACCAACAAGAATGTGGGGCACATAACCTACAAATGCCAATTGTAGGATTCTGCCTCATTCCTGACCATATTAATTCCCAAGTTATCTCTGATCAACTAGCCTTTTGGGAATGAGTGACAATATTTTTTTTTCACTTTTTTTAAGTTTTATTTATGAGAGACACAGAGAGACAGAGGAGGCAGAGACATAGGCAGAGGGAGAAGCAGGCTCCTCACAGGGAGCCCAATGTGGGACTCAATCCCCGGACCCTGGGATCACGCCCTGACTTGAAGGCAAATGCTCAACCGCTGAGCCACCCAGGCGTCCCTGAGTGACGATATTTAAGGGAAGAGCCAAATATTTCAGGAAGTAGAGTTCTCAGCCTCTGATGAAACTTTGATGAGCCTCTCATAGTCTGATGGGGACTGGCCTATGGATTCTTGGAATTATATGGAGATTGAGCTATGCCTTTTACATTCCAATGTATGGAATTAGAGCAGCATGTTGAATTAGAAGTTTTTACTAAGGGATCAATGTACAATAAATGTTACATACTAAAGCAGAGTAACAGTCCAAAGTGTAGAAGGATATACCTGGAAACTGGCCACATCATCTTAAAGACTCCTCATCTATTAGGAGGATATTAAATTATGTATTGCTAGATAGTTGAGGATTTTAAAAAAGATTTTTATTTATTTGAGAGAGAAAGACAGCATGAGTGGGGTGAGGGCAGAGGGAGAGAGAATCTTGAGCAGACTCCCTGCTGAGCACAGAGCCCGACACAGGGCTCAGTCTCATGACCCATGAGATCATGACCTGAGCTGAAATCATGAGTTGGATGCTTAACTGACTGAGCCACTTAGGTACCTCTTGAGGAGGATTTTTAAAGGAAGCTTTATTTGGAGAAAATGGTATTCTGAATCTTTTCCTGCATACTTGTCTCCCAGGAGTAGGGTGAGAGTGCTTCCATCTTCACCTAAGATTAAGAGAGAGGGCTACCTGAGGCACTTGATATGGATTTCCTATCAGTGGTATGGAAGAATGAAATGAACTCACTTCTTTCAAGGAAATCTAGAGGATGAAAGAGATGGCCACCTTCTTTCATGGTGGGACATGGAGAATTGCTGCTGTATTGGAATTGGCCTACACTTCTCAGAGTATTTGGAGGGAAAAATTCATGAATGTATCTAGTGGGTCAGATGTGGTTATACCTACAAGGGCCAGTATGGGAGATTTCTTAGATCCAGGACAATAGAAGTTCATAGACAGGCAAATAGGCCTCAGCAAGGTGGACCCTACTGTTTCCATGGAGCCCAAGGAAGAAATAAATGACTGCCAGAATAGAGTACAGTAATCCAAGTTGAGGGAAATAAATGTGACAGACTGCTAGCATTTGGGTGTGTGTGAGGTGCTTCAAAATACCTGTCATGGCACTCTCACCTTCAGAGAACATGATACCAAATTACAACAGTACCAATTAAATAAGAGTTTTATTGTTTTCCTTACCTTTCCTTACCCTTTTATGAACCTTTGAGCAGGAGATAGATATAATTTTGAATGAAATATAAAGGTTTGATAACCTGAGATTAGACATTTTGTGAACTTCGAGACTTATTGAGTCTTAAAGTTACTATAGAACATTTGCTACCTGAGAGTGAGAATTAAAAACCATGAAACTGCTCAAGTTTCTATCCAGGGCCATAGGAAATGCTTCCCCCACAAAGTATATTTTAAAGGGATAATGAAGACAAAAGTAACTCTACTATCTGATGATCTCCTACGAGTCTGCTTGTTCAGTGTGTTGGTTTTATAAATGTTGTTTCACAGTTTGCAGATTACGGCACAGGATCAATTTAGAAGAGAATAGCATGATGGTTAAGAACATGAGTCTAGAATCGGACTAGTTCCAAGTCTTGGCTTTTCCATTTTTTAGTTATGTTACTTTGGATAACTTATTTAAATTATTTAGGATCAGATCCAGATTCCTTATTTGTAAAATGAGGATAATAGTGATAACTACCACAAAAGATTGTTAAGATTAGATGAGATAATGCAAGTAGAATGCACAGCTGGATGCCTAGCTCAGGTGTTAGCTATATAATGGGTTTAGACTTTGAAGAGTTTAAATGGTAGGAACTTCTACTAGATTTGTTTCCTGAGGCAAGGGAAACAAAAGCAAAAATAAACTGTTGTGACTTCATCAAAATAAAAAGCTTTGCACAGTAAAGAAACAAATCAACAAAACTAAAAGGCAACCTACAGAATGGGAGAAGATATTTTCAAATGACACATTAATAAAACTCACCCAAAATCCAAACAATCCAATTAAAAAATAGGCAGAAGACATGAATAGAAAGTTCCCCAGAGAAAAAATACAGATGGCTAACAGATACATGAAAAGATGCTCAACATCACTCATCATCAGGGAAATTCAAATCAAAACTACAGTGAGACATCACCTCACATCAGTCAGAATGGCTAAAATTAACAACACAGAAAATAGCAGGTGTTGGCAAGCACGTGGGGAAAGGAGAATGCTCTTACACTGTTGGTGGGAATGCAAACTGGTGCAGCTGCTCTGGAAAACAGTATGGAGGTTCCTCAATAAATTAAAAATAGAACTACCATAGCATCTAGAATCACACTACTAGGTATTTACCCAAAGAATAAAAAAATACTAACTCAAAGGGATACATGTAACCCAATGTTTATAGCAGCATTATAAACAATAGACAAACTATGGAAAGAGCCCAGATGTCCATCGCTGATGAATGGCTAAAGAAAATGTCATACATACACACACACACACACACACACACACACACACACACACACAGGAATATTACTCAGCCATCAAAAAGAATGAAATCTTGCCATTTGCAATGATGGAACTAGGGACTATTATGCTAAGCAAAATAAGTCAGAGAAAGACAGATACCATTTAATTTCACTCATGTGGAATTTTTAAAAGATTTTGATTTATTTATTCATAGAGACACACACAGAGAGAGAGAGGCAGAGACACAGGCAGAGAGAGAGAGGCAGGCTCCATGCAGAGAGCCTGACGTGGGACTCAATCCAGGGTCCCCAGGATCACACCCCGGGCTGCAGGCGGCGCTAAACCGCTGCGCCACCGGTGCTGCCGTCATATGTGGAATTTAAGAAACAAAACAAATGATCATAGGGAGAGAAAAAGAGAGGAAAACCAAGAAATAGTCTCTTAACTATAGAGAACAAACTGATGGTTATCAGAGGGGAGGTGGGGGGGATGGGTGAAATAGGTGATGGGGATTAAGGAGTGCACTTGTTTGATGAGTACTGGATGTTGTATGTAAGTGTTGAATCACTAAGTAGTACACCTGAAACTAATATACTATATGTTAACTGGAATTTAAGTAAAACCTTGAAAAAGAAAGAAAAAAAGTAGAATAACAATTTTCTTTTTGCAGTAAGGGAATTTAGTCATATGGATTTTAAAGTAATAGCCAATTGTGAGCTATATTGGTTTTAATGTTTTTGTTGTTTAAAATACTGTCAAAATATTTTAAAATATAAATTATCAATAATTATTATTTGAGTTTATTAAAAAGTTTACTACTACAAAC
Source organism: Canis lupus baileyi (assembly GCF_048164855.1). Taxonomy (NCBI): domain Eukaryota; kingdom Metazoa; phylum Chordata; class Mammalia; order Carnivora; family Canidae; genus Canis; species Canis lupus. Next base: position 29,213,250 of record NC_132866.1, read on the forward strand.
CATGCTAGAATAAAAATGCATGTATATGCTCATTTACTGAGAATAGATTTATTTCTGTAGTGTAGATTTCTCAAAGTGGGATGTCTAGGTCAAATTTCTATGTATTTTAAAATTTCATAAAGTCAAATTATTAAGATATAATTTATGTGCAGTAAAAATGATTTTAACAAATGACTATAGAATACAGTAATGAAGCCACCACAACCATCAAGATAGAGATTTCTATCATCCTGAAAAGTTTTCTTATGCATACTCTTTGCAGTCAATCTCCCTCAGTTTTTAGTTATCTCTCATCTGATATCTGTTCCTAAAGTTTTCCCTTTGCAAAATGTCCTACGAATGGAATTAGCTTCTTTCACTTAGCATAATACTTTTGAGATTCATCCATCTTGTTGAATGTATTAGCATTTCATTCCTTTTTATTGCTGAGCAGTATTCTGTTACATGAATGTTCTACAATTTGTTTACCCATTCATCTGTTGATGCACATTTGGTTTGTTTCTAGTTTCTTGATGTCATGAGTAAAGTCACTAGAAATATTTGTTGTCAGATCTTTGTATGGACATTTCTGTTGTGTGAATACCTAGGAGGAGTAGAATTGCTTGAACATATAAGTGTATGTTTGACTTTTTAAGAAATTACCAAATTTTTCCAGAGTGACTACCATTTCACATTTTCCAAAGTGACTACCATTTCACATTTTCACTAGCAATGTATAAGAGTTCCAGTTTCTCCATATCATTGCCAACAGTATTGTCAGTCTCTAATTATTGACAATCTAATGGGTGTAAAGTGGGATCTCATTGTGGTAATTTACATTTCCCTAATGACTAATGATGCTGCACATATTTTCATGTGCTTATTAGCCATTTGTATATGGTGAAATGTCTATGCAGATCCTCTACTTGTTCTTTTCATTGTGCTTTTATCTTATTATTGAGTTGTGAGAGTTATATATATATATATATATATATATATATATATATATATATTCTGGATATAAGCCCTTTATCAGATAAGTGATTTTAAATTTAAAAATTTTTTTTAACTTTTTAAAATTTAAGTTAAAAATTTTTTAAAGATATCTTTTAAAGAATGTAAGTTTTTTATTTGATGAAACTCTTTTAATCATTTTTTTCTTTTGTGCTGGTATATGGGCTTATCTTTATTTCATCCTTCACATTTATAATGTAGTTTTGCTGGATATGAAATCTTTGGTTGATAGTTTTTCCCTCCAGCATTTTGAATATATCATTCTATGGCTTTGTGTCTTCCACTGTTTCTGATTAGAAGTCAGCTTTTAATGGTATTATTATTCTTCAGTAGGTGATGGATAGTTTTTCCCTTGATATTTTCAAAAATTTCTCTCTGCTTTTGTCTTCCAAAGTTGGATTATGATGTGTCTAAGTTGGGATTTCTTTGAGTTTATCATACCTAAGAGTTCTTGACCTTTTTTAAAAAATATTTATATAAATGTGTTTCATCATCCTGGGCTATTTTCAGCTCTTCTTCAAATACTCTTTCTGTCTTATATGTCTTTGAGGTTTTGCTCACTGTTTTTTCAGTTTTTCCCCTTCTCCTTCATATTGGGTCATTTCTAGTGGTCAGTCTTATAGTTCACTGATTCTTCTGCCATGTTCAATTTGCTGTTGATTCTACTTAATGAATTTTTCATTCTAGTTACACTTTTCAACTTTAATATTGCCATTTAGTTTTTAAAACTTTCTGTTTCTTTCTTGAGATTTCCTGTTTGTTGAGTCATTATCCTCATATTTCCCTTGAAATTTCTGAATAAACTTCTTAAAAGTTTTGAACATATTTTAAAAAAAAGATTTTATTTATTTATTCATGAGAAACACACACAGAGAGAGAGAGGCAGAGACACAGGCAGAGGGAGAAGCAGGCTCAATGTAGGGAGCCCAAGGTGGGATCTCCATCCCTAGTCTCCAGGATCAGGCCCTGGGCTGAAGGTGGCACTAAACCGCTAAGACACCTGGGCTGCCCTGAACATATTTTTAACAATTGCTTTGAGGTCTTTGACTACTAAGTCTAATGTCTATACTCACCCCGAGTTAGTTTCTTTTATCTCCTTTCTTTTCCCTGAGTGTTTCTTTGCATGCTTTATAATATATTGTTGTTGTTGAAATCTGGGTATTTTTTGGTTTGAAAATGAGATTTTTTTTAACTGAAGTATAATTAACATACAGTGTTAAGTTAGTTTCAGGTATACAACATAGTGATTCAACAGTTCTATATATTACTCAGTGCTCATCCAGATAAGTATACTCTTAATCTCTTATTCATTTCACCTATATCATCACCATATCTCCTCTGGCAACCACCAATATGTTCTCTGGATTTAAGAGTCTTTTTGTTTGTTTGTTTTTCTCTTTTTCCCCCCTCTTCATTTATTTTTTTTCTTAAATACCACATGTAAGTGAAATCATATGGTATTTGTCTTTCTCTGACTAGTTTATTTCACATAGTATTATGCCCTCTAGGTCCATCCATGTTGTTGCAAATGCAAGATTTCATTATTTTTTATGGCTGAGTAATATTCTATTGTGTATATTTATGTATACATTGTGTGTATATGTATATATACACACAAACAACATCTTTATCCATTTATCTAGTGGTGGGCACTTGTAAATAATGCTACAATAATAAACATAATGCTACATATGTATTTTTGAATTAGTATTTTTATTTTCTTGGGGTAAATACCCAGTAGTGGAATTACTGGACCATATGGTATTTCTATTTTTAATTTTCTGAGGAGCCTCCATACTGTTTTTAATAGTGGCTGCACCAATTTGTAATTCTACCAGCAGTGCATGAGAGTTTCTTTTTCCCCCACATCCTTGCCAACAGTTGTTGTAACTTGTGTTTTTGATTTTAGCCATTCTGGTAGGCATAAGATGATATCATGATTTTGATTTGCATTTCTCTGATGTTGAACATCTTTTCATATGTCAGTAGGTCATCTGTATGTTTTTTTGGAAACGTGTCTATTCAGGTCTTTTGCCCATTTTTAATTGGATTGTTTGTTTGTTTGTTTTTGAGTTGTATAAGTTCTTTATGCATTTTAGATATTAACCCCTTATTGGATACATCATTTGCAAATATTTTCTCCCATTTGGTAGGCTCTCCCATTTTGTTTTGTTGATGGCTTCCTTTTCTGTGCAAAGCTTTTTTATTGTGGTGTAGTTCAAATAATTTAATTTTGCTTTTATTTCACTTACCTAAGAAGACATGTCTAGAAAAATGTTGGGAAGGCCAATGTCAAAGAAATTGCTGCCTAGGAATTTTATGGTTTAAGATATTACATTTAGGTCTTTTTTTAATAAATTAATTTTTTACTGGTGTTCAATTTACCAGCATACAGAATAACACCCAGTGCTCATCCCGTCAAGTGTCCCCCTCAGTGCCCATCACCCATTCACCCCTACCCCCCGCCCTCCTCCCCTTCCACCACCCCTAGTTCGTTTCCCAGAGTTAGGAGTCTTTATGTTCTGTCTCCCTTTCTGATATTTCCCACACATTTCTTTTCCCTTCCCTTATATTCCCTTTCACTATTATTTATATTCCCCAAATGAATGAGAACATACACTGTTTGTCCTTCTCCGATTGACTTACTTCACTCAGCATACATTTAGGTATTTAATCCATTTGAGTTTGTTTTTGTGTAATGCATAAGGAGGTGGTTTTGTTTCATTCTTTGTATATAAGATGTCCAGTTTTCCCAACCATTTGTTGAAGAGACTGTTTTTTTTCCATTGTATATTTTTGCCTTCTTTGTCACAGATCATATAAGTGTGCATTTATTTTTGGGATCTCTGTTCTGTTCATCTATGTATCTGTTTTTGTGCCAGTACCATACTGTTTTGATTACTATAAAAGCTGGGAATTTTAGATTATATATTGTAGCAACTCTGGACTGTATTTTTTTCCCATTAACAGTTTGTGTGTTTTACATTTTGATTTTTTTCATTGTTTGTTTTTAATAACTTGCTTGTACTTACCCAGAATATGGTCTTCTCTATGGTGTTCAGCTTCATTTTTTGTTCTTATTTTTATTTTTAAAATTTTAGTTTCCAAGGGATTGTCTTGTTCCTGTGTATGTGGTCACTAGTAGATTCAGAAGATACTGTGCCCAAGTTTCCGCAAGCCCCTAAAGTTTTCACCTTCTGTTGATGAATTTATATGTGAAGAGTATATTAAAAGTTCAAACAGTTCATAAGCATCCTTTAACTCTCTGCCTGGCTCTTCCTGGTATCCTCTGTATATGCCTTTGCCAGGGATATGTGATGGTTTATGTAGTTCTATGCTTTGTTCATTTCCAGGCTTGCTCTGTTCAGTTTCTGCATAGTCTTTTACTTTCACCTGCTGAAACTACTTTTTTTGGGGGAGAGTATTTTTTTTTTTTTTGGGGGGGGGAGAGTATTTGCTGACGTCTTTCCCAACTATTGCTGGAAGCCTTACTTGTCTTCATATTTTAAGATTCTTGATTGATATTACAAATCTCTTTCATTCTTCTGTCAGTCTGTAGGCATATATATATATCTGCAAGGTATTTCTGATGGTGGATAATTGAATGAATTATTGTTGTATGAGCCCATGAATATCTTTGTTTTATTTACATATAAATGATAACTTGGCTTACAAAAACTTGTGGTCATGGGACGCCTGGGTGGCTCAGCGGTTGAGCATCTGCCTTTGGCTCAGGGTGTGATCCTGGAGTCTTGGGATTGAGTCCCACATCGGGCTCCCTGCAAGGAACCTGCTTCTCCCTCTGCCTATGTCTCTGCCTTCTCTCTGTGTCTCTCATGAATAAATAAATAAAATCTTTAAAAAAAAGGTTGTGGTCACAATTATTTCCCCTTAATTAATTCTGTAATACATGGTTGTTTTGCAATTGATGTAGAAGAGAAATATGACTTCTGTTCCTTCACATATAACTTTTTTCTTGCTTGAATGATTTTTAAGGATTTGTCTTTGTTGTTTCAATTTAAAACTAGAATATATCTAGGTATAAGCATTTAAAAATTAATTTGGTCTAAAATTGAAATAAATTTAATAAAGAAGACATAAAATCTAAATTTGAAAACTGATAAAGTTTTACTGAAGTTTGTAAAACTTGATATGAATAAATAGAGAAGCATGCCACATTCCTGGAGAGAAGAAATAAATGTTACTTCTTACCAAATACTGTCATCTTTCATAGTATCAGGTGACACATAATCTGTTTGTCACACCATTAGTAATACAATTATAATCTGAATCCAAAAGGGTTTTGTGTGAATGGAATTTGATGAGTTGAGATTTTAAGGTTCATTTATAATAGTAAGTATGTGAAAATACCCAAGAAATTTTGGGAAATTAATATATTATACTGCTAAAATTTTAAAACATTGGGATGGGTGAAAGATCAATGGCATAGAAGAATGAGTCTAGAAAAAAGTAAGTATATATGGAAATTTAATATTTAAAAACAGTTGTGACATTTTAGATCAATGAAAAATAAATTAAAAAATTGTGCTGAATAGTTGAATATGCAGCTTTAAGAAAGTAAATTTAGATTTTTCTACTTTATACTACATACGAAAATTAATTCTAGATGGATTAAAAGTTTAAATATAACTCCTTTTCTAACTATAGAAATCTTAAGGAAATGTGGAAGAATATTTTTATAATTTAAATGGTATAAACACACTACTTAAAACTTAATAATAAAAGAAATGAGGGTCGCTGGGTGGTGCAGCGGTTTAGCGCCTGCCCTTTGGCCCAGGGCGCGATCCTGGAGACCCGAGATCGAATCCCACGTCAGGCTCCCGGTGCATGGAGCCTGCTTCTCCCTCTGCCTATGTCACTGCCTCTGTCTCTCTCTGTGTGTGACTATCATAAGTAAATAAAAATTAAAAAAATAAAAGAAATGAGTGGCAGATTTTAGTACATCAGAATACTCTTCTGTTTTACAAAATACTATATAAAGTTAAAAGTTAACAACACACTGAAAAAATGGACATGAAATACAGAAGACAGAATGTTGGTGAAATGTGTGAAAGTGGACATTGCAGGTAGGAAAATGTTTGGTATAAAAATTAAGAGGCTCATTCCTAACAATCTTAAATCTGGAACATATCTTATGAAAATAATTCCATGAATATGTTAATATGTTTTCCTTATATCATAATTAAAGAAGCAAAATGCTAGAAGTAACTATACATATATTAATAAGGGAATGGTCAAATAAATTTGGTATATCTGTTCAGTTGGAATACAGACAGCTATTAAACAGAATGTAGTAGCACTGTGTGAGCTGGTACAGAAATATGACTGTAATGTATTTTTAAGTGAAAACATAAATTTGAAGAACATCTGTATAGCATGATCCAATTTTTACAAAAAATATGCATGTGAAGGTATATGTGCACATATATGCCTGTATATAAACTATAATCTTCCTGCATAATTATACAAAAAACTGTGGAAAGATATATTTTACAGTTAACAGCAGTTAGATCTAGTACATGGATTTTAACAGATGGAGGTATACATTTATACTTAAAAATCATTTTTGAAGAATAATTAAGGATACATAAATATACTCAAGATATAATTAAAGCATAACAAGTATACCGCTGACTCTCATTATTTTAGTTTGGCTAAGTCAGAAATAAGACTGTTGGATCAAAAAGTCAACTTCTTCCTTTCCTTTTCTTCCTGCTACTCTTAGTATTAACTCTTCTTTTCTACTGTTTAATTCTAAGACTCCCAGAACTCATTTCCACTGAACTTGTTCTTTTTCTCTGTACTACTGTCCCTAGCTTGGACCTTCCATAACCCATTGCAATGTGATGATCTTGTTTAAGCTATGCTTGGAAAGACCAAACGCAGTATCACAGTGCAGAGTACCTACTGCTTCAGATGAGAAATATATATATTTGAGGTTCTTAATTGAGTAGATTTTGTATGTACTCTTTCTTGATTATTCCAATAGTACTATGAATGGGGAAAGGCAAGTATTTCCATTTTAACAGAGGCTTGACATGGTTGGTGTCTTATTCAAGACAAGCAAGAAAGGTAGTAAAACATAGATCTAGATATTTACTCTATTAGAACAAGAGCATAATCAAATTGAGGTGAAATAACTCCAAAGGGAGTAGTTAGAGCAGTGATGGGAATCAGAAGCCTATGGCTTTGAACATTTGATTTAGCCACTTTAGACCTCTGCCTCACGCTATTTTAAGATTAGTCAGATTGGCAAACTCAACTGCCTTTAAGGATTAGACAGGAATTTGAATGAATGGAGCACAGAGTATAAGATTATAAAGGAGTGGAAACTAATGAACTAGATCTCATAATCTCACTCCAAAGACTTTGAAATTAAAAAAAAAAATGATGCTGTTAACACCAATTAAAGCAAGTCTGTTGTTCATATCCAGTGCATGGGCTTCCAGTTTGTAACTTCTAGATTAGTTGATTTCTTTTCAAGTCTAACATCCTTTTATCCTTTTTGTAACATAGAAAAATAATTGAATGAATGAAGGTGGCAATTGGTAGAAGGTATTGAATTTATAATATGATTTTTTTTAAACTTTTATTGAGATCATTTTAGTGATTAATGGTATACAGATTGTTAAAAAAGATAGTATGGAGAGGTCCTGGATATCCTTCATCTAGTTTCCCACATTAGCTACCTAATTTGTATAACCACAGTACAACATCAAAATCAGGAAATCAACATTGGTGTGAAGTATGTATAAAGCTCAGTGTCATTTTATCACATTAGTAGATTTGTGTAACTCACCATAATCAAGTTACATAACTATTTATTTACCACAAAGATCTTCTTGTGTCAGCCCTTTATAGTCACACCCTCAACATGTATGTACCACAGTTTGGTTAATTATTTATCTCTTACAGCATATTTTGGTCATTTCCAGTTTGGAGCTATTTGTAACTAACATATGAACAATTGTGTGCAGATTTTTATGTGGATAGTTTTCATTCTGGGTTAAATGCTCACGAGCGTAATTGCTGTGTCGTATGGTGAGTGTATATTTAATTTTAAAAGAAACTGCCAAACAACTTTTCAGAGTGATGGTTCCATTTTACATTCTTACTTGTGATGTTTCTTTGCATTCTTGCCAGCATATAGGATTGTCACTATTTTCATTTTAGTTGTTCTAATATGTATGTAGTAATATCATCATGGTCCTAATTTCCATTTCCAATAGCAAGTGATGTTGGACATCTTTTCATGTGCTTATTTGCCATCCATATATCTTTTTGCCTTTTGTTCATTTTCAATTTGGATTGCTTGTTTATTTTACTGATGAATTCCCTTGGAATGTCACCTTATATGGCAAAGGGGAATTTAGGTTTTAGATGGAGTTAAGGTTGCTAGTCAGGTAATTAGTCTGAATTACCTGGGTGGACTCAATGTAATTACACGGATCCTTAAAAATGGAAGACCAAAGCAGAACAGTAAATTGTGGTATGAGAAGGACTCGACCTGTTTGCTTTAAAGGTGGAGGAAGGGAATCATGAGCCAAGGAATGTGAGTAGTCTCCAGAAACTGGAAAAGGCAAGGAAATTATTCTCTTCTAGAATCTTCAGAAAGAATTGCAGCCCTCCCAACACCTTTATTTTATTTTATTTTATTTTATTTTATTTTATTTTATTTTATTTTATTTTATTATTTTATTTTATTTTTTAAAATATTTTATTTATTTATTCATGATATATGAATATATATATATATAGAGAGAGAGAGAGACAGAGAGAGAGAGACAGAGAGAGAGAGACGGGGGCGGCGGAGAGAGAGGGAAAGACACAGGCAGAGGGAGAAGCAGGCTCCATGCAGGGACCCCAACACGGAACTGGATCCCAGGTCTCCAAGATCCCACCCTGGGCCGAAGGTGGCACTAAACCGCTGAGCCAGTGGGGCTGCCCTCAACACCTTAATTTTAGCTCAGTGAGACCCAGTGATACCCAATGATATGTAATATATATAAGTAATATATTTGTATTGTTTAAGCTACTTAATTTGTGGTAATTTGTTACAGTAGCACTAGAAAAATTAAATTACATAATATGATTATGCTACATCAAAAAGTGTTTATCCACTATAGGACTTCTAAAAACTTTTAAAAGGTAGAGGAATAAATAAATGTTAAAATAGATAAATATTAATTTGAAAGAGATGGGGGTGGGAGTGTGTATATCCTGAGGTACTTAAATCAAGTCCTTAGGGTTCCATGATATTTACCTTGAATATTATTTATTTTCTTATTCAAGTGTAGTTTACAAACAATATTATGTTAATTTCAAGTGTTCAACATAATGATTCAACATTTATATATATGAAATGATCATGATAAATCTAGCTACCACCTGTCATCACACAAAGTTGTTGCATATTATTAACTATATTCTAGGTGCTGCATATTGTGTCCCCATGTTTTATTTATTTTATAACTGGCAAATTTGTACCTTTTAATCCATTTCAACTAGAAGATTATTAATTATTAATTACTGAATAGTGGTGTATATTCCTGCTTTTGTAAACCCAGTTTCTTATGTGCCAGTGTTTTTTTCTCTCTACTTCTTTTCTCAAGCAGTGGGTAAACAGAAGGGAGACCTCATGATCTCAAAAGAGAATAGGTTGAAGACATTTTCTAAATATTGCTCTATGTGCAAATATGTGTCTGTTGAATCTAGATACAACAGCTCTTTCTCACTTTCTTATGATGTGCTCCAAACATTCAGCAGTATCTATAAAAAACACCTTTAAAATGTCTTATTTATGAAGTGGCAAGTGGAGATTAAGATTATTGTGCTTATACTTGAGCCAGATATATGTGGTGTGATTGATGCAGACATTCAAACTAAGGCTAAAAGCCTAGGTTGATTCGTGCATATTCTGTGAATGTTGTGATTGCTCTCATACTTAATAAGGTAGTGGAAATCCCGGGAACAAAAATCACAGACTAATAGCTTGCCATATTTGAACTTCTGGCATTCTCCATAAGCCTAAAAAGTGCTCAGCCTATTCCCTTTTCATTGCTGATATGTCACATTTAACTTAGAGTTGGATCTATTAATTTAACTATAAACTGTTCATCCTTCTATTTGAGAACTTTCACAACCTTCCCTGTTTTGCATCTCCCAGGAGCACTCTATAAAAAAATCAAAGTATTATAAAAATTATTGTCTTCTGATTCCTACAACTAGTTGTATCTTTTCCTTTCTGTGCCTCACTCAGAATTCTCTCCTCTCCTTCCTCCATCCTAGCCTACAGAAGTTTTAGGCATTTTTAAAATCCCAGTTCAAATGTATCTCCTTCCATGAAGTCTCCTCTTATGTCTTGTGAATGTGAAGGAAGGAATTTGTCTGTTAGAGAGAGCTTAATTAACTTTGCTGTGTAGTATGGAAATTTGAGTATTTATAAACTCTTCAAGATAGGGACTTTCTGAATTATTTTTTCATTTCTTTAGGGCCTAGTGTAGAAATTTAGATTCTCAAGAGATACTGCATAAAGTTATATGAAATAACTGTTAGAGTAGAAAAACTAGGACAACTGACACGAGTCCACACACAGAGGAGATTCTTCACACTTTAAAACCAGCTTTTGGTGACATGGTATTAGTGTTCATATGTGTGCCTTTTATTTTGTATTAATATATTTATTCCTAACACATTGGTTTCAAGTATTTGATATGGAAATTTCAAAGAAGTAGACTACTTAAGAGTAAATAATATATTAGTCTCCATGGGAATGTGACTTTAGAACAAAAAGAGGGAAATTTTGACTATATATTTCTGAGCTCATCTCATAATTGAAGAACACCCAAGAAATTATTATTCTTTCTTAAACCTTGGGAGGCTAAGATGGGTAAGGAATGAAGATTCTTCCAGGGTGTCTTGTTCTATTACAGGCAAATTCCTTCTTGTTAAGCATTCTTATTTCTTCCTCAGCTGCTCACATTGAGCACAAACTAGCTTTCAAGGGAAACCAGATAGATCTTCTGCACATAACTCTGATTCCCTCATTTTCATTTATTCAAGAAGAGAGAATGAAAGGTCAGATTCAACTGTATTAATTAAGAAAATGCTTATTTAACATAGGTGTGTGTCTTTATAGACCTAGAAGGGTGTCTACCTCACAAATCAGTGACTAAACAAATTCCCTGCCCTCATAGAGCAATCATTGTAGTGGGGACATTTTCCAGGTCATTAATCCACATTTTCTCATTGAAAGCCCATGCTTTCTTATCTTCCTATTTTTCCAAATCTTTGCTGATCTCAGCTACCATAATGTACTTACCTCTACCTCCCTTTGTGACTTCATCTTATTTTTGCTCTTATATAGTACTTGGGAATACATGTTATCTGGATGCCAACACTCTAACTTTAATTCACTGTCATTCTTGATCTTCATCTACAAATCACTGTTCTTCATGGTCAGAGCCTAGGCTTGCTGTCAAAAGAGACTGGAAACCTCTGCTTCTGAGCAAGAAGGAGTAATGGGGACTAGATTTAACTTCCCACCTGAAACATCTCCAATACTGGGCAAAATAAAAGTTTTAAAAAGCATACCAGGCAACTCAGGACTGTGATCTCTGAGAAAGGGAAACAAATGAGATAAATTCTAGTTATGCCATTTTACTATTTGCAGAAAGTTTTTTTCAAACTTCAGAGGAAGCAGCAGGAAACCAAAGCTAAGTCCACTGGTTTTCCTGAGATGAGATTGAACTGGGAGTCCAGAAAGGCCAAGGTAGTTAGAGTTCACATCTTTGCACAGAGACAGCCTCAGAGATATTCAGAGTCACCAGTGAGTTTTCAGCTGACTACTGACCAGCATATGTATGAATTGAAACTGTCAAAGGCCAGAGAATGTCTACCCAAAAAGAAGCAGAAGGAGTAATCTATGGGGTTACTTATGTCTGGTAATAGTTGATATTCTCACCAGCCATAGAGAAAAACTTCATAAATAATGGGCATTGGATAAGTTACTCAGAGGGTATTATCTCATTGATGGGGTAAAATCAGTGTTAGGTCAAAGATTGCTCTGGTTCTGCTTAGCAAAATTGAAAAGCAGGCATCAAAAGAATCAAAATGGTTCCAAGAGGGAGGAACTCAGGGGAGTGACTGAATTATTTATAATTATTATATCAACTCTTGTCCCTAAGCTGGGCATGCATGAATCTGATCTTACACACAATATTAAAAACCTTGAGAACTGAATTAAGAGCTAGACCACTGATCCAGTATGATATTGGTCACTGTGGAACACAAATGAAGAATATATTGAAATTGCACCGTAAAGGCTTTGAGAATAGAATTCTCATTGAAATCCTAACCCAAGGGGGCAGCTGAGTAGCTCAGTCCTAAGGTGTCTATCTTTGGCATAGGTCCGGATACTGGTGTCCTGGGATTGAGCCCCAAATTGGACTCCCTGCTCTGCAGGGAGTCTGCTTCTCCTTCTCCCTCTGCCTACCATTCCCCCTGCTTGTGCTCTCACTCTCTCTCCATCAAATAAATAAATAAAATCTGTAAGAAAGGAAGAAAGAAAGAAAGAAAGAAAGAAAGAAAAGACCCAATGAGGACTGGTTTGAACTTGTGGCCTTGAACTCATTGGTTTGATTGTCTACTAAAACAAAAATACCAATGTTCTTCATGGGACTGAACAAGACCCAAAGTCTTATATCATACAATTCAAAATGCCCAGGATATATCAAAAATTACATGGCATTCAAATAACCAGGAAAATTTCAACTTGCATTGGAAAAAATAATAGATGCAGATGACAAGATGACACGGACATTGAAATTACCTAACAAAGACTCTTAGGTAGTAGTATAATAATATTACAAGTAAAGTTGGACACACAACAATTGGAAACAAATGGAAATGTAGATTGTTACGGTAAAGAAATAGAAGCTACAAAGCAGAAGGAAATGGAAATTTTAGAACTGAAAATATAATCAATGAAATAAAAAATGCATTGCAGTGGCTTAATAGCAAGGAGAAGATGACAGATGAATGTGTCAGTGAATGATAGCTCAAGAAATGAAGATAGATCAAGAGAAACTAATCTGAACAAGAGAGACAAAAAATTGAAAAAATAAACAGATCCTCAGGGATCTGAGGATCAATACCAAAATGTCTAACATTTGTTTCTTATGAGTCTCAGAGGGAAAGGAAGAGAAGTGCAGTACAGAAAAATATCTAAAGAAATAATGTCTGAAATGTATCAATTTTTTTGAAAGACATAATCCTGCCAATTCAAGAAGCTTAGAGAATTCTAAATAGTATAAATTCAAGGAACCTGCACTGGACACATAATCTGCTGAAACCTAAAAGCAAAGAAAAAAATCTTCAAAACAGTCAGAGAAAAATGTATTTTTTATGGGAAGTCTACAATTTAAATAATTACAGGTTTCTTACAGAAACCATGGTGACCAGAAAGAAGTGGAACAGCATTTTTAAGAAAAGATTTTATTTTTAAGTAGTCTCTATAGTCAAAGTGGGGCTCAAACTCATGACCCTGAGATCAAGAGTCACATGGTCTTTCCACTGAGCCAGCCAGGCATTTTTAAAGTGCTAAAAGAAAAGAACTGCCAGGGATCCCTGGGTGGCGCAGCGGTTTAGCACCTGCCTTTGGCCCAGGGCGCGATCCTGGAGACCCCGGATCGAATCCCATGTCGGGCTCTCGGTGCATGGAGCCTGCTTCTCCCTCTGCCTGTGTCTCTGCCTCTCTCTCTCTCTCTCTCTCTCTCTCTCTCTGTGTGTGTGACTATCATAAATAAATAAAAATTAAAAAAAAAAAGAAATTAAAAAAAAAAAGAAAAGAACTGCCAACTACAAATTTTGTGTCAAGTGAGAATATCCTTCAGAACTAAGGTGAAATAAAGACTTTCTCAGACGAACTAAAATAATTTCTTCTAAAGGAATTTCTAAAATATTTTCTTCAGGCAAAAGGAAATTTGAAAGATCAGAAATGAAGGAAGAGCAATAGTAATGGTAAATTTTATATTATGTGTATTTTACCACAATAAAAAAGTAAAAGGGTAGAAGTAGTTATATTGTGAAAACACTAATAAAAAGAAAATTGGAGAAGTTACATTAGTATTACACAAAATAGACTTCAGAGAAAATTACTAAGGATAAAGAAAGATACTACATAATGATAAAATGAGCAATTTATCAAGAAATCATGATAATCCTAGATTTGTATACACCTAACAACAGAGCTTCAAAATACGTGGAACAAAAAGTCACTAGATAAATTATTTAGGTAAGTTACATTTAAAATTATTGTACTTATGTAAAATTATACAAAATATAGAATAATTTATAAGCAACAGAAATCAAAATACTGGTTGCCTGGGTAAAATAAGGTAGGATTACCAAGGGGCACAAGGAAACTTTCAAGAATGATGGATATGCTCATTATGTTGATTGTTGTGATAGTTTCCTATGTATATACATATTTTAAAATTTATCAAATTATGTACTTTAAATATATATTGTTTATTGTATATTCGGCTTTCATAAATCTGTATAAAAATTTAAAAGGAAAGACTGTAACAGATTTAATATTTCACATTCATCTTGGATTATAGACTCCAAATTTCTCCCTATTCCTACTCTTCTTCCCTACCAAATCTGCTGTTTACCTTTTTTGGATCTCTGGCCTCTTGGCGACTTCTTTGCTTCTGGATAACCCCTTTCTGGCCACACATGAAGGAAAGTCAAAGTATTGAGGCAAGTTCTCAAATGTCTGACTTTACCATTCCAGCTGGGAATTATAATCTAACCTAAAGGCGGAGAGTATGAAAAGGACAAATATTTTAAAAATTTGTTTAAGATCTTGAATCTTGAAATTACAAAGCTACCAGTAATTTATAAGCTTGGTCTACTGGAAGTTAAACCAACACTGCTGCCTCCCCACCTACAAACAAACATGAAAAGATGCTCAATATCATTAATCATTAGGAAATGCAAATAAAATCATGAAAGAAATGCTACTTTATACTCACTAGGATGGGCATAATAATACTGTTCAAAATGGAAAATAACAAGTTTTGGCAAAGATGTGGAGATACTGGAATCCTTATACAATGCTAGAAAATTGTATACTTATGGTCTGAATGTGATATCTTTGAGATGTGATTTGTGGTTGGTTTCGTTTGATGTCATATGTGTAAGTAAGTGTAAGTAAGTAAGTAAGTGCTGCCACTAGGACATTGTAAATTTGTGAGTAATGTAAAACAGAGAGTCCAGACAAGTGTTAGGACTCTAGAAGAATCCTAGGAAGGAAAAAGTCCTTAGAAGATTACACAATGGACCCTTGTACAACCTGGGTTTGAATTATGCGAGCCCACTTATATACATGGATTTTTCTGATAAATACAGTACAGTACTGTAAATGTATTTTCTCTTCCTTATGATTTTAATAGCATTTTCTTTTTTCTGGCTTACTTTAATGTACGACTATAGTATATAACAAATAAAATACAAAATATATGTTAATTGTTTATATTATTGGTAAGGCTTCTGGGTCAAGAGCAAGTGATTAATTAGTAGTTAAGTTTTGTGGGAACTTAACATATTTTTGACTGTGTAAGGCTAGAAGGATGGTAGGTGCTCTTAATCTCCCAGGTGGTTCACAGGTCAACTGTAATTAATTGGAAGAATGACTTGTATTATTAATAACTAACATTTGTATTAATGTTCTGAATTTTGAAAAAGATTTTATACCAAATGCAGTTTCATTGATTCTTTACTATCTCAGTGATATAAGTGGCATTATCTTTTTTTCATGAGGGAGAGGACTACTTACATTTCAGTGCACTTAATGCTAACCTTCTGAATCTTTTGCTTGGTTAGAGATCACATCAACAAGAGATGATCCCTTTCCAACTGTGTCTTCTCCATTCTTCCTTGAAAGATAAGTTTCCTTCTAAGTCTTGCTTCTGGGATTGCAAAGCAATTGGAAAGTGTTAGTTTGAAGACTACTACTATTTCAGGGAGAAAACAATGCTGAAGCAAATACCTTGGGGCTCAGGGAGTTGTCCTTTTAGGATAGCATGTGTAGAGGTAATAGTCCAATGTGTGTCCATTATGATGTGTACTATGTAAGGTATAGTGAGAAAAAGGCTGCTAGGAAATGTGAACTTGCAGATATGGATGATTTGTTAGTGATCTTCACTCTGTGTAAGCCTTGGATATGTTATTCTAAACTGATGTTTTCTCATCTATAAAATAGAGAAAATAGCGTCTTTCTCAAAAGATTCTCTTGAGGATAAAAAAATTTATGCATTATGAATCACTTAATATCAGACTTGATGTGGAGCAAACAATTGATGCATATTATCTATTAATATTAATAAATCATTATGATGAAGACAAAGATTACATACTCTAGTAGTAGCAAATCTGTTAGAGAACACTTGGAAGTGGGGGGAAGATAGTCACAGAGAACACTTTTAGGTAGACAGAAAAGACTTGGAGAGAGAAAAGACTTACACAGGAAAATTTCCATGAATGGATATTAAGACCACCAGTGTGCAGTCTTATCTGAACTAAAGGATAGGTTTTGGAAGAATAATAGAGGAAAGATCTCTACTTCTAAGTAATCATAAAAGCTCTGAAGTATTCTCTGGACTTAGGGTTGAGGGTGGAAGGAAAACAAGGTTGGTGTTAGGAAAGTAAGTGACAGCCTATAAGTCTTATCAGTGCACTCATCTTTATCAGGCTGCTTTAGATAGGGAGATTTTGTATTTGCAAATCTTTTATTCTAGAACACCAGACATTGTAATTAAATAGAATCAGAATTAATTAGTGTAAGAGATGCTTACACTAAAGCATCTCTTACACTAAAGCAATGTCTAATGTAACTTTGTTAAATTTGATTATGTTCACATAAGACAAAGTCCATATTCTTCAGGAGCTTACTCGAATGAGCAAATGTATATGCAATGCAGATGGCCAGTTTTGGGTAAGAGAGAGTAAAAAGGAATTGATAAGGAAAGAATACATTGTCCCAGAGTCATGGTCTAAAAAGGAAAAATACCAGAAATCATTCTTGAGTATTGTTGGTAATAGAAAGCTATTAGGATACAAATGTTAGGGGACCTTATTTTGTTTGCTTATTCACATGCTTTCTCTGCTGGAGATGGTTACACTTTGGGCACTGTATTGGTTTGCCATTGTTATGTAACAAATGACTCCAAAGTTCAGTGGCTTTAAACAGAGCATATTTATTATTATTATTTATAAGTCTGAGGGTTAGCTTCCTGGAGGTTAGCTGATCTAGACTGCAGTTGGCCTAGAACATCTCTGCTCTTTGGTATAGTGACCTAAGCTGAGCATGTTCTTAATGTGATGGTAAAATACAAGAGAGTAGGTGGAAACATGAAAGGCCTCTTAAAGCCTATGTCCAGAAACAGGTCACCGTCATTTCAGCCTCATTCAGTTGGCCACAGAAACTCACATGGCCAACCAAGCCTAGGGCCAAGAGGTACACTTGTCATGGTGGTGAAGGAGAGTGAGTGAAAATTTCTGACTACTTATCTAATCTATTAACCATAGGCTCTGAGAACACTGAAAAAGGTTTGTCAAGAAGCCAAAGAGCTTGGGGTCCATGACATTGATTTCCACCATGTGAATTGGAACTTTGAGCAGGCCTTTCTATTTACATAGCAAATTCAAATTCAAAGAAAACTTTCATATATATTATTTCAGAACTGTTTATTAATATAAGAAGAGATTATCATTCCTAAATTAAAGATCAGAGACATGATATGGCAATCCCAGGTTAACATTCTCTAGGAATGAATAAACAGGAATAGTTTCCATCTGATTTAATACAGAAGAAATTCTGAAACAATGTTAATACTCAGATGGCATTTTGGGCTCTCAAATCATCAAGTATTTCTTTGTCTTTAGATCAAGGACAAAGAGATTGGAAGAATGGCTTCTCTTTTTCTAAAGTCTGACTCTACACTAGGAAAGAAGCCATAGTTTTCTTTCTTTGACATCAGATGGATGGAAAACGGATTATTTTGGTTGCTTCTATAATTTTCTGTCATTCCAAAAGCCTAGAAGATTGGAATTGATTGCAACTTTGCCTTCAAACATAACTAGATTTGAAAACATTTGACAACTAGTATTTAGCAGTGGTTAGAAGATGCTTCAGTTGACATAGCTACTAGTTTCACTTATGAATTGGTTTGGGTATATGGCAGTTATTATTAGTTTTCCACCTAACAGCCATTCCTGCTCTTCTTCCTTTCTTAAAAGGCCTCACTTTTGCTCAGGGACAGGCAGCTATAAAGCCTCAGAGGAAGCTGATTCCTCCCAACTTTACTTGTAGGTGGATTTTAATTACTTTAAGTAAATCATGGGAATTCTCAACTCTTTATCAGTGATTGGCTTGAGAATGACCAATGAAGTAAAAACAGAAGTCTACTGGGGACACTCAGAAAGATTTCTTCACTTTTAAAAGAAGTGCGCTGAGAAAAATGGTTTTCTGCCTTTAGACACAACTGTGAAGAGGCGATGCTGGCAGCTAGTGCAGCCATTTTGCTACCTTTGAAGGGCAGACACAAGCACAAAAGCCAATACTCTCAGGTCAGCAGAGCAGAAATTGGAAAGGGTTTGCATTATTAAAGATATCACTGAGCCACTGAATTAATCAACCCTAAAACCACCTTATTTCAAGACTTCTTTACTTGTGTGAGATATTACATTTGTGTAGTGTTACACTACTTTTTTCCTTTTGTTTGCTGCTGAAAGTGCCCTAATTAATTGAAAGTAGGACCCTGTAGTGAGATGCCCTACATCTTGCCCTGCCTTGACCCTCAAGGAGGCTATAAATATGGTGATCAGGAGCATGGCTTTGAAGTGTGCCAGACCTATGTTTAAACGCTGGCTCTTGCCTTTTATTAGCTGAGTAACGTTGGATAAGTTATTTAACCTCTTTAAGCTTCCTTTTTTCCCTTCATCTATGAAATGGGAATAATATTATTAGCTATCTTTAGGGTTATAGTATTAAGTAAGGTAAATACATTCCTAGCATTAACACAGTATCTATCACAAAGTATGCACTAAATTCTTATTATTTATTTATTAATGTTAGAAAATCCACTGTCTACACCGTTTGTGCATTCAGCAAATGTTGATTAGACACATAGTTTGTAAATTGAGTGTTGGGGACAGCTTGCTTTTCTCTTGTGGAGACAGAAATCTAAGCTGTGAGAGGAGTTATATTTATGGGAGAAAGTTTTACAGTTTACAAGAAATTGTAAAGCTCTTAATGGAGGGATCAGATAGCTGAGAGTTCTTTATTCTGTGTCCTTTTTTCCTTCTCTAGGGGAGGAGGAGCTGGACTACCCAATCTGGCTGCCCTGACTTTTGAGATAATGCTTCAGAGGGCCCTGACTGCACTCTTCTAGCCAAGTAGCACACTTTCATGCCATAGTCGGTTATTCTTGTTTACCAAGTCATGACCATGCTGTGTTCCCTAGCCCTTTAAGCTGAACTGAGTCACCATTTTCAGCTAATATTTAAAGATTTTATTTATTTATTCATGAGAGACACACAGAGAGAGGCAGAGACACAGGTAGAGAGAGGAATAGGCTTCATGCAGGAAGCCCGGTATGGGACTCGATCCCGTGACTCTGGGATCATGCCTTGAGCAAAGGCAGACACTCAACCACTGAGCCATCCAGGTGCCCCATCAGCCAATATTTAAGATAGAAGTTGGTTGTTATTTTAGAAAATCAATTTAGAATGTCACCCTTCACCTACCTCTTTTTCTTTGGAGGGGCAGGTTATCCCTAAGATAAAGCCAAGGGGCCACTGCCATCTTCTACTTTTACTAGAGTATTCATGTGTTCTTTACAAAAGCTTAGGACACCTTCATGATGGAGATGTTCCTCAGCCATGCCCCCTAAAGCACAAACAATACACTTACCCTTCCTGCCCTTCCCTCCCAGTATGTCTCAGTAAAAAACCCAGAACATTCTGTAGTTGTGGTAAGAGGTAAAAAACTTGGAAAATCCTGCTCTAGAGCAGCTGCTGTGAGATTGCCTTGGAAATAGAATGTCAGATCATCATTCAATCATAAAGAAGCACCCTGAAATACATTAGGGTACAGAATGAAAGAGAACTGGACTGGGAACCAGAAACTGATATTTTATGAAAGACTCACTTCAGGACCTTAGGAAATCACTTTACCTTTCCATGTCTATTTATTCTTTCTCAGTCGATAACTATATATTGACTGAATAATAATTTATTTAATAATCATACATAATTTATGAATTATACATTTATTTGGACAATTGTTTAGCGTTTTACTATATAATTGCTTCCAAGAGATGACTATGTCTCGTTCTACTAGATATTGTAACATTAGCAAAATTCCTAAATTACAGCAAGTGCTCAAAAAATAATTGTGACTAAAGAAATGAATCTATAATATGAGTAGGCTATAAAAGAGGGTCCCTAAGGTCCCGTCCTGTCCTATAAATAAAGGGAAAATTCTATTTCCTCATGCTCTCTTTAGTGTAAAACTGAAGAGTGGTTTCATGAGGAATACAAATACCATTATATTTCAGTCCTTGAAGCATTAAGATACTGGAGGCCTAGGAAAGAACTTTTGAAGAAAATGTGGCTATTTTAACTTGAGATGAGTGGATTTGGCAAAACTTGAAAGTATGTGCATATATGCACTTAAAGACCAAAGTAGGTTAAAGATAAGATCATTGCTTTGGACTATTTGGTCTCAATCAGGAATAAGAGAAAGTCCAATTCTTCATGTGTTGAAATAAATTTGGGAGCTTCCATAAAAGTGATTTGGAAACTGAAGAATTCTGTAGGAGAAATTCACTCCTACCTATATGTGAGATGCCTCGGATGCAGGGACATCTTGAAGTAATATGCGACTCTTGATGACACCTCTTCAACACTTAGTAAATCTGACCTTTCCTTTCATCTGTCATTATGCTGAATCACATGGACCAGCAAGCAGCTAACACATTGCAACCAAACTTCACAATTGCCAGCTGGGAACATGTGCTCTCTCAATTGATTAGTGATATTACCAGTGTTTAAACCCATTTCCTGTCACCTTGGAGGATGGAGGTTACTTGACAGGAAGTCATTCTGCTGTCATCCAGCAGGGCTGCCAATGTAACTCTTTAAACTTACCAGTGAGTTGAGGCAGCCAGCTTTACTCTGGTCTAAAGCTTTTGCACATGTTGAGTAATGCAAGCATTTAGCATGTCATGGAAGTACCTAGTTTTGATACTTATGGAATGTGCATTTCCTTGAGGTTTCTAAGTTCTCAAAGGTTTTGGCAAATGCTGACATGGAAACTGTTTTAGTTAAAAATGAGCTTATTTTGTGCTTAAAGGGTCATTTTGCATTAGCTGTGTCTTCAAGTTGATTTTGAAAAATCAGCTCTTTGGGAGTGGGCAAAAAAGAAGTCCCAAGAGGCAGCACATTTCCTCTAATAAATTCAAGCAACTTTTTCTTTGTATTGAAGATATTATTTGTCATACATTTTCCTTGTCATACTGAGCATTCCCAGACTATCGTTTAAAACAGATTGGTAATTTGGCCCTTAATTTTGGCACCTGTACATCTTTTAAAGCTCTGGTTTGTGTTTGGAGACTTAACTACTCTGTAAGTTAATACCCTTTTAGGGCCTAAACACCACCATTAACAGCAAATTGGCCTCTCAGGATGCTGGATAGAACCATTTTTTATATTTATTTGTTTAATCTTTATTAGCCAAAGGTTGTCCAACAGCTCCAAGGGAGTGAATTGCCCATGAGGCTTGGAGGCATGTTAAATTTTCCCCTATAACTTCAGGGTTAGGACCACTGTAAGTACTTTGGGCTGCTTGTGGTTGCAGCCTCCATTTCTAGGCAGCCTTGAAAACCCAGCCATGAACTCCTTTCATTCCCTGGCTTGTTTGGCCCCATAAGTCCTAAATCTTCATAGCTGGAGGAGACCACAGACATCATCTGATTAAAACCAATTATTTCACAGGTAGGGAAACTCAAGTCCAAAGGAGGGAAATGATTATGTAGGTGCCTATTCCACCTACTTTTTCTCAACACTAGTATTAACGCATCCTCTGCCAGGGAGGAAGACCCCTTAAAATTACAGAAGTTTCATTCCATGTAGTATTTGGGTATGTTTATTTTAGGACAGCACCTAAGCACAGTGCCTGGCATGAAGTTGGTACTTAAGAATGTGTATTGAAAGCATATTTTAAAATGGCTTTAACATAACATTCTATTGAATATTCTATTTTACATTAGGAGTCCAGATTTCCAACCCTAATAGGCTCATCCAAGCATGACTGATGATTATTGAATTGTCAGTATTATGAAATTGTGCAGCCAGCATTCATCCTCATGAATATTTTGTGTTTGTTTTGAAGTATTTGATTAATTTTTTGCTGATTCTTGGCTAGTAGGGGTTGGGATAATTAAAGAATCCTAGATTCTTAGAGTTGGATAGCTTCTTAGAGGTCATCTATGCCAATCTGCTATCTAAGACTTGTTTGCTTTTCCTTTTGTAATGAACTTGCAAAATTGTTAAACAGGTTTTGCTTAACCTACTTACAGGTTAGGGCAACTCCTCATACCATGAGGTGGTCCATTGTCTTTGAACAGACTTAGAAAGCTATGCCTTTTTAAGAAAAGTTCTTATCTTTAGCAATATCTTGCATCTCTTAAAATTTCTGTCCAATGGTGGTAGTTCTGATTTCTGGAATCAGAGGAGTTAAATCTGATTCCTTTTCTATATGATTTCAATTCATGAGTTGGCTTTTTCCCAAGTTTGGTGGGTATGTTGTTAACATTATTCCTGCTTCTAAGGGAAGATGAAGATTCCAAAACAGGCAGATTCCATAGTTATTTTTCTTCAAGAGTATGTTTTATTTATTTTTTATAATACTTGGTGCTTACAGATTTTCAAAGTAATAGTTAATAAACACATTTACTTTCCTTCCTAGTCTTTTGGTTTTCCAAAATGATGGTTTCTTTATGCTTTTGTTTGTTACCTTCAGTGTTGACAAGTATCATTTGATGTCCTTTTCAAGCTGAGTAAAGAATCTCATTCCCCCCAAAATCTCACTGAGTTTTGGATTATTTCTTAATGGGACAGTAGTAATTACCAGAGAGGATTTTAAAGGTCTGCCATTAATAATTGATCTTTGGTAATTTTTTTCTGTCCAAAATAAGTAAATAAAGAGACAATAATAGAGTGTATCACTCCACTGCTCAAAAAGTTTTAGTTGACCATGACTGTCTTTCACTTATGTCTAAATATTACAGTGCTATCCACAGGTGAGCAGCATCAATATTACCAAAAAGGTTGTTGGAAATGAATTCCTAGTCCCTACCCAGGTCTATATGATCAGAATCTCTGGTCCCAAAACTCTATTCTAATAACTCTTCAGGGGATTCCTATACATACTGATGTTTGAGATGCAGTGGTATAAACTTCTTATAGACCTACATTCAACATCTACTGAAATGCCCAAACAACCTTTCTTCTTCTTTCCTTTTTATTACTCTTAAGCTTTGTCCAAATCAAATATGAGTTTTCCATCATGGAACCTTAACTTACTTTCTTACTAATTTTTGCTCACACCATGCACTTGACTATGAAATATCCTTACTGCCTTCTTTTTCTCCCTTAAGGCCCAGTTCAAGTGTGGCATTTTGTTACTTGTTTTGAACAATTTTATTTATTTATTCAGTAGAGAGAGAGTGTGTACATGTGTGGAGTGAGGGAGAGAGCAGAGGGGGAGGGAGAGGGACAAGCCAACTTTGCAGCACTGAGTGCAGAGCCCAGTGCAGGTCTCCACATCACCACCCTGAGATCACAACCAGAGCTGAAACCAAGAAGATGCCTAACTGACTGAGCCTCTCCGGTGCCCCCAAATGTGGCCATTTCTATGAAAACATCAGGAAGTCCCAAGTATAAGTGGCTTTTTCTATTTTTTTGAACTGTCCTAGCAATTTGCATCTCCCTGCACGTTGCATTCTTTTCTAAATTAGAGTTAATACTTATCATTTCTCCAGGATTCTATCCACCTCCCTATTCTGAAGGCAGATGCTTAACCCACTGAGCCATCCAGGGGCTCCACTAATTACTATCTTAAATGTCTTTATTTGCTAAAGCAAATGACTGTGAGATAATGAGCAACCCTGTTTTGGTGCCCTCAGTAATTATTTTTTTTGAAATGTTACTGGTCCATGGAATCCATACATATGTGAATAACTGGCTTAGATGCTTGCGCTCTAGATCTCCTCCCAGGGTTAACATTCTATAGCCTATAAATTGTAGTTGGATCGGCTTGAAAACAAAAACCTGATGGAGAATGCAGGTGCTACAGAACTGAAGTTTGGAATTCTACAAGAGACTGACTGCTTTGTCCCTGTGGTCCACTGTATAGTGGTGGCAAGTATGATGGCAAGGATATGGCTGCCAGTAACCGTACTCTGGGAGGAAGATGAAAGCTGGCCCTGGTGCTCAGAACTCTAAAGATCCTTTAGATTATCTCTAAAAGCATCTGCACTGGAAAACATCATTGGACCAAAATGGAGATTTTCACAATTCCCTCAGTCCTCAAAAAGTTTTTGGTTCACATGTGACAGAGCAATAGAACTTCCAGGTATAAGCTAAGGCAGTGGTGTCAGTAGCAATTCTTCTAAAATGATGCATGTTTTCAGATACAGGACCAAATTCTATTGCAGTAATAAAGGGACCATTTAAGAAAAGCTTATTAAACTGTCCTCAGGACTGCTTCATTCTCTTTTCATTCCAGTCCCCAAGCACCGAGTCTTGCTGCTTTAGTGTTCAAGCAGACTGACTCAAGAGGCTTTCTGTATCTAATTTTACAGTAGCATATCTCTCGATTATTAACACATTAAGGGCAATATACTTCTAGCATAGCAATCTGATACTAATTGGCTTTGGGATATTTTATTTAAAAACATTTTCCAAATGGGGCTGTGAATTGTTAAGTTTCTTTATTCAGGACTAAAGAAAACATTAATTCTGCCAGCAAAGTTGGACCAAAAGTGGGTCTAACAGGGCAGAAACATTAGAGTCTTGGAGTTTACCTGTCAATCTTGTATTTTCATGTCCTTTGCCTAGAAACAAGGCTACAAGCTAATTGACTTCTGTTCCTTTCCTCTTGGCCTCTCATTTTTCTGAACATGGAGACTCAAATTAAAACAAAGATAAAATTCCAGGGGAAGCTGGCATTGATCAAGGTTTGGATTAAATTAAATTAAGTGCTTTTTATTGAACTCAGCAGTATTAGTTATTAAAACCAGAAGGCTTTACCCTGGCTAGTGTAAAAAAAGAAAACAATGACTCATACTGCGGCACAGATTTTATTGGGAAATTAAAGCACTCGTTTTCTCTTATTCCATTAAAACTTTTGCAGACAAACACATGTAAACAAGATCAGGAGATGGAAAGCAGTGAGGAGTCAGTCTTTCTGGGCCCTGGTGCTTCATGGACTCTAGCTTTAGTTGCGGGAATTAAGGAAAAAAATCTTATCGGGGAAGAAAACAGGAAGCATAGTAGGATTTTTTTCTTTGGAGGGCATAAGTCAGACGAGTTGCTGAAATGCTCCTTTGTTTCTGTAGTGACTTGGAGTTGTGTATGTAGGAAAAGGGGAGAGGGCAGCAGTATAGTGTAACATAAAGAGCCTTAGCCAGGTAATTAGGCCGTCAAATCTCAGCTTTAGTTCTGTCACATACAGGCTGGTCAGCCTTGGGTAAGCCACTTCACCTTTCTGATCCCGTTTTTTCATTTGTAAAATAAAGGGCCAGATTGGGTAGTATCTAAAGGCCCTATTGTCATTCTGTCATCTATTTCTGTGTTTTGTTTTGTGCCTCATATGAGAGAGCAATGTTCACTATGATCTATAGTGAATGCAGCAATTAACCCAGACTGGTCCAGGACAAATCTGGCCAGCCACCTGGTATTATTACTATTATTATTATTATTATTATTATTATTATTATTATTATTTTAAATTAACTAAAAAAATTATTCAGATTTCTTTAGTTTTTAAATAGGTTCTTTTGCTGTTCAAGATATCATCTGGGATGCCATATTACATTTAGTCGTCATGATTTTTTTAGGTTCATCTTGATTGTGACAGTTTCTCAGAGTTTCCTTTGTTTTTTATAACCTTGAGAGTTTTGAGGAGAGTGAGTCAGGTATTTTATAGAATGTCTTCCTATTGGGCATTGCCTGGTGGTTTTCTCATGATTAGGCTGGTGCTACAGGTTTTGGGAAGGAAAACCACAGAGATAAGGTGCCATTCTCATTGTATCATATCAACAATATGTATTATTAACATGACTAATCACTATTGATGTCAGCTTGATCACCTGGCTGAGGTAGTGTTTGTCAGATTTCTCCACCATAAAGTTACTCTTTTCTCCCCTTTCCATACTGTACTTTGTGGAAGAAAGTCCTTATGCATAGCCCATAGTTAAGGAGTTAGGGATTTATAAGAATGGAATATTCTTCTGCATGCGAAATTTGCCTGTTCTCTTCAATTTATTTATTTACTCAATCATTTATTAATATCAGTATGGACTTATGAATGTTTATTTTATTTTTTGGTATAATCCAGTGTTATTTTATCTGCTTAGAGTTGTTGTTGCCAAGCAGTTCCTTTTGCTACCTGTTTTTTAGATAAAGTTTTATTGAGACATAGCCACATTCATTCTTTTACATGTTCCTTATGGCTACTTTTACACTACAAAAGACCATATAGCCTGCAAAGCCTAAAATATTTACTGACTCTTTACAGAAAAGTATTTGCTGACTCTTGGTTTAGCCCATTCTGCATGTTTTTTAGTAATAAATTATAGCTGTAACTTTATGGAATGTAATTTCCAGGATTTTCAGATTTAACTTTATGTCATTTTCTTCATGATCTAGACCCTAGATCATAATCTAGAACATGATTTTGGTTCTGAAGAATAAATCACCAGTGGTACCATCAACAAGTCTTTGGTAAATACTCATAGGTTTGGGAGGTTATGTTTCCTTACCCAGGCACTTCAGAGTTGCAAAGTGTTCTTTAATTTTTTTTTAAAATTTTTATTTATTTATGATAGTCACAGAGAGAGAAAGAGAGAGAGGCAGAGACACAGGCAGAGGGAGAAGCAGGCTCCATGCACCGGGAGCCCGATGTGGGATTCGATCCCGGGTCTCCAGGATCGCGCCCTGGGCCAAAGGCAGGCGCCAAACCGCTGCGCCACCCAGGGATCCCGCAAAGTGTTCTTTTCTGTTAGTGGTTTTTCATTGAGAGGGAAAAATGCAAAGATCCAATCTATCATGTCTTTATTCCTTTTACTAACTTGGACTAAAATAATTCATATAACCAAGATCTAAGTTGCTTAAATGGCTATGTATTGATAAATTCCTTCTTGATAGCACTCAGTCTTCCCCATGGAAGCATATAGGTGGAGAACTTGATGTGAAATGAAGAATGTTGACTAGAATTTTGGATAAGGCGATCAAGCTTATTTCATTGGTAAATTTACTCAAATTAGAACTAAAGGTTCCAGTAGTGAAATATGAGTGCATTAGCCCACTTCTCTTAAGTGTTCTCTAAGCCATATGCTCTGACCTATAGTGAGAGAAAATAAATCATCAGTCTCCATAGTGGTTTAATATGTCTAAACATCTGGATTTAAACATAAATCTTATTTCAATATGGTTTTCACAGTCCAACATCATCATCTCACCAAATTAGTAAAGTTGTCAATAGAGGGTGATTAGAGAAATGGGGTGATTTATTTCAAATAATAAGTGTATTAAAGTCCCAATGAAGCAACATTAGTGTTATAAATTCAAATTACAGTTCAACCTTGTAATAACACAGATAGGAGTAGAATGGATAAGGATAATACTCATATGCTTTCTCTGGTGTATCGAGACTGATATCCTACATAACACTATGCACAGAGGGGACGGGATTTGACCCATGGTATGGCCTGATTCAGATTATAGCATAGTGGTGCTTTAGCATAGAATTTTACTATAAAAATTAAAATTAAAATAATGGCCTGAGAAAGTTAAAGTTCTCTCCGGTACATTAAGCTTAGCACATAATATAAAGTACTATTTCTTTTTTCTTTCACTACCAATCTTTTCAAATGTTGTCTGTCCCACAGTCTCCACTTTCAACCCACACTCTCATTAATTCTCTGAAGTCTGCCCTTTTCTATGATTACTTGCCTGAACCAGAACTGTTGAAGATCATCATGACCTTCCAATTGCCAAATCCAATTATCTTTTCCCAGCCATAGTTTCCTTGATTTGCATGCAACATTTGATACTGTTTTGCACCTCTGATTGTGTGTGTGTAAGTCTAGCTCTTAGTCCTTAGCTTTGGTCACTATGGAATTTTCCTTAGTGATTTTGTTTCTTGCTTTGGCTCCACCTCTATGCAGATGATGGTCAAATCTGAATCTGAAGCCTGATCTCTCTCCTGGGTAGACATTTTCCTGTGGTGTATTGAAGTCTCAGATTCGGTGCATTTTAACCTGTCATTTTTCTTTCTTAAATTTGGTTCCTTTCTCTTAAATTTCTACTAATTTCTACTAGAAATAAGAAATTTCTTATTTTTACTTTATAATTTCTTTCTAATTTCTACTACTACTACTTATACTACCATTCTCAGAGTTGTCTGAGCCTTACCTTAGAGTGACATTTGATACACCTTTTCCCTTGTTTTCCATAGCAGTGAGTTAACAAGTTCTCATAACTTTCTCCTTGCATTGCTTTTTCCCTCCTGCTCTGTCTTTCTATAAATATTTACTGGGTATGGTCCACCATGTGTTAGGAGTTGTTTTCATATTTCTCTTCCTTTCCCTTCTATCTTGGGTTACCACTCTATATCTGCACTATTACAATGACTACCTCAGTTTGACTCCTCTGCTTTATTCTTTCTCCACCAATCTATCTATCTTACCCCATCCCAGATGACATTTCTTAAAAGTGACTTCCATAATGTCATTCAAAGAACTATAGTGGCTTCCCACTATAAAGAGAATAAGGTAAAACTCTTAAGATTTGTTGTATAATTTTTCCATGATTTGGCCCAGGCTTGTCTTGGGAGAGTCAGCCTCCTTCTTTTCTGTATAATCCTCTTTTTCAAAACAAGTGTCCTCTTACCCTAATAAACTCATCTTTTTGGGGGGATTTTTCATGGCAGTCAGAGTCTGCTTACCTAAAATGCCCTCCTCACTCCATTCCTCAGTGAAATCTGAACATCTTTCAAATCCCAGCTCACATTTCATTTCCAATGAGATTACATCAGTACAGAGTGATAGCATGAAAAGGCAGTAATATAGATAGAGAACCAAGGGATTTGAACATAGAGGATTTACCTCTCTACTAGTCACCATCTGGGTGACTTTGGACAAATCACTTTATTTGCCCAATCTTCCTTTCCTTATCTATAAAAGTTAGGGTATACTGTTACCTTTACTAGGATATTGAGAGGATTGAAGAAAGAAATATGCCGACTCTCCAGGCATAGTATCTGGCATCTAATCATTGCCCACAAATGTTTGTTGCATCTGAGCCTCCAAAGCCAAATTGCGATAGCATTGTTTGCACAGTCATTTTTCCTTCTGTGTATTTACTGCCCACTATAGTGAGTTATCTGAGTTATCTCTTTGAATTCTCTCTCTTCTCTCTCTTTCTCTTTTCTTCCCTTTCTCTCTTTTCCTCTCTTCCTCTCCCTCCCTCTCTCTCTCTCTCTCTCTCCATCTATCACCTAGTAGAGTACTTTGGGCATAACATGGGAACAGTGAATATTGATTTACATATTATTTCACCCAATAGATAGAGAATTTAACTGTAACCATCTCTCCCCTTTTCCTCCAAACTCGGGGATCCCCAAACACTACCCCCACCCCCTAACCCCCACATATACATACCCATAATACTGAGATCCAAAGAAATAATAGATAAATCTAATCCTAGCCTCAGAATTCTGTCTTTGACCTGTCTTTCCCTTTGGGTAGAGTGGAAGGAGGAAAGAACTTGTCCTATGATAATGATGAATGAGTTTACAAGGTTGGAGTCTCTTTTGTATCCTCTGGTATCCAGGAGGTGTCACTACAGCCTTATATGCATCGTGAAAGGATCTAGAATGTACCTTTTGTATGAGTGGACCTCTTATTGTACGATGGAGCTCTGGGCACTGACTTATCTTCAACTGGCCTTTTGAATAGTAAGTGCATGATTTTCAAGGGGGAAGCATTGAAATTCAAGGCACAAATCCTTATGTAATCCTGAGAAGCGATGGGAAGTTGCTGGAAGGATGAGTGATTTGGTTCAGTTGTTGTGTATGGAAAAAATGATTTGAAGTCTAGTATCCAGAACAATTTGGAGTTAAATGAAGGAGGATGTGTTTCCAGGGAGCTGAGGCCAAGGTGTGTTGATTATTTACAGGTGTGTTCATACCCCTCTTACAACAAGATTTCATAGGCACAGTCCTTGCTGAAAGCACATGGAGAGATCTTCATCTCTTTTGCATCTAGAATTCTCCTCCAGGCTCAACAAAAACTGAGCTTTCCATCAGGTAGACCCTTGAAGGCTATCACAGGGAGAAGAAAAACACTCAAAAATTTCTCCTTTAATATGGCAAAACAGAAGTATTCGAAAAGTTCCTAAAAGGGGAGTCTTTGGATGACAGTGTGTTTGTCTGTACTCTCAAAACCCCCATCACAGCTTTCTCTGTTCTCTCTGCTTGTGATGGAATATATCGAACTAAATGTTGGCTTGACCTTATGACATCAGGATAGAAAGATTTTGTAAGATTTCTACACATATTGCTCGTGTGCAATATTGCACCTGGAAAGGAGACTGCAGGATGGGATGGTTTGGGCATGGATAGTGGGAATGTTTTTTCTGTTGTATTAGAAATAAGCCAGTGCTCCTGATGGAAGGAAAAGGTACTGGTGCCGTGGAACGTGCCGTTTGTGAGATGAGGCTCTGACCACTAATGACACTTGTGCTTTTCATTACGACAGAGGTGTTAACCACATCGTGCTGGCTGTGCTCCAGCCCAAGCCATTGCAGCCTTCTGCTTCTGCAGCCTTCCTCGTCTTCACCTCAGTTGGCTGTAGAATTCTTTGCTTCCTGTCCTAAACTTTTGTGAGGTGTCATGGCTGTTAAACAGCTGCCATGTTGCAGGCCAGATGTCGCTGCACTTTAGTGTGCATGAAATGTTCCTCCTATAAAATATTAGATAGTTTAAAAATCTGTTCTGAAGGTTTGTAAAACGCTTAGGATTCCTTCAGATAAGAGGACTATTTGTATATTCTTAAATTGTAGTGGAAAATGTGCCAAAGTATAAAATACAAAGGATAGAAGTACTGTAGTTTCCTAGTCTTCTGATTGTGAAGATAAGTTGCCAACTCTTCTGAGGAGGAACAAGTGAATATGGTCCAATAAGATTTTCAAAAACCTATAACAGGATTTCTAACCAAAGGCCTTTAAAATATAGTCGTCTCATTGATTTTGGAGTGGGAGGAGTCTGACTGAAGTGGGGACTTTATTTAAGAACAAGGAACAAAAAGAAGGAATCCTTATGTTGTTTTAAAAATTGTTTTATTGAGGTATAATTTACATAGAATGAAGTACAGATATCTTGCCTGTACAGTTTTACCAGTTTTCACAAATGCATGATAGCCCTATCCCTATCAGCACCCAGTATATTTTCATCACCCCAGAAAGCTTCCTTATGCATTTCCAGTCTGTGTTATCCTGCTCCACCCTCAAATAACCTCAGGCCTACCTGATTTCTATCACCACAGATTGAATTTGACTATTCTAGGGTTTCATACCAATAGAATTATGCAGAATGTACTTTTCTGTGTCTGGCTTCTTTCACTTCTCTCACTTTGTGAGATTTACCCATGTTATTTTTTAAATCAGTAATTTGCTCCTTTTTTGTTGCTGAGTACTATTCCATTATGTGAATATACCGCAGTTTATTTATTGATTATCCTGTTGATGGACATCTGGATTGTTTCCAGTCTTTGGCTATTATGAATAAAGTTAATATGAACATTCTTGTGCAAGGCTTTTTTTAGATATACATTTTTGTTTTTCTCATATAAATATTTAGGAGTGAGTTGTAGGGTAGGTATATTGCTGAGTTGTAGGGTAGATAGATGAATGTTTAATGTTTTAAAAACTGTTACATTGTTTTTCTTTTTTTAAAGATTTTATTTATTTATTAATGAGAAACACACACACACACACACACACACACACAGAGAGAGAGAGAGAGAGAGAGAGAGAGAGAGAGGCAGATACACAGGCAGAGGGAGATACTCCCTGCATGGAGCCTGATATGGGACTTGATCCTGGGTCTCCAGGATCAGGTCCTGGGCTGAAGGCAGCACTAAACCGCTGAGCCACCCAGGCTGCCCTACATTGTTTTTCAAAGTGATTCTATCACTTTATACTCCTACCAACAATATATAATGGGTTATTTTACGTCCTCTCCAACATTAATTCTTTTTCATTTTACCAATTCTAGTGGATATGGAGTGGTATTTCATTTTTTTCAACTTTTTTTTCAAATAATCTTAGATTTACCAAAGCTTTAAAATGTATGTAAGTAGGTTCTTAGTTTTTATTTGGATTTCCTTAGTTTTTCACTACTGTCTTTTTGCTCCAGGAGTCAATCTAGGATACAACATTGCATTAATCTTATGATGGTTTTAATATGTACTTTTTTGGTGACCAATGATGATAATTTTTTTCATTGGTAATCTGTAGGTTTTATTTTTGTAAAGTGGCTGTCAAAGTGTCTTGCTTGGTTTTTTTGAGGGGGGATTATTTGCCTTTTTATCACTGATTTTTAGGAACTCCTTATTTGCTCTAAATATGGGTCCACTGTTAGAGATATGTGTTGTGAATATATTTTTTTCAGTCTGTAGCTTGTCTGTTTTCTTTATCATGTTTGGATGAATAAAAGTGAATACCTCCTTAAAGGGAAGTGTAATATTAGAGTTTCTATGGATTAGAAAGAGGACCTAGATTTGATCATTTTAAAATTAATCTGTAAGGAAGAACATACAAAGACTTCTTCAAAGAGGCAGGTTGAACTAAGTTTTCCCGGCATTGAAATATACACCTGAAGGAATATCAGAAATGGGCCTAATAATAATAGCAGTAGTAATTGCTAATACTTGCTGGATACATACTATGTAGCAGATCTTTTATTACTTTATTACTTTTATTACTTTGTAGGCATTATTTTGTTATATTCTCACAACAATTTTATGAGGGTAGGATTATTAATCTCTACATTCAACAGCAAGGAACCCAGGGTTTAAAGAAGTTAAATAATTTGTTCAAATTACAACTAGAAAATGATGACTTCAGGGTTTTAATCCAAACAATCTGACTCTAGAGCCTGCAGGTTTAATTTCCGCAACATTTTGACAGAAAGAAAGAAAATCAGTTAACATCAGTGTCTGTGACTATAAACATGGAAATCAGGTACTATGGAATATTGTTGCCTGATGTCATTGCTATCGTAAAAGGTGCATATTGATAACTTTATGGAAAACACTATTTTATCCTTGGGTAAAACAGGTGCCCTTCTACCCAGAGCACCATGTGTTCAATGAACCATATTCAAAATCATGGAATCAGAAAGGTCAACTAAAATAATAGAGTGAGAGGAGGAGGTGGTGGTAATCAATATATTCAGGGACAAATATACAGGGTGTATCTTTGAAAAGTGAAGAAATCTTTCCCAGAATCCCCCCAGTAGAATTCCATTTTTACTTCAGTGGCTATTCCCAAACCAATCACTAGTGAAAAAAATTGGAATTACTATGATTAATTTAATCAAGAGCCACTTACCTAATATTGGGAAGAAATTGGTTTCCCTTAAAGCATAGCTACCTGTTACTGAACAAAACGGAAACCTTTTTATAAAGGAAGAACTGATATATGAAGCTGGGGGGAAACATAATGAAAATGTCAAAGTACCCAGAGTATGGACAAAAGGATCATGGTTCTTAGTCACTGGATCCCAGAACTGTAGCATTAGAGGACTATCATTAAAACTTCTTCCATCAGTGGAAGCATGAGTATAATAAAAAGAACTCTTTTATATAACTTATGGAACCTATTAACTGAAAAGGTAGTGAAGAGTAAAAATAGAAATATGTTCAGAAGAAAGGTTGAAAGCTTTAATGAATGGCAGTTTTATGAGTTATTTAGGGGAGCTAGCCTGTGACAGGGAAGGGACAAGGACAGTCCTAAGCTTTGAAGTTGATGTCCAAGAGAACAACTATATTCAATTTTAACAAATCTCACTGTAAAACTTTAGGACATTCTATATGTCTGAATGCCTTGTCTTTCCTAGAATACGACATTGCATTTTTATGTTATTGTATATGCAGCTTTCTCTGGCTCTCTTCATCCTTAAAGACTCAGCTCAAAAGGGATATCATTTGTGAAGCCTTACCCAACATTTCTAGGCAGTTAGTCTCTGCTCTATGTTCCATGTAATTTCTTCTATTTTTCTATTTTAGCACCAATTTCAGTATTTAGTGTTATAG
Organism: Canis lupus baileyi; assembly: GCF_048164855.1. NCBI lineage: Eukaryota > Metazoa > Chordata > Mammalia > Carnivora > Canidae > Canis > Canis lupus. The sequence continues at coordinate 29,247,935 of NC_132866.1, forward strand.
CCTAAATTTTCACTGGTGAATAACTGAATGGCAAATCTTGAGTTCAGAGCAATCAAAGAGGGGACAAGAATGTACAATCCTCCTGTCTACCCAGAACTAGAAAAATGGATATTGGTTAACTATAGTGATTTCTACTACAACTATTATCCCTGTTTTGAACTAAAACTCAGAGAAGTTAAGTAATTTGTCAAAGGTCAAGCAGCTGTAAAGAAATATAGCCAGGATTTTAACCAGTATGATATGAAGACTCTTTGACTCCTGTATCACATTTTAATTTACTCCACACTTGGCTATCATTGAGAACACCTGTAAGGAAGAGGGATGTTACTCTCCTTTAGCATTTTGGCCCTCCTTTATAGGCATCATTCTATTCTTCCTTGTATGTCCTTTCTTGTATAATAAGTTTCTCAACTGCAGGGCTTTTCTTATTCGTTATTTCCTCCACAGATCTAACACACTGTTTTGCCATGTTAGGTGCGCATTAAAAATTGAATTAATTGAATTGTATCTTATTGTGCTTCAGTGATTCAACACAGAGCTGAGCTGTGGCTTGGAAATTAAACCCTCATTGCCTTAGCTTCTCCTTATATCTCCCCAGTAAATGATTGGCAGCAACATAATCTTATGCCTGTGTTCTGGGATGCATTAACATTTTCTATTTTAAAATGTCTTATTTAGGCCCTTCTAGAGAGTTATTACTAAAGAAGTTGTATTTTAAAAACAGAAATCAGTTACTATGAAAAAACAACTATTTAAATTATAGAATTGTTCTAAAGAAGATGGAAAGCAAAAGGGGAAAGGGGCTATTCTAGTTCTCTAAAACCAAGGGAATAATAAAATATTTTACATAGTAAAATATATTGTTGTCATTTTTCACATTTATTTTTAAAAAGTAACCTTGCTCACATATGAATTTATCTTTTATTTAGGTATAGGCTCTAAAATATTGTCTCTGTCTTTAAGGAAGTTAAAATCTGATTGAGGAGTTAAGATAAAGTTAAAAGAAGCAATTGATAAAAGATGTAATTGTTTTTTATTTACACATGAATGGAAAAGAGTCAGTGCTATATGTCTTTAGAGGAATAACTGTGGAACTTATGAAATGAAAGAGGTGACTGAAACTTAGAATGGTCAAGGGAGTTTTGGAGAGTGAAGATGTCTGGGTACAGCCTATTTCAGAACTGCTTCCAAGCAGTTTTATGTGGATAAAGAAAAACCTAACACCTTGCTAACTAGTCTTACCTTAATTTCATGACTTTCAATAAGCCTTGGTCATTTTCAGCAGTCTTATTGTTTTTCTTGTCTACTCACTCTCCTATTCTCCTCATTTTCTCATCTCTCCTCAAAACCTACAATACTCACCACCCCCTCAACCCCCAGCCCTTGCCCCCTGCCTATCCTTTACTTTCATTGGCATCCAGTCTCCATCCCAACTTGCACTGGTTGCCCCCTCTCTAACCTTTTTCCTACTCTCCCATTTGTTACCTTCACTGGCCTCTTTGCTCTTCCTTGAAAATATAGAGTATGCTCTGTGTAAAGACTTTTACATTAGCTATTTTTCTGCTTGGAAACCTCTTTTCTCAGATGACTACGGGCTTGTCTCTCACTTCCTTCCAGTCTGTTCAAATGTCAGAGAGACTTTTCCTGGCCATCTACATAGAAGAACAATCCCCACTCTGACCTCAACACTCTGTAGCTCCCTTCCTCTGCCTTGTGTCTCTCTACGTTTTATATTTCTTTGTTTATCCCCATAAAGCCTGTCATTTTCCATTTGAATGCAAGGGACTGTGTTTTGCTCTGTGTTGTATTTTTAGAGCCTACATGTTGTAGACACTAAATTTTGAATGAGTGAATGAATGAATTAGACATTTGAAAAATGGACACACATTTGACAAATAAAGGCTAGGAAAGTAATTCCATGTCAGGGAAATGGTATGAGGAAAAAAGCAGAGATGGAAGTATGGATGATCAATAGAGGTTGAAGAGGTAGTTGTGGACCAGTATGACTGGGGCATTGGGTTTGAGCTGGGAAATGGTAGGACAAAATTTAGAAAGTTATGTGGGGGTATATTGTTATGAGTTCTGAAGAACCAGCTAAGATGTTTTATTTGTATGTATAGATGATGTGAAATGATTGCAGTTTTTAGAAGATTAGAATATCTTTCCTGCCACCAAGACAGAATCCATTAGGTACATCTCATAGAAGCTAATGATCCCTCCAGTGTCCCTCTTGCAAGACTCCCAGAAGCTTGCTTTATTTTGGAATATAGATGAACAGATTTTAATTAAGTTTTGAGCTGAAAGACACATTTGACATGTGTCTAACTACTAGTTTAGTGCCTAAACTACTACCATGAAACACTTATAGTACTTTCATGGCAAGGACTATTGTTTAGCACATTATCTGGCATCTAGTAGGAGGCAGTAAATATTGGTTGTAGGAGTACTATTTGTTGAGTAGAAAGAAGTCTCAAAGAATTTGAGTGACTTACCTCAAGGTCACCCAACAGAGTGGTTCCCAATTCAAGTTTTTTGGCAACTGTTCTTCATGGTTTCTTTACAGCAAGTAATTCTAGTGATTAGCCACATAATCCAAACTCTATACTTAGATTTTTTTCTCCTTAAATTATCAACTATTAAAATATAACAGTATTTGTTGTATTAGAGGTAAATAACTAAGTGAAATATATTTTTGATTAAAATGGAATGAAATAGAACTGTAATTACAAGTTACCTATTCCTAATTGATTTTTTATTAGGATTATAATCTTATCTGGAATGCATAATGAACTGTTTTACTATGATTTTATCTTGGCTTTTGCTTGATTGGTTAGTTGCAACTCTGACTTTGGAAAGGCACATCTGTTTTTAGGAGTTTAGGAGCTTTCTCCTCCTAATTCTTGACTTTCTTTTATTCCTTCTTTTCAAGAACATTTATTTCCTTTACTTCTAGATATCAGGTGTTCAGTGACTTTACTTTTAGATATCAAGTGTTTAGCCTAAAAATTCCTTTACCCAGGAATTTATTTGTGTGCATGTGTGTGTATAAGTCCTGGGAATCTATTGAGTTCATTGAGAAAACTTTCTCCATAGGGAATCTTCCCAGGTCCCAGCTTTTTCATGTTTTTATTGTTGTTTTCTGATTAACTTAAAAATCTTGTAACTTGGCAACTTTAAATCCATCTCTCCTCATTGCTCCAGATTTCTTTCTTTCTTTCTTTCTTTCTTTCTTTCTTTCTTTCTTTCTTTCTTTCTTTCTTTCTTTCTTTCTTTCTCTTTCTTTCTTTCTTTCTTTCTTCTTTCTTTCTTTCTTTCTTTTCTTCTTTCTTTTCTTTCTCTCTTTCTTTCTTTTTCTTTTTTGCCCCAATTTCTTATGAGACATTTTTGTGTCATCAGTTCCATCAGTTGAAAGAGAGTTTTAGATGACACTATTCAGATCAATGGGGGATTTTCTTTCTTTCTTATTCTTCTTTTTAAAACATCAGATGACCTTTTATCTCTTCTATCTCTTATAACAGATGATCTTTTATCTCTGAATTTCTGATGGGGGCTTAACATTTTTCCTCTAAAAATATTTTGAAACATATTGATCAAGAGGAAACAAAACCTAATTTTTGAGGGGAAAAAAAAGGGTAGAAGAAAAAAAAAAGGACAGTTTAAATTTGGAAGCAGCGATTTAAGATTAGTACAGGGTTAATGAGGCCAGTAAAGAGGATATTGTTTAACCTAGGACTCAGGTATTGGTTAAAGAGATATTAGAGAAAATAAGAAAGACTATATGAATGTAGGAAAAGGATTGACTTTTTTTTAAAGAATGGTAAGGGAGAAATAATAATAGCTGTAGACATAAGGCATTCAGGAGGGCAAACTGGGTTTAGATATATTAGAAGAGAGGGGAGAAGGGCGTAGAAGTAGAAATAGTCATCAGGCGGGTGACTGTACTGGACAAGAAGTTAGAATAGGTGTCAGTATTGGAAATGGAGTTTTGAACTTTCAGTAGCCTAGAGTTCTTTTACCCAAAGACTGTTTGGATCTCCTTATGGAACCAGAGTGAGAGGGAAGAGGAGCACATTTCTTGAACTCATCAGTAAATTGAATACTAAGCTAACCTTTCATAAATGTTATTTCAAAGACTCTTGCACTGGGGGCATCTGGGTGGCTCAGCATTGACCATTTCCCTTTGGCTCAGATTAAGATCCCAGGGTCCAAGGATCGAGTCCCACATCAGGCTCCCCACAGGGAGCCTGTTTCTCTCTTTACCTATGTCTCTCTTTGTGTCTCTCATGAATAAATAAATAAATAAAATCTTAAAAAAAAAAAGACTCTTGCACTAACGCTGTAAGGGTATAAGCCTCATTTTTCAAATGAGGATATTAAAGGACTTGCTAACATGTGGTAAATAAAGCCAGAGTTAAACTCAGTATTTTGTTTTCCAAGTTTATGTTCTTCCCATTTATATCACACTGATTCAGACATCTAAGAGGAGGAAAACTGGAAAGAAACTTTGGGGATAGGCATTAACAACTACACAAGGAAAGTATTTGGGGGATGAGAGGGCAGAATGAGGGCATGAAAGAGATAAACTGTTGAAGAAAATCAGGAGTAGCTTAGGCAGTGTGAGAATCTGATTATTTGACTAGTAATATTTTATCTAAAATCAGGTTATATAAATGTGGATCTGATTCTACACGAGACATCTGGTACCTGGTATGCTTGACTGTCAGTATTTCACATACTCAATGCATTGGAACGTTGCTACCTAAAATAAACATACTGTCATCTTTGGCTAATGATTTCACAAGGCATAGCTACTGAAATTACCAGAATTGGAAAAGATTCGGAGTACTCTGTTGGTTAAGCATCTGCCTTCAGCTCAGGTCATGATCCCAGAGCCCCAAGATCGAGGCCCAGGTCTGGCTCCCTGCTTGGCAGGGAATCTGCTTCTTCCTCTGCCTCTCCTCCACTTATGCTCTCTCTCTTTCTCTCTCAAATAAATAAAATATTAAAAAAAATAATTGGGAAAGGTTCTAGTTTAATATCCCACCATACTCCAAATTAGCAGTCAAATCATAGCACGGATTGAGTGATAGAGGGAAAACATTTTGATTTGTCAGCCAGAATATATAGTTACTTGACAAAAGTATTGTCTTCACTGTTTATTTATTTATTTATTTATTTATTTATTTATTTATTTATTTATTATTAAAGATTTTATTTATTTATTCATGAGAGGCACAGAGAGAGAGAGACAGAGACACAGACAGAGGGAGAAGCAGGCTCCATGCAGGGAGCCTGACGTGGGACTCCATCCCAGGTCTCCAGGATCACGCCCTGGGCTGAAGGCAACGCTAAACTGCTGAGCCACTGGGACTGCCCTTCACTGTTTATTTAATACTAAACATTGGGCTGTAGGTTCAGCCCTATGAATTCCAATATTCCATCAGTTTAACAACAGGAGTAAAAAAAATACTAAGAACAATAATTTATTGACATTACTGTTTGTGATATGCTAAATGCTTACTATTGATGATCTCATTTAATTCTTCAAGCAAACTGTGTGATACCATTCCCTCTTTTTAGAGATGAGGCTAAGAAATGTTGAATTTGGGATGCCTGGGTGGCTAAGGTTGAGTGTCTGCCTTGGCTCAGGGTGTGGTCCCAGAGTTCTGGGATTGAGGCCCCCGACATCGGGCTCACCTTGACAAGGAGGCTGCTTCTCCCTCTGCCTGTGTCTCTGCCTCTCTCTGTGTGTCTCTTATGAATAAATAAATCAAATATTTAAAAAATGTTGAATTGTCCATTGGCATATAGTTGGAAGGTAGTAGTTATTTGAGTAGAGATCTCTCTGACTGTACATGCCTTGCCGTTCAGTATGGTGGGTTGATTTCTTATGGAGAAGCAGCAAAGTGAAGACACTTGTAGTAATAATTACACAGTTACATAACACATTCCATTTTAACTAAGCCATGCAAAAATGGATATCGTGTCTCTTTCTTCAAGTTTAGAGTGACTTTTCTGCGGTCAGTCCAGTGGGGCTTTCCCTTTTTTCCTTTGCCTTGTAAATTCCTTCTGTAAACATTTCTCCTTTGTTGCCTAAATATTCTGTTAGAAAATAGAATGTTTGAAAGAGTCTATCAATTAAAAAAGATTTCTTTCCTATTTGTTGTTTCTTTTAAAATGAACTACTATAGTGGTTATATTCTACTAGCTGAAGAGGGTGTACCATCCTCCTGACCCTAGATAATGCACCTACAAATTTCTTTGAATTTCAGCCTCACAATGATGCTATCTTCTATGCTTTTCTTCTTCTTTTTTTTAATTTTTAAATTTTTTATTTATTTGTGATAGTCACAGAGAGAGAGAGAGAATGAGGCAGAGACACAGGCAGAGGGAGAAGCAGGCTCCATGCACCGGGAGCCTGACGTGGGATTTGATCCCGGGTCTCCAGGATCGCGCCCTGGGCCAAAGGCAGGCGCCAAACCGCTGCGCCACCCAGGGATCCCTCTTTTTTTTTAAATTGCTCATAATATCATGAATCTTTTCCATAGCTTTACCACACATTATGGGTGTTATTTTAGCTCTATTTGGAGTGATCCCCTTTTCCTGGAAGTACTCTGTTATTGATTCATTGTCATTGAACTCAAGGCCAACAGCACTAGAACTCATGCCTGAAGGAAGCTCATCTATTACATGCATTTCCTCTGAAAGTCACATCACAGTGTTCCTGAACTTGGGAACACTAGAGAGCCCTTCAGCATTATACTTGGGGGCTATTTTAAATGGTAAAATCACCAACGAAATGCACCAAAATGTGAAAATGTAACATAAAATAGGCTAGGAAAAGCAGACTTGTTTTATGGTTTAAAAGCTGAAACAAGAAGACATTACCTTGTTTGGCTTCAGTTGGGAACTTGTGAATTGGATATCAATTTTTTGGCCATTTTATGCATATCTTGTGAATGATAAGGAGAGCAGCACCATTAGTATCAACATTTTTTAGCAAATGAACAAATTTGCAAATACAGAATCAGCAAAAATAAGGATTAGTTGTAATGGATTTATTAAAAAACACAGTTTTTTTATGCATTGTAATTTTCATAGGTTCCATGGATTTGACATGAGTATTTTGAGGGGGCCATTTTTTAGCCTACCACAGGTAGCAACCACTGTCATGTCCATTTCTTATGAGGGTATGAAGAGTTCCTTACTTCAGGTGTGAGGAATGATTATGTTGCCAACCATAGAGAGATGGCAATATGTACAAAACAGCTCAGCTATGCTTAAGGATTGTCTTTTTGAAATATATTGAGTTCTGAACATCTTTCTAGCCACACATGCTAAGCCGTTATTGAGAAATTTAATTTTCATTTAACCATCCCCCCCCCCCGCCCGCCCCATCAAGGAAGATAGTGGAATACAGGCTCTATATTTTAAGTTGCTTGGCTACAAATCCCTCACCCCACTCCCATTATTTCTAGTCATGTGGCCTTGGGTAAGTCTTATCTGTAAAATAGGAATTATTATAATACTTACCTCATTGGGTTATTGTAAATTAAATGAATTAATACATGTAAATCATTTAAAACAATGCCTAGTGAATAGTATTTAATTAGTTAATGTACATTAACTTTTATTAGCTATTGGTGTACTTACTGTTGTTGGGGATACAGGAGAAATATAAGACATGGTCCCTTTCCTTGAGGAAGTACAGAAATTTGCATTTAGTGAAAATCTAGAAAATACAGAACTAACATAGTTGAGTTCTGGTTCAGGGATGGGAGACCAAAATCAAAAAGTTTGTCTTGCTATGGTAAATCACATGTGAGATAAGAGAGCCTGAACTGGAGCTATAGAACAGCGTAGTAGAAGGGTTGAGTAAGTGAAGAGTTTTAAAGATCAGTGGACCAAGACTTGGAAACTGTATTATACTGCATTATGGGGGAAAACCATTTTTTTCTTATTTTCACTGTTTCTAAAACCAGCATTGGTTACCCTTTTTCCTCTAAGGTGAATTAATGGTAAGATTCCTTCCAGAGCTCGAGTGTTCTGAATCTGAACTCTTCTGAGTTTTGAAGAAATTCCAGAAGTCCAACAGTTTGTTCAGGTGAACCGAGTGCTAGAAGCCTAACCTAGTTCTAGCCTCTACATTGTCTGAATTATTCTCTGCTGCATGATCTATCCTATTCTCACTCGCTCTTGCTCTTACAGTTCTTGAAACACATGGGCTGGATGGCTCTATATAAGAGAAGACTTACTGAATAAATTACATATGCTTACATTACTTATTCTCCATCTAGTCCTTTCCTCTGAAAGAAATACAGACAAATAACCAGGAAGAAAGAAAAGCAAAAGTCTTGAGAAAAGAAGTGGCTGTCGTTTCTTTTCTTTGAACAGTTAGTGTGATCTCACAGTTGATTTTTAAATTATGCAGCTGAGTACGACTGATTCAGCCTAATATAACAACATTATAACTTCAGCAACTGTTGCAGTTTCTCTATCAAATCTAATAAAATTTCATGAAAAGCAGTCACTCAAACACAAGTCAAAAAGGAATCCACTTATGAAATAAAGTTGAAGATAAAATTAAAACCAAGTTAGAAGAACATTCTTACTTTATTTTCATAATTCAGCATTGATGTATTGTTATTCATTCAAAGAAGATAAATCTAACATTTCATCTGCTCTGTTGAATACCACAATAACAGAACTAATAACATTAAGCTTTCCCACTATTAAAGGTTTGATGTTATCTTTCCTCAGCATCAGTTCCCTGCTTCCAAAATGGTGTATCTGTAGTCATCTGCAGTTAGTGGTGGTAGCTGGAGAGAGCAAAAGTTAATTAACAAGGTGGTAAGGTTTTTAGTTACTTTATAATGAACATGTTGGGCCTAAAGTTGAATTACCATGCCTAACACGTAACTCTGAATTTTCCATGATCTCTCTATGACTATCAGGTAATTGTTTTCTCTATCAAGTTGCTTCAATCATTTAAAATCCCACATTAAAGATACAGATTTTCCCTGCTGTCTGAAAGTTCCCTTTAAGCCACTTTTCTTTTTACAAAAGATCTACACTAATACCAGTTTTTGCAAACCTGAAGAAATCCAAAGAGGATATTCCCTTTTATAAAATGGTAATCACTTGTCATTTTGACTTACAAAAGTTTTCATGGAGCACTGTACTTTCAGCTAGCAAGGGAAACCTGTATTTTATTTGGCATTATAAATTATTCTCTTTGCTCATTCAAGTTCCTCTGTATTTTGAACTTCTCTTTTGTCACTGTGTATGTGTGTGGTGGTGTTGGTAGTGGGGATATGGTGCATGGGGAAGATAAGTAGGTTTTTTTGTTAAATGAATTATTCCATTTTTGTCCATTTTGCTCATCATATGCAATTTGCAAAATACAGACAAGTTAAAAATATTACCCAAAAATACTTTTAGAAAATTCCAATGACAAACATAAGCATATTAACCAAGTGAAAAAGATGCTATATTCTTGCTCTTATAAGCTGTTCACATTTAGTAAAGCAAATTTGGGATTTACTTTTTGTTATAAATCAGATGTGATCATCAAGACCATCTAGTTCAGAAGTACTATTTACATCATATATGCTGTTTTAAATTTTGTGGGCCTGGATATTTTACTTTGGAGACAGCATCTTAATTATATGTGAGAAGTTACCACCAGAGATAAGTGTTTGTAAGCAGGAAATTCTTTGAGCAGTCTTAGATAGAGATATGTTGGAGGAATATTCTGAAATTAGTGAATTGGCTTGGCACTTTTATATGGGTAGCAGCTTTTTCTGAAAGGTGTTTCTTTGTGGCAAAGTTGTGACTTGCAGTTAATCTAGACAGAAGCTTATTGCTTATTTTTTTTCCGGGTTATTTTGACATACTGGTAATCGTGTTTATGTAGAAAATGCAAACACTGTCATTTTTGTGTTACTGCTTTGTTGAGGGCTTTCTTGGTAAGGGTTACTATGGCTTCTTATTGATGGAAGTTACAATTAGCCTTAAATTTATAGTTCATTACACTAATGAACTAGTTTATTACCATTCCCACTTGATTTATACAAATCATTATAAAATTGTATAGTGGAAGCCACTGCAATCCTTATAAGAAAAAAACATTAACAGATTTTGGTTGCTTAGTAAAATCTAGAAAAATATACACACAATTCAATATGATCATGTTACTATTACATGACTCAGGAATCAATATATACAATTTATCATCTTAAGAAAGAAAGATCATCTCTAGGGGCACTTAGGTGGCTCAGTTGTTTAAGTGTCTGCCTTTGGCTCAGGTTATGCTCTCAGAGTGCTGGGAACAAGCCTATGTGGAGCTCCATGCTCTGTGGGGAGTCTGCCTCTCTCTCTCCCTCTGCCCCTTCCCCTGCTCATATTCTCTCTCTCTCTCTCTCTGTCTCAAATAAATAAATAAATAAATAACATCTTTAAAACATTTTTAAATATCATCTGTACCTAAAGTGCATTGTTGTCTAAACAAGAAACATACCCACATGGAGTTGTCCCCCAAAATACATATCTTATAAATACATTGAGAGATAACTACATCAAATGAGACTACATTTCTAGGAACTAAAATGCTTTCTGCTTTGTTGATTCCCTAATCATCAAAGTAGGACTTGATATAATAAAAATAGCACTAGGATGCTTGTCTTCCTTCTCTTGGCAATCTTACACTTTTGGGATGGGAGTTGATAGGGTGGTTTGAGCTAAGAGAGGAGAGGAAGACGGAAAGACAGTAGCAAAGTTGTTCTATTTATTGCATAAATGACGACACAATGCCAAATAAATAGCCTGGTGGAGCAGAGTAAAGATCTCAAAGAACAGTCCATGTATGTTTGTTATTTACATATGATTAGGTGGCACCACAAATCAGTGGACCTCTATGTGAAGGATAAGTCCATAAAGTTAATAGAAGAAAATAGAAGTGAATATATGTGTGATCCAAAGCCTCAATAAATGACTTCTTGATAAAATTTTAAGGCACAACTCATAAGGCAAACACTGATAAATTAAAATTAAGGATTTTTTGTGCAATAAAGCATCTAGGGCCAAAGTTAAAGACATGACAGAAGAGGAGACTATATAGGCAATGTGTGTAACTAACAGGAGATTAGTATCTTGGGTATATATGAAACTCCTGGAATCAATGACAAAAGAAAAACAGGTAAAGGATAGGAATAGAAACTTTAGTTAGAAAATTTAGTTAGGAGAAAACCCTAAATGCTAGCAAGCATGTGCTCAAAATCATTAATAATTTTGAAGGCACACATTGTAAAAGCAATGGGATACTACCTGGAAAAATTAGAAAGTTTGATAAAGCCAAGTGTTTGCACACTTGAGGGATATGGAAACCCTTATGCACTGCTGGTGGGATTGTACACTAGTGTATCCATTCTGCAGGGCAAATAGAGTATCCTTACTTTCTGACTTTGAAATTCCACTCCTCTTTTTTTACTTCCATCGAAATTCTCATGTGGGCTTATAAAGGGACATGTACAGGGTTTTCATTGAGCTTTACTTGTGAGGGAGTTTGAACAATTTGGGTGTTTATTTATGGGGGAATGCATAGAGAAAATGTGGTGATTACACAAATATTATACAATAATTAAAAGCAACCAATTTGTTGTTATGGATCATATGGGTGGATCATAAAAGCATTGTGAAAGAAACAGACAGTAATATATAGTACAATACCAAATGCTCACAAAATAATGCACATTTATAAAAGCTCATGCAAAAGAAAATGTATTATACACATTTAAGTGGTTGTCTGTCTTAAGGATGGGGGACTTGAATGTGGTATGGGTATAAAGAGAAATAAAATTAAATGCAATAAGAGTGAGGCTTTGCAAAGATTGATGATGGTGTGTCATGAACTGACCATAATTAATTCTACCCTCTGCACTTGAGATCACAAGCAAAAGAACACAAAACAAGGTTATAACAATAACAGAAATTAAATAACAGAAATTAAAAATAAAACTTATCTATAATTCCTCTACAAATTAATATTGTTTGAAAGAATGAATTTTAGGGCACCTGGGTGGCTCAGTGGTTGAGCTTCTGCCTTTGGTCATGATCCTAGGATGCTGGGATCAAATTCTGCATCAGGCTCCCCGCAAGGAGGCTGCTTCTCCCTCTACCTATGTCTCTGCCTCTCTTTGTGTCTCTCATGAATAAAGAATTAAATAAAATCTTTTAAAAAATGAATTTGTTGTTGCTAGTTTGTATAACTTGTGCCTGACATGTAGTGGTAAGTGCCAAGTTAATTATTATATTAATTAAATGAGTAAAATAAATGGAGGAAAGAATACAACTAATTATTTCTCAGTAACCCTGTGTTCTTTACAGTTGTTATCTCCAAGTTTTAAAATGCTCTGAATCAGGGAAATAAATATAGCCTCCATTTTGGTGGCTCTGTCCATCATATCAAGACTTTTAATAAGAGACATCTATATGAAATACAAATTTGATTACTTCCATGGTCAAATTCTTTATTGGCTCCACTTAAAGTTTTTTTTGGGGGGGGGTGGGGGGAAAGCGACTTTTTAAAATGTAGCATGCACGCGACTTGGCTTATGACTACGTCTTTTGCTTCATCTTTTTCTTCAGGCACCCTGAGCTCCAAGTCATAAGGAACTTCTTTTATTTCACAAATGTGATATGTTGTTTGATCCCCCATTTGCCTCTACACATTCTGATTCTGGAATAATGCTCTTTCATTCAAGAAACTTACAAGATGGTTTCAGATACTTGAGATAATCAAAAAAGTCTGGTTTGGGCCAGTTATTTTTGTTAAGCACTGTCCTGGTTCAAGGGATACAAAGATAAAAGGATACATCACTTAAATTAATGCGCTTTTTAGTCTCAACTCACTTGATTGAACAGGGTTGCCAAATCATTAATTTTCCACTAATTTAACTTTATCCTTGCCTTCATTGAGCTAGAGGAGTTTCTGTAATTATAAAATGTTGCAGTTGTAAGGGGTCTCTGAAGTTAGACCAGTGCAAATTCTTGGGTCACTGGTTAGGAACTGAAGGCAGTAGGAGGAAGTTAACGGCTTAATGCCACAACACATTCTGTATTTTTAATCAAGGATACTTTCTAGAAACCTCATCATGGTGCTGTTTAGTTAACCTCAAGTAAGGACCCAACAGGCACATTTTCCTAGAAAGATAAAAGCAGAAACATAAACAAGAGAAGGTTAAGGTACAGACTTGTCCATTTGCCCCCTTGAGGCTTGTGGCATTTTCCCTTTCCTGTAGAATAGGGGAAGTCTGGGCAAAAACAGTTGGCACTGGGCTTCAGATCAGTGTAACTGTTAACTATCTGAAGTAGGAATGAACAGTGGACATTTCCTTTCTAATGCTGAAGAGCAGATGGAAAAAGGAGAGGTTCATATGAAAAGCTTTGGTTTGCTTAGACTTGACTTATGTAAACTTGGCTTTAATACTTAGTTTTCCATCTGCCAAGATAAATTTTTCCTGGTGCATAAACATATATGTTATGCTCAGCCTTGAGTAGTTTGTTGTGTGAGGAGTGAGAAGCCCCGACAGGAGTCTCATTGGGAAGTCATATTACTGCTTCCCCCCTTTTTATTATAGATAGCTACTTAATTATCTAGTAATGTAAAGTGACTTTGATTTACAAAAACAAGTACTTTCATAAGAATCTCTACATCAGATGGTCCCTGGCTTAAGATGGTTTGACTTAGGATTTTTTTACTTTACCATATTGCAAGAGTGATATACATTCAATTGAAACTGTACTGTGAGTTTTAAATTTTGATGTCTTCCTGGCTAGTAATATGTGGTATGATATTCTCTCCTGATGTTGGGGAGCGGCAGCAATGAGCTGCAGCTCCTGGTCAGGCATGGAATCACCAAGTGGTATGGGGCAAGTAGGCGGTAAACAACCCATACACCTAACAACCATTCTATATCCATACAAACGTGCTGTTTTTCCCTTTAGTACCATATTCAATAAATTACATTCAATATTATAAAATAGCTTTCATGTTAGATGATTTTGCCCTATTGTAGGCTAACGTAAGTGTTCTGAGCACATTTAAATTCAGCTAGGCTAAGCTAGGGTATTTGGCAGGTTAGGTGTATTAAATGAATTTTTGACTTTGGATATTTTCAACTTATGATGGGTTTATTAGGATGTAACCCCATTTTAAGTCAAGGAAGATCTGTAGTAACTTTATAGAAGTCAGAGAATATTAATGATAAGAAATCTGAACAATAGCTATGTGGATCCAGACAGTGATGATTACTCAAACGACAAACTAAGAATATGTTTAGGGTGCTAGCAAAAAATCGTCAACAAGAAAAATAATATCTTTTTTAGAAAGTCTTAAAAATGGCCACCATGGAGAAAATCAGAAATTTGTTGGGCTTCCTTACACTTTGTTTTTTCCTTTACAGGTTAATAATTGTTTTTATTTTGAATTACATGGTGAGAGATGTGCAGAACCAAGTTTTCAGTCCTATAAAGGTTTTAACCAGTCTCTGATCTAAAAAATTCATTATTTAAGCCAGAAGTAAATGAGTCATGTGTGCAATGGACATGTTTCTGGTATTTCCCAAGGCCTGAGCAGTTCAATCTTGAGTGGGTCAGACACTCCCTCTCTTCTTGCTTCTAGGCTCTGGTCAGTTTGGAAAGACACCTACCATAATTGGGTCATATCTAAACTTTCCCAAGTTAAAATCTTACCAGGCATCTATCCATAACAAGTGTCAGTTTGGGGTCACTAGTGGTTATTCAACTGAATCATCATCCAAATATTTTACTTTATTTGCTTTACTAGTTCATTATTTAAATTATTTTTTTCCCCAAACTTAGCTTAGAGTCGTCTGAGGCTTGACCACATGTGAAGTTTGACATTTTAAAGGTCAGCTGGTTTGAGTTATTTGTATGTAAGTCAACAGATTTGTTTTTTCTTTTAAACAGGGAAATGTCTATTGTTTTTTCCACTTGAAGAACTAAATAAAACATACAAATATCTCATGAGCTTTCCTCAGACTTTCCCAGAAAGTGTCTGTATTTGTGCCCAGACGAAGCAGAGGGAAGTTTCAAATTCAGATGGTTTAGAGACAGTTCACATTGCAATAGCTCAAGGGTTAGATAAGGGAAAACCCGTGAAAGGCAGACTTCCACTGGCTTAAATGGAGAAAAGAAAATGTGACTTCTTTATATCTGTTATAGCACTCTACAGTATCATATGCTCCACTACATTTGAGACATGGCTGGAGTGAAACTAATATAGTAGGATGTGTTTAGCTGTTTCTGGAATATTCTATCACTTCTTAGTTAAAACCAGCTCCAGTATTCATATCATCTTTTGAGCTTAAGCTTTCATGAAACTGAAGGTAAAAGCTCAGAAGAAAACATTTTGGAGTCTACCACCTTCCTCTAACTGCTCTCTCCTCTAAAGCATCATCCATATGGCAGAGGATTCTTCTTAGAATGCAAATCAGATCATACACCCCCTTTCATAAAACCCTAACCGTTTTTCATAGCTTGAAGGATGCATGATCTTCATGATCTGAACTCCAGTCTAGAAGGAGGTCTACACAGTACTCCAATAGAAAGTTATTTCAATTTGTAAAATGTTTATGGATAACAAAACAGTGCCGAGATTAGATTTAATGACTGTTCATAAAATAGGCACTTTCATCTGAAAGTAAAATATACCAATGAGACCAATGGAGGTAGAGAGATGCAGTGGCTAAGTTGGTTGAACGTCCGACTCTTGATCTCACCTCTGGTCTTGATCTCAGGGTGATGATTCCAAGCCCCCCTCCACACAGGGCATGGAGCCTCCTTTAAAAAAAATGTGTCATTTGTGTATATGCAACATACCCTGCCTCCCTTCTCTTCTAAAGGTTAGTCCTTCATCATTAGCATGAAGATCAAAACATTGCTCTACTTTAAGTGATTAACATCAAACCTGTATCAGCAAGTTAAAAAAGGTATCAACTGAGTTGATGGGGGACGTGCTAAAAAGGGCCATTGGTTGGTAGAAAAGCTAAATCTAAAAAAGCATCACCATTTAACAGCCTCCTTTTTTTGTCACCTTGGCAGCTTTCATATTTCTACCTCCTAAGTCTTTTCGTTATGGTATTAACAACTATAATTTAATGTATTACAGGCACCTTTAAACATATGTGGCACTTTGGTAGAATATTCTCAGGGGAAGGAGCTACTTCCTCTTCTCTCTTACCGTATTTCAGTCTGGTTCCTTTCTGCTTCTCTACCTCATCTGTTTTGTTTTGTTTTTTAAGTTACTTTGATTTGCCAAGCTGTTTCTGGTCCCAAGACCTTCACACTAGCTGTTCTTTCCACCTGGAAGCTCTTCCTCCCTCTATTTGGCCAACGTTTAGTAACCCGTTAGAACTCAGTAATTCAGTGCTCATCAACAAGGACTTCCTATAAAGGGTTGAATGAGAGATACAAAGAGGAAAAGTGCAGAATGGTAGCCCTCAAGGAACGTGTAATACTGTAAAGGTGATATGTTCTGAATACATGAAAAATTCATGATATAGGACATGAGTTAAGAGAGTTGAGTGCTTAGAGGAGGCAATGACTGCTTTTAACTAAGGTTTTATTACAGGCTTTACAGAGTAGGGCAGGTTTTGAAGAGAACTTGAAGGTTGGTAATATTTGTGTAGGTGTAGAGGAGGGGCACAAGAAAGTGGAATAATTTTCTCATTTGGGAGAAGTAAACATGAGAGCTGTATTGGAGTGGGGAGACTGATTGGGGAAGGGAAACCTTGAATTTTAGAGACAGAGAGACCTTATATTCAGATTCAACTGACTTCAACTTAATGCCTACCATGCATCAAGCATCTTAATTTTGCTTTTACTTAATTTATGTTTACTCCAACTACATGAAAACATTATTACTTATCTCTATATTATGGGTCAGGAAACAGATTCGTGGAGGTTAAGTTACTTGCCCAAGATCAGACAATTAACAAACAGCAGAAACTGGTATTTTAGCCTCTTACCTCCTTATTCAGAGTCCAGTATTCTTTCTACTTACTGCGCCATTTCTTATAGTCCTAAAATAAGAATCTTTCGTGGAGATAGATTGTAGAGGACCTGAATGTGAAATCTGAAGTTTGTTTTTTTAGCCAACAGTACCTATTAAAGATAGTTTGATAAAAGGAATTACATGATGAAAATAGTATTTTCAGATTATTCTGGTAGTCATGTACAGGATAGGTAAGAAGTGGGAGAATCTGTTGACAAACTAGGAAGAAAGATATTGAAGTAGTCAAAGCATGATATGGCCTTATCTGGAAATTGAAAACAATGGAAGCAAGTTATGGTATTAGGAAAAGGATCAAGGAGGAATCAACAGTACTTGGTAATGATTAAATATAATGGGCAGGAAAGGTAAGTGAAGAGTGATTTCAAGGTTTTGAGTCATCTAGGAGAATGGTTTACCTCTATTAAGAATGAAAAGGAAACCAGGAATTGACATTGATTTTGAGGAAAATGTAAAGAAACTGGGTTATTCATATGATGCTAGCAGGACATATAATTAGAAATATTTTGTAGGCATCTTAAGAATATGTGACTGGGAGGCACCTGGGTGGCTCAGTGGTTGAGCGTCTGTCTTTGGGTCAGGTCATGAACCCAGTGTCCTGGGATCAAATCCCACATCAGGCTCCCCACAGGGAGCCTGCTTCTCCCTCTGCTCATGTCTCTGCCTCTCTCTGTGTGTCTCTTGTGAATAAATAAATAAATTAAAAAAAAAAAAAGAATATGTGACTGGAACTTGAGAGAGAAGTCAGGGCTTGAGAGGTTTAATTAATAGTTGACTAATAAATGGGGTAGCAAATGTCATGTATGCAGATGCAATCTCTAGGAGTAGAGGATTTTGATAGAGATGAGAGCAGAGGCTTGGAAACAGATCCATGGGGGATACTAACATCTAGAGGATAAGGAGGGGGACATGGTACCTGAAAGCTAGACAGCAGAGTGATTAGAGGGTGAGAGAACCAGACTAGAGGTGAAAGAAGGTGCTTTAAGAAATCAAGTGTAATTAGCAATGTGACAGTGTCAGATGCTTGATACTTGGAGTGAACATGGTTTTCACGTTATTATTTAAACAATAATTGAGCTATTAGCTGAGAAAAGGCCCAAAAGGAAAATAATGCCAAAGAATACCAATCCAATTACAATTTCAATAAACTCATTTTTATATAATGTGTAACAGCTATTCCCCACCCCCCCAAGGAGCTTAAATCTCTACAGAAAACTTTAAATAGGAATTTATTATATTACACATTCATGGGAATGAAAATAGGAAATAACTGGAAAATAAAACACAAAATTGGGGCAGGGTAGGCAGTTGAGATAAGGGCAAAATAAAAATTCAGGAAGGTGATGGTGATAAGTCACTGGATGGACACTGGGGTCAGGAAAAACTATTGTTTTTTGTGGATTTATTGAGCTATGCAGGTATTCCTCATTTAGTAATAGACACACTCTTTTTAGGTTGTGTGAACATTCACCTGTCTTTCCCATTGAGTTACATTATAATGTGAAATATTTTATTTCCATCTGGCATTGAGCCTAGATAATGGGGCCTACTGTTCCTAATGAGTGTTCTTTACTAGGTCATTAACTTTATCTTGACCTTTGGTTCCTAGGCTATAAAGGCATTTCTGAAACCTTTTTCCAGCCTACACAGTCTATGGTTCTGTGACTAATCCTTAATTGGAAACTGCCATCGTTGCTGTTCTCCACCTAAATAAATATTTTAACATATCTTTTTTTTTTTTTTTTAACTCCTTATGTTTCCTTTTAAGTCACAGAATGCCTCTACTGGGCAAAAGCTATCAGGGTCATTTATACTCATACTTCTGTATTTCTTGATGTTTCTACATTTCTAGTCATTCATGTGGGTGGTACCTAGAAACGAAGTACAAAACAAGGCAGCCCAAGAATGAATGTGAAGGTGATTAAGATGAAAGGCAGGGACACGATTTAATATACAAATGCATTATCAGTGCTCAAAACAAACCAGCAAAGAAAAGGGACTGGAAGAAAACACTCTATAATGTCTATAATGTTAATAGTAGTTACCTGCAGATGTGGAAATTGTGGTTTACTTTTACATATTTTTAAACCTCTTTGCCTATGCCTTTTAGATCATCTAAATTGTCTTAACCTAGCATATTTAACTTTTATAATCATCAAAAAATTATAAAGATGTCTTGTTAGGTTTTTATGCATATCCCAAAGGGCTTTAAAATGTTGGAAGTTTAGTAAGTCTGTCTTGTTGTTTATTGCCTGCTCTTTAATGAAAGTAATGAAAATTGTGTGCTATAGTGAAATCTTATGCTTTGTCAGTCCTGAGGATCCATAAAGTGACTACCAATATTCTACACCTGGGACTGAGATGATTAGGTTCCCAATTCAACAAACATTCACAGAGAATGTACTCTGTGTAACACAGAGGGGATCCATAAAAATGGGCAAAATTTCCAGGAGCTAACTCCATTTAGGAAAATGAGAAATATATATATAGCTAACTATAACTGAAAGAAGATGAATTCATGCTGTATCACAGGTACAAACAGAACTGTGGGACTACAGATGAGGGAGGAATTAGTTTTACCTTGGGGTGGTAGAGGGATACATTTTGAAACATCCTGTTTTCCATTCTATAGTAACTAGTATCTCCCAAATTTAATCATTTCAACCCACCTTCATAATTTCCCCCTTATCTACATTCCAGTTTTATAGCTGATTCACCTTTTTAACTTAATAATTCAAATAAATGAATTAAGAAAGTAAACTTTATCTTACTACTATAAATGGAAAGCTAATTCCCTTGCCATAAAAAGACAGTAACTAAAAATAACGATGGTATAAACAAAATAGTGTTATTAAATTCTGTGTAGGTACTGTTGCCTATTCCTTGGCGCTGAGACTGAGTCCTTATAAAAAGAAAGCTTAGCAAGTGTTGGAGACATGCTAATGACATTATAATATGGCTCTGGGACTTGTTTCTTAATAAATCAGAAAATCAGAAAAAGAATTGAAACTGGAATGGCTTTCTCACCATGTGATTCAATGCTATATAATGACTTCTCTTACCACTTGTGGTACCAATGGTACCACTTTTTTTTTTTAGAAATACTTAGGTAGATAAGCAGTCCAGACTTTGATATGATGGATATGATCTTAGTAGAAAAGAAGCAGATTTCATGGAAGAATTGGTGTCTGAGGCTTTTGGTTGGTAGAAATGAGGCAAGGACATTCCCATGGAAAAGTACACAGAAACATACTGGTTTCTATGGTGGTAGTGGAAAGAGAAGGAGGAAAACTGACTTCTATTTTACAGCCCTATTTTTCTGTCTCCAGAACTCATTTAGGATCTAGAAGTTAGGATGAGCTGAACAGCAGTTTTCCTGTGTTTCTAAGGACTTCTTAGTTGTTTCCATCTATGTGAAGGCCTCCACCCACAAGCCTCTGTGAGTCAGCTTTAGAGTATAAATGCCTCTGCAGATGTGAATAATGGGTGCTTTTTTTTGAATGCAGATGGCGTTTATATACTGAAAATGGACTTCCCTATAAGGTTTCCTTGAGTTTATCAGCTTCAGAAATAAAACCTTTCAAATATAGATCATTGAACACATTAGTATCATTTCACAAGACAACTTGGGCACCAACAGTGCTCTTTGATGCTTTGAAATCCAAGATAAATGCTGTCAGTCAAGACAGAAAGTGATAATTCTTTATGGTCTAGACCTTTGAAGAGATACGGGTGTTGGACTTGGCAGCACATCAGCAGCCACTGGGACTCCTTTTGCACTGGCTGTTTTTTTCAGAGATAATTTTGACAAAAGACTGGAGAGAATCCCTCTCAGTTCTCTGGGGAATGTGAAATTACTAGATTTATAAGATTTATCTTGTTTGCCTCAGCAGAGCACAACTTTAAGCTTGGTATGAATTGTAATTTGTTGCGGAATACAAAGCAATAATGAAAGGACTCCCTTAGGAAGTGTGAATTCACATCTCATGCTAATGTTCAGAAAGCATGATCAATATCCTAGTCATCCTCCTCCCAGAATAATAGTAATAAATATATTGGCTGTCATATTTTTAGTGCTTTTTCTGTTTGCTATATTCCAGACACTGTTTTTTACTTCACACACATTATCTTCAATCTTCACATCAACTCTGTAAAGTAGATATTTATCTCACTTTCCCATGGAGAAAGTGAGGTTCTTGGAGCTAGCCAAGGTCACAAGGCTAGAAGTGGTGGAAGCCAGTACCTCCTAACACTGCAAGTCTATGTCTTTACATATTGTTCCTAATTTTTTTAAAGATTTTATTTACTTATTCATGAGACACACAGAGAGAGAGAGGCAGAGACACAGGCAGAGGGAGAAGCAGGCTCCATGCAGGGAGCCTGACGTGGGACTCGATCCGGGGTCTCCAGGATCACGCCGGGGGCTGAAGGCGGCGCTTAACCGCTGAACCACCGAACCATCCAGGCTGCCCAATTTTGTTCCTAAATTTGACATGATACTCCAGGTGAGCTATGATTGGAATATAATCCAGTATAAATATTATAAACTTTTAATACTAATGCTTAATTTTACATTTTCCTCTCTCCTCTTTCCTAATTCCTGTGACATACGAGCATCACATAAGCATAAGAAGCTGTTAGAGCACAGGGTTTAGAGTTAGACAGATCTGGTTTGAATCCAGCCCCATCACTTATTAGTTCTCAGACTTGGCAAAATATTCAATCCCTCTGTACTCAGTTTCTTTAGCTATAAATAGGTATAATAACAGCACCTGTCTCTTGACATTATTATTTTAAGTAAGATAAGGTAATTTAAGCATTCAGCACATTGCTTAGAATGTAGTAAATGCTCAATAGAGAGCACAAATAATAATCATTGTAATTTTTTATTCATTTAATTGAAGTTAGATTTTTTCCTATTGCATCAGCTTCTCTTTTGTTCCATAGTTCTTTGTGTGACCTCATTTTCCTTGTATGTTTTTTTTAAGAACTATTATGTTTTGGCTAATCCTTGACTTTAACTTGTTTTCTACAATGCCCAGCTAGTTTCTACAAATGCATTAAAAATATATCACATACCAATTAATTAGCCTGGTTTAGTTTTTGTATATGTATATAAATGTATATAAGTATGTGTGTATGTATGAGTGTGTGAGTGAGTGACATTTATGGAGATAATTAAAGACTTTTAAGATACTAGCCTTATAGGGCATTATTTTATTAACAACCCTACTGATCTCCTCTTGGGAATCTAGATCCATCTTTAAACAGCTAAACTTTCTGGAAGATCTGTGACTCAGATTGTCAAAGCTTACAGAGAGCAAACGCTAGAAGATGAGACAGCCTCTCCAGCTGCTCCCTTTCTTCTCTCTGCAGATGTGGACACTTCCCACAAACCCCTATATGAAATGTAGGGGAAACAGAAGGGAAACTGTTGAGCTGTTTATTTTATTGCAAACAAAGGTTAAGAGAGTCTTTTCTGAATGTTTTTCTTGGATGCTGAGAAAGAAATCTTGTATTACTTGGCCAGTTGTTTATTTTGAGGGAATTTAAGATTTAACTACCTTGAATTGTATTTCTATTCAGGACATGCCTGCACAATCTGCTTAAAGCCAAAGCACTCCAATGTAACAATTGAGAAAAGCTGCTAAGGAAGTCAGGGGAAGGAGTGAGACACAAGAATCAGAAACCACTTTATTGATGGAGCATATAGAACAAGAAGACTGCTAAGTAGGCATGTAGTCACCACAAGGGAATTTAGATAAATGCGATGTTTGATGGTCTCCAACTAAGATGACCGTATGTATCCTTATCACGATGAGGACAGCCCTTTGAAGAGGACTGAAAATACTTCAATTTAAATTCATCATTGTGACGAGGCACTTGGGTGACTCAATGGTTGAGTGTCTGCCTTTGGCTCAGGTTGTGATCCCTGGGTCCTGGTATCAAGTCCCGTGTCAGACTCCCCACAGGGATCCTGCTTCTCCTTCTGCCTATGTCTCTGTCTTTCTCTGTGTCTCTCGTGAATAAATACATAAAATAATTAAAAAAGTAAATTCATCACTGTGACCTATCATAAGGTCTAACACGCCAGTCCCCTGATTTCATGCTGTAGCACACTTTCCCTCATTTAATTTTTTCTAGCTTTCTTTTGATTCCAGAGTATGTAGAATTCATTCCCACTTTGGGGATTTTGCTTTTGTCCTTTTATCTGATTGAAATGTTCTACATCCACATCTTTTCATGGCTGTGTCCTTCTCGTCATTGAGGCTTCAGGCCATGTGTTAGCTCCTTAGCGAGAATGCTAAACAAGAATGCTATGTGCTTCCAGTATATTTTCTCTCTTTATCCCCTTATTAGGCTGATTGCCACACAGCCAAACGGCCATATTATGCAGCTTCTCTCTATAGTTGAATATTGTCCTAACTAGCCAATGAAATGTAAGACAAAGTGTAATGTCATGCCTTGAAAACAGTACCTAAAAGGAAAAAGATATGTCCTTCTTTCTCTCCCTTTTCATCCTGTTCTGTGGAATATCAGATGTGGTGACTGGGCTCTAGTAGCTATCTTGGATCATGGGGAGAAAAGGGCTTTTACTAGGGATGGGAGCAGAGATATGGAAAGACTGAGTTTCTGATGAATTTGTGAGTCTCTCAAGAATCCTAGGGTTGTCTATTTCTAGGCTTCTTTTAAATGAGATAAAAATAAATTTTATCTCATTTAAGCCACTGCTATTTTTTATTCCTTTGTATATTCATCCAAACCTATATCAAGCCAATTTAAATGTACCTCCCCTGCCTACACACACTGTGCTTATCATACCATTATTCTCTGGTTTGTCTTCTTCATTGAACTTTTAACAATTAGAATGTCTTTCTTTCTTTATTATTTGTTTCTTCCATTTAGAATGTAAGGTGGGAGCAGGACCTTATCTTCCTTATTCACTATGGTGTCCTCAGATCCAAAAGAGTATTTATTTAGTAGGTACTCAGTAAAAAATACTGGTATTGTTGAAATTCTTTTTTTTAAATTTTATTTATTTATTCATGAGAGACACAAAGAAAAAAGGCAGAGACATAGGCAGAAGGAGAGGCAAGCTCTCTCCAGGGATCCTGATGCAGGACTCAGTCCCAGGACCTCAGGATCACAACCTGAGCCAAAGGCAGATACTCAACCACTGAGCCACCCGGGTCCCCCGATATTGTTGAAATTCTGTAGGCTAAGATTCCTCCTACTCACATCAGTATTTTTCTCTATGATTCTGCTTTTATAGTTAAGCAATCTTCTTCTGATCATACTTTCTTTTTTTTTTTTTTGGATATGATAAAATATTTAAATAGGTCTTTCTAGCCTTAAAGTTTTATATATCATTGATCCTTTGCTCCATTGATATTTAATACTCAATTTAACCTTCATTTCTAATTTTGTTTTGAGGGGAACATCCATTATCATCTCCAAGTACTTAATCAAATTTGAGTTATTTTCAGTTTCACTACAATATAACCTAAAGTATACATACATTACAAAAGCATAAGGTAGAAAATGCTTGGATTTATGTAGTACTCACCTTATACTGTTGCCTCAAAGAGAACGAAAGGTTTTAATTTCATTTATTTCTTACTGATGTGCTAAATAGGACAAGGTTAGTGCTTTGTAGAGCTGTGCTCCCAGGATCCCAATGACTACATGTTGCTAATTGGTGTTCAGCTTGTCATCTCTTTGACTCCATGCAGAAAAACCCATGAGATTTCCCTAAGAGTGATTCAAAGGCAACCACAGTGATATGAGAAAATATTTGGATTACTTTGCAAGGAGTGGAAGGCCAAGGAACATTTATTAACTCTGAAATATTTCTAATGTTTTAAGGCAGGAAAATGAGGAACAATCCAGAATCAAATGCTATTAATGTCTATAGGGAATCTGTGAGAAGAGGTGATAAAATATACAACATTGTGCTCATAGACATGAGAATGAGACCTCTGGATCCCTAAGAGTCAGGGTGGATTGTGAGGGACAAGAGGTTTCAGGGTTTTGTTGGAGAGAAGATTGAAGAAGGATTATGAGAGTAGGAGGAAAAGTAAAGAGACTGCAAGAGGGTATTATGGCAAGTGCAGACTTGGAGCATACAGTTATCCTCAGAAGGACTTCTTTGACTCAGTGTCCTCAGCTTTCACACAGGGCTGGCACTTAGGGATGCTCAGCAAATGATAAATTGAGTAGAAATATAGCCTGTTACCTCTGTGTGGGCAACATCAATGCTATACCTTATTTCACATTTCAAAATTAAGGAAGCAGTCTCTTTCATTATGTTACTTCATAGAAATAAGTAGGCTTTCTACACCAAAGTTACCAAAGCCATAGAAATATATTTATAGTGAAATCAATCTGAAGATTTCCTTTCTCTTACAGAAAAATAAAAGCATAGGAAATTAAGAACCTTTGGAAATGTCAGAAAGTAATTTCAACCAATCGATGACTTTTAAAACTTGAAGCTCACTATGTTCTACCTAATACTGTTAGTGTTGTCATTTTTGAAGAAATTTGGTATCTTGCTATCATGAGCATTTATTTATTTATTTTTAAAAGACTTTATTTATTTATTTATTTATTTATTTATTTATTTATTTATTTGAGAGTGAGACAGAGAGAGAGAACACAAGCCAGGGGAGCAGCAGAGGAAGTGGCAGAGGGAGACACAGACTTCCCACTGAGCAGGGAGACTGATGGAGGGCTCAATCCCAGGACCCCAAGATCATAAGCTCAGCTGAAGGCAGATGCTTAACTGACTAAACCACCCAGGCACCCTGCTATCATGAGTGTTCAATCAAGAAGAGTTTTAGTGATATATATGGTGCCTTTAGGGCTCCCAGTGAAGATTCTTAAGCCTACCCACTTTCCTGCACTTTCCTCCACAAAAACTTAGTGCTGTTTTCCTCCATCTTCATGAATCTTCTTAATAATACCGACTTCTATTTATAGAGTTCTAATTATAGATTATAGTCAGCATTTTGCTAATATTATATATTTAATCCTGGCAAAAGCCATATAAATAAGTATCATCCAGATAAGATCTTCTCTATCTCCCCCCAATTTCTCAAGCTTCAAAATAGTCTATCCTTTCCATTCTGTCAATGTGGAGTTACATTCTTTTGCTCATAAGCAAGTAGGCCCATAAGTCTTATCATAGACCTGGGTAGGTAATATAGAATATCACAGTGCACAGACCTGGGTTGGGGGAGGGGGTAGAAGGGACCAGGATTAGGCAGTGTGAGCACAGTTTGGTGCAATATGATGGCTGAGTTTGCCTAGGTCCCTGATGTGTTGGATAGAAACAGGGTGAGGTAAAATGGCATTAATAGGCCAAAGGGTGGCAGTCACAGTGACAGAGCTAGATTAAACATATCCATGCAGCCATAAGGGCCAAGTCAGCAAGGTTCTAGTCACATGGAAAGACAGCTACCCCAAGGCCCCTACACCAAGGATAGCATCAAATGAATTCGAATTCTGACTGGCATCTTCTAAATGAAGCCTTTTATTGAGTGTCTCAGAACTGCCAGCTCAATTCTGTTACATGCTATCAGCTCTTCTATGTAAGAAGCAACCCCCTGTCCACCAGGCATCTTTTGGCAAGTAGGCAACAGTACTTTTTTGGGGCATCTTTTTTCAACTATGTAGTAATTCCTTTGAGTTATTGGGAGCTGGGGCCAAAGTGGAGAGAAGAGAAAGTATGGGTTGGGTATTATAAGTCCATCTGCTTTCTCAGAACTTAACTGCTACTACTGCTTTGGACGGAATTATGTCTCCCCCAGATTTGTATGTGAAACTCTAACTCGCAGTATAATTGTATTTGGAGATAGGGCTTTTAGGAGGTAATTAAGGTTAAATGAGATAATAAGGATGGGGTCCTAATCCTACAGAATTTGTGACCTTATATGAAAATGAAGAGTCAAGAGGTCTCACTCTCCACACACCAGCACTGAGGAAAGGCCACAGGAGGATACAGCAAAAAGGAGGCTGTCTGCAAGCCAAAAAGAGAGCTCTTACCAGAACCTGACTATACTGGCATCCTGATCTTGGACTTCAGCCTCCAGCACTGTGAGAAAATAAATTTCTATTGTGTAAGGCACCCAGTCTATGGTATTTTGTTATAAGCAATCTGAGTTGATGAATACAACTACTTTATTATCAGAGCCTTTATCCTTAGGTGCAAGTCATTTTCTTTGGCCAGAGCAGCAGTTCTTTCAGTCCTAAAACAAACTGATCACAGTAATTCATAGTTGTGAATGACGAATAAATTTAACCTGAAGGAGGAAGGCTTTACCATTTAAAGTAAGGTTTATTACAGCCCATCTCTCTCTCTCTTTCCCTACTCGCCTACCCCCAGTCTTACCCCATTTTGCCAAACTACACACACACACACACACACACACACACACACACCTCCTTTTAAGCAAGGACTACTTCCTCAGTGGTCCTCTGCTTTCTTGATTACCCTTCCTTTCACCCATATGGTGGGTTGTGGGAATGGGAAAAAGAGGTGATCTCCTTGGAAAAATATTCCATGCACATGGATTGGCAGAATTAATATTGTGAAAATGTCAATGTTACCCAGGGCAATTTACACATTTAATGCAATCCCTATCAAAATACCATGGACTTTCTTCAGAGAGTTAGAACAAATTATTTTAAGATTTGTGTGGAATCGGAAAAGACCCCGAATAGCCAGGGGAATTTTAAAAAAGAAAACCATAGCTGAGGGCATCACAATGCCAGATTTCAGGTTGTACTACAAAGCTGTGGTCATCAAGACAGTGTGGTACTGGCACAAAAACAGACACATAGATCAATGGAACAGAATAGAGAATCCAGAAGTGGACCCTCAACTTTATGGTCAACTAATATTCGATAAAGGAGGAAAGACTATCCACTGGAAGAAAGACAGTCTCTTCAATAAATGGTGCTGGGAAAATTGGACATCCACATGCAGAAGAGTGAAAGTAGACCACTCTATTGCACCATACACAAAGATAAACTCAAAATGGATGAAAGATCTAAATGTGAGACAGGATTCCATCAAAATCCTAGAGGAGAACACAGGCAATACCCTTTTTGAACTCGGCCACAGTAACTTCTTGCAAGATACATCCACGAAGGCAAAAGAAACAAAAGCAAAAATGAACTATTGGGACTTCATCAAGATAAGAAGCTTTTGCACAGCAAAGGATACAGTCAACAAAACTCAAAGACAACCTACAGAATGGGAGAAGATATTTGCAAATGACCTATCAGATAAAGGGCTAGTTTCCAAGATCTATAAAGAACTTATTAAACTCAACACCAAAGAAACAAACAATCCAATCATGAAATGGGCAAAATACACGAACAGAAATCTCACAGAGGAAGACATAGACATGGCCAACACGCACATGAGAAAATGCTCTGCATCACTTGCCATCAGGGAAATACAAATCAAAACCACAATGAGATATCACCTCACACCAGTGAGAATGGGGAAAATTAACAAGGCAGGAAACCACAAATGTTGGAGAGGATGCGGAGAAAGGGGAACCCTCTTACACTGTTGGTGGGAATGTGAACTGGTGCAGCCACTCTGGAAAACTGTGTGAAGGTTAAAAGAGTTAAAAATAGACCTGCCCTACGACCCAGCAATTGCACTATTGGGGATTTACCCCAAAGATACAGATGCAATGAAACACCGGGACACCTGCACCCCGATGTTTATAGCGGCAATGTCCACAATAGCCAAACTGTGGAAGGAGCCTCGGTGTCCATCGAAAGATAAATGGATAAAGAAGATGTGGTTTATGTATACAGTGGAATATTACTCAGCCATTAGAAATGACAAATACCCACCATTTGCTTCAACGTGGATGGAACTGGAGGGTATTATGCTGAGTGAAATAAGTCAATTGGAGAAGGACAAACATTATATGTTCTCATTCATTTGGGGAATATAAATAATAGTGAAAGAGAATAGAAGGGAAGGGAGAAGAAGTGGGTAGGAAATATCAGAAAGGGAGACAGAACATAAAGACTCCTAACTCTGGGAAGCAAACTGGGGGTAGTGGAAGGGGAGGAGGGCGGGGGTGGGGGTGAGTGGGTGGCGGACACTGAGGCTGGCACTTGACAGGATGAGCACTGGGTGTTGTTCTGTATGTTGGCAAATTGAACACCAATAAAAAATAAATTTATTATTAAAAAAAAGAGGTGATCTCCTAAGTACCTCATTTGTGAAAGGAAGCCCACCTCTGCCAGTAAATTGTTCTTTTTTGTCTGTGATATGTGAGAAACAAAATCTTATAAAATAGAATCCAGAGGAAGTCACTCATCACACCCCTCTATAAGAATAGCAATTCAGGTTAGCAGTCATTTAGTGTAGGACTAAGAATATTTAAGGCTTTGGAATCAGCTACCTGGGCATGAATCTTGGCTCCACAGATTATAGTTATATGAACTTGGGCAAGTCATTTTGCCTCTCCAAGCCTTCATTGTCTCATCTGTAGGATGGAGTTATGATAATGGCTATTTAAAGTGGTACGGAGATTCAGTTGGATAATCTATGTTAAACTTGTAGAAGAGAATCTGGTCAATAAATGTTAGCTTTACTATTTATTTACTAATCATCCCCTATATAGGACACTATACTTGGAAGTAGACAGAGAAATAATGCTCTGTTCTTGCCTTCAGGGAGCTTACAAGTATGAAAAACAGCATGCAGCATTCCTATGAAATGAACAGATCCTCATAGACACCAAGTCTTTTAAAATATCTTCAAAATTCCTATTGTCTGGTAAAGCTGCTGTCATGTTTTTCTGCACACTCTGTTTATTTGTCTTCTTAAGTCTTTTGAAGTCAGCTACACTAGGTTTTTTTTTTTTTTTTTTTTGCATCTTTCCTTTTAGCCCTGCGCATAATATGGCCAAATATTATACCTAATGTATTATTTTTTTGTCACTTCCCTGGTGCTTCTCCAAAGTAGACCCCTTTCTTGCATGCAAAGGAAGGAGACTTTCTTGGAAGAACATCTAGTCCAGAGGCTCCATGTATCACATATGCCGACTCTGTCATTTCTTTTCAAAGACAGTATATTTTTTTGGAAAACAAAAACCCAGCTCTGTAAGAATTATCAGAATATTTTAGTGGTACCGACTAGGATAAAAATACTTTGCTTCTTTGCTCTGTTAGAGCTGGTGCTGCAGTGTTTCTGTAGTCATACTGTTGTCAGGATAGAGTTGTTGCAGAAGTCAGTGCGTGTGTAAACTGTGATGCCAATAGTTAGAACAAATAAAGGGGAAAAAAGTCTTATCACTTCTTAATGGCTAAAAATTGCCATGGTACTTCGTGGTTTTAGCATATTATTAATTCATGATGTATCTTTTGAATTTATCTTCTTGGATGAGTTCTTTGAGATAGAAATGTTGATTTGTTTATTGAATGAGCCCATGTCAGTATTGCACTGAAGAACAACAAATGGTGCTGGTCATTCTACCATCATATGATATCATAATAAAACACCAGTTTGATTATAATGTTTCTCTGATCTGTGCTTTTAGAATGTAAATTTTAAGGAAGTTGGTATAACCATGGAGATGGTCAGAAATATTAGGAAATATTGATAACATGGAAGGAAAATTATAATTGATTTTGTGAAAAAGGACAGTTAACCTTTCATCTTTTCATTTACTTTAATCATTCAACAAATATTTACTGAGTATCTCCTACTATATTTCAGTGAACCTAAGACTATCTAAGATCCACCATCATTTGAGGTAGGAATAGAATGGCAGGCAGGTTCTGATACGGCTCACCACCTCCTAGTATTCATGCCCTTGGGTAATCATTGAGTGTGGGCAGGATCTAGTGACTTCTAAAGAATAGAATATGGGAAAACATGGTAACCTTCATGGTTAGGTTACAAAAGACCATGACTTTAATCTTGCTAAGACTCTCTGTTTCTAGCACTCTCCTTTGCCTTCTTGTTTGCTTGTTCTGAAGCAAGCTGCCATGTTTGATATCCTCTATGGACAGGCCGATGTGAGCGACCTTGAGGCAGTGTGACCCAGTTAAACTTCTCCTGGATAAAGGAAGCACTAAAATTGAATCAGCTGTCATCAAAGTTTTGTTTCCTAACTTAATATAGAAATACTCATTTTTTTGTGTTTCAACTAGACATAAATTATGTTGCAATATAGACATATTTTTATATATTTAAATATATATTTTTATTAATATTTTTACTGGAATTTTTACAGCATTTTTTCCATTTGCTGTACTTCTGCCTGTGTTTCATATTTTCCCCTTTTTATGCCTTTTTTTCCATTTAGCTGCTTTTTTTTTCTTTCCTAGGGTACAACTTGTTTTTATAGAAAAGATTTGTATTTCAAGATGAAAGCTTACTGACTTGTAATCTTCCTTAATTTTTCTGAAACTTAAGTTTCCTATGTATAAATTGGGGATAATAAAATCTGCTATATTAGACATGACCTTTTTATTTCAACTGACAGAAACCCAACTCAAACTAACTTAGGCAACCGATAAAAGTAGAAATTCATCAATTTAGTTAACTTCAGAAAGGAGTGCAGTTGAGGCTTAGAGATTACTAACACCAGAGACTGCAATATCAAGAGAACTGTCCCTTTCCATCTATAAACTCTATTACTTTCTAGTCAGCTTCATTTTCTTAGACTGGCTGCTTTGACATGGTTTGAAACCTATTTACCACTAACTCCTATTTCTTACATCCCTGAGACACTTTTGCCACCAGAAAGGGACTATATTTCTTTCCCAAGCTCCAATTTAATAAATGCAAAAGAAAGACTGATTGTCCCATCTTGGATTACATTGGTTGTGGGAAAAGGCCTATATTTGGCAACCCTCAAGAAAATTACCTGGTTAGAATGTGTATGAGGAGTATTATTCTTGTTGTTTTTCCTTGAGTGTGAAGGGCATAGTCTCATCTGTATATTTGTAAAATAGAGACTGTGGTACCAACCAATTTGGAGGACTGGGAAAAATGAAATATTACAGTGTAAACTATAAATGCAAAATAAGAGATTATTATTATCTAATTGTCTCTCTTTTGATACTATTAAATTTTCTCCAAAAAAGGTCTGAGATTAAAAAAATCAATATAAGATTAAAGAGGAACTTTGAAGAGGGAAAATAATTACCCACAATTCTATTTACTTCACATTTTTTAAAAAAGATTTTACTTATTTATTCATGAGAGACACACAGAGAGAGAGAAAGAGGCAGAGACACAGGCAGAGGGAGAAGCAGGCTCCATGCAGGGAGCCCGATGTGGGACTTCATCCTGAGATTCCAGGATCATGCCCTGAGCCGAAGGCAGGTGCTAAACTGCTGAACCACCCAGATGTCCCAACAAATTTTTACATATTCCCTTCCAGGCCTCTTCCACATCCCCCAAAACATCTAAAGAGTTATGACTGTATTTACCTATACTTTCTATCTTGCTTCTAATATTATGTAACAAATATTTTCCATCTTTCTAGGTAGCAATCAGAATAATAACATAATGGTTATATACTGTTCCATTATATTGATGTATATGATGTTTATGCTGTACTTCCTATTTATTGATTGGATTTCACAGTTTAATATAAATAATTTTTGGCTGTCATGGTTTTTACATGATAGTTTCTTAGTAGTGTGCTGGATTAAAGATCGGTTGTACTAACATAAAATTGTTCACAAATAGGCAATTGCAATACTGTTTGGTAAGTGTTCAATAAATACTTGTATGAATGAATGTGTTAAAGAATGAGTTTCATGGAAGAAAGTACACTTTAATATGGAAAGAGCATTTGGCTGAGGATATAAAGAGAGGGAAAGGTGTGCATTTGAAACTGTGAGAGATCTTGTTTTGCAATATAAGATGCCTTTGGTGTCAAGAACTTTAACTTTTTGATCTGCCCAACTCTATAACCTTGAATAAACCTTTTACTTTCTTGAGACTCAGTTTCTGGAGGATTCCTAAAGTTTTCCAATAAAAATTCTTTGATTGTCTGATGACTAACTGCGTACAGATTGTCTGACTGGAGAGAGGATATGGATAATACTTTCCTAATACAGATTACAATGCTGAAAAGAGCAAATTATAATAATTGTGAGAACTTAACTATCTTGATGGCTGCTGGAAACTAGTGTCTGCCAAAGGCAGTAAAGAACTTGTTTGATAGACAGTTTTAGATGGTAAAGAGGATAAAGAAAGAAAGAGGCTAAAGAAGAAGTGTAAAGAAAGAAAGCTGTAAGAGAATCTTTCCATGTCATCTACAAATGTGATAAGTAGGGAAAGCTATTAGAAGATCAAATGTGAGCAAAAGGTCATTTTTAAAGAGAAAAGTAGTGGATTCTGGAAACAATAGAGTGATTTATATGTTCCCATATCTGTGAAAACAATGTAGAGAATTATTAAGCTTGTGCTTTGTAAACATTTAGAAGAAAGAGTGATTAGTAAGAGCCACTAAGAAGAAACCCTGCCAAAATAAATTTACTTCCTTTTTGGGTGGGGTTGGTGCCTTCATGTATGGGAGAATTCCATACACAAAGAGTATATTGATTTCAGCAAATCAATTTACAAAGGCTCCCATGTCATACATCTTGTAGCTAAAATGATGAATTTGCACCTAAGTGAATTTGCAGTTGATTGAACAACGATTGTGGTGTGACAGCAAAACAATCTAAGCAATCTTAGGCTCCATTAATAGATGTGTAGTGTCCATAAAAAGGGAAATAATGGTCTCCCTGGTTATTAAAATTAATAGTGCACAGGAAGGTCCTTGGCTCTCCAAGTGCCCTTTCCTTTCCAAAGTCAGCACTGTGAAGACAGAAGAATAGATGTGTGAGCTTAAAAAGGTCAGGGATGAAGAAATTTGAAGCGAACTAGAGATTTCAGGGATGGATGAAGGAAAAAGGAAACTTTCCACTCAAGCCAAAAGGCAGGTATTGTGATAGGGTCAGACCAGGCAGAATGAGTGTATTATGGGTTTCCTGAGAAATAGTATTATGTCTCATTCAACTTTTTTTTTTTTTCATTCAACTTTTAAATCCATTCTTACCCTTAAAGCCTAGTGCATTATGCCTAGAACAGAGGAAATACCCAGTAAACAATTATTGAATAAGTGATAAATGCAAAAGCACGAATGGGTTGCCTTCCAAGTGGAGAAAGTGCCCTGTCAGTACTTCTGTCCCTCAGGACCACTGAAACAGAATAAATTGTACTTCACCCAGGGCAGTGCTACTGCCTCTAGCATTGTGCAAAGAAAATATTCCAGTGATAAAGTTTATAAACATCCTATCCAAATCTTTTTTTCATATACGGAAACTGAATCCCTAGAGAGATCAAGAGGCTTGTTTAGGATTCCATAGTTAATTAGGAGCACAATCAATTTAGGAAATACTGGTCTCTTGGCTCTTAGTCCAGCAAAGCTTTTTCTTTGCCCCCTGTCTAGTCTCCTGTTCTCTGCTTCAGCAACTTCATGGACAAGTCCCTTAATACATTTTCTACCTGAACACTTGCTCAATTAAAATTTGTTTAAAAGCTATTATAATGGAGGAATACATTTATGCAGTCCAAAAGTAAAATATAGAAAGATATTCCCCCCTCATCTTTTCCCCTTCATAGGTAACCATTTAAAAATGTTTCTTGTATATTAACTTAGAGCAAAGGTTAGAAAATCTTGTTATATAAAGGGTCACATAGTAAATATTTTAGGCTTTAGAGGTCATACTCTTAGTTGCAACTATTCAACTCTGTTGTAGCATGAAAGTGCTCATAGCCAATAGTAAACAAGAGAAGATGGCTTTGTAGCAATAAAACTTTCTGGACATTGAAATTTGAACTAAAAAGAATTGTGTCATGAAATATTATTCTTTTAATTTTTTTTCAGCCATTCATACTTGGCTTGTGGGTTGTATTAAAGTAGGCTGATTTTGCCCACTGGCAGTAGATTGACAACCTATTCTAGACTTTCTTTATGCAAATGCAAGCAAATATTATAGTCTTATTTTTTCTCATTAAGAACATTAAATAATCTGGGTCACTTCAGAGCAAGCCTCTTATCTGTAGTCAGTGAACTTTTGGTTATTGGAAATTCTGCTGGCAACTACTCTATATCTTCAGGAACCATTTAACGTCATACTTCTTCATGAAGTTGGGCTTTTCCTCCCTTTTTCCAGAATGAGGAAACTTTTAGTGTCTGGGATAAATAGTGCCAAAGGAGATTTGGATATCATTTTGTCCACCTTCTTACTCATTTTTCCATTTTATAGACAAGGAATCTGGAAGTCTAGGGTTTTAAAATTTTTATTTTAGCAAGGAGAGAGCTAGTACTACAACTTTGGTCAAAGGAAAGCCTTCCTCTGCTATAGATTATAAACAGCAAGAAAATGGAAGATGATAGGATCTGCAGTGTCTGTTGTCATTGAAGCTTCCAATTTCTGTTTCTTGGTCTGGCATGATGACAGTGATGTATGTTTCTGGAATTTTGTGTCTGTTGTATTTGTTGACAAGGATACATTCAGTGTATGAAGCATATTAATAGTAGTGTATTAGGATGTTGATGGATGCTGGGGAGCATTAGGGGACAAGGAAGACTAAAAAGGGGGTGAATTTGTGGCAGAAATGTGGGATTTGGAAGCAGATGGATAAATTAAAGCTTGTTTGTCTGGTTGTGTTTTGGTTTGGTTTGGTTTGTGGGGTTTTGTTTTGTTTTTTTGCTTGTTTGTTTTTGTTTTTAGAGTTTGAGGGTAGGGTTTCACTGTCCTGGAAAGAATAAGGATGAGCAAGGGAGAAGTTGTATTATAACTTTAATTTAATGTGTACTAATAACTGCCTTTTTTTCTCCCTTTACCTTGTGGGTTTGGTGCAAAAAGCACATGTCAGATTTTTTTTTTAATTTTTATTTATTTATGATAGTCACAGAGAGAGAGAGAGGCAGAGACACAGGCAGAGGGAGAAGCAGGCTCCATGCACTGGGAGCCCGACGTGGGATTCGATCCCGGGTCTCCAGGATCGCGCCCTGGGCCAAAGGCAGGCGCCAAACCGCTGCGCCACCCAGGGATCCCACATGTCAGATTTAATGGTGCCTTAAAGGCATGTGAATGTTTTGTTGTTATGACCATTCTTGGCAGTGCTGATTAGGAGGGCAGGCATTACAATTAGAAGGTATTTAGGGAAATGGGTTGATGATAACTTAAACAGATCAAACTTTTCCCACTACCTAAAAAGCTAGTATGAAGCATGCCTCCTTTTTCTCATGCATCATGCAGTGTTTGCTGATCATGGGGCACACTAACTTAGAGTTTGTCTCCATGAAAAAAAAAAAAAAAGAATTTGTCTCCATGAAGGAGTAATCTTAGCTGTATTATGCTATATTCTTCCTTTAGTTCAGCTGTATGTACTCTTATGTTTTACTACTCTCTGGTCATATTTTAATTTTGCTTTCTACCTTTAATTCTTTTTTTCTGCCTTTAATTCTTGTTAGACTTTTCTTCATTCCTCCTACTCACCTTCAAACTTCCTTCCACTGACAGAGAACTAATTTTAAAAATCAGAGTTCTTTTATTGTTTCTTTTCTGAGACCACTTATTTTATAGCTTCATAAATTCATTCAACAGGTTACTACTGTCAGGCAAAAAATGCTGATGTTTTGAGGCTTGCTTTCTAGCAGGGGAAGACAGACAATAAATCATAAACATTATCCCTGAATAAATATGGTATTTTAAAAGGTAATGTAGCCTAATTCCACTTTCAGGAAAATAGAGTAGATGTACTTTCCTTTATTCTTCTTGCTAAATACAATTAAAACCCTTCATATATCCATATACCCATTTATA
The DNA here is from genome assembly GCF_048164855.1 of Canis lupus baileyi. Classification (NCBI taxonomy): domain Eukaryota; kingdom Metazoa; phylum Chordata; class Mammalia; order Carnivora; family Canidae; genus Canis; species Canis lupus. The sequence continues at coordinate 29,284,905 of NC_132866.1, forward strand.
TATGTGTATATACCAGTAAAGGAACAACCTAGGAAGACATAAAACTTTTAGACAATAACTACTCTACTAAGCCAAACAGCACAAAAGAATTGTGTCCCTCCCTACTATGTTAATTAACCAAGGCTGAGTGGGAATTCTATACTTCTACTCTTGTGAAGCTCTATTGCTGTTCCTCTTGCCAAATTGATGTCAGGTAAGTTCAAATAGGGAACATGGACTTTCATTCCTAGTGACTGGTAATGATGTCACTTTTCCACTGTGATGTCACTGAAACTGGAGAGCTGGAACTCACACACACTCTCCCAGCAGTAAAAAGAGCTCCCTAGGTGTCAGTAGAGGCTAAGTGAGTAACCTGGACTTTTACTTCCACCTGCACCCTTACTTCTACCAGAATGATATCCAAAAAAGCCAGTTAAATAGAAGGTTCAAAGAAGACTCAGAGTCTCATAGCATAATATAAAAATGTCCATGTTTCATTTGAAAATTACTTGTCATAGCAAGAACCACATCTCAATTTGAATGAAAAAAGATAATAGGTGCTGTCATAGCCAATTTTTTATAAGGACACTAATACCATTCATGAGAGCTCTGCCTTCATAACATAATTACCTTCTAAAAACTGTAACTCCTAATATCAACACATTGGGGTTTAGAACTTAATTGTATGGATTTTGAGGGGACAGGAACATCCAGTCCATTGCAGATGCCAACACTGAGATAAAGAGGAAATTAGAATTATCTGACAAAGATTTTAAAGTAACTGTGAGAGAAATGCTTCAATGAGCAATTAGGAATGTAATTGAAAAAATGGAAAATAGAAAATCTCTGCAAAGAAATAGAAAGTATAAGAAGAATCAAATGGGAATTTTAGAACTGAAAAATATAATAACCAAAATGAAAGAGCTCATTGGATAGGGAAGAATGGAGAGGACAGAAGAAAGAATCAGTGAGCTGGAAAATAGAACAATAGAAAAATAATAAATCTGAGCAAAAGGAAAAAAAATAAACTTAAAAAAGAACAAAGCCCCAGAGACCTGTGGTATTGTAACAAATGAGCCAACAGTTCTGTTATTAGAGTTCTGGAAGGAAAGGAAAAGAGAGCTGATAAAGTACTCAAAGATGTAATGGCTGAAAACTTGGCACAAGATGTAAACCTACAAATTCAAGAGGCTAAGTGAACCCCGCATAGGATGATCGCAGAGAAATCCACACCAAGACACATCATAATTAAAACTTCTGAAAACTAAAAACAAATTTTGAAAGCAACCAGAGAAAAGAGACACCTTACCTATAGGCAAAAGCATTTCAAATGGAAGCAAATTTCTCATCAGAAAACATGGAGACCAGAAGAAAGTGGTACAATATTTTTCAAGTACTGAAAAAAAGAACTGTCAACCCAGAATCCTATATCCAGTGAAAATACACTTCAGGATTAAGGGAGAAAACAAGACATTCACAGATAAAGGAAAATAAAGAGAATTTGTCACCAGCAGACCTATCCTAAAAGAATGGCTAGAGAAAGCTTTCTAAATAGACAGGAAACAACAAAAGAAGAAACTTGGAACATTGGGAAATGAGAATACCATAAACAAAAATACATGTGAATACAATAGGCTTTTCTTCTCTTGAATTTCTAAATTATGTTTGACAGTTGAAACAAAATTTATAACACTGTCTAATGTGGTTCTAATGTAGGTAGATGAAATATTTTTAAAAATTATAAATGGGAGATGGTAAAGGGATGTAAAGAGAGGTAAGGTTTTTATTTTTCACTTGACTTGGTAAAATGATAATACTAGTACTTATGTATATGTAATGTAATACCTAGAGAAGCCACTGAAAGAGCTATACAGAGATACAGTCAAAAACACTAGAAGATAAAATGGAATTCTAAAAATATCTTTAACTCCCAAGAAGTAATAAGAAAATAGAGAAACAAAAACAGAACAAATGGAAAATAAAAAAAAATTGGAAGACTTAAGCCCTAACATAGCAATAAATATACTTATTAAAAGACAGAGATTGGGTAAGTAGATTCAAAATCACGATTTTTATTTACTATCCTCAGGAAACTCATTTCAAATGTTATGATATAAGCAGGTTGAGAGTAAAAGGGTGTGGAAAAGTATACTATGCAATCATTAATCAAAGAAAACCAGGAGTAGCTATAATATCAGATGTTAGGTGATAAATATGTTCATTAACTCAATGGAGGGATCCTTTCATAATATATACACATATCAAATCACTTTAAATACTTAAAATTTTGTTTGTCAATTATACCTCAATAAATCTGAAAAATAGCAGATTAAACAGATTTCAAAGAAACAGAGAGGGATATTACATGGTAATTAAAGGGTCAGTATACCACGAAAACAACAATCCTCAGTGTGTATGGACCAGATAATATAGTTGCAAACATTGGAAGCAATAGAACTAAAAAGAGAACTAGATAAATCCACAGTTGGAGACTTCACCTTTCTGTTAACAATTGATACAGTGACTATACAGGAAATTAGCAGGATATAGAAGAACTCAAAAGTGCCATTGACAAGAAGATCTAATCAACATCAATAGAACATTCCACCCAACAACAGTAGAATACACAGTAGAATTCTTTTCAAGATCCCACAGAACATATGCCAAGATTGACCATATCCTGGTCCATAAAACGAACTTAACAAGTGTAAAAGAATTGAAACCTTACAGAGTGTATGTTATCCAACCACAAAAGAAACAAGATAGAAATCAGTGACTGAAGGATAGCAGGGAAATCTCTATACACTTGAAAACTAAATAATAAACCAAACACTAAACAATTCATGGGCCAAAGAGGAAGTCTCAGGACAAATTTTAAAAATACATTGAACCGAGAAAATGGAAATCAGAATACAACATATCAAAATGTGTGGGACCCAGTTAAAGTAGTACTGAGAGGAAAACCTATAGCAATAAATGCATACACTAGAAAAGAAGGAAAGTCTTCAATCAATAATCTAAGCTCCCATATTAAGAAGATAGAAGAAAAGCAAAAAAATAAACCAAAAGCAGGGAGAAGAAAGTAAATACTAAAGAGCAGATATCAGTGAAATCAGAAACGGAAAAACAATAGAAAAAAATCAATGAAAGAAAAAGCTGATTCTTTGAAAAGAGCAGTAAAATTGATAGGCTTGCAAAACAAAAAAAGAGAAACACAAATCACCAATATCGGGAATAAAATAGGCCATTACTAGAGCCTTGCAGACATCAAAAGTATGATAAGGGAATACTACAAACAACTCTATACACATTAATATGACAACTAAACAAAACGGACCATTTCCTCAAAAAGCACAAGATTCCATAACTTACTCAATATGAAATAGGTGATTTGAATAGCTGCGTACTAGGATAATTGAATTTGCAATTTAAAACCCCCAAGAAAGAATTTTCCAGGCTCAGATGGTTTCACTCTAGAATTCTATTGAATTAACAGCAATTCTTTGCAATTCCTTCAGAAAATAAAAGGGACCATTTCCCAATTTATTTTTTGAAGCTGGTATTGCCCTGATATAGAAACTAGAAAAACAGTACATATAAGAAAACTATAGAACAGCATTCCTTCCTAATGTGGATGAAAAATTCCTTAACAAAATGGCAAATTTACCAAATTCAGCAATATATAAGAAGAATTACACACCATGACCATGTGGGGTTTATTCTGGGATGTAAGGCTGTTTCAATATTCAAAGAGAAATCAATGTAAACCACCATATTAACAGACTAAAGAAATATGATATATGTCAACTGATGAAGAAAAAGGCTTTGACAAAACTCAACATCCATTCATGATAAAAGCCCAGACTAATAGGAATAGAGGGGAATTTCCTGAAACTGAGAAAGCATATGTACATAAAGCCTACGACTAACATTCTGCTTAATGGTGAAAAACTAAATGCTTCCCCCTAAAGACTGAAAAGAAGGCAAGGATGTCTACTCTCACCACTCTTATTGAAGATGATGCTGAAAGTTCTAGCCACTGCAATAAAGCAAGAGAAGGAAATAAAAGTTATACAGAACAGAAAGAAAGAACAAAATTGTCCCTGTTTAAATATGATATACTTGCCTATGTAGAAAATCTTAAGGAATTTACCAAAACTAAATACCTGTATTTCATGTCTCACACAATATTAACTCAGAAGGGATTATAGACTTAAAAATAAAGTAAAACTATGAACTTAAAAAAAATGGGAGAAAATCTTCAGGATACAGGCTAGGCCAAGCATTCTTATACTTGACACCAAAAGCATCATCCATAAAAAGAAAAAGTAATAAATTGGGGTTTGTAGAAATTAAAATTTTGCTCTGTGAAGGCTCTGTTAAGAAAATAAAAAGGAAAGCTATAGACTGAGGAAAATATTTGCAAATCACGTATCTGTCAAAGGACTAGTATCTAGAATATATAAAGACTTATCAAAACTCAACAGTAAAAAACCAGACAGTCCAGTTAGAAAACTAACAAAAGACAATAGATACTTCATTGAAGAAGGTATATAGATTGCAATCAAGCACATGAAAATCTGTTCAATACCATTAACTAGCAGGAAAATGCAAATTAAAACCATGAGATGTCATTACAGACCTATCAGATTGGCTAAAATTAAAAATAGTGACAGCACAGGTGGCAATGCTGGTGAGGATGCAAAGAAACATACCTTACTGATGAGTATACAAAATGGCACAGCCACTCTGGAAGACATTTTGGAAGTTTCTCAAAGAAAAAAAAAAAAAAAACCCTAAACATGCCACCACCACTCATTTGACCAGCAGTTGTACTACTGGACATTATCCCAGAATAATGAAAACATATTCACACAAAAACCTGTACATGATGGTTCAGAGTAGCTTATTTGTAATAGCCCAAAACTTGAAGCAACCTAAATGTCCTTCAGTGGGTTGAACAAACAGTGGTACATCCAAACCATAGAATACTACTCAGCAATGGAAATGAATGGACTATTAATATACACATACTGTATGAATATTCAGGGAATTATTCTGAATGAAAAAAGCTAATACTCAAAGGTTATATATTTTATTTGTGTAACCTTCTTGAAGTTACAAAATCATAGAAATGGAGAACAGATTAAGTGCTTGCCAGGGGTTGAGTTGAGAGTTGGGGGGTTGATAGAGAAGGGAAATGGGTGTGGCTATAAAAGGAGTAATAAAGGATCCTTGTGATGATGGAAATGGTCTGTATCTTGACTGTATCAATGGTAATATTCTAGTTGTGATAATATATTATAGGTTTGAAAGATGTTACTATTGGAGGAAACAGGGTACCTGGCATCTCTGTATTATTTATTACCACTGTGTGCGAATCAACAATTATCTCACTAAAAAGTTTAATGAAATTAATTAGTTAATTAATGCTATGGAAAAACAAAGAAGAACAGGGTACAGGAAAATGGAAAATCTAGATTTGCCTGGAAGGGGCATGATTTTAGAGTAGTCAGAGTATGCCTAATTGAGGCAGTGAAAGTGACATTTGAACAGGTTAGGGAGTTAACTACATGCCTATCTAGGAGAAAAACGATGCAGCTAGAAGGAGCAGCCACTGTAATCAGTAGCTTTATTGAAGGATTTATAATTAACTGCCTATAGGTTGTCTGCTTTTAGGATCTGAGACTCTTGAAGACTAAGCCTATGTCTTATTTGCATCTACGTATTTAGTACTTAGCTTGGCACATAAACATGGAGTAAATTCCTTACTTCTGTTCTTAAACACAACCTTATTTCTTATTATATAGATCAAACTTCCAGTTTTCTTCATAGAACTGTATTTATAATATAACAAATAGAATTACCCTTATAACTTTGTTGTGTGCAGGCCTATTTCATCACAGAAACAAATATTCTTGCACTCAATCATAGATATATGTACCTAAGAGCAAAGGGGGCAAACCACTTCTGTTCCCTTTATTTTTCCTTTCATTTCACATAATATGATTTTGAAAGGTTCTGAGAAGTATTTTATTTGTACTTTCTCCTTTCCTTCTTTTTTCTTGTCCTCTTTTCATAGTGTGTCAGTTCATGTTGCTGCCATGTTTGCACTCAATGACTGTAAGCATCTTCTTCCTTTGTTGCCATTTATCCTGTATTTCAGAGTGGAACACCTCTAAGGCAAAGGCAAACACACCTCTTTTACTTAGACTGATGGCGTTTTGTAACCTAACTTTAAAATGTTGGGCTCTGGGCAGCCCCAGTGGCGCAGCGGTTTAGCGCCGCCTGCAGCCCAGGGCGTGATCCTGGACACCCTGTATCGAGTCCCACATCAGGCTCTCTGCATGGAGCCTGCTTCTCCCTCTGCCTGTGTCTCTGCCTCTCTCTCTGTGTCTCTATGAATAAATAAATAAAATCTTTAAAATAAATAAAAAATAAAATGTTAGGCTCTGAGATACCCTACCCTTCACTAAGGAGTGAGGATGGGTTACAAAGTAGACAGAATACAGTATCGTGTCATTCTTGATAATCTTAATAGTTGAGTACTTTATATTAGCAGGTACTATGTACCAACTGCTGTGATAAGAGCATGAAATACCACTATTAATCCTCAAGTACTTCTACAAGGAATATACTATTATTATTCCTACATACACAGATGAGGAAATGGAGATCCAGAGAGACCATGTGGCTTGTTCAGAGTAATGGGGCCAGTAAATGGCAGAACTGGGACTTGAATCCTTGTCTGTATAATATAAAAATCTGGATAGGACATTATCTAGATTTATCAGTTTGGATTCCTACTTGAAACTACAGAACCCACTCTAACTAGTTTAAGCATAAAAAAGAATTTATTGAAGGATATTAGGTAGCTGTGCATGCCAGAGAGGTCCTAGATTTAGCTCTTTCTTTATAGCTGGTCACTTGCATCCAGCACACAAATCTTTCCCCACAAGTTGTCACCTACTAATTAATAGTTACCAACCCCTTAAAAGAGGAGCATGAGATGGGTGACAGAACATCATGGAAAATATTCCCTTAATATCGGTTCTCTTGCACAGATGGGAGGAGGTCTATGATTACACTAATTTCAGAAAATTTCCTCACAGGACACTGGCTCCAACTGTTGGGGAATGGACTTTGAAAAGTAAAGGTTTGTGCTGATAAGTGATGTCACAGTTGGGCGAAGGAGTATGTGCTAATGAACCATGCAAAGCCCCAGTCACTAAAATTGGGGTTTTACAGATGTGTTTTTATGGATCCTTATTTACCATGAATGTTTAGATGGTAATTGGAGCACAAATTGTCTGCTAAAATAGTTATTTCAGCTTTCCCTTGGCCATCGTAATCTTCTGGTAATCCCTCTTTTGGCCCTTTCCAGCTGTCTGCCCCCTATTCAGAAAGAGGCCAGCTTCCCCTTTGCTGCTGTGAGTGAAGACTGAGCCTTAATGTGTGGCCACTTACATAGCTTCTCAACTTTCTAGTTAAAAAAGAGGCCAGATCACTTTATATGGTCAATGACTTCTTCAATGTGGAGAACAACTCTGTCCATTCCCAGAGCAGATGTTCCAACTAACAACAATGACATAAATAATGGTAATTCCCAGATACTAAGTATTTGGTATGTGCCAGGAACTGTGCTAAATGCTCTATCTGCATTGGTTCATTTACTCCTTACAAGAAGGGCATAAGATATAGGTACTATTATTATAATCAGTTTACAAATGAAGGAACTGAGGATTAAAGAGGAAAAAAAAAAAACGTACTTAAGATCACCTAGTTTGAGCACCAGAGGAGCCAGGATTTAGACTCCAATGTGTAGTAGTACAAACCCTGTGTACTTAACTATCATGCCAGACTGCCTCCCTTGACTAGAATTCTTGTGTGTTGACTTTGAGGCAATGTCATCCAAATATTCTCCTGACAGCTGGATGTAGCTGCTTGCGGCAAGAAAGGCAAATTCTCCTGAGAAGTGGATGAACATTGTACTCCAGAGAAGACTCTTGTCTGCCTGAATTGCTTGTGCCCCTGGGGCTCAAAGAGGAGACTATGATTATTTAGGTTGAGAATTCACTTGGTTCAAAACAAAATTCTTATGGATAGAGTTTTCACTATTTTTAGTTCAATCCGGTTTTTATGGGAAGTTTAATCTAATTTAATTCAATTATATGAAATGTTAGTAAAAGATGTTCTGGAAGTTAGAATGGAACATATGACCCAAGGGAGGTGGGTATGTCATTAGGAATAAAATGTCTGACTATAAAGGTTGTTAAACACTGAGCCATTGTGTAATTTCTGGAAAATCCTGGGGACCAGCTAGCTACATTTCTCTCCCAGAGGTTGTTGAGGTGTGAGATTCTCTAAGAAGGGCTTCACATTTCCTTATAACTCTTATTCTTAATAACCTTACCTATAGTACTGTGTCAGTTCAGGCCCCTGAGAAGCAGACACCAAAAGGGGAATTAGGCATGTATGAATTTTATTTGGAGAAACCCCATGAAGAATAAAAAAGAAAGGAGCAGGAGTGGGCAAGATCCTTGAGATGGAGATGCAGGCCTGACACTTCTGAAGGTTGCAGGAGAGGAGAAGAAAATTGGGCAGGGAGAGCTTCAGACCACAATGCAGTTCTGAGAAAGTCTTGGCCAGGCTGATGGGGAGGCTTTAGGCAAAAATTCCCCTTTAGAGGGCAGCCCAGGTGGCTCAGTGGTTTAGTGCCGCCTTCAGCCCAGGGCATGATCCCGGGGCCCTGGGATTGAGTCTCACATCGGGCTCCCTGAATAGAGCCTGTTTCTTCCTCTGCCTGTGTCTCTGCCTCTCTCTCTGTGTCTGTCATGAATAAATGAAAATAAAAATCTTAAAAAAAATCCCCTTTAGAGAAATCCTGTTTTGGGGGAATGGCCCAACTCTGCTGCACCTTCTGTGCTCAGTCATTGCCTGGGAGCAGCACAGGAAGCAGAAGTTGGAGGTGGGGTGGGTAGCATGGCCTCAGAGCTAAAGCTGCCGCTGCCGTGGATCTAAAGGTACAGCCGCTGGAGGTTGTCAGATATCTGTGCTTTTAACAGTTCGTTCTCTTGAAGGGAGAGCTGAATGGGGTATCTCCGTGTCTGCCACAGTTACATATTGCCTTGCCAAACTGAAGTACTTGCCTAAAATTTACTGCTAGTGTCAAGCAAACTGAGAAGACTTTCTGTTTCAGTGGTATTTTCTCCTAAAAGTAACCCCTGGCATCAAAGTGCATTGTTTATAAAAATCTCTTTGTCCCCTCCTCCCTAGACACCATAGCCAGCTATCTGACCTTTTATTTTTAGTTTTTTCTGGAATCTCTTAAAGCTTTGCCATTTTTGATGTCTAATTTCTAAATGCTTTCAATGTCTATTCTGATGTGAATAGAAAGAACACTCCTGTATATATATTCTTCACTTTCATTTTCCATAAATATTATTTAAAATTATTACTAATTTTTCTCTTAAATATATTTAAATTTGTTCTTTTTCTCTATTCCCTATGTTTATAAATTCAGTTCCCTCATCCTCATTTCCTTGGATTATTTTATTTATTTATTTATTTTTATTTTTTTATTTTTTTTTAATTTATTTTTTTATTGGTGTTCAATTTACTAACATACAGAATAACACCCAGTGCCCGTCACCCATTCACTCCCACCCCCCGCCCTCCTCCCCTTCTACCACCCCTAGTTCGTTTCCCAGAGTTAGCAGTCTTTATGTTCTGTCTCCCTTTCTGATATTTCCCACACATTTCTTCTCCCTTCCCTTATTTTCCCTTTCACTATTATTTATATTCCCCAAATGAATGAGAACATATAATGTTTGTCCTTCTCTGACTGACTTACTTCACTCAGCATAATACCCTCCAGTTCCATCCACGTTGAAGCAAATGGTGGGTATTTGTCATTTCTAATAGCTGAGTAATATTCCATTGTATACATAAACCACATCTTCTTTATCCATTCATCTTTCGTTGGACACCGAGGCTCCTTCCACAGTTTGGCTATCGTGGCCATTGCTGCTAGAAACATCGGGGTGCAGGTGTCCCGGCGTTTCACTGCATTTGTATCTTTGGGGTAAACCCCCAACAGTGCAATTGCTGGGTCGTAGGGCAGGTATATTTTTAACTGTTTGAGGAACCTCCACACAGTTTTCCAGAGTGGCTGCACCAGTTCACATTCCCACCAACAGTGTAAGAGACTTCTGAAAGAAATTGAGGAAGACACAAAGAGATGGAAAAATATTCCATGCTCATGGATTGGCAGAATTAATATTGTGAAAATGTCAATGTTACCCAGGGCAATATACACGTTTAATGCAATCCCTATCAAAATACCATGGACTTTCTTCAGAGAGTTAGAACAAATTATTTTAAGATTTGTGTGGAATCAGAAAAGACCCCGAATAGCCAGGGGAATTTTAAAAAAGAAAACCATATCTGGGGGCATCACAATGCCAGATTTCCTTGGATTATTTTAGTAGCTTTCCATCTGTTCTCTTTGCCTCTGTCTTGTAGCTGTTCAGGTCACCTTCTGTCTAGGTACAAAAACAAATATGACATTTTTAGAAACTTTTAATGGCTTACTAGCATTTAGAGGGGGAAAATAATCCAAGCTCCCTGGCATGGCAAGTGAGGCAGTTCATAACTTATCCTCTGCCCATCTTGCCAGCCCATTATCTCCTTCTGTTCTCCCCCATGTGCTTTCTATTCCAGTGCTATGGAACCAATTATAGTTCTGCACACTGCCTGCCTCCTTTGTCTAGACCGTACTCTTTTGTGTCCACTTGACACACTGCTACTAAAATTCTGATCAGGTATTGCACTCTCTTTGAAGTTTTTCCTGATTTCTGTTCAGAATTGATCACTTCATCTTTCATATTTCTATTGAGTTTCTTACCATTCTGTAATTGCAGGCTCCATGGATTGTGTTATAATTATTTTTACCTTTTCTTCAAGGGCCAGGTTGTATCTTATTTTTCTTTACATCCCCTGTACTTAGCACAGTGTTTGGCCTGTGAGAGATGCTCCATGAATGTTGGGGAACTGAACCAAAATTGAGGTACTTTCTTTGTATTGCCCACAATGTCTTGCACAGTCTCCTTGAACAAATATTTACGTAATGAGATGTAAATGAATACAATGAAAATGCATTTAGGGAACAGGAAATATCAATTTCAATATTCATTAACTGGACTTGATGTGTTTGCATCTTACCGGTTTCATTACTTGAGAGCAGTTGCCTCATATGCCTTACTGTGAGGTCAATACCATTCATACGTGTATCATGGATGTATACATAACTGTGATGATGCAATAAGCAAAAACTGAGGGCCTGAATTATCTGACAGGTATGGCCCTGGCATGATATCACTTTTATTTCCATATAATCTGTACCTGGACAGATATTGGGTTGTGTCTGCAGAAAAATGTCACTAGGGATGTGTCACTACTCTTCATTAAAATTCCCAGTGTGAGCTGTCAGAAGAAAGACTAACAAAAAAGGAAGTGAAATCTCCTTGCTAGATGCCTACCAGAGTCTCTCCTTTATGAGTATTGCTAGATAATTATGTTCTTTCCTTTCTTCCTTTCTTTATTCATTCATTCATGCATTCATTCATTCATTCATTCATTTTTCATCTTACAGTGGTAAGCAATTTATTCCAACAGTGGTTACCAATTTATTGGTAAACAACCCATGAGAAAAAAAACTAGTATATGCCAGTTACTGATGCTCAGACACCAAAATAGGTGACTAATCCTCAAAACAGCTCTACGAGGTAGAAAATATTTTCATTTTAACAATGAAGACTTGCATGCTCAGAGAAGTTAAGTGGTAGAGGTAAGATCTGAACGCAGGAAATAGTGCTTTGCAACAGCCACATTCCAGGATTGATTTCAGACTCATCTGTTTCAATATCACTGCCACATACTCATTTAAAGATTGCTCATGTAATCTGTTGTGCTGTTTTTTCCACTCAATCCAGGAATATGATGATATCAACTTCCAAATTAGATGGTGATGCATAAAGTTCTGAATCATCATCATATTTATTGAACAGCTTATGTATATAGTTAGATCATTTGCAGTTTAGTCCTTATTTGGCTCACAAGAATTGTTTCTATTAAAAATTCTGGTGATTCTTTTTCAAATTTCTCTGGTTTTCAACCAGCTAATGGTGAATTGGTGGTGGGGAGGGTTTCTACTTTTAAACTGACAGTGATAAAATTGTCTTGGGTGGATCTGTATTTATGTAATACTTATAAATGGCTTCCTCCTTCCCTACTTTCCCCACCAAAAAAAGCAAGAATTGAAAAACCTGGCACAATCTGGAATAGTTGCCAGATCCTGATGTGAGGCTTTTATTTTGCTTTTAATAATGACAGACCACAATATAGCCCAAGGGGAGCTCCAATCAGCTCTATGGCAGGCTCATTTCCTCCCAGTAGGAGACATGGCGAGGAAGGTTTCTGAGGACAGATGCTCTAGAGCTCCTCCCAGGAGTGCTAATGTGGAAAGAGCTGACTAAGGAGAGGACCAGAGCTGAGCCTTGTGTAGAGGCACAGGCCAGGCCTATGTGTTAAGGCTAATCAGAATAGATGATCTGATTATCTCCCAGAATATAAACACCCCAAAACTTACTGGTCCTATTTATGTTGAAAGAAATCAAGAAACAAACTTCATTATGTTATTTGGAATAAATCTGTGCAAATGGTAAGCAGAACCAGAAACTGTTTGAAGTTTCATGACAAGCCAGGGGCATACATGAATATGATAACTTTTCCTTTTTTTAAAACATTTGATTTTATCAGCTTGTTTACCTATCTGTCACAATAGAGCATAAAACCAAGAAATGCTTGCATAGACTGATATCTGAGAAATATGTTCCTGGTAGCTGAGAAGTAACAAGAGAGTCATACATCAGTTTTCTGCTCTTTGTTAATTGCAGTAATAAACTAGTTCTTCAAAAATCACCTAACTGGTTGTCAAATAGAGTGTGACAGTGGGGAGATTTATAGCAAGGGGTAGGCATTGTCTGTGTAACAAATTGCTTTCTTGCACCAGTATTTCATGCCCTGTGCAGATAAATCAAAAGCAATTTGTCACATTTTTTAAAATTCCCTCCCATTAAGTTGTTAAACAAAGCAAGTAATTGTGGTACAGAGTTTTCTGTTCTTTAATCCTCAACCAAAGGACACCATGTCGGCCTCTGACAAACGTGGGTGGTTATCGCAGCCAGAGCAGAACTGGTTAAATCTTATTCTGCCTTCCAACAGGGAGCTAAAAGTAATTGCAAAATATTTCGTCCCCCTTGGCTCTGCGTGTAGATTTAAAATTAAATTGGTTCTGGTTAGCAAGCTAGAACAGGGCAACTAAATTGAATTTTCTGAGGAATGTTGTGAATCCTATGTGGAAAAAAAACCCCACACATACAAAGTTTGTATGTTTCCCGCCATCCTTTCTTTTGTGCTCTGCTCTCTCCTGTCCATTGTAATCTTTCCATACTCTCCTCCCCATTGGTAAGGCCAGCTTCAATCGTATCTCATTTGGGGTTTTAAATGCATTTGGACCCCGCATATTTATCTGAAAGTTGCAGTCACTACTTGTCATCCTTTCCAAACACTCTTCTCCCCAAGTGCAAATTGCTCCCTTTCTTTCTCTTCTCACACACTTCATGCAATGAGATTATTGTCAGCATTTTGTCGAGTTTGCACAAAGGAAAAACAAATACAGAAACACCAGAGACGGGCATGTGAAGTCTTAGCTTAGGCTGTTGATTATGTTTTCAAAGCACAATCACAGACTTTTGATTATACTAACTTCCAGAGTAGATGATGACATTCTAAAGAAGAATCTAGAATTATCTTAAAGCTCAGTTTCTCTCTCCATCTCATTTTTCTTTTTTATCTTAAAATTTATTTTCTTACTGTAAAACTAGTGCTTCCTTGTTGTAGAAAATATGGAAAATTCAGAAAAGTATATAGAAAATGGAAAAATTATGTCAAAGTTTATAAAGGTAAATAGAAATAGATGAAAAAATAATCTTGCCATTAAAGGCAAAAACAGTGAATAATTTAACATACTGTAGTGCCTATTTCTGTATTGTTGAGAGTTTACTGTATATACATTTTTGAATATTGCTTCAACCTTGGAAAATTTTGTTTTTTATTAAATTGATATTTGATGTAGGGGCCTAACCTTGGGGTGAAGTCTACCTTATACCTCCTTTCCAATGTTCAGCTAGCAAGATATCTAGAATGTGATAAAACTGGCCTCAGCTTGGCAGCAGATGGATGTCCATATATCTTTTAAGCACTTCTCCCTTCATTCTTAAGTGTAAAGGGCAGGTATCTTATTGCTGCCTCATTTCAGATTTCTTTGCTTCTATTATAGAGGGTACATTTTCTTTCGTAGAACCTGAGCAATTTTTCTTATTAAACATTATTCTGTAGTTAAGGAGATACTATGTCAGAAACACATCTGATGCAGCAGGTTACTAAATGGAGCTGCTCTGGATTCAAAGTATTTGCTATTTGGCCTTTAGGTACATATTAGAGCAATCTTGATTTTTATTTTATAGTTCCTTACAGAAAAATAAATGCCTCAACTGATACTAGTGTGTGTGAATTTGAGAAAATCATCGTGGTTTTTGTTTTGCTGCTTTTTTTTTTTTTAAGATTTTTTTATTTGAAAGAGAAAGAGAGTGTGTGTGCACAGTGGGAGAGGCAGGAGGAAAGAAGGAGGCTCCCTGCTGAATGCGGAGCCTGATCCAGGGCTCTGAGATCATGACCTGAACCAAAACCAAGAGTCACACACTTGACTGACTGAGCCACCCAGGCACTCCCTGTTATTGCCTCTTATATTTGTTGAAGAAATAACACTAGGTCTCACAATGCTTAAATCTTCCATGTTCAGCTACTAAAATTTCATTACCCTCACTGATCTTATGAGAAAGAGAAATAGATTATCTCTTTGGTTTATTCCCCTCAATTATTTGTGGGTTGGATGTTCTGCATGTCATTCAGTATGGTACTTACTTGCTTTTAGTAAAGAATTTAAGTTAAATTAAATCTAAGTATTTAAACTTCCCTTTCAAGAAATCTGTTAAAATTTTTTGATGATCCATCTCAGATGCCTCCTGGGGGAGCTTTAATAGTATTTTATTTGCTGTGATTCAGGTATTTCCAAGCCATGGTAAGCAGTCAGTGGGTCACATCCCTGGGCACTGTAAGTGTTGTTTGAGTTTCTCATTTGGGAAACTTTTAGACCAGTTTGTCTCAAATGGTGTCTTTAGGGTGATGTTTTCTAATATTTCAGAAGGAAACCAAAAGCCAGGCACATTTCAGTCTTTTCTGAGGCCAGTTCTTTTTCCAAGAATTGTTGGTTCCTGTTTCACCTCCACTATGCACAAACTGAAGATGCCAGAAGAGGTTAAAAACATTTATACACAGTTTACTTCATTGCATGAGGATAGATTACGTATGATTTTGTCCTGCAGTTCATTTCAACAGTTCTCCCATTAAAGCAGATAAATAGGGCAGCCTGGGTGGCTCAGTGGTTTAGCGCCACCTTCAGCCCAGGGCATGATCCTGGGGCCCTGGGATTGATTCCCACATCTGGCTCCCTGAATGGAGCCTGTTTCTCCCTCTGCCTGTGTCTCTGCCTGTCTCTGCCTGTCTCTCATGAATAAATAAATAAAATCTTAAAAAAATAAAGCATATAAATAATCTAAGATGGTGGTTGGCTTCCAATTTACACAATACTCCTGTTTCAGGGATAGTAACTTTGGTCATTTCAGTTTGGTTGTAGGACTTCTCAAGGTTTCACTATACAGAGATGGGGTTCTTTTAGCATTTTACAGCTGATAATTGTTGCTAATTAGATTAAAACTCTGCCTTGGAGATAAATCTCTTAATACAATTCTCTAATACATTTCTTTTGAATACCTGAAATCTTTGAATAGATAATCTTAACATTAGCCAATGAAGTAGAGGGCAATATGAGAAAGAAAAGATGACTAAACTCATACCAGTGGTGTTGCTAGAGGATTCTGTTGTACTAGACACGGTATCTAGCTGAGGCAGATGTTAGCAATTCAGTGGGTTGGTATTAGACATGTTTATTACAGAGAACAAAATAGTTGCTAAAAACAGGACTTTTCTCTCTCCTTGCATCTTCCTTACTCCATATCCACTTAGTGCTCTAATCCTGTTGGTGGTGATCTGTTTGCATATCCCCAGTATCTGCACTGCACTATCAATGTATTTGTCACTATCATTTATTACCTCATATGTAACCAGATACTACATTAGACACATGTTCATATTTAATTCTCACAATAACAATTCTGAAAAGGTAGGTATTATTATATGTATTTTACAGAAGAGGAAACAGAGGTTTGGAGAGATTATATAATTTCTCAAGGTTGAACAACTTGTACATGATAAAGCCAGATTTGAAGCCCATATTCATCTTGCTCCAAAACTGCTTCATCCATCTGCTTTCTCTATTTGCAACAGCCTCTTGATTTTCTTGCCTCCACCTCTATCTCGTTTCCAGCTCCCCCTAGTCCTTTTTTGCAGTACCTATACATTAGTGTTAAAGTATGGAAACACCAATGTGCCTCCAACTGCCTAAACAATGAAATCTAAGCCTCTTGGCTAAACTTCTCTGAACCTCTGACCCCTGGATCCCTGCTTCATCTCTATCCTTCCACTTACTCCCTGTCTGCCTACCTTCCAGTTCCTCATGCTTCAGCTGCTTATGATTCAAACTAGTTGGCATTATCTGAATGTTCCCTACTCTTTAACATCTCTGTGCTATTTTAGTTGCATACAATACACTCTGCCTGCCTCTTTCTTCTTAGTCTGTGAACTCCTATTCATCTTCCTAGCCCCGGCCCCGTGTTACTTCCTTTGTGAGTCCTCCAACTTTTCTTTTCTTTTTTCTTTTGTTTCGTTTTCTTTTCTTTTCTCTTTTTAAAGATTTTATTTATTTATTCATGAGAGAGAGAGAGAGAGGCAGGAGACACAGGCAGAGGGAGAAGCAGGCTCCATGCAGGGAGCCCGATGCAGGACTCGATCCCAGGACTCCAGGATCACGTCCTGGGCCGAAGGCAGGCGCTAAACCGCTGAGCCCCTCCCAGGGATCCCCACTCTCCCAACTTTTCTAGGCAGATTTTGTCGCTCTGACCTCTGTACTTCTATTATACATGCAGAGAGCCTTAGTTATTTATGTACCTGTTTCTCCCGCCCTGCCAAGTCTGTGAACTCATTAAGAGCAAAAGCCAAGTCTTATTCTTTGTACTGTCTCCTGTAGCTCCTAGCAAAGAGTCTGGCAATGGGCACTAATTAACATGCTATTCCTAGAAAACTAGGAACCATATCATGTCTTAGTAAAAAAGACACAATCCAAAGACTAAAGCAACATTTGTTAAAGCCCTCTTTCCCCTCCAAGCCACTTCTATTATCACTAGAATTTGGTTTTGTGGAAAGATCACTGGGTATGATCAGCTGATCTGGGTTCAAGGTCTCTGTTGTGGCACATACTGATTCTTAAATGTGGTGTGCTATGTATAAGCACTTTGCAAGCTCCCAAGCAGTACACTGACACTGAGTGATGAATTGCTCCTTTGGGCCTGTTCTTAGGCCTACATTGAACATTGTCCCTTCCTGCCTCTAAAGTCTTCTATCTCATGTAGGAAGACACTGATGCTGGATTTTTTAACAGTAGATATTTTGTTATTAAATATAGCATACAAACTCAAAAGTAGCTAAAACATGTATGTACAAGCTAACAAATAGTTATATATGAAACATCATATACCTAGCAGGAAACAGACCATTGCTGGCACTCCCTAAGGTCCCTTCCCATCCCATCTTCCATGTGTTATTTTGTTGATTTTTCACACTTTTAGCACTGGTCTCTTTATCCCTTTTAGTTGATTTTTTTTTTCTCATGACTAAGAATCCTCCTTGGATCTGATGCTGTACTAAAGCTGATGTACTTGGCAATGGAAAGCTTTGTCTAAAAAAGCAGCCCCATCTCATTGCCCAAGGTCCTGTTTGGTCACTGTGACTACTATTCCCCTCTTAGAACTGTCAGCTTCTTTCCTTGATCCCTGGGAAGGTAAGCAGATGGTCTCTAACTGCCCTTCCTTGTAGTCACATTGCATCAATATAGATGTTTGCTCATGTTATTAAAATTCTTCACCAAAATCATCTTAATGGTTGCCTAATATTCTGTCACATGGATATAATTTACTAAATGATTCCTTTATGAATGGCATAAATTTTATAAGTTTTTAAAAATTTTATAAACCTTTCAGTAAATAAACTTTTGTATATAAACTTTTATCTATGTTTCAGTTCATTGACTTAGGCTAAATTCCCCAAAATGGAATTACTGAGTTGAAAGACATGAATTTCAAAATACAACTTTTTTTTTCTGATTATAGAAGTGTTATATCTTCCTTACTGGTATTTTGGAAAATATAGGAAAAAAAATAAAGAATATTACAAAAATTAACTTGTATCAGTTACTAATGTAACAAATTAATTCTTAAATGTCAATTGTTTAACTCATTACTAGTTAATTTCTGTCTCAGAGAATAATGGACCAGGCCTCTCCTATACCTCTACTATATGACTCTCTTCAAAGCATTAGGGACTAAGGAAAGTTTTTTGTGGTTCCATCGTTTTGTGGCTTCCAAGTTACCTTGATGTCACAGCTGATTGACAGGATAGAAAGGAAAGTCTGTAAGGTCACATACAGATTTAGGGCTGGAATTGACATATATCCTTCACATTCAATTGCCTGAACTCAGTTAAATGGCTAAATGAGCCATATGACGACAAGGGAATAGGTGTTTAGGAAAAGAATATGTCTTTTTATGCCATGAGGGAAATGAAATGGCTTGGAGGACATATAGCTTAGAGGCTATAGGATTATAGCATATCATTCACAATCCTGTCTTCCAGGAGTAACCTGTAGTAGTGTGTGATATGGTATGGATATGTCCTCCCCCAAAGTCATATGTTGAAAATCTAATGTCCACTGTGGTAGAATTAGTCATTTCTTTGGGAAATGACTGGGTCATGAAGATTTTGCCTCATGAAGGGGATTATTGCTCTTTAAAAGAGACCACAGGGGAATCTCTTGCCCCTACCACCATGTGAGGATGCAAAAAGATTTTGGTATTCTGTGATATAGAAGAGGGCCTTCACAGAACTTGACCATGCTGCACCCTGATCTTGGAGTTCTAACTCCCAGAACTGTGAGAAGTAAATTGCTATTGTTTATAAGCCATCTAGTTTATGGTATTTTGTTATAGTAGTCTAAATGGACTAAGATAGTAGGCTTAGATATATTTTCTTTTAATATCTTTATATACATATGCTGAATATTATATAAATAGCAATTATTTTGCATATATATATCTTTTATCTGTTTCCTAACACCTTAGGAGCATTTTAATGTCATTAAATATTGTAGCTTTGAGTATTTTTAAAGCTCTTGATATATAATGATACACTGTTTTTTATAAAATGTGGCACCAGCATCAGTATGAGAGTGACTTGCTTGCATGGTTCTTTATTGATTCATATCTTGCTAATCTCTTTGGACCTTTGTGTTCTCATTTATCTACCTTATATGGTTGTTGTGAATGTTTAACAAATTAGTGCATGTGAATATCTTAAAAATAGTGCCTAGCACAGTGTAACTGCTCAGAAGATATTGTCTATTATTATTATTGTAAGAAGAGATTTGAATTCCCCAAGTCAACTATCAATCTTATGATTTAGCTTTGGTATCTTGGATACGTTTTTCTTTCCTTTGTGCTTGGTATTGAGTTTTCTAAGCACTTTTTAAAAAAAAATTTACTTGTTTGAGAGAGAGAGAGGGAGAGTGTACAAGTGGGGAGAGGAGCAGGGGGCAGGGAGAGAGAAAGAATCTCAAGCAGATACCCTGCTGAGTGTGGAACCTGATACCGGGCTCCATCTTACCACCCTGAGATCATGATCTGAGCTGAAACCAAGAGTCAACACTTAACCGACTTAGCCACCCAGGTGCCCCATGTTTTTTAAACACTTTTTAAGTAATTTTTTTTATTCACAAAATAAGGTGATCTCTGTCAAATAAGCTTAACTACAGTGGTGAGATTTTAAATAAACACTAAATTGTTGTTAGGGATACAGGAAAGGAAATTATTGTTTATTGAACATCTTCCATATATTGGACACTATTTTTACTTTCATACTGGATCTCATGTAATTCTCCCAGCAACCCTTTAAAGCAGATATTATTATCTAGATTGATTAGATAAGGAAAGTGATGTCCTCGTAATTAATTCAAGATTACAAATGCTAGTAAGTAGTAGGATCAGAATTTAAACCTAAGTCTGTCTCCTATCAAAGTCTCCCTACTATTCCATGGTGCCTTCTATTTATAATGTTATCCCTGTTGCACTTGTGGTATGTTAATGTGAAATAGTGTGCAGTTCTGAGGCCAAACAGTGTCAGAGCAATTACAGTGACTTTTGTTAAGCACCCAAAAAAGAAATCTGAAGCACATTTGAAAATCCTTTAAGTAAGGTTGAGAGTTTGCTTCTTGACTCTTCCATCATTTTTCTCTTTTACATTTTTCAATTAAGAATCAGAAAGAACTTTTCACTTTGGTTTACAAATATTCAAACAATGTACCAGCACTAAAAACAAGGGAGAACATTGTACCTTCTTATTTGGAGTATATTGGCTACATTGCCCTGATTCATGAGCTGTGAATTTGTATCAAATCACAAATCCAACTCCCCTTCAAAATTGCATATGTTCATTACTTACCTTGCTGGTCATTTAAAACTCAGTCTGGACTGATGGAGAAACTTGGGAAAGTTTGAAAACAATTTATCTTCTTTCCCACATTCATTCCCATCAGTTCTGCTCTCACTTTTACTCCTGCCACTCTGATTGAGATCTCTATAAGCTGAGGTGCCTGCAATGACAGCCTTCTAATAGGCCTCCTTGCTTCTGGTCTTTGTTCTTTCTATTTCATCTCCATCAGTTTGTGGACCAGATCTGGCCTCAGGCCTGTTTAATTGTCCTGAGAGCTAAGAATAGTTTTTACATTTTTAAAGGGTTGGGAAAAAGCAGAAGGAGGAGGAGTGAGGGGAGGAGGAAGAGAAGGAGAAGAAGAAAATGTGACAGCTTCTGATGGTCAAAAATATTTACTACTTGGCCTTTTATAGAAAAAAAGTTTGCTGACCCCCTTGATCTAGATTATCACTGGTGGATGAATCCAGGGAAAAACCCCTCACAGAGATAACAAGGTATATGACATAATGGAATGAATACTAGCTCTTGACTGTGGCATCTTTGGTTCTAATTCCAGACAAATCTTCCTCTATTTGTATCCCTACTTAGAAAGGGAAGTGAAGTGATGTGATCCTTAAATTCTTCTTGTCTTGACATTCTAACATTTGGTTTCTAAAAAACCATGTTTTAATTATATAAGTAATTCATGTACAAAGCACTATAGAATATATGTATATGTGTTTGTGTATCTTAAAAAATGTCTAGGTGAAACTTTCCAAGCCTTTTATACACACACAAATATACATACACATAAATATGTATCTATATAATTTTTTCCAACTCAACAATACACTGTGGATATTGTAACCTATCAGTGCATAAAATATTTCATTTAAAAAAATAGCAATGCAGCTATCTGTTAACCTCCTAGGTATGTGCCATGGCAAAGGGAAAATTTGCATTGGTGCCTTGAAATGAAAAACGTTGCAAAGCACTGATCTGGGCTATTCCCCAGCCTTCATAAAAAGATGGTGTTAAGTTATTCCATATGGATGAAAGTTACGCTTTCATTTTCAAAGACTTATCTTTCTCAAATGTGCCATGCTTATTTTTTATCTTGATCGTGTTATTCTGTCTTGCTTGAATGACCTGCCTGCTGCATTACCTCACATCTATCCTGGTTCTATCAGCCCTTCAATGTTCATCTTTATCTCAAGGTGCCTTTCTTTCTGGATCGTTCGCATGCCATTGCCTAAGCCTAAGTTACTCTGTTTTCAGAATTCCTACTCTCTTGATCATCTCTATTTTCCAGAAGTATAAGACTTGCTTTTTAATAGAACTGCATATAAGAACATTATTTCTATCCTCAATTTTTTCATCACTCACTCAGAGCAGCTCCTAGAAGTGAATATTCTTTAGTTTCTCAAAAGGTTGTAACATTCTGAAAATTTTTATTCTATTCAACGAAAAGTGTAGAATCCTAGATTTTATTGATGAGGGGCCTCAGACAATCATTTGTTTTTCTGAATGCCTTTTAGGCAAAAAAGGCATCATTATGTCTGTTTGACACAGATAGCCACAGAGGCACCAAAAGAGTCTATGATTTGTCAAAGTCTACATCAAATAGTCATTTTTCCCTCTGGATTAGTGAAAATTAAGCATCTCAGATTCTAACAGAGGACACAATGCATATATACACAAAGGGGCAGTTATTCAGAGCACAAATTTTAGAATCAGAAAGACCTGGGTTTGAGTCCTTACTTCATCCTTCTTAGCTGTGTAACTTTAGACAAGTTATTTTATTTTTTAAGCTTTATTTGTAAAATGGGTGTAATAATAGTAATTCCTCATAGCATTGTTGTGAGAATTAAATACTTAAATATGCTATATGATATACTTGCTGGAGCTCCTAACATAAACTCAAATTATTATAAATGCTATTAAATGAATAAATTACTTCTATTAGCAAGTTGTTCTAATATTCTAGCACTTTTAGTTATTGGCAAAATGTCTTTATGTTTAACCTGTATCCTTTATACTAAAATTTTACTGTCTATTCTTATACTATTGGTTTTCTCTCACTTGTCTCTAAAATAAATAATTCCATAGGTAGGCCACCAAAATGCCTTGGGTGATATTTGTTACCTTCTTACATACAGGCTGCTGGATAGGAGTCACTGCAGCCTGAACATTTAAATGTTTTCCAGGTTATTTAAATAAAATGTCTCCCTTTTCCTAAGTTTAGCTTTTTTTTTTTTTTCCTTCTAACCTATCAGTTGCTAGGCTCCAATCAGAAGTACTTGTGCTAACCATGATAGTATATTTCATGTTATGTATGGTCTCTGTTTTTCTCCTGTCTCTTACCATGTCCAGGTTAAGTGTAAACTGACAACAATGTATTAAATGTTGAAAAATTTTTTGAAAATATATCTTACATTTATAGTCGTTAAAATGGAAAAAAAAGGTACACAAGAGTTGGGACATTTGAAATGTTAAATATCAAATAATACTATAATATAATAACTCATATAATAGAGTATTATTTGAGATTATAATTTAAATCATTTGCCTAATATAGATAATCTGGGAAGCCAGCTTACTTTTACCATTGTAAAAATTTCTTTATTTTATATAGATTTATTAGTTAACTTGTTCTTTAGCTAAGGGAGGGATAGGAAACATGCAGAGAATCCACAATTTTTTTTTTTTACCAGAAGTCACCATTGTACAGATAAGCAAATATTAAATCAGCCAGAAAACACGTTGTTCTTATGTCTGTTGATGTAGCTGCTTGGTCTTCATTTGTGGGAGATTGAACTACAGTAGAACTTTGTATTTAAATTATCCTGAAAGGATATTATAAACTTCATTTTCACTTTTTAAAAGAAAATACATGTTGTTAATAATAACACAATCCAAGCTCATGACTCTCACTAAAATTCCTCTTTACTTCCATAGCCCTGCCTTCAACGGTGTGTTTTCTATCATACCTATGTTCTGTTCAAGCTTACTATCCAGTTAGCTTTTGTCTGTTCCAACCATGCTCTAACCCTTCTTCCATGTTATTCTCCATCTCCTCAGTCAGTCTTGAAATCATTATGTTTTAAGCTATTTCCTTTCTTCCAAAAACTATTAAAATTCCATCTGTTACTCTCAGTTATAGGGAAAATATTGTATTTATTATTTTTCCTCAAACCCTAAAGCACATTACTAACTTTATCCTTGCTAGTTTACAAAGAAAGTTAGATAAAACAACAATTATTTCTAAAATATTGACATGTCACAGTGTATTTAATTATCATGATAATCCCATGAGATGGGTGGTATTTTCTTCATTTTACAATTACAAAACTGGTAAACAGGGTAATTAAATGTCTTAAGATCACAAAGCTGTTAAGCCTCTTTCAATTTAACTGAAGGTTTCTGATTCTAAGATAATGGCAAAGTCTATTCTCCCTGAATACTTCTACATGCTTCAGTTGTGACACATGTTGATTTATATCTTAATTATGTGTTTACATATCTGTCTCCTTTACTAAACTATAGACTTTTTGAGGGCAGGCAACAGGTCTCTTTTGGCTTTTATTTTAGGTGCTTAACAAAATGTCTGACATAATAGAACTACTCTGTAATACAATCTACCAATTGAATGAATGAAATCAGAAAAGCCTCAACAGGAATATTGTGGTCCAAGAACAAAGGTGAAATAAAACCCCAAAAGAAAATCTGAGGAGTTTCCCAGAAACATATAAGAAAATTTTAAGTACCAGGATGCCTGGGTGGCTCAGTGGTTGAGCGTCTGCCTTCGGCTCAGGGCATGATCCTGAAATCCGGGATCGAGTCCTGCTTCGGGCCCCCTGCATGGACCCTGCTTCTCCCTCTGCCTGTGTCTCTGCCTCTCTCTTTCTGTGTTTCTCATGGATAAATAAATAAATCTTTTAAAAAAGAGAAAATTTAAAAAAATATATAAAAAGAGAAAAATTTAAGTACCTATAAAGCAAAAATTAAGACAGACAATGAAACCACTTCTTAATTATAGTGCTAAAGAGGCACAATGTAGAGAGAGACTAGATAAATTATTTGACTTAATTTTTGATTTTTAAATAGCTTTATGAGGAACAATTCTCAGACCATATAATTCACTCATATAAACTATACTATTCAATGGCTTCTGGTATATTTACAAAGGTGTGCATCTATCACCACAGTCAATTTTAGAACATTGTCACTGCTCCAAAAAGAAAACCTCCATTCAGTAGCCATCAGCCCCCAAATCCGCATCTCTTCCAGCCCTAGGGAGCCACGAACCTTTTTTCTGTCTCTACAGATTTACTTATTCTGGACATTTCATATAAATGGAATCATATAATATGTCATCTTTTGCAATTGTTTTTCTTACTTAGCGTAATGTATTCAAGTTTTATCCATATTGTATCATGTATCAAAACTTCATTCCTTATGATGGCTGAATAATATTCTGTCATATGGATTTAGCACATCTGTTTATCCATTCATTGGTTGATGAGCATTTAGGTTGTTTCCACATTTTACTATTATGAATAATGCTATTATGAACATTGTGTTCAAGTTTTTTAAGGCATATGTTTTTATTTCTCTTGGGTATATATCTAGGAGTAGAACTGTCAGACCATGTGGTTACTCTGTGTTTAAACATGAGGAACTACGAGACTGTGTTCCAAAGAGGCTTCACTGTTTTACAGTTCCACCAGCAGTGTGTGAGAGTTTCAGTTTCTTCATGTGCTTGCCAACACGCGTTATTATTATCTTTTATTAGCCTTGTTTTCTGTACAAGGGGCTAAGAAACTATGTGGAAAAGATTAGGAAAGAGAACCTTACCATGTGTGAGGGGTTTATAGGGTATAAACACGTAAGATGAATCAAGACTATAGAGTATTTTTCTCTGGTATTTAAATAATTATTTAACTGCTATTTATTTTCAATATTTTATTAGGAAAATTTCATACATAGAGCCAGCTTGACAGAATTTTACAGTGAATACACATATACTCACCGTGTATATTCTGTCATTAACATTTTTGTATATTTGCTTTATTATCTCTCTCTTTCTTTCCTCCTCTCCCTCCCTCTATTCATCTTTTATGGGTGCATTTTAACATAAGTTGTAGAAAACTGTGTACCTCATCCCTAAATGTTTTAGCATTCATATCATTAATGAAAGTTTATTATTTGTGTAGAGGATTGTTTTCGTTTCACACAGAATTTACATACAGTAAAATGCACAAATAGTAAGTATATATATTCACTGAGTTTTAACAAATGTATACACACGATCAACCCAGGTTACAGGTTTTAAGTTAGAAAGGACCTTTGGAAGTCATTAGACCATCCCCTTCCAGCTTACAGATAGGAAAACTGATGTCTAGAGAGGGGAAGTAAGTTGTTCAAAATCCAAGGAGGAATAGAACATCAACTTAGCATGCTTTGACTCACATTGTCATCCAGATCTTAGGTATTGAGGTTGCTATGATCCACAGAGAGCCCCTTAACATGACAGTAATCTTAGGCTGCAATGTCATGCTTGCTGTACAAAGGTTTAAATGAGGCAGGATTTTCCATGTGAAGTAATAAAGTTCTTTTTCAGAGCACTTCATGAAACAAAATAAATTAAGACACTGGAAAGTCTAGCCAAGATCACGAGTTAATTTCTCACTTCAATCAAATACACCTTTATTCATATACTTTCTGGTTTGTAAAATCCTATTCAAGTCTTGCTTCCACTAAAACTTATTTCAAATCCCTCTTTTCTAATCCTCTCACTCTATTGTTTGTCCCACATAATTAATAACTCTTCAGTCACCATATTGTGATTGTGGATTCAGATCCTGAGGCAACTTTAATGCTGAAAGAAATAATTGATAACTGCTTGAGTTGTGATTACATTAACATATTATAGCGTTTTCAGGCAACCTAGATGTGGAGGGCCCCTGAATTAAGGTCTTAGAGATTGAGGTACCTGGTGTTGATTAGCCTGGGTATGAAAGATAAGGAAAGCTGCTAACAAGTGAGGATATACCATACCAGCAGGTATTTTATGAGGTGCTCTCCATGCATGATCTTCTTAATCCTCATAATCCGCATTGTGCTATTAATATGAATATTTAACAGCTGAGGAAACTGAGGCCTAGAGAGGTTAAATAACTTGCTCAAGATCACTCGTAAATAATATATATGGTAAGATTTAAATTCTAGGCCTGTCGGATCTCAGAGCTCATGTTATAATTCTGCCGTATTGTCTCCAAGATAGGTATTTTTGCATATTCAAGGGCTGTCATGAAAGATCATATTAAGGCTACTGCAGAGGGCAGAATTTGGACCACATATGGTCATTAGAGGGAAGTATATTTAGACTCAGCATGGGAAGTTTTTCTGACAAAGCTGTCAAGAAGTGGACAAAGCAGCCGAATGTAACTCTAAACTTCAGATATGAGAAATATTCGGGCAGAAGTAGGTGACTATTGTAGAAAAGGTATTTGCATACAGTGGACTTAAGCTTTGTTTGGAGATTTCTCCAATGCTGGAATCACTTAGTGGAAATTTTTTTTCCCACCAGATTAACTATATGGAGGTAAAATTAACATACAATGAAATGTTCTCATTGTAATTGTACATTTTTAACAAATTTATACAACCATGTAACAACCACCAAAATGAAAATATAAAACATTTCAATAAGCCTCCAAAGTGCCCCTGTGCTTCTCCCAGTTAATGCCTTCCATATCCCTATCTTCAAGCAAACAGTAATCTAGTTATTTCACCATAGAGTAGACTGGTCTTCTTTAGCATTTCGTATAAATAGAATCATACTGTGTAGGTAGCATAATGTTTCTTAGATTCATTCATGTTGTTGTATGTACCAGTAGTTCATTCCTTTTATTGACAAGTAGTTTTCTATTATATGAATATAGCACAATTTATTTATTCACTTGTTGATGGACATTAGGGTTGTTTCATTTCTGGCTATTATGAATAAAACTGCTATGGATGTTTATGTGTATATTTTTATATGGACTTTTTTATTATTTATTTTTTTATTTAGGCATAATTGACACATAACTTTTTTGGACATATGTTTTTATTTCTCTTCAGTAAACACCTAGGAGTGGAATGCATGGGTTGTATGGTAAGCATAAAAAACTGCCAAACTGTCTTCACCTTTTTACATTCCCATAAGCAACGAATGAGAGTTCCAGTTGTTTTGCATCTTCACCAGCATTTAGTATTATACATTTTAAAATTTTACCATTTTGATTAATATTTAGTAGTATCTCATTTTATGTGTTTTTTTTTATTTTTTTATTATTTATTTATGATAGTCACACACACACACACAGAGAGAGAGGCAGAGACATAGGCAGAGGGAGAAGCAGGCTCCATGTACCGGGAGCCCGACGTGGGATTTGATCCCGGGTCTCCAGGATTGCGCCCTGGGCCAAAGGCAGGCGCCAAACCGCTGTGCCATCCAAGGATCCCCTGAAAAATTTTCTTATGCCTTTTTGCAACTCTTCCTTCTTTCCCTTCTACCCTTTACTCTGTGCCCAGGTAAAGTTGATCTGCTTTTAATTACTATAGATTAGTTTGCATTTTCTAGAATTGCATATAAATGGAATATTATAGTTTGCACTTTTGTTTGGCATCTTTCTCTTAGCATATATTTTGATATGCATTCATATGGTAGTATACCTTTTTTTTAAAAAAAAAAAAGATTTTTATTTATTTATTTATTCATGAGAGACACACAGAGAGAGGCAGAGGGAGAAGCAGGGTCCAGGGAGCCTAATGCGGGACTTGCTCCCCAGACCCCAGGATCATGCCCTGAGCCAAAGCAGATGCTCAACCACTGAGCCACCCCGGTGCCCCTGGTAGTATACCTTTTTACTGCTAGTGATATTCCATTGTATGGCTATACCACACCTTGTTTATCCATTCATCTGTTGATGGACATTTGGATTGTTTTCCAGTTTTTTTACTATTATAAATAAAACTACTAGGAACATTTTTATATGTTTTTATTTGTTCATAGGCTTTTATTTCTTTTGAATAAATACCCAGAAGTGGAATGGCTAATTTACATGGCTAGTATATGCTTAAGTTTTTAAGAAATTGCTAACATGTTTTCTAAATGATTGTACTATTTTACATTCCCACTAGCTGTATATGAGAGTTTCCTATCCCTTTACATCTTCATCAAAACTTGGTATAAGCAGTCTTTCTTTTTAGCCATTCTAATGGTATGTAGTGGTACTTCATTATGGTTTTATTTTCCTAATGACTAATGAATGATGTTGAACATTTTTTCATGTGCTATTTTCCATCCATATATCTATCTCCTTTGGTGAAGTATTTATTCAAATGTTTTAAAGTGTGAAGTTTAAAGTTTGGTTGTTTGTTTTTCTATTACTGAATTTTGAGAATCTTTATGTATTCTAGATACAAGTCCTATATCAATTAAATGGTTTGCAAATATTTTTCTCCCTGTATGTCACTTGTAATTTTATTATCTTGATGGTGTTTTTCAATAAGCAAAAGTTTTAAATTTAGATAAAGTCTAATTTATCAATTTTTTAATAGACTGTGCTTTTGGTGTTCTCTGCCTATGTCTCTGTCTCTGTCTCTCTCTGTGTCTCTCATGAATAAATAAACTCTTAAAAAAAGTAAAATTGCCAAGTATTATTGACAGCTCCCACCTCCACCTACTTTCCCTTATTATTAGTGTGATCATGATCATCATCACCATTTATATGGATCATTCTAGCCTTCTGTCCTTGTTTATTCCTTGCATTTGTATCGTACATTTGTTACAATTAATGAATCAATACTGATAAATTAATTTTATATCAAGTCCATGCTTTATTCAAATTTCCTTAGTTTCTACCTAATGTCCTATTTTCTGTCCCAGAATCTTATCCAGAAAACTGTATGACATTTGGTTGTCATGTTTGCTTTGGCTCTTGGCTATAAGTTTCTCAGATTTACCTTGTTTTGATGACTTTAAGAATGGTCAGGTGTTTTGTAAAACGCTCCTCATTTGGATCTGTTTGATATTTTTCTCATGATTTGAGTAGGGTTGTGTTTTTGGCAGGAAGACCACAGAGATAAAGTGCCATTTTCATCACATAATGTCAAAGGTATATGTTATCAACATGACTTCTCACTTTTGTTGACTTTGATCACCTGGCTGAGGTAGTGTTTATCTGGTTTCTCCACTGTAGAGTTACTACATCTCACCGCCAGCTCCCTTCTTCCTATAGAAGGAAGTCATTATTCACAATCCACATTTAAGGAATAAGGAGTTATGCTCTACCTCCTAGAGGATGGAATATCTATATAAATTACTTGGAATTCTGAAAGAGAGATCTGTTTCTTTTTCCTGTTTATTTATTTAGTCAAATCATTTATTTACATCAGTGTAGAATGTTGGATATTTATTTTATACTTTGGGTTATAATCCAGTAGTACTCTATTTCATTGCTGAAACTTTTCAGCTTTGGCCAGTGGGAGCTCTTTCAGTTGGCTTTTGTATCCTTTGACATATCACTGTCAGTGTTTGTGCGTGTGTGTGTGTGTGTGTGTGTGTAGTACTTCCTTGCATTCTGGCACTATGATATCCCAGGCTCATCTTGTATATTTTCTGCTCTGGCCTAGAATCAGTCATTTCTCTAAGAAGCTGTCATTCCTTTTATTGGAGAATGGTATTAGAAACCAAGATCTGGGTGCCAGGTGCACTCATTGCTACTGGGATGTGTTGCTTCTAGGACTTCTCAACAATAGAATAAGGAAAAATATATGTGTGTTTTTATGCATATACACATATCTATAACTATGTTATATAAAACACCTTTATTTATATTAAGATGAACATAAATAATACTGATGTGTCCTACTCTAATCCATTACCATATGGGTTGTTCCAGCTTTCTCTCCTTGTTTATCTTTATCTGTAAACTTCCATTCTGACAGTGAGAAATCTGCCTCACACCATCCTCCATTCAGTTACTTACTGTTCAATTCTAGTATATATCTATAATAGTATCAGAATTGTTAGCCCATATCCCCATGGGAACAACTTTACCACCTATAGTAGAGTGTGTATGTATAGTTTCTTTTACCTTCAGTCTTACAGACTCTACTCATTTTTGAAGTTACATAAACTAGTACTTTTTCTCCTACTCCCTTCAGTGTGATTGTCTCAGACATTTGTAATACAGTTATAGTCTCACATTATGCATTCCATTCCTGGATCTTCTGACCTCCTAAATAATTTTCTAAGATTTGCATAAGATTTTCTAACATTTGTGCTAAGTTCAATGGGTTTTGTTAAATGAATAGACTTGCACCCACCATTAGAGTATCATTCAGAGTAGTTTTGCTACCTTAAAAAAATCACCTGTGTCGCACCTATTCAACCCTTCCTCCCTTTCCCTGAGCAATTAGCAACCACTGATCTTTTTACAATCTTGATAGTTTTGCCTTTTCCGGAATGTCATATATTTGGGATCATATGTACACAGCCTTTTCAGACTGACTACTTTCATTCAGCAATATGCATTTAAGATGCATCCATGTTTTTGTGGCTTGATAACTTATTTCTTTTTATCACTGAATGATATTCCACTGTATGAATATACCGAATTTGTTTATACATTCACTTCTTTTTTTTTTTTTTATACATTCACTTCTTGAAGGATATCTTGGTTGCTTCCAGTTTTTGGCAATTATGCCAATTAATTAATTAAGCTACTATAAACATTAATATTTTTTAGCCTGTTGACCTGGTGGATTACATTGATTTTCTTTTTTTTTTTAAGTAATTTTTATTTTATTTTTCTAAAGATTTTATTTATTTATTCATAGAGACAGAAAGAGAGAGAGAGAGGCAGAGACACAGGCAGAGGGAGGAGCAGGCACCATACAAAGAGCCTGATGTGGGACTCCATCCCGGGTCTCCAGGATCACGCCCTGGGCTACAGGCGACCCTAAACCGCTGCGCCACCGGGGCTGCCCAGATTACGTTGATTTTCAAGTGTTGAACTAGCCCTATTTACTTGGGATAAATCTTACTTTTCATGGTGTACATTTCTTTTTATGCAATGTTGCATCCATTTGTTTATATGTTTTTGAGAAGTTTTGCATCTACATTTATGAGAGATATTGGTCTATAGTGTTTCTTTTTGGTAATAAATGTATCTGGTTTTGATATTAAAGTACTGTGGCCACACAGAATGAGGAAGTCTTTTCCACTGTTTTCAGGTAGAGATTGGAGAATTGGTATCATTTCTTTCTAGATGTTTGGTAAATTTAGCAGTGAAACCATGTGAGTCTGATGCTTTCTTTTTTTAAAAGGTCATTAATAATTCAGTTTCTTTAACATATATTGGCATTTTCATATTATCTCTTTCTTTGTGTGAATTTTGGCAGTTTGTGTCCTCCAAGTAATTGGTCTATTTCATTTATGTTATCAAATTTGTGAGCATAGATTTTTGCCTGGTATTATTATTCTATTAACTTTTCTATGTTCATTGGATTACTAGTGACTCCTCTTTTATTTTGCTATTTGTATTTTATATCTTGTCTTTTCTTCTTAGTTAACATGGCTAAAGCTTTGTTAATTTATTGGTCTTTTCAAAGAACTAGCTTTTAGTTTCATTATTTTTCCCTTTTGTTTTCCTAATTTTAATGTAATTGAGTTTTGCTCTGATTTTTATTAATTATTTTCTTATGCTTGCTTTAGGCTTAAAGTGTTCTTCCAATTTCTTTTTTTTAAGATTTTATTTATTTATTTGAGAAACAGCAACAGAGAGAGCATGAGAGGGGGGAGGGGCAGAGGGAGAGGAAGAAGCAGGCTCCCCTCTGTGCAGAGAGCCAAGGCAGGCTCAATCCCAGGGTTCTGGGATCATGACCTGAGCCAAAGGCAGGCTGATGTTTAACCAACCAAGCCATCCAGGTACCCTTCCTCTAATTTCTAAAGGTTGAAGATTAGGTTATTGATTTTAGGCCTTTTTCTCTTTCCTTCCCTTTTTTTTTTTTTTTTTTAAGATTTTATCCATTTGAGAGAGAGAGAGAGAGAGAGAGGACGGGAGGGAGTCAGAGGGAAGAGCAGAGGAGAGGGACAAGCAGGCTCTCAACTTACCGACCCACCCAGATGCCCCTTTTTTCTTTTCTAATACATGCAATTTAATGCTATAAATTTCCATCCAAACAGTGCTTTTCTTCTATCATCATTTTTCCAGGTTTTAGACAACCAACCAAACTTATGATTAGAACTAGTCTCAGCTGCTGTCTATTTCACTGAATATAGAGTGTCTGATAAATTTACCTGTAGTTACAAATTAACTATTTCTAAAATAGCTAATTTCTTTCTCCCTGATCTAGCACCCTCAGAATATTTTCCCCTATATAATTCTTACAAATGTAAAATTAGGAGTTATTTTTGGTGTGCAAGCCTTCTTTTCCTGGATTTTATGTTGCAATTTACCACCTGGAAATATGCTGGGATCTGCCATGGGCGATGAGAGATATTTAGATGGAGCATGAGAAAAATTGTTACCCCTTGCAAGGGAACTATATATATATATATATAGATATATATAGATATATACCTTCGTACTAGTCTTTCCAAACATGGAGCTGAAGCTTCTATTAACAGTATAGGGAGAGTGGGGTTTAGGATAGCTGGTTGCTTAGAATTATCTGAATTTTCCTAAACTCTTTAAAAAAAGATTTTATTTATTTATCATGAGAGACATAGAAACATAGGCAGAGGGAGAAGCAGGTTCCCCACAGGGAGCCCAATGTGGGACTCAATCCCAGGACCCTGGAATCATGACCTAAGCCAAAGGCAGATGCTCAACTACTGAGCCACCCAGGTGCCTCTTCCTAAACTTTTAAAATCAATGTGTTAAAGTTTACACAGAGATCTGGTGAGGTAAGTTAATTAAAAAGCAATGGCCACTATAGCCAAACTGTGGAAGGAGCCTCGGTGTCCAACGAAAGATGAATGGATAAAGAAGATGTGGTTTATGTATACAATGGAATATTACTCAGCTATTAGAAATGACAAATACCCACCATTTGCTTCAACGTGGATGGAACTGGAGGGTATTATGCTGAGTGAAGTAAGTCAGTCGGAGAAGGACAAACATTATATGTTCTCATTCATTTGGGGAATATAAATAATAGTGAAAGGGAAAATAAGGGAAGGGAGAAGAAATGTGTGGGAAATATCAGAAAGGGAGACAGAACGTAAAGACTGCTAACTCTGGGAAACGAACTAGGGGTGGTAGAAGGGGAGGAGGGCGGGGGGTGGGAGTGAATGGGTGACGGGCACTGGGTGTTATTCTGTATGTTAGTAAATTGAACACCAATAAAAAAAAAATAAATAAATAAAATAAAATAAAATATGCAAAAAAAAAAAAAAAAAAAGCACACAGATTAGATTCTGCATCCAATTTTCAACTATGTGAACTCTGTGGTTACCAGAGAGTTTCTTACAGTGCGATCCTAGAAACTGGTTAACAAGTATCTCAGGAAATAAATTTAAAACATAGTGCCTGTTTTGATAAGCAGTATTTTTAAAATTATTGTTCAGTTCCCTTTATTTTCTTTTTCATCTTTATTGAAGTATAATTGACAAAATTATAATATTTTTAAAGTACGCATCATGGTGATTTGATGTAGATTGTGAAAGGATCTCCCCATTTAGTTAATTACCACCAAATTCATCACCTCACATATTTATCTAATTTTCTGTACCTTCTGTATGTTATTATAATTTCTTACTTTCCTCAGCTAGTAAAAATGTGTTTTTAATTTCTATATGTGTGGTGCTTTTCTAATTAATTTTTTATTCTTAATATCAGTGTTTTACTGTCAGAGTTTGCCTGTCTATGGATGGTAAACTCCTAATTCTTTTTTATCTTTAGATGTCTTTATTTCATCTTCGTTTTTGAAAACAAAAGGCTTTGTTTTATATATAATTCTGGGTTTATAGTTATTTGTGTTTCCATTACTTTGAGGTATTATTTCACTATCATTAGTTGTTGTTTTGAGAAGTCAGACATCAACCTAATTATCATTCCTATGTCTTTATTTTCTCGCCGGCTGCTTTTAAGATAATCTCTTTGTCTTTGATGTTTTGTAGTTTTACTATGATATATCTTAGTATAGATTTTTGTTTTGTCTTGTTTATATTATTTGGTACTGGTTCTATTCCTCAATCTGAAAATTCAAATTTTCATCAATTCTGAAAATTTTCCAACTTTTTATTTTTTTAAAGATTTCATTTATTTATTCATGAGAGACAGAAAGAGAGAGAGAGAGAGAAAAAGAGAGAGAGAGGCAGAGACACAGGAGAGGGAGAAGCCGGCTCCATGCAGGGAGCCCCATGCGGGACTCAATCCCTGGTCCCCAGATCACTCCCTGGACTGAAGGCGACGAAACTGCTGAGCCACTGGGGCTGCCCTTTTCTGCTGTGTCCATTATTTCCTATGGAATTGTTTTGTACTCATGTTAGCCTTCTCTACCCTTCTTTTTTATATTTTTTATACCTTTGACGTTCCATGCATATCTCTAGGTAATTTCTTTAGCTTTGTCTTTTATTTCATTATTTTTTTTACTTATTCTTTTGCCTTATTATTCTGTTAACTTTTTTATTAAGTTTTAATTGGTAACATTTTTAATTTCTAGAAGTTCTGCTTCATTCTTTTTCAAATTTGCCCTACTCTTTCAGTTTTAAAAATATCCTATATTATATCTTTAAAGATAGAAAACATAATTTTGTCATATTCTATACCTGATAATTTTAATGCCTGAATTTTTTTTTTAGTCTGATTCCAGTATCTGTTGTTCTTGCTTCTTTTTGCTCATGGTGACTTGTTTTCTATTGTTACATATTATGAGAGATTTTTTTAGTCCTGAATTGAAGACTTTTTTTTTCCTTCAATTCAGGAATGTGGTTTTACCAGGTACCTTTAGGCACCAACAATCCATGACCACTTTAAAATAAATTGTAAGACTGAGAGGTTTTATTCAGCCATGTCACTAAATGTGAATTTAGGTTACATATTTATGTGGAAGTTAATTTGTGGCATATGTTTTTAGAAAATATTTTTTCCTTCTATCTGTATTCTCTTGCCAAGATTTAGAAAAATAGTATTCTCTACTGTCATCTTTTATATTTTTTTTGTTTGATGTTTTAAATTTTTTTTCTAGTTTATCATTTTATTGTGGTAGAACCCTTGGAGATCTCCGGCTTTATGCAGGGATCTTCTATGACTCCCTGCATTGAGAAACTCTGGACTTTCTCTTTTGTCCTTTTACTCACCAGTATCATAAAACCACTACTCAAAGTCTCTAGGCATTGGTGGATGTTCCCAGGACTTTGGCTTCTGTGCTTGTTTTTCTCTCTGAATTCTCTAATTTCCCCCCTTTGATTTCTCTTGTTTTCTTACCAACTCAGTAAAGCATTTTTCATATATTTTTTTTTTAATTTTTTAAAATTTATTTATGATAGTCACACAGAGAGATGGAGAGGCAGAGACACAGGCAGGGGGAGAAGCAGGCTCCATGCACCGGGAGCCCGACGTGGGATTCGATCCCGGGTTTCCAGGATCACGCCCTGGGTCAAAGGCAGGCGCCAAACCACTGCGCCACCCAGGGATCCCCATATATTTTTTTATCTTTTATTCAGAACTTAATTTTTTGTGCAGGTCAAGTAATGCTCAGGATATCTAATTTGCTGTCTGACTAGAAATGGAGTTTAGGCATTTTCTTTTATTACTTGGTATCCTAGCTCATGACTTTCTTTTAATTTGACTCCATCAATGCAGATGTTTACATGGAATGCATACTCTTTCATCTTTAGGAGAAAGGGCTGTTTTTACTAGCTTTATGACTATGTACCAGTCACTTCTCTTTTAAACCTCATTCTAAAAATGATGGTGATAATGATATCTACTTTATAGTACTATTTGCAAGAGTTAAATGAGATAATGTACATAAAGCACTAAGACTACTGTATGGCATCTGGTAAGTACCCTTCCTCCTTGTTGCAGGAAAGAAGATGGCTCTACAAAGGTTTAACACCAAAAATAAAACAGAGCTAATGGCTTTTTCAACAATGTACTTCTCACTTCTGTCACAGAAGTTAGTCACAATTCTTGGCTACAGGGATAATTAAAATCATTCAGGGGAAACAAGAGACTTGTCATAAGGCAATTTATTTTAGTTGTCAGAGTTAACTGGTTGATGAATTAGTTTGTGGTTTTCGGAAGTTGGGACTGAAACTCAACTCAGCAGAAAAGACAGTGGCACAGTTGTAAATATCTTATTTCTTCCAAAAGAGACCTATAAAGGATAATAGGTTATTTTGCTCAAGAAAAATCTGATAGTTCATTAATTGGGAGCTCAGCAGAGAAAGGTTCATATTTGTTCATTTCTGGTTGATTTCCTATACCTATTTTCATGCTTTCCACATTATAAGCATTTAATAAATTTTTGCTGAATTATGAAGATGGACTTGTTGGTGGTGTCAGGGTAATATTAAAGAATTTTTACTCCAAGTTTATTCCAAAGCCCATTTAGAATCTTTGGGATTATCATGGGGCCTTGTTTCTTATAACTAGGTCAAAGGTTTTGACCTTTGACAGTTGAAGATTTGGATAATGCAACAGATATAGTGCACCTAATCCTGAGGCCCCTCTTATTTTCTGATAACATTTATTTTACTTAAGTTTTTCTTTTCCTTTCACTTAATTTTGACAAGAGTATTTTTCAAATTTTTGTTCACCTACCTCTTTTTATGTTCCCCATATCTAGTTTTGTGTTTGAAAGATTCATGACCACATGCTAAAAGTATAAATAATTCCTTTACACTCTTTTTTTAAGGTTATTTATTTATTTATTTGAGAGAGAGAGTGTGTGTGAGAGAGAAAGAAGAGAGAGAGAGAGAGAGAGAGCACGAGCAGGGGGAAGGGCAGAGGGAGAAGGAGAAGCAGAGTCCCTGCTGAGCTGGGAGCCCAACAAGGGGCTCATGGCTGGAGCTGAAGGTAGATGCTTAACCAACTGAGCCACCCAGGTGCCCCTCCTCCACACTCTTGATTTAAGAATATAACAACTGGGGGCAGTCCAGGTGGTTCAGCAGTTTAGCGCCACCTTCAGCCCAGGGTGCGATCCTGGAGTCCCGGGATCCAGTCCCAAATCGGGCTCCCCGGATGGAGCCTGCTTCTTCTGCCTCTCTCTCTCTGTCTCTCTCTCTCTCTCTGTCTCTCATGAATAAATAAACAAATAATATTTAAAAAAAAAAAAACAACTGTTAACTCTGTTAGTTACATTTCATAAATCAGTTAGAAATAAATGTTCCATACCTATGGGCTTTCAGCTGCATTGATTCTATATGATTTGAATTATTGATTTAGTTTACTATTTTTTCCATGCTTATGGGATCATTTTGGAATTTTGATGACCCACTATTCAAATGGTTTTTGTTGACTATTGCTGCTAATTTGAATATGGTTCTTTTTTGTTGTTGTTATTTACTGAGTTCAACTGATATTTGTAGTAAATAATTTGATGCAATTAACAGAAGAGTTTAAAATTTAATCCTGTCAGTAAAATAGCCATGTCAAAAGCATGTCCTCTGATTACCCTGTGCACATATCTTGGAGATGTGTAAGGTTCTAACTGTTAGGATGCCCTGGGCTTAGTGCTCCTTTTACCATCCCAATGAACCAGAAGTGTCATTTATTAATGTAATTCTTTATCTGGAAGGTTTTTCTTTTGTTTTGTTTTATGTGTTTGTTTTCATTTGCTGAATTAATTTTTGAAATGCATTTTATAACAATACCACACTAATATTGAACAAAATTTTTAATCAATAATAGCCAAACTATGGAAAGAATCCAAATGTCCAATGACTAATGAATGGATAAAGAAGATGTGGCATATATATACACAATGGAATATTAGCCATCAAAAAGAATGAAATCTTGCCATTTGCAACAACATGGATGGAGTTAGAGTTTATTATGCTAGGTGAAATAAGTTAGAAAAGGACAAACACCATATGATCTCACTCATATCTGGAATTTAAGAAATAAAACAGATGAATGTATGGGAAGGGAAAAAAAGAGAGAGAGGGAAGCAAACCATAAGAAACTCTTAACTATAGAGAACAAATGGAGGGTTGATGGAAGGAGGTGGGTGGGAAAATTGGCTAAATGGGTGATGGCTATTAAGGAGGACACTTGTTATGATGATCACTGGGTATTATATGTAAATGAGGAACCACTGAATTCCACTCCTGAAACCAATATTACACTATATGTTAACAAACTGAAATTTAAATCAAAATTAAAATAAAATAAAAATACATAGTTTATTTAAAGAAAATCTTTGCAATGAAACGCCGGGACACCTGCACCCCGATGTTTCTAGCAGCAATGTCCACAATAGCCAAACTGTGGAAGGAGCCTCGGTGTCCATCGAAAGATGAATGGATAAAGAAGATGTGGTTTATGTATACAATGGAATATTACTCAGCCATTAGAAACGACAGATACCCACCATTTGCTTCAACATGGATGGAACTGGAGGGTATTATGTTGAGTGAAGTAAGTCAGTCGAGAAGGACAAACAGTGTATGTTCTCATTCATTTGGGGAATATAAATAATAGTGAAAGGGAATATAAGGGAAGGGAGAAGAAATGTGTGGGAAATATCAGAAAGGGAGACAGAACATAAAGACTCCTAACTCTGGGAAACGAACTAGGGGTGATGGAAGGGGAGGAGGGCGGGGGGTGGAGGTGAATGGGTGATGGGCACTGAGGGAGGGGCATTGACGGGATGAGCACTGGGTGTTATTCTGTATGTTGGCAAATTGAACACCAAAAAAAATAAATTTATTATTAAAAAAAATAAAGAAAACTTATACTCTCTAAAAGAAACTATAGACCATCATATTATTACCTAAAAAGTCCATTCTCAAATGCAATAGATTGGTAATTTTTACAAGGTTAATGTTATCATTTTTATACATGTTACAACTATGCTGACTCCAGTTTTAATGACATTGGATTTTGGTGAAAGAATAAGAAGATGAAGGCCCCTTAGGAGTATAATTCATGAGCATTTGAAAAACAGTAATAAGTTACATTATTTATCTTCTGAAAGTCAATAATCTAGTTTAAACTATCCTTACATATTTTTAAAGTTTTTAAAAAGAAAAATAAAATGATAACTCAGTTTACCCACATATATCCATTCATTTCACTTTTTTGTGTTCTTTTCTAGCTCCTATATACAAACTTAAATACTTGAAATCATAATATAAAGCCAATTTGAATCATGCTTAATATCATTCTACACATATTTTCTCATAATGTTATCTACTCTTTATAATAATAATTTCAACAGATTCTTAATTCTGTTTTTTTACTGCCTTTCAATATTTTTCCCACATTTCAATTGTTGAACATTCATATAGTTTTAAAAGATTTTATTTATTCATGAGAGACACGGGGGAGAGAGAGAGAGAGAGGCAGAGACATAGGGAGAAGCAGGTTCCATGCAGGGACCCTGACGTGGGACTCTATCCTGGGACTCCAGGATCATGCCCTGGGCCAAAGGCAGGCACTAAACTGCTGAGCCACCCAGGGATCCCTGAACATTCATATTTTTTGCAGTCTTTTTCCTACTATTTTCAATGATATCACAAATTATCTCATCAGATGCCTTGTTTCTTCTTTACAATTATTTCATAAGGATAAATCCCCGGGAATGAGTTTATTGGGTCAAAGCATAACAAAAAATAATAGCTTATATGTCTTTGGTATTTGCCATGTGCTGGGTTGTGAGTGGGGAAGGCCTTTAACCTGAATTTAATCTTCACAATAATTTCTTCGATAGCTACATTAGTATCTTTATCATAGACAAGATAACTGTGGTAGGGCAGCCCCGGTGGCGCAGCGGTTTAGCGCCGCCTGCGGCTTGGGGTGTGATCCTGGAGACCTGGAATCGAGTCCCACATCGGGCTTCCTGCATGGAGCCTGCTTCTTCCTCTGCCTGTGTCTCTGCCTCTCTCTCTCTCTGAATAAATAAATAAATAAATAAATAAATAAATAAATAAATAAATAAAAAAGATAACTGTGGTAAATAGCTTAACTAAATGGGCATTGAAATCTTGCCACACTGAAAACTAGAGACTGCAATTTGGAACCACTGTGTGAGTCTCACTTTCTGGACGTATTTTACCAGATTTCTTTTCTAAAGGGTTATATTAATTTCTAGTAATTCTCCACCCTGTCTTGTCCATTCTAGCTATTAATGAGAGTACAGAATCTTAGAAGGTTATGCATTCCCCTCTCCCCTTCCATTCAATTTTGTTAATTTAATAAAAGCAAAAATTACCCCATGGTTAGAGTAGAATTTTGGAGCTGGAAGGAACTCCTGAAATATCATCTTACTGATTAATAAATTGAAGTTTAGAGGAGTGAGGTAATTGTCCAAGACCAACCTGGTATCACTTGATTCCCTGGGCCAGTGCCTTTTGTAGTGTACTTTGCTGCCATCCAGCTGTTTGTGTCTTTCTTCTGTGTTTTCTTTCTTGTTCTTACTTGGTCCTTCCCCCTAGATACCAAATACAAATTTTGCAGAGCCAAAATAAAAGTTTAAAACTAAAATAAATCCAGTCTATAAGATTGAATCAACCTTATCTTGTTATTTTTTATTGAGGAAGGGGCAAGAGAAAATCTAAAATAAAAGTTCATGTTATTTTAGAAGGGAAAGTGATTGATCTGACACTGGTATCACTGGTGAGATTACTAATTCTGAGAATATGGCTCCAAATTACTAGCTTTTACATATCTTTTAAGCAATTCCAGATTGAAAGAAGTATCAAATTTAACTGGCTTCCCACAATTCCTTGTTTTTGTTGGATAAATGCCTTGTTCACAGTTAACAAGAGATTTACTAAGGCCTATGGACTATAGAGAAATATTTTTTATGTATATAAGTGAATTTTAAGTGTCTTAGTGTTTATGCCAGCCAGTTTGAGGAGGAAGAGAAAAGGAGACGGTAATTGAGCACTTTAATATGTACCAGATTTGTGTTGAACATACCTTTGCTTCCCCAAACCAAGGATATCATCACTCCCATTTTACAGATGAGAAAACTGAAGCTCAGAGAAGTTAGCTGACTTACTCAAGTTCACAACAGATAATTAAGAAGTGAGATAGTATCAATTTGATTCCACTATGGTTTGTTTCTCATTGAAGCTCATTGGTATTCTTCCTTAATTTCTCAGTACCAAAATTGGGATAGTCGGTTAAATGTATCATTTTTAATAAGTAGATAAAAAGTTTATCCTTTTCTGACTTTAGAAAAGGTGATTTCTGAATAATGACTCACTAGGAGTTATTCTGAGACAATTTCCTTAAGCATAAGGATGTAAGTGATCAGACTCCACCAACAGATTTCAATGGAAAATAAAAGTAGGGCTGCTTAGGTGGCTTAGTTGGTTAAGCATCTGCCTTCAGCTCAGGTCATGATCCCAAGGTCCTAGGATCAAGCCCCACATTGGGCTTCCTGCTCAGTGGGGAGTCTGTTTCTCCCTTTCCCTCTGCAGTGGGGAATCTGCTTCTCCCTCTCCCATCACCCCCCCCCCCCCCCCCCGCCTTGTAGTCTCTGGCTCTCTGTATCTCTTTGTCAAACAAATAAATAAAATCTTAAAAATAAAAGAGTAGGGATAACAGAGAGAAGACTGTATTTACTAAATTTACTTCAGGGCTGGTTACAATATTCTTCTGGGCTTTCTTTAAAACTTATCCTGGTGTGTGTGTGTGTATATGTGTGTGTGTGTGCACATGCACGTGTGTGTTTAAAGGCTTGTCTCTATTAATTTTTACATCTGGTCTTTTCATGTGTTCACATTTTCATTTCAAAATTGCTATAATTACATTTTCCTGTATCATGTTGCTTTCACCAAAGTTTACATTTCCTGTTTTCTAAAGGGTACATTTGCACCAAATTTGGCAAAGAATTCATCTCTCCTTTATGGAGCTTCCCTTACTGTCTTCTTGGTAGGTTCTCCTTTTTATGTCTTCAAGATTGCATCATTTCTGCTCCTTCTCCTTTTGTGCTTTTTCGGTTAGTTTTTGGTCTGCCAAATTGTTTTTCTTCAAAGCTCATTCTCATAAATATATCTTGGATTAATCCTATTTTACTTGTAAATTCCTGCCACACCTTGGATGCTTTCTTTTCTGACCCCTTGGCTTTCATAATGCCTCTTTGTCTGTTCTTCTTACATCTCATTTACTAGACTTGCTGATCCTGTGTTGTCCACATGGTTCAGATTTTTCAAACTAGAAACATCTGCATAGGGAGGAGATGCTAATAATAAATAATTAAACTTAGCACATTCCATGTCTTAGACCTCTTTACCAATGTTGTTTAGTTATTTCACACAACAACAGAGCTAGTAGGTAATATCAATTTTTTCCTCACTGAAGAAACAAAGGAGGCTAATGACTTGAAGAAATTGAGGTAAATTGAGTTTCAACCCTAGGATTTATGCAATAATTAGTTAATACTATGATTCCCAGTTTTGACCTGAAAAAATTAACTTACACTGTATGTTTATATTCTATTGGACATTAATCAGAGGTGATTATATAGATGTAGATTTTGTGATAAGGAAAACTCAATTGTTTGATATCTTAATCATTTCAAATTTGTGACTGTTTTGACTGTCAGCACTGAAGCATTTCTTTGTCATATCTGTATAAATTTACAGAGGAATCAAAACTATAAGTCTGTGCTTCGTTTTCTTCAGAAAGCAGAAAATTGAAAAAGATCTGACCATATTGTCTTTATATGGATATGACAAATTGCAAATGAGACCAATAATTTGGAAGCGTTTTTAGCAGTTATACTATTGTATCTTTCAAATTAATGATACAAAAAAATAAATAAAAATTAAAAAAAAATTAAAAAGCAAATTAATGATACATCCTATTACTCCCATGCTTAAAACAACAACAACTACAATAACATTTT
Organism: Canis lupus baileyi; assembly: GCF_048164855.1. Lineage (NCBI taxonomy): Eukaryota > Metazoa > Chordata > Mammalia > Carnivora > Canidae > Canis > Canis lupus. Next base: position 29,328,789 of record NC_132866.1, read on the forward strand.
TCTGGCTTGTTTCCCATTTCCTGCTGAATTAAGGAAGTACTCCAGGAACTATAACTGGCTGCCTCTGCCTTACATATTAAACTCTTTTTTTCTCCCTAATCTCCCTTTCTTATTCACTGAGAAGTTTACTCATCAAGCCATTCCAGATTCTAGCACTAAGCCTAGAACAGGTTAGCAACTCACTGTTCTTTACCCCTGTTGAGTAGATGAACCAAAGTATTCCTTCTGGTCTCCTTTGAATCTCCCTAATTCTGCAGGAGCTTCCCTACAGTGCTCTTTTCTTAGTATTAGTGCTCTTTTCTTATGCTTTGTATTAGAGTCATTAACATGCATCTCTTCTGTGCCCTAGTAGACCTTTAACTCCTTCTGACAAAAATTATGTGTTGCCATAGTGTTAAGGTATTATTCATAATAAATGTTCTGTAAATTTATGTGGGGTTTGGCATATGTGAAAATAATAAATATTTATTAAATATATTCTACTTGATTAGATTGGCATGACTTTTATTTAACCCAAGCAAATGTGGTTTTATCTTATGTGTTTTGTATGTATCTATGTATATGATTCATATATAGCCTTTATATAGAATAGATGAATATTTATAATATCTCTTCTCCAGTGTTATTTTTGAAAAACCATGTGGCAGGAGATTAATGAATGAGGAATACAAGAACTCATGGCAAAAATAGTCTTAGGAGGACTAAGAATTCTTTTATAAACATCTTTATAAAATTCTTTATTTAATATACCTTAATATTGATGCCTGCCTCACAGGAAACTTTTCAAATTTTTTTCATCCTAAAGTTTTAACGAGATTCTCATAAACTGGTTATGCTTCTTTTGCAAATAATATGGGTATGAAGGATGTTTATTTTTCTATAGGTAGTCTTTTATCTAAACTTTCAACACCTTTCAGATTGTATGTTCTGTCTCAGGTTTCACCATGATTCCAAAGGTTAAAATCATTTGGATGCTTTGAATGGAAACACAAAACAAAAATTAAAAAAAAAAAAAAACTCTACAGATAGCCTTAATTTAATATACACTGCAGAAATGAGCAGACATTTTCCAATTCTCCTAGGCCTTAGCTCTGTCTATGCCAAAGTGTGTTTTTTCAGCCCTTGTTCTTATTTTTGTCTAACAAATTAAGCATTCAGTTCTAAACACTGAATTTACTTTCTATAGTTTCCCTTATGCACTTCAAGATAACATAGCAAACATTTCTACTCCCGCTCTGCAAACATTTTTACTTTTTTAAACTTTCCAACACCATCCTTTTTTCACCATCCTTTTTATCCATCGGAGTACCCCCAAATCAGCTATTCATCGTTTACTTTCTTTGAAGTTATGGTTATAGATTTTGGCACTTATTGGAAGCTCTTAATCACCTCCGCTAAATTTACATGCTCTAGAGCACCAGCAAATAATGTAGATTTTAATGAAGATTTCCTGAAGGAGCAGAGGAGACAATTTATATCACTTGTTCCACAGCCAATACATTCAGAATCCCTATTAGATATCATTTTTCTTTAAAATTTCTCCTTAGGCTTGCTACCATCAAAGATCTTCTTCTTTTATTTTTTCTCCATGTATACCTCAGCTTCCTTGGCTCCTTTCTTTGCCAGATTTCCCATATGAATTCTTAGTTCCTTATCACTTTATTATGCAATGTTTTGAGGTCAGTTCTATCTCTTATCTGCAAGTTTATATTTAAGTCCATCACAGGGCTCAAATAACCAAAAAACCCTTAATAGTAGGATCAGTGTTGCTTAGGAGGCACGATCTTCTTTTATTACTTGAGCAGTCTTACTCCAAACTCTAAACATATAAAGTATTTATTTAAATTATGTTCTGTGCTTCCCACCCCCCCAAAAGCTGTCTTACTAGATTAGAGAATGAACATCTATGTTGTTTATATGTCTATTTTGTTGTCACATCTGATTCTCTAGTAGGAGTGGCTTAAAATGAACATATTTTGGAATAAATGCATTGAAAAATGAAAGATACACAGAAATATTCTATACCAGAAGTTTGTCCAAAGGACTAGCTGTTGTGGAGGAATTACGGTTGGAAGTATTAAATAAGACAACATGTATTAAGTGCAGTGTCTGGTTATTCTTTTTTTTTTCTCTTAAAGATTTTATTTGTTTATTCGAGAGAGAGAGAGAGAGAGAAAGAGAGGCAGAGACACAGTCAGAGGGAGAAGCAGGCTCTATGCAGGGAGCCTGACGTGGGACTCGATCCCGGGACTCCAGGATCAGGCCCTGGGCGGAAGGCAGCGCTAAACCGCTGAGCCACCGGGCTGCCCGTGTCTGGTTATTCTTATTATTATTTCTTTTTTTTGTTCATTGTTTTATTGTAAATTTTGTTACATAACAAACTAAAATGATATGCAAGAATCTTTTAAAAACAAACATATTAGAACTCTAATGTCCAAATGAGCTTTAATCCCTTTAAGGCACCTATTAGAGGTCAGATACACACTGTAACAATGTTGTTATCAAGCTAAACATTTTTGTCCAGGGAAATTAGCTTTCAGGCAGTTATTTTAAGGTCTCATCAGAAGAAAATCAATTTGACTGTAATGTAATTAAGATTGGTTTTTCTATTCCAAATGTAATTAGGTAGGTTAGTCACAAACTTTCTATGCTAACTTGGCTCCAGATTGCTTTAGATTTATCACCAGTGAGTGTTTGTTTCCAATAATGTGCCACAGGCTCAGAAGACAGTGCCCAAGGAGGACCAATAGTGGCAAATTTGGGATAAATATGCCATTTCCTCAATACTTGTGTGATCTTGGGCAAATAATTTGCAGGGCCTGTTTCCTTCTTTAGAATATTGAGGGGGGTACTGTCCAACTCTATCATTCAGTTATCACAGTAGAAAATCAAAGCATATAAAAGCAACAACCTAAGGCAATCTGACATGGAGCTTAAAGACGGAGAAGAAAGAATAAATGCTTATCAGAAGTGTTTTTTTTTTTTTTAATGCTGTCATTTAAATTTTAACTCTCCAATTTGGAAAAAAATAGTTCTTGCAACTGACTTTTTATTAGAAAGAACATGTCTAAAGTGTAGAGCTAAGAAACGTATTGTATTATCTAGAAGGCTATCAGAAAGGAATGAGTTATCTGGTGATAAATAGGCTATTTGTGAATTTGAATGAAACTGAAGTAGAACCCAGGAATCCAAGTGTTATCTCTTTTTGTTGTATTGCCTTTCAGTGATCAGAATTCAAAGTTGGATGTATAATTTAATTGGCAACCAGAGCAGCTGAGATGCCCTCATTGTCAGAAGGATGTATGGCCCCAAAGATTAGGACCTGGCTTTCAGAATACCAGTTAAGCAGCAGCCAGGGCTAAAGCCACAGTGTTCCAGAGAAACCCTCTCAGAACAGCAAACCAGTGGAAAAAATACAGGCTTTAGAATCTGATATGATCTAAATATACATCCTGGCCCGGCTACTTACAGTTCGGTGACCTTAGGAATGTGACCTCACTTCTTTCAATCTCAGCTTCCATATTCGTATAATGGGAATAATTCTACCTACTTTGCAGTGTTGTTGTCATGAGAAAGTGTACACAAAACATAGATACTCAATTAATGGGATTTTGATTTATACCTGGTATATTCTTTGAGATTCATGGAAATATAATTCTAATCTGTATGCCCCCCCTAATGATCAAGGGCAGGTAAGACATAATCCTTTTGGCTACAGGAACTACACTGACAGGTTTTTACCCTCCCCAGAGGAGGCCTATACAGAACCAGATATTTTTTGTCCCTATTTTCACAAAAGTGTTGGTATTACTAGGTCTTGGTCTTAAAAAAAACAAAACAAAACAAAACAAAATGTATTTTTTTAGCTAAAATACTTTAGATCTTAGGCAGTTGGAATAATTTAATAGTATATAATGTTATTTATAATTTAATGACATTTAATAGCAAATGTTTTGAAGTTATGATAATACTGTTATAGAATTACATTCTTTAGTTTTTTCCATTTTAGCCATTTTATTATTTTCATTTTATTTTATTTTTTATTTTATTATTTTTTAAAGATTTTATTTACTTATTCATGAGAGACAGAGAGAGAGGCAGAGACACAGGCAGAGGGAGAAGTAGGCTCCATGCAGGGAGCCCAACATGGGACTCGATCCCGGGTCTCCAGGATCACGCCCTGGGCCAAAGGCAGCTCAAACCGCTGAGCCACCCTGGCTACCCTATTATTTTCTTTTTAAATTAAAGTGTAGTTGATATACAATATTATATTGGTTTCTGGTATGCAACATAGTGATTCAACAATTACACACATTACAAAATGCTTACCATATAAGTGTAATTATCATCTGTCACCATACCAACTTGTTATAATATTATTGACTATGTTCCTTATATTGTACTTTTCATCCCTGGGACTGACTTATTCTATAACAGGAAGTTTGTACCTCTTAATTCCCTTCACCTATCAACCCACCTTCCTCCCCTCTGGCATTACCACTTTATTTTCTGTATTTATGAGTTTCTGTTTTCTGTTTGTTTGTTCATTTGTTTTGTTTTTTAGATTCCCCATATAAGTGAAATCATATGGTATTTATCTTTCTCTGTTTGCCTTATTTTTCTTAGCATAATACGCTCTAGGTCCATCCATGTTGTTGCAAAAGGCAAAATTTCATTATTTTTTATGACTTAGTAATATTTTATTGTATATGTATGCCACATCCTTTTATCCATTTATATACTGATAGACACTTGGATTACTTCCATATCTTGGCTTTTATAATAATGTCTCAGTAAACATAAGGGCACATATATATTTTCAGGTTACTGTTTTCATTTTCTTGGATAAATACCCAGAAGTGGAATTACTAGATCATAAAGTATTTATAGTTTTAATTTTTTTCATTTTAATTATTAAAGAGGTGATTGATTTTTAGTTTCAATTTTTATTTAAATTCCAATGAGTTAACATACAGTGCAATATTAGTTTCAGGTATTGAATTTAGTAATTTATCATTTACATACAACACCTAGTGCTCATCACAACCAGTGCCCATCACTCACTTAACCCGTCTCTCCACCCACCTCCCCTCTGGTTACCAGGAGTTTGTGCTCTACAGGTAAGAGTCTATTTCTTAGTTTCCCTATTTCCCTTTTCCTTTGCTTGTTTGTTTTGTTTCTTAAGTTCTACATATGAGTGAAATCATATGGTATTTCTTTTCTCTGACTTATCTCACTTAACATTACACTCAAGCTCTACCCATGTCATTGCAAATGGCAAGATTTCATTCTTTTTTATAATATTCCATACTATGTATATATATCACATCTTCTTTATCCATTCATCAATCCATGGATATTTGGGCTGCTCCCATATTTTCACTATTATAAATAACACTATTGTAAATAATGTTTCTATAGAGGTGGTTGCCTTTTAATTGTTGATGGTTTCCTTTGCTGTGCAGAAACTTTTTATTTTGATGTAGTTCCAATAGTTTATTTCTGTTTTTGTCTTCCTTATCTTAGGGGACATATCTAGAAAAAAAGTTGCTAAGGCTGATGTCAGAGAAGTGACAGCCTGTTCTCTCTTCTAGGATTTTTATGGCTTCAGGTCTCACATTTAGGCCTTTAATTCATTTTGAATTTATTTTGTACGTGGTGTGGTGTAAGATAAGAGAGTGGTCCATTTTCTTTCTTTGGCATGTTGTGTTCAATTTTCCTAACACATTTGTTGAATAGACTGTCTTTTCCTGCTTTGGAAAGAATTGTACATTCTTTCCTGCTTTGTCAAAGATTAATTGACCATATAATTGTGGGTTCATTTCTGGGTTTTCTGTTCTGTTCCATTGATCTGTGTGTTTATTTATTTATTTATTTTTTTGGCCAGTACCATATTGTTTTGATTACTACAGCTTTGTAGTATAACTTGAAGTCTGGAATTTTGGTTCCTCCAGCTTTTCTTTTCTTTTTCAAGATTGCTCTGGCTATTCAGGGTCTTTTGTAATTCCATACAAATTTTAGGATTGTTTCTTCTAGTCCTGTGAAAAAGACTTATTGGTATTTTGATAAGGATTGCATTAAATGTGTAGATTGCTTTGAATACTATGACTTTTAACAATATTTGTTCTTCCAATCCATAAGCTTGGAATGTCTTTCCATTTCTTTGTTTCATCTTTACTTGCTTTCATCAGTTTTTTTATAGTTTTCAGAGTAAGGTCTTTCATCTCTTTGGTTATGTTGTATTCCTAGGTATCTTGTTGTTTTTGGTGCAGTTTGAATGGAGTTGACTCCTTAATTTCTCTTTCTGTTGCTTCATTATTGGTGTATGGAAATGTGACACATTTCTATAGGTTGATTTTGTATCCTGAGACTTTACTGAATTCATTTATCAGTTCTAGCAAGTTTTTTGGTGGGGTTCTTAGAGTTTTCTCTATACAGTATCATGTCATCTGCAAATAGTAAAAGTTTCACTTCTTCCTTACCAATTTGGATGCCTTTTATTTCCTTTTGTTCTCTGATTGCTGTGGCTAGAAATTCCAGTATTATGTTGAATAAAAGTGATGAGACTGGACATTGCTGTCTTGTTCCTGACCTTAGGGGAAAGGCTCTGTTTTTTCTTATTTACGATTATGTTAACTGTGAGTTTTAAATATATAGCCTTTATTGTATTAAGCTCTGTTCTGCCTAAACCTACTTTGTTGAAGGCTTTTTTTAAAAATCATGAATGATGTTGTTTTTTTGTCAAATGCTTTTTCTGCATCTATTGAAATGGTAATATGGTTCTTATCCTTTCTTTTATTGATGGGATATATCACATTGATGGATTTGTGAATATTGAACCACCCCTACATTCCAGGAGTAAATCCCACTTGATCATGGTGAATGATTTTTGTACTGTATTGTTGGATTTGATTTGCTAATATTTTGTTGAGGTTTTTGCATCTGTGTTCACCAGAGATATTGGCCTATAGTTTTCTTTTGCTGTAGTGTCTTTATCTGGTTTTGGTATCAGAGTAATTATGGCCTCATAGAATGAATTTGGAAGCTTTCCTTCCTCTTCTGTTTTTGTGAATAGTTTGAAAAGGATAAGTATTAACTCTTCTTTAAATTTTTGGTAGAATTTGCCTATGAAACCATGTGGTTCTGGACTTTTGATTTTTTGGGAGTTTTTTGGTTACTTATTCAATTTCCTTGCTGGTAATTGCTCTGTTGAAATTTTCTATTTCTTCCTGTTTCAGTTTTGGGAGGCTATATATTTCTAGGAATTTATCCATTTCTTCTAGGTAGTCCAATTTGTTGTCATGAGTTTTCATGATATTCTCTTACAATTGTTTGTATTTCTGTGTTGTTTGTTGTTGTTTCTCCTCTCTCATTTGTGATTCTATTTGCTTGGGTCCTTTCTCTATTTTTCTTGATAAGTCTAGTGAGAAGTGTATCAATTTTATTGATTTTTTTTTTTTCAAGGAACCAGCCCCTACTTTCATTGATTTGTTTTATTGTTTTTTTCCTTCTATCTCATTTATTTCTACTTTAATTTTTATTATTTCCTTCCTTTGCTGGCTTTAGGCTTTGTTTGTTGTTCTTTTTCTAGTTCCTTTAGGTGTAAGGTTAGGTTGATTATTTGAGATTTTTCTTCCTTCTTGATTTAGGCCTGTATTGCTATAAACTTCTCTCTTACAACTGTTCTTGCTGCATCCTAAAGATTTTGGGTTTACATTTTCATTTGTTTCCATGTACTCTTTAATTCTTCTTTTATTTTCTGGTTAACCCATTCATTGTGTAGTAGCATGCTATTTAACCTCCATGTATTTGTGTTTTTTCCAGGTTTTTTCTTCTAATTGACTTCTAGGATTGTGGTCAGAAAAGATGCATGTTATGACTTCAGTCTTCCTGAATTTGTTGAAGCTTCTTTTGTGGCCTAATATGTGATCTATTCTGGAGAATGTTCTGTGTATACTTGAGAAGAATGTGCATACTACTGTTTTAGGATGGAATGTTCTGAATGTATCTGTTAAACCCATCTGGTCCAAAGTGTCATTTAAAGCAACTGTTTCCTTGCTGATGGTCTATTTGTATGATCTATCAACTGATATAACTGGGGTGTTAAAGTGCTCTACTATTATTGTATTACTATCAATTACTTGCTTTATGTTTGTTATTAACTGTTTTCTGTATGTAGGTGCTCCCATGTTGGATGTGTAAATATTTATAATCATTATATCTTGTTAGATTGTCCCCTTAATGATTATACAGTCTCCTTTTTTGTCTCTTGTTACAGTCTTTGTTTTATAGTCTAGTTTGTCCAATATAAGTACTGCTGGTCTGGCTTTCTTTTGACATCCCTTTGCATGATAAATGTTTCTTCATCTCCTTATTTGCAATCTGCAGGTGTCTTTAGCTTTAAATTATTTTTTTTGTAGTCAGCATATATTTGTCTTTTTTTAAAATTCATTTTAACACCCTATTTCTCTTGATTGGAGCATTTATTTTATTTAAATGCCAAGCAATTATTGGTAGATATGTATCCACCGGTATTTTATTACTTGTTTTGTGGTTGTTTCCGGACATTTTCTCAGATCCTTTGTTGTTTCTTTCATGATTTGCTGGTTTTCTTCCATGATGTATTTTGATTTCTTTCCCTTTATTCTTTACATGTTTATTAGTGGTTTTTTTATTTGTTGTTACCATTAGATTTATATAATACATATTCTGCATTAGCAATCTATATTAAGTGGATGGCCAATCAAATTTGAAACCATTCTTTTCTCCCCTCCTCCCCATGTTTTAAGTATATGTTATTATATTTTATATCCTTTTTGTGTGAATTCCTTGACTGTTATTTTACAGAAATATTCATTTTAACTGCTTTTGTGTTTGCTACCTTTTTATCTTTTGGTCTCTACGCTCAGAGAGCCCCCTTCAATATTTCTTGTAGGGTTGGTTTAATAGTCCTGAACTTCTTTAATTTTTATCTGGGAAAGTCTATCTCTCCTATTCTGAATGATAGTCTTGCTGGATAAAGCAGTCTTGGCTGCTTCCCTTTCAGCACTTTGAATATGCCATGCCACTCCTTTATGGTTTGCAAAGTTTCTGTTGAAAAATATCTTGGTAGCCTTATGGGTTTTCTTTTGTAAGTTACTGACTTCTTTTGTCTTACTGCTATTAGCATTTTTTCTTTATGACTATATTTTACAAATTTATTTACAATGTGTCTTGGTGTGGGCCTGCTTTTGTTTATTTTGATGGAAGTTCTCTATGCCTCCCTGATATGGATGTCTGTTTCTTACCCCAGATTACAGAAGTTTTCAGCTATTATTTCTTCAAATAAATTTTCTGCTTGATTTTCTCTCTCTTCTTCTTGGACTCCTATAACATGAATGTTATTATGCTTGATGAAGTCACTGAGTTCCCTAAGTCTACTCTCATTTTGCATAATTCTTCTTTCACTCTTTTGTTAAGCCTCATTACTTTCTAGTACTTTGTCTTCTAGGTCATTAATTCATTCCTCTGCTTCTTCCAGTCTGCTGTTGATTGCATCAAGTTTCTTTCTAATCTTGTTTATTGCATTCTTCACCTCTGCTTCTTTTTTAACTCTTCTCTCTGTAAGGGTCTCACTAATATCTTCCATGCTATTTTCAAGTCCAACGAGTTTCCTTGGACCAATAATTCTTATGATTATTGTTTTAAATTGTCCATCACACATATTACTTATATCTGTTTCACTTAGACCTCTGGTTGTGGTCTTACCTTCTTTCACTTAGAATAAATTCCTCTCTCTTCTCATTTTATCTAATTTTCTACTTCTCTGTGTTAGAAAAGCCAATTATATCTGCTGTTCCTGAAAGTAATGGCCTTAAGAAGAAGAGGTCATATAGTGCCCAGAGCCCTGCATTTCAAGGAGTGTCTATGGTGTGTGCAGTATGCATTCTGCTGGTGTGTTCTGGCCAATCTGTCCCTCAGGTCAGTCATCTGCAGAGGCTCTCCTTACTTGTTTTTGGCAGTTTTTGGTCCCTGGCCTGATTATAAGGGAGTTTTAACTAGGTAAACCCTGGTCTGCTTGTGTAATGAGACCGATTACTACCTCCACCAGAACTGAGGCCCTGCAAAACTCTGTGGTTGAAAGACATGGTATGAGCAGGGATTTGTGCTTATCTTCTGGGGCAGGAGTCTGCTGTGCTAGGACTGAAGTAGGCATGACTGAAAAAGGCTGTTCTACCAGAGTGCAGGAAATGGGGCTTATTGTAAGCAAGTTTGGTAGTCAGTGTTTGTGCTGTGCTGTTTTCTGCAGGTGGCTCTGTGTTTATGCTGAGGAGTATGGGAGGAAATGGTACCATCCAGCTCCTTTGTTCTTGGAGAGGCCTTTCCCTGAATGCCTTCAGGGGCATGCTCTGAGAAGAGCAAATAATCTCTCCACTGTGTGCTTTAGGGTCTCTTCAGATCATTTTTTCCTCACTGAATGCCCCACAGGCTGTTTTCCTGCCTTGTCTTCAAGAGCAGCATAGTGCCCGCCAGGCTCTCTCCCAGCCAAGCCTGCTGGCCTTTAAAACTCCAGGCTATGAGCTCTGCTGGTTGCAAGAACTCATGAAATTCAACCTGTCTCATTTTCCAAGCCAATTTCTATGGGTAAATGTTCTTTTTTTTTTTTTAAGATTTTATTTATTTATTTATTCATGAGAGACACAGAGAGAGAGGCAGAGACTTAGGCAGAGGACCCTGGGATCATGCCCTGAGCTGAAGGCAGATGCACACCCACTGAGCCACCCAGGTGTTCCTATGGGTAAATGTTGTTGTGTGTTCCCCTATGCTCATCTCTTTCACCTTTTTCCATGCCCATGACTCCCTCACCTCCTCAGTAGCCAGGATCTGATTCTTCCCCAACCACATTCTCTCCCTTCTCTGATGTGGCCTCTTCTCTCCCTTTAGTTGTGGAGTTTGTTCTGTCAGTCTTCAGGTTAATTTCTGGAGTATTTAGGATGATTTGATAGTTACCTAGTTGTATTTGTGAGATGAGGCAAGCCTAGAGTCACCCTACTCTGCTGCTATCTTCCTTTTTGCTGTTATTTCTTCAAATAAAACTTCTTCGCCATTTTCTCTCTCTTCTTGTGGGATCCCTATAATGTGAATGTTATTATGCTCGATTGAGTTGCTGAGTTCCCTAAGTTTATTCTCAGTTTGCGGATTTTTTTTTCTCTCTCACCTGCTCAGCTTTCCATTACTTTGTCCTCTATGTCACTGATTTGTTCTGCTTCCTCTAGTTTGCTGTTTATTCCAGCCAGTTTGGCTTTAATTTTGTTTTAATTTTGTTTACTGTGTTTTCCTCTCTGATTCTTTTTTTATTTCTGTTAAGTGTCTCACTGATGTCCTCATCTGTTCTCAAGTTCAATGAATACCTTTATGAATCATTACTTATATTGTATATCAGATATATTACTTATTTCCATCTTGCTTAGGTCTTTTGCTGTGATTTTGTCCTATTCTTTCATTTGTGATACCTTCCTCTGTCTCCTCCTTTTGTCTACTCTCTGTGTCTGTTCTCTGTGTTAGGGAAGTCAGCTATGTCTCCTGCCCTTGAAAGTAGTGACCTTATGAAGGGAAGTCCTGTAGTGCCCTGCAATGTAATATCCTCTGTTTACCAGAGACCGGTACTTCAGGCGGGTCTCCTATGTATTACATGCAGTCTGCTGTTGTGGCGAAGCCACTTTTGCCTTCAGTCTAGTCATCTGTTGCAGCTCTTTTGCCTGTTGTTGGCAGTGTTTGGTCCCTTTGTGTTTAGTGGACCATTCTGGAGCTGCCTTGGGCTTCAGTTGAGTCAGAGCAGTGTTGTCCACAAATCCAATGGTATCAAACTGCAGGGTACTTTCTGTGTTGTCCCCTGAGTAGTTTTTGTTGGTAGGCTGAGCCTGCAATCAGACCAGCTGTCTGCCCCCAATCCACTCCAGGGCTGCATTCTGACTGATATATGTGGTTATCTTTCCCTCTTCCCAGGACAGGACTCACTTTAGAGAGGTGCTGGTCCTTGTTGGGGCTGCTTACACACTGTCAGGCTTATGGCCCAGGTTTGAACGGGCTGTGGCCAAGAGAGTATTGGAGGGTCAGATCTGCAAGTTGCATGGGGTAAGTGAGGCAGTGGTGTTAGCAAGGTTTGTGTGCCTCAGGTCTCTATGGGAGGGGCCTTGCAGCACCAAGACAGAGGCAGGCCTTTCTGGAAGGAGCCAATCTACAGAAGCCAGTATGAGGGTAATAGCAGTGGGAGAAGATGAGGGGATGGGAAACAGTGTAAACAAGTTAGGTAGAGAATGTTGGCACTACACTGTTTACTGCAAGTGGCCCTGTGTTTATGCTGGGAGAGGGAGAGAGAAATGTGCCTACTGGCTCCTTTTTTCCTGAAGGAGTCTCCCAGTGACCTCTGTCCCTCTGGGATACACTCTGAGGTTAGTATATAACTCTCACTTACATATGCTCCAGGCATTTTTCAAATTACGTCTTTTATGTTGTATCTCCATGAGTTATTTATTTTGCTGTCTCTTTAAGGGTGAGGACTCCGTTTCCTCTCACCCTCCCATTTCTCCCAGGGTCAAGCCTGCAGAGTTTTAAAATTCTAGGCTTTCAGTCCCTGTTGGTTGTAAGAACTCACAAAATTTCACCCCTCCAGTTTTCAAAGCCAAATATTATGGATACTCTTCTTCCCCATGTGGGCTTCCCAGTGTGATAGTCTGTTTTTCTCCCTTCTTTCCACTTGTGGGTCCCTTCCTAACACAGATAGTCCATGTTCTGTTTAGGTCCTCACTGCATCTCTACCCTTTCTATATTTTTCTTATGGCCTCTTCTCTACATTTAGTTGTAGAGCTTGTTCTGCTAGTCTTTGTGTTGTTTTCTGGGGGTATTTAGGAAGATTTGATAGTTATCTAGTTGTATCCATGGGACACAGTGAGCTTAGGGGTCCTCCTGCTCTGTCATTTTCCCAGCAATCACATACTTAGATTTTAATAGTATTGTTTTGTTTACTGTTTTTAAATGTGTTTATGGAGTAGTATATTATAATAGTTAGGCAGACAGGCTTTGTAGTTACTTAGCCTGGCCTAAAAATACTAGGTCTGCTACCTACTAGGTATGAGATCCTAGATATGCTACTAAACTTCTTTGTGTCTCTTTGCTCTCAAATGTGTATGGATCAAATGATGGTGCTTGCTTCATGGGGTTCATGTGAAGATCAAAAGAGTTAATATATGTAAAGCACTAAATACCATGCTCTATCAAATACTCAATAAATGTTAGCTATTATTTTTATTTTTGGCAAGGATAATAGTTTTCCATTATATTAGGAAATTAATTTTATGTTAAAATAAAAGTTGAAAAGTAAAAAAGTAATCAGTATAGAGAAAATATTAAGTAAATACTAATGTAATTCATTGAAGGCTATAGCTAAAATCATGATGGTAGATGCCTCAACTTTGGAAGGTAGTATGTTAGGGTATTAGTTATAAGTGAGTTAACCAGTTCTGGTAGAACCACCAAGAGGCAATGACTCCCAAATCATGTGTTCTGTGGAACTACTCCAATGTTTGTGACCATTGGACTTAACATATAGCCTGGCACTTAACAAGGACTCTATAAATATTTGTTGAGCAATGAATGATTAAGATAACTGGTACATAGATTATTAGAATTTCCTTGGTTAAAATGCAACTTTTCTATTTTATTTTTTAAGGGAAACATCGAACCTATTTTCAGCCACCTTGTAGCTCACCTCTAAGCAGACGGTAGATTTTTCTGGTTGTTTTTATAATAAAATGGCAACTTTGCCAGCTATACATTAATATTCAAAGCATATGGATTTTCTTGCAAGCAACAGCCAGAGAATATCTTTATTGCAGGCTTTCACAGGAGAACTTTGTCCTAAAATTGTTGCCATAATGTTAGCGGAAATCATTAAGATTTGAAGAAGATGGGCCAAAGAAAATGCTCTCTCTCTCTACCTTTCTATGAATTCCAAGTTCTATTTTCAGACTGGATAAAAACAACAGATGAATATTTATCTGAATCTCATTACTTATTATCCTGAATATATACTTTTATTGAAGTTTTGTTGTTGTTGCTATACTTCTGGAGTTAATTGGACATGGCTTTATTATAGGGAATACTATTGAATATTTTATAAAACCATTCCCCAAAACACCATTTCATTATAAAATATCTATTACATAATAAGAATATATAGTATAAATTGCCTTTAGAAGATGAATTAGCACCCTTCCTTTTATTATAAAATAAAATTTATTTGGAGACTCATTGTGTTTCCCTTTTACTTTTAAGTAATGGGAAGCTTGGGATTAAAATTAATATTCTTTTGCAGAAACATGGATTAGTCCAAATTTTTCTAAATTTTTTTTTATTTAAATTTATTTATTCATGATAGTCACACGGGGGGAGAGAGAGAGAGAGAGAGAGACAGAGACACAGGCAGAGGGAGAAGCAGGCTCCAAGCACCGGGAGCCCGATGTGGGATTCGATCCCGAGTCTCCAGGATCACGCCCTGGGCCAAAGGCAGGCGCCAAACCGCTGCGCCACCCAGGGATCCCGGATTAGTCCAAATTTTTAAGGAACTACATGCTTCCTATCACTATGAGTTTTATTTAAGAATTTTGTTTTAATAAAATATTTCATAAGTGTTTTATTATAAGCATACTATAATCCTATTTGGAAGTAGAAAGTACTAAGAGGCAGTTTAGGTAACAATAAAAAGTACACATGCTCAAATTGTCCGTTTAGATCCCTCCTCCATTGTGTTCCAGCTGTGTTATTTTGACAGTTCACTTAATCTTCCCGTGCCTCATTTTATCATCAGTTGAGTAGGAATAATAACAGACAACATCTCATAACTTTGCTGAGATGATTAAATCAATTAGTATAGTGCCAGGCAAATCATAACTGAAAACAAATGCTAGATGTTTTTCATAAGCAGGAACTGTGATAAATTAAATAAGTAGTAGTTAATCATTATGAAAAGTAAACTGATAAAGAATTGAAATAGTAAAAAATTAAATGTACAATTTTTTTCACTTCCAAAACCAGAGTACCAATTATTTATAGGATTGTGATTTGCCAAGGCAGATCTACAGTAAGTGAGGGTATTTGGGGGGTAATTTTCATTCAACTCTTAATTTATTCAATGTTCCACATGTTGTTCTGGGCCCTGGTGATTCAGAAATAGAATCCTAGCCCATTGGAAATTAACATCTAGGTTTAAGAAAGTATCAAAGGAAGAAGGCTAGTTTCAGGGGTGAAATAGAATCTAAACCACAGAGAATGATAATGTGTCGTAATTATAAAGGAAAGTATTTACATTCTAACCTTTAAAATTGACCTGGAACATCCACTTGTAGCCAAGGTGAAATAATCAGGACCAGAATTTTGCTCTTGACTTAAACAGGTAAAAATCTGGACAAAATATAGTTAAGTTTCAGATCTTAGATAACAGGCGGCACAAGACTGTAAACACTGAGGAAAAGGAAAGAAATGTCTCCAACTTACAGCCTGAAAGTAGTTTCTAGATCACAGCACATATATAGGATGCTACAGGAGTGTATAGTAAAGGAATTTATTGGGGGGGGAGGATAATAGAAGGTCTTCTTGAAGAAGTGATATTTATTCCAAGACCTAAAAGATTAATTTATTCATTCAACAAATATTTGCTAGACATCTATCACGTGCATGCATTTTTCTAGGTGTTAGGATGGCTAGCCAAAAACAAAACAGACAAGGTACATAGCTTGCTGTCATGGACTTTATTTCCTGGTGGATGAATAAGAAATAAGTAGGTCAGGGTTGTTAAGGGTGATAAAATGTTCCAGAATAAAGAAAGAGAAGGTTCAATGATCCAGAAGTGAGAGGAATCCTAGTATATCTAAGCAATTAAACGTTTAGTTTGATTATAATGGAATTAGAGGGAGTTGACGGGTGTCAAGCTAAAATGATGCTAGAGAATGATGCAGGGATCAGAGAATGCAGAGGATTGTGGGTCATGTTAAGAATGATGCTCTATCCTAACGACAGTGGGAAACCACTGATGTTTTTTAAGCAGAGATTGAATCAATTTTATATTATTAAAAGATCATTCTGCTCTAATTCAAGAATGAATTGGAATGAGCAAGCAGCAGGGAGATCAGTTAGAAGGCTAATGCTGATGCCTCAGTGAATGGTTATGGAGTCTGATTACAGTATGGCAGTGGGAAGCAAAGAAGTAGATGAGTGAGATAGATGTCTCGAGAGATGTCTGGAGAGAGAGTGAAGGATAATTTTCCTGTTTCTGTCTTCAGCAACTGGAAGAATGACTCAGTCCTTTACTGAAGAGACAATTCTGAAGAAGAAATATATTTGGAGGAGGTCAAGATAAGTTCAACTTTGGACATATTGCATTTAAGATGTTTATGGAATATCCACGTGGAGTTGTCAAAGTAGTGAATACACTGATCCAGAGCACAGGTCTAGCAAGATATGAGAGGCTCCCACGGGTAGATAGTAACATAGGTCATAGATGTTGGTAAAAGTAGCCCTTTCCCCCACAATGTGCCTGAGCATCTTCTGTTTGTTTTTGTTCTTGTCTACTTCTCTGTATGCTTGGTAGTTGTTTTAAGGTACTACACACACATCTGTTTTCTTAGTCTTTGATTTCCTCTAGAGTACTTTTACATCTTCCTAGCTTCTGGTATAAACTTTTATACATAATACACGTACCATGAACATTTTAATTAGAGAAATCAGGATGAATTATTCCTGTTCCAACCAGTGACTGGTTAGAACCCACTTTTCTAACAGGTATATCATTCCACATTTGAGGCAATAGATTTCTTAGGAATTACAGGAATTTTGAAGGACTTTTTCTTCTACCATGATGTGTATCCTGGCAAAATAAATATGCATTCCCTTATTGATTCAGGCAGCCAGGAATGAAGAGCTCTGGGAAATCCCTGAAGTAATAAGCTCTGCTGTGTAAAGACCCATGTGAATCATTTTCAGGCACAAGTTGATTGAGCTTGTCCCCAAGTTGGCAATGGCTTTATGGAGCAAACATCTGTGGCCTGGTGGACCTCAAGAAAATAGACTTAGAGCTGACAGTTTTTGAGTTAATAGTGTAGAACAATTGTAGCTCCGTGTGTGTGTGTATGTGTGTGTGTGTGTGTGTGTGTGTAAGATGCATTTCTGCAAAATTCTATTATTCTATTCCAACAGGGAACATGAGTTTTACATTATGGTTGTTTGCCTTTCTGTACATGATTTTCCCTTCAGTTTTTCTCTTGCTGAAGCTGCAGTGCTGGTCTACTCTGATGTTTCTTCAGTGCAGCTGGAGGCATGTCTTTTGGCAAGGTTCTGTGTTTATTATAATCTCTGTGATGTGCAAAAGTAAATTTCTTCTTTAACTTTCTCTTTAAATACTTAGAATTATGAATGTGGTTTTAATTAAGGATTTCAAATAGAAACATTTCCTTTTTCTTAGGACAGTTTTAAGTTAGAATATTTTAGAGGTTTGAGAAATACCAGATCCCCAATTCACAAAGTTCAGGAAAAAAAAAAACCCAATCATCAGTTGCTTTAAGCTGCTATGGTGTCGCTAAGGTTGTAGGGCATGAATTTGGGTCATAGTCACAATGAAGTAACTCTTTTTTGCCCCTATAAATGTCTACAACCTATTGGCAGATTTGGAAAATCTTCCCCTACATAATATGGTGAGTGTTTTTCCTTTATATAAAGTCAAGCCTGTTAGGCTTAGGTCTTACTCCAGGCCTGGCTTTTCAGATCAGACACTGACTTTTCTTCTTACAGGCTATGACCTTGACAAGCCAAATTAGCCTTTGTGAACCTCAGAAGCTTCATATGTATAACTTACATGTTCTGCTCTTACTAGGTACAAAATGAATATTCAAAATTAAATGACTCTATATGCTGTGCTCCCTTTTTTTTTTAATTTTTATTTATTTATGATAGTCACAGAGAGAGAGAGAGAGAGGCAGAGACACAGGCAGAGGGAGAAGCGGGCTCCATGCACTGGGAGCCCGATGTGGGATTTGATCCCGGGTCTCCAGGATCGCGCCCTGGGCCAAAGGCAGGCGCTAAGCCGCTGCGCCACCCAGGGATCCCTTCCTTTTGATCATTAAATCTATCTCTATCTATCTATCTATCTATCTATCTATCTATCTATCTATCATCTATCTATCTATCTATCTATCTATCTATCTATCTATCATCTATCATCTATCTATCATCTATCTATATATCTATAAATGTGCTTGTAATTCTATGGAAATAAGTCTGTGGAGCTAATATAGGACTTGAGTAAAAACTGTTGCCTCTAGGGGTTGGCTAGAGGTAAGAGGAAGACTTATCTTTTCACTATATATCCTTTTGTACCTTTGAATTTTTTTCCATGTTCAAGTATCACTTTTTAAAAACAGCAAAGCAAAATAAGTATGAATACAAGCCCCTACTTTGTGAATTGTGAGAAGTATTTTCTGTTCTTAGAGTTTGCCTTTTCAGATATTCTTAAGATTGCCGTGCCAGTCCTAAGTGGTCAATCCTATTTACTGTCATTAGAAAGTATACCATGCCAGGAAAGGATTTGCACCCTACTGTTGTTACTACTTTCATTATTCCATAGTGTTTCTCCTTTATTCAAGGATAGCTCCTAGGACCCACTAGTTCCTGCCCAGAAATACAGCTTTGTTTGCTTCCAGATTTGGGCCTCCACCCTTCTCTCCTTGCAGTCTCATGGCCTCAGCACAGGCTGTGAGCAGCTGCTCAGGAAGAACACAGAAAGAATGATGAAGTCATAGAATTGCTAGTGTTTTCAGGAGGTCTATTCTTGCGGGAAGCTGTCAGCTCTGTTTTTATGGGTATGGATTCCACAGCTTCCCTGGGTAGATATGGTCCAGTTGAGTCCTTCTCTCTTATGTTGTCAGTGTAACATTTCTTTCAATGACTTCGATGAAGATAAAGTGTATATACGCCATGAAGGTGATAAAATCAGGATCCAAAAATATCAGAATACAGCAAGATAGTCTTAAATATACGTATAGCCAAATTATTTATCACTTAATAGGAAGAGATGTTTGAGCATCAGTCTGTATGAAAGAGAAGCAGGATTTTAGGTGAAAGTGATGGGCTACCAAAAATGTTAATGCTTAGGCTGGCTTAAAATAAGAAAACTACCTAGAATGAGAACTATCATAATCTCTTCTATCAGATCAAATGCTTTCTACATCAGCACCTTATTTTTGAGGGATACAGTAACAAATTACATTTATAGCAGAGTAGCAAAAATGGAGAAGAACCTGAATCATTGTGATAATATTTAATTATAACTAGCATTTGTTTACCAGTTTCTATGTATCCAACATTCTGTTAAGAGCTTCTATTAGTTTTTGCTGCATAACTGTAGTAGATTAAATTGTTTCATAAATATTCATCCCTCTCTCAAATCCATTAGAAGAATAAATCTTCTTCCCCTCCTCTTGACTTTGGACTTGGGCACATGATTTTCTTTGACCAATGGTCAGCTAATTTATGTGACAGGTAAAAGCCCAGGTTTTTTGCATGTGTTTTCTTAGTTGGGTTTGCCCTGTTACATTCCTGCTTGTAACCATGAAATGAACATGCCTTGTGTAGGTGCTGGAGTAAGGAGGATAGGATTTATTTGGAGCAGATTCATATCCAATCTGCAGCTTTTGGAGCAACTCATAGCCAAGACCAGTATAGATCAGCTGAACTGCAACCTATAAAAAATAAGTTAGAAATAAATGCTTATTGTTATATGCTATTGAGTTTTTTTTAATTTATTTTTTATTGGTGTTCAATTTACTAACATACAGAATAACACCCAGTGCCCGTCACCCATTCACTCCCACCCCCCGCCCTCCTCCCCTTCTACCACCCCTAGTTCATTTCCCAGAGTTAGCAGTCTTTACGTTCTGTCTCCCTTTCTGATATTCCCCACACATTTCTTCTCCCTTCCCTTATATTCCCTTTCACTATTATTTATATTCCCCAAATGAATGAGAACATATAATGTTTGTCCTTCTCCGACTGACTTACTTCACTCAGCATAATACCCTCCAGTTCCATCCACGTTGAAGCAAATGGTGGGTATTTGTCATTTCTAATAGCTGAGTAATATTCCATTGTATACATAAACCACATCTTCTTTATCCATTCATCTTTCGTTGGACACCGAGGCTCCTTCCACAGTTTGGCTATCGTGGCCATTGCTGCTAGAAACATCGGGGTGCAGGTGTCCCGGCGTTTCATTGCATTTGTATCTTTGGGGTAAATCCCCAACAGTGCAATTGCTGGGTCGTAGGGCAGGTATATTTTTAACTGTTTGAGGAACCTCCACACAGTTTTCCAGAGTGGCTGCACCAGTTCACATTCCCACCAACAGTGTAAGAGGGTTCCCTTTTCTCCGCATCCTCTCCAACATTTGTTGTTTCCTGCCTTGTTAATTTTCCCCATTCTCACTGGTGTGAGGTGGTATCTCATTGTAGTTTTGATTTGTATTTCCCTGATGGCAAGTGATGCAGAACATTTTCTCATATGCATGTTGGCCATGTCTATGTCTTCCTCTGTGAGATTTCTGTTCATGTCTTTTGCCCATTTCATGATTGGATTGTTTGTTTCTTTGGTGTTGAGTTTAATAAGTTCTTTATAGATCTTGGAAACTAGCCCTTTATCTGATATGTCATTTGCAAATATCTTCTCCCATTCTGTAGGTTGTCTTTGAGTTTTGTTGACTGTATCCTTTGCTGTGCAAAAGCTTCTTATCTTGATGAAGTCCCAATAGTTCATTTTTGCTTTTGTTTCTTTTGCCTTCGTGGATGTATCTTGCAAGAAGTTACTATGGCCGAGTTCAAAAAGGGTGTTGCCTGTGTTCTTCTCTAGGATTTTGATGGAATCTTGTCTCACATTTAGATCTTTCATCCATTTTGAGTTTATCTTTGTGTGTGGTGAAAGAGAGTGGTCTAGTTTCATTCTTCTGCATGTGGATGTCCAATTTTCCCAGCACCATTTATTGAAGAGCCTGTCTTTCTTCCAATGGATAGTCTTTCCTCCTTTATCGAATATTAGTTGCCCATAAAGTTCAGGGTCCACTTCTGGATTCTCTATTCTGTTCCACTGATCTATGTGTCTGTTTTTGTGCCAGTACCACACTGTCTTGATGACCACAGCTTTGTAGTACAACCTGAAATCTGGCATTGTGATGCCCCCAGATATGGTTTTCTTTTTTAAAATTCCCCTGGCTATTCGGGGTCTTTTCTGATTCCACACAAATCTTAAAATAATTTGTTCTAACTCTCTGAAGAAAGTCCATGGTATTTTGATAGTGATTGCATTAAACGTGTATATTGCCCTGGGTAACATTGACATTTTCACAATATTAATTCTGCCAATCCATGAGCATGGAATATTTTTCCATCTCTTTGTGTCTTCCTCAATTTCTTTCAGAAGTGTTCTATAGTTTTGAGGGTATAGATCCTTTACATCTTTGGTTAGGTTTATTCCTAGGTATCTTATGCTTTTGGGTGCAATTGTAAATGGGATTGACTCCTTAATTTCTCTTTCTTCAGTCTCATTGTTAGTGTATAGAAATGCCACTGACTTCTGGGCATTGATTTTGTATCCTGCCATGCTACCGAATTGCTGTATGAGTTCTAGCAATCTTGGGGTGGAGACTTTTGGGTTTTCTATGTAGAGTATCATGTCATCGGCGAAGAGGGAGAGTTTGACTTCTTCTTTGCCAATTTGAATGCCTTTAATGTCTTTTTGTTGTCTGATTGCTGAGGCTAGGACTTCCAGTACTATGCTATTGAGTTTTGATGTGGTTTGTTATACTGCATCATTGTGGAAATAGGTGATCAGTATTGTAACAGACAACCTCAAGATCTCAGTAGCTTACACCAAAAAGCTTTCTCCCCGTTCCTCAAGTGTCTGTGAATCAGTTGTGGTTCTGCCAGACTTGGCTGAGATAGGTGAGTCTTGGCTTCTGGCTGCAGATTGGGTTCAAGTACGCTATGTGTGTTTTCTTCTTTTCCTTAGACCAGTGATCTCCTGGGAGCATATTCTTCATATGGAAGATGATCACAGCACAAGAAAGCAAGCAAACTATGCAAGCATGTTTTAAGTTCTGATGATATATCACTTCTGCTAACATTACGTTAGCTAAAGCAAATCATTTAGCTAATAAACCCATTATCACTGGGACAGGGAAATATGCTCCACCACAGTGGTGGTCGCTCCATACATAGAAAAGAGCATGAATATATACTTCTAAGACAGGGAGAGAGGGTGTAAAATTTGGAAACAGTAATCATCCAATATACTCTAGTGCTTAACGCATAATTTATTTTAATCTTTATGACAATACTGTGGAATCAATACCATTCTTATTTATCTTTCATAGATGGGGAAGCTGATATACAAAGATAGCATTTAGTATCCAAATATCACACAGTCAGTAGGTTGTGGTTATGGGATTTGAACCTTCGGAGTGTGATACTGAAGAATGTGTTCTTTACCACTATGATTCACCTCCTCCCAAACATGTCATATAAGCAACATCTAAAAAATTAGAGCTGCTTTGCTTGGAGAGGAGAAGCCATGTGTTCACCATCTTCCTAACTCTGAAGGGTTATCATATGGAAAAGAGAGATAAGATACATTTTATGTGTTGTCAAAATGTAGTATCCTTGGTAGGGATAGTGGATAGAGAGATCAAAAGGTTATAAATTTTGGCACAATTAAGTCCTTTTTATCAGTCAAAAGTTCTCAAAGATGGAATGTATCCAAGTGAATATCGAGTAGGCATGGATGTTATACAGAAGATTTCAGTATCATATGGAGAATCAGGTTAGCTTGAGAGATGATTGAAACTTTAGGGATGCTTTCAGCCAAAAAATTTTATAATCCTATAACATGTAAATTGTTCTAAAAATAGATACTCATTCTCAGTTAAAAACTTAATAGTGATAATAAAGCAGAGATTTCTGATATTTAAAATGGCTAGACATTTTTTAGAGATAGCTAATGATTAAGAATTTAGTGTCATGTTCTGGGTCAGCTATGCCCCATTCTATAATATTCCAAATGTGGGCAACAGATAATTTAGACATGGGTTATTTATGACTATGAGGTGTAAAGATAGTTCATTAAACTCCAATTCATCACAGTCACTAATTTACCTCCTCCCACTCTGGAGCTCAGTTTCCTCCTATTTTATATAAAATAGGCGGTGTTAGGCTAGATACTCTCTAAAGACTTTCAACATGTCTCTGATAGTTTGTGATTCTATATATTAAGTATGAAGAACTCAGGGATTATTATTAGCTTATTTTATTTTTAATTTGTCTATTTAAAAAAAAGTAATTTGATGCATCCAAAATTTACAGTTGTTCTTTTTTTTAATAAAATAATTTTTTATTGGTGTTCAATTTACCAACATACAGAATAACACCCAGTGCTCATCCGTCAAGTGTCCCCCTCAGTGCCTGTCACCCACTCACCCCTTCCACCACCCCTAGTTCGTTTCCCAGAGTTGGGAGTCTTTATGTTCTGTCTCCCTTTCTGATATTTCCCACACATTTCTTCTCCCTTCCCTTATATTTCCTTTCACTATTATTTATATTCCCCAAATGAATGAGAACATACACTGTTTGTCCTTCTCCGATTGACTTACTTCACTCAGCATAATACCCTCCAGTTCCATCCACGTTGAAGCAAATGGTCACTGTTGTTCTTTTTAAAAAAGAATAACACTATTTATACCCAGGCAGCTAGAAGAATATCAAGTGTGCAAAATGAAGTGTGGTTGTCTGTCTTTCTAGGTGATACACAACAATCTATCTTTTCTCCCTTTATCCTCTTTTCTGCTCATTTCTCTTCATTGGATTTTGTGATACATTTTTTATTGATAATTAAAATTTAAAACTCATAATAAAGATAGCATTTAAAGTTTCCACCACCTAATTCAACTTTAAAAGAATATATTTTAACCCTAAAATATGCTAAGATGTGTCTGATAGCAGGTTACAAATTCTCATGGAATTCTTGTCTAGCAGAATGTTGTGTGATGTGGTGAACTATAGTTTGTTGACAAGGTTGCATGCTAATGTCCTCCTGGGTTGGTACCATAAGACCTTTCCACTATTGCAATCTCTTACATGTCCAGATAACAAAGACAGTCAGCTGGAAGTCAGAGGATGTCAAAGACAAAAAAAAAAAAAGCTTGGTGGCAACAGAGGCACCACTTTACACTTCATATGTTTCAAGAGAGAGGTCAAGGGACCAGCCAATGTAATGACATTTGAACCTTCAGTTTCTAACTGAATATGTTGGTTAAAGTAGGAATATTACTTTTGTTGGGTAGATGTGTCTTGCTATGGTAAGTGGCATGGTCTATCCCAAAAATGTTCTTGTTACAACAAATTATGAGAGGGATAGCTTCCTGAAGTCCTTATATATTTAAAATTATATAATTATTGATATAAGTCCCCCATAGAAATAAATGTGGAGCCTTGTAACCATTACAGAAAATTTTGGACTTTAATGATGCTTTTTGATATCCTAATCTTACCTCAACATATTAGAAGTAACCTAGGATAAACTGCACTTTCTTAAATTAGCAGCTTGACATACTGTGGTAGTCTCAAGCATTTTTCATGGCATTTTATCAGATCTAATTTTCTTGAGTATAGTGTTAAACACAAGTTCCAGTGTTGAGTAACTGACAGAATAGCATTATTGTAAATAAAAATTATCTTAAATTGCAGAGATGGCCACTGTGAAAATAACTACACAATAATTAACAAAACCTCTTACCCAAATTTAATGCACATGAGCAGTATAGTTCTTACCTTACTGGTATCAGTGACTGGTTTGTTTATCAGTTTAAATGATACCACTATGAGGTAAATTTTATAATTCACTTGACCTGTTACCTTTGAAATTTCTTGACTTTTTTCCTCCAAATTTTGCACATAAACTGAGGCTCTATTTCAAATTTTTTTCCTTTTTAAGTAGGCTCCATGCTGGGTATGGAGCCCAATGCAGGGCTTGAACTCGTGACCCTAAGATCAAGACCTGAACTGAGAATGAGTCAGATACTTAAGCAACTGAAACACCCCTCTATTTTTATATCAAACTTCCCCCCCAGATTTTAATAATTCAAAATGCAATGGCACTATACCTACATGCTGCTCATAAATCTGTCTTTCTAGTAGTCAGGCTGGAATTCTTTGCTGGACATTCTTTTTAAGAGGTAGCAAAGGACTTGAGGTTTCCCACCCCGTGTTTCACATGATGGGCTTTGGTCTCAGATAGAAGGTGAGCAATTTATACTTGCAGAGAGAATAGCATAGAAATTGTATTCTTATTACAAATGGAATTCAGTTGATCATCCAGCTCATGTACAGATGTACATACTAGTTCTTCTTGTTGAAATGGAATGGAATACTTATGAATACCATCTTTCAAATGAAGGTGTGAAGGCAGTGTTGTGGCATCTTTCACCTACTATAGAAAGCTAGAAGGAAGGTCACTCCTACTCTAACAACAACAACAAAACCCAGATAATATAAAAAGTCATAAATTTTATTTGAACCTATAGTGAGCTAAGGTTGTAAGGAAGCCATCTAGTTTGAAATCTGAGTAAAGGCAGGTGTCTCCAAGAGAGCACTGGGTTACATGTAACAAGGCATAGGAGGATGGGGTCATTGTTAAATGGATAAGATGAATTCAAGTGAAGTTTTTAACAAATTGTTAAGTACTGAATATGGGCTATCATGAAAGTGTGGACTATATGGGAACTTCAGACACAAGGAGAGTTCAGACCCACTTGCCAGCTCTTCTCCATAGGCCTCTACTGGGTTCTCACAAGAAAGACTGGGAGTGTAACAAAAAAGAGACTGCAGGAGGGGATTGGCTGCCACTGCAGGAAAGGTAAAAATTCCCACTTGGACCCTTTTTCCGTAAGTAACAGAAGCCATAAGTCCTGAGAGAAGGGCACCAACAGGCATAGGATAATTGTAGCTGGTAGATGAAAATAGGAAAAATATTTCCATTCCCAGGTGTAGAGAAAGAAACTATGTTAGGCCCAGACCAACTAGGGAAAGGGAGGATCACTGAGAACCCTGTCTCTAAGACCCAGGAACACAGGGCTTGCCTAAGAATGAAGACAACAGAGAATCCTACTCCCAGCCTCCTATCACCAGGGTTGCTGCACTGAGTAAATAGAAATAACAATCTAATGATGGGGTGGATTGGGGTGGAGTAAGGGAAAGTTTACTTCAGAGATTTAACAGAAACTCTCTCTAAGGTGTAAGAGCTCAAGGAAAGCTTAAAGCTATGGATGGAGCAAGAACATTAAGAAAAATTCTCCTGCAGATCAGTACCATCCTAAACACAAGGTAGAGCTGGAATCATTTGAAAGTCACCACCACAACAAAACCCTGATTGAGCTCAGTTCCTTATTAGATTGATTCACAGACCTCCACCCCATCCAATAACTTAGTAAAGAAAGGTATGCCCATTTCCAAGCATACATACTGTGTATTTTGTCTCCACAATTCTATACACATTGTTTGGAATTCAGTAAAGTATTATGAGACACACATACAAGGGCCAAATAACTCTCTGTCAAGAAACAGACCCAGATTCAGAGATTACCCAGATAGTTGAATCATGAGGCAGGGAATTTAAAGTAACTATAATTAGTATGTTTAAGTCTTGATTGGAAATTGTAGGCAGTTTATTAAGCATGTAGGGAATTTTAGCAGAGATAGAAACTAAAGAGTTAAATGGAAATATTAGAAATTTTAAAAAACCATGGTAACAGAGATGAAGAATGCCTTTAATGGATTCCTCACAAAGGAATAAAGGGATTAGTGAACCTGAAGATATATCATTAGCAATTACTCAAACTGAAACATAAAAGAAAAAATTAAATGGAAATAAAGCAGAGCAAAGGCACATGGATGGCTCAGCTGGTTAAATGTCTGACTCTTGATTTCACTCAGGTCATGATCTCAGGGTCATAGGATCAAGCCCCATGTTGGGCTCCACTCTGAGTGTGGAGCCTCCTTGGGATTCTCATTCTCTCTCCTTCTCTTCAAATGCCCCTCCTTCCCCATCATGCACACACACTTTTTAATAAATAAATAAAAAAATAAATAAATA
Source organism: Canis lupus baileyi (assembly GCF_048164855.1). Taxonomy (NCBI): domain Eukaryota; kingdom Metazoa; phylum Chordata; class Mammalia; order Carnivora; family Canidae; genus Canis; species Canis lupus. The sequence continues at coordinate 29,356,005 of NC_132866.1, forward strand.
AATAGCACAGCAGGAAGATGACAGCCTAGCAGAGTAGGAGGACACTAAGCTTACCTCATCCCAGCCACATCAATGTAAATAGCCCAGATAATGACCTGAGGGATGGCAGAAAAAGCTCTCTACAGCTAAATGTAGAGAAAAGACCACATCGAAGAAGGTAGAAAGGGTAGAGACAGGGTTGAGAGCTAAATGGACCTGTGGTACCTTTCATAAGAAGAAGACTGCTGTGGCCATGGAGAGAGGAGAGAAATAAATTTTTATACCAGGAAGCCCTCATGGGGTAAATTAATTCCCATAACATTTGGGTTCGAAAACCAGAGAGGCCCTTTCTCAAGTTCTTACAATCAGTGGGACTTAAAGCCTGGAACTTTAAAAACCAGCAGGATCATGGGAGAGCTGGGAGCCTGAGAGGAAACTGAATCCCCACCCTTAAACTGTTGCACAGCAAACAGTCCTATGGAGATACAGCATAGAAAGCAATTTGAAAAATGCTAGAAGTATACAGGAAGGGGATTTGTTTACTAATCTCAAAGCATGTGCTGGAGGGACAGGGATCATTGGGAAACTTCTCCAGGAAATGCTGGTGGTCACTATTTCCCTCTCCCACACCAAAGCCTAAACACACAGACACGTGAGGGAATCAGCCTTATGCCAACACTTGATACTGAACTTGCTAATAGCACACTTCACCAACATATTCTCCTATGGACAATTCCCCCATCCAGTCAGGCATCACCTCCAAGTCTCTTCCTGCAGCAGACCCATGAAAATCTTGCTAATACTACAACATATTTATGCAGATCCACCCCCTTCAAACAAGCAGCAATAAGTTCTCTCCCAAGACACTGCAAAATCTGCCCCTCTGTTCTCCTACAGTTCAGTGCTGCTGCATCTTTGGTAAACACCTCATCTGACATGACTTAAGCTCAAGAAAGCCCTAGAGTGACCCACTAACAAGAGAGGGACCAAATCCTGCCCACAAAAGGCAAAGAGTATTGCAGATGACTGAACTGAAGGCAAAAGTGGCTCAGCCATAACAGAGCACATGCAGCACACACAGAAGACTCCACTTGAAGCACCAGGTTCTAGGGGACACTGCACTGCAGGGCATTACATGACCTCTACTTAATAAGGCCAATACTTTCAAAAGCAGGAGATGTAGCTGACTTTCCTGACACATAGATAGAGATGCAGAGAGTTAGACAAAATAAGGAGACAGAGGAATATGTCCCAAATTAAAAAAAAAAAAAAGACAAAATCACAGTAAGAGACCTAAACGAAATGGGGATAATAATATGCTGGATACAGAATTTAAAGTAAATGTCGTAATGATACTCCCTGGACTTTTCTCAAGAGTGGGGGACCTCAGTGAGACCCTAAACAAAGAGATGGAAAACATAAAAAAGAACAAATCAGAGATGAAGAACTCAATAAAAAGTTTAAAAATACATTAGGTGGAATAAGTAGTAGACCAGAGGAAACAGAAAATGGATCAGGGACTTGGAGGACAAAGGAAATGGAGAGGTACAAGGAGGACAAGGTAAATAGGAGAGAGAAAAATAAAAAATGAAAATAGACTTAGGAAAAAAAATAGACTTAGGAAAGTGAGCAACACAATCAAGCGTAATAAGATTCACATTATAGGGATCCCAGAAGGAGGAGAGAGAAGGAAGCAGAAGATTCATTTGAATAAATAATAGCTGAAAACTTCCCAAATCTGGAGAAGGAAACATAAATCCAGGTCCAGGAGACATAGCCCCCAACAATGGCAACCCAAAGAGGTCCACACTAAGACACATGGTCATTAAAATGGCAAACAGTAGTGATAAAGAGAATTTTTAAAGCACCAAGAGAAAACAGTTACATACGAGGGAAACCCCATGAGGCTATCAGATGATTTTTCAGCAGAAACTTTCTAGACCAGAGGAGAATGGCATGCATGATACATTCAAAGTGCTGAAAGGAAGAACCTTCCACCAAGAATACTCTATCCAGCAATGCTATCATTCAGAACAGAAGGAAAAATGAAGTTTCCCAGACAAACAAAAATTTAAGGAATTCATGACCACTAAACCAGCCTTACAAAAAATGTTGAAGGGGAATCTGAGTGGAAAGAAAAGACTATAAGTAGGAGTAAGAAAAGTAGAAAACACAAAAGCAGTAAAAATAAGTATATCTATAAAAATCACCCAACTGACTCATAAAATAAAAGGATGTGAAGTATGACACCATATACCTAAACATGGGTGGAGAGGAGTAAAAAGTGGGTTCAAACTTAAACAACCATTAACTTAATATAGACTGCTATATGCATAATAGTTAATATACAAACCTAATGGTAATCACAAATCAAAGCTCAGTAATAGATATGCAAAAAAATAAAGAGAAAGGAATCCAAGTATATCACTAATGAAAGCCAACTTACCATGGGAGAAGAGAGCAAGGGAAGAATGGAACAGAGCAGGACTACAACAACCATAAAATAAGAAACAAAGTAGCAATAAATATATACCTATCAGTAATTACTTTGAATGTAAATGGACTAAATACTCCAATTAAAAGACATAGGATGATGGCAGGGATAAATAAATAAGACCCATCTGTGTGTTGCCTACAAGAGACTCACTTAAGACCCAAAGACACATGCAGATTAAAAGTGAGGGGATGTTGTATGGAAGTATTGAATCACTATATAGTACACCTGAAACTAATATTATACTATATGTTAACTAACTCGAATTTAAATAAAAACTAAACAAAGAAAAAAAAAAAGAAAATAAAGGGATGGAGACACATTTATCATGCAAATAGAAGTGAAAGGCACATGGGTAGCAATACTTATATCAGACAAAACAGACTTTAAAACAATTGTCACAGTACACTATATAATCATTAAGGGAACAATCCAACAGGAAGATAAAAACAGTGTAATTATTTATGCACCCAACATGGGAACACCCAATATATAAAACAGTTAATAACAAACACAAAGAAAGTAATCTACAATAATAGTAGAGTACTTTAACACCTCATTACATCAGTGGATAGATCATACAAACAAATTCAACAAGGAAACAGTAGCTTTGAATGATGTATGGCCCAGATGGACTTAACAAATATATTCAGAACATTACATCTAATGTTGTGCAGGATACACATTTTTCTCAGGGGCTTATGGAACATTCTCTAGAATAGGTCACATATTAGGCCACAAAACAAGCCAACAAATTTCAGAAGTGTTCTGTAGTTTTCAGGGTATAGATCCTTTACCTCTTTGGTTAGGTTTATTCCTAGGTATCTTATGCTTTTGGGTGCAATTGTAAATGGGATTGACTCCTTAATTTCTCTTTCTTCAGTTTCATAGCACCTGCTTTCTTTTTTTTTTTTCCTGCTTTCTTTACTAGTTGGTTTTGCTTATTTGCTTTCTTATTTTTTTAATAATAAATTTATTTTTTATTGGTGTTCAATTTGCCAACATACAGAATAACACCCAGTGCTCATCCCGTCAAGTGCCCCCCTCAGTGCCCGCCACCCAGTCACCCCCAGCCCCCGCCCTCCTCCCCTTCCACCACCCCTAGTTCATTTCCCAGAGTTAAGAGTCTTCCATGTTCTGTCTCCCTTTCTGATATTTCCTACCCATTTCTTCTCCCTTCCCCTCTATTCCCTTTCACTATTATTTATATTCCCCAAATGAATGAGACCATATGTATGTCCTCCAGTTGACTTCACTCAGCATAATACCCTCCAGTTTCATCCACGTCGAAGCAAATGGTGGGTATTTGTCATTTCTAACGGCTGAGTAATATTCCATTGTATACACATTTGCTTTCTTAATCTTATTTCCTAGGCACACTGTATATTGGACAAGAAATAAGGTAATGTAGGTGTTATTAGATGTGAGTTCTTACATTCACAGAGTTTTTCACTTTGCAAAGCTTACTTCTCCTACATTGCTTCATTCAAGTTTCTCAGAACTCCTTTGAAATGAATATTACAGACGTTATTTTTCCCAGTAGGTAGATGAGAAAACACAAGTTCATCTGAGTATATTAGAATTCAGCTAGTTAGTAATAGACCTGTGCCTCAAATTCAGTTTTTCTACTTTCAAATCTAATGTTCTTTATTTTCCAGCTATATTCTATGAAAAGAAATGAGATTCCCTGATTTTTGTTTTACTATACAGTAATGTCCTGTTATTATGTGACCCACTTATAAGAATCTAATAGTGTCATTAGGTCTGACATTTTCTTGGCATCAAATCTCACATATATAAATTAAAAAACACCAGCAAAATTACATAAATCCTACATATCACTTAAGTCATAGTCTCCAAAACTGTGCATTGGGATAGTAGCCCTATGAAGTTCTCCACAGAAAGGGGTTCTTTGACCAACTAAACTTGAGACTGGCTGTAAATTATGTTCTTATTTCAGAAATTTTCAGTGCTTAGTCTCTGAGAAGCCCTGTAGCAAGAAATTAACATTTTCTTTGTTATGTTTCTTTCAACTCCTTTTGACTAACACAATACCTTTAACATTCTGCAAAACCAGTAACCTGAGGAATACATTTTGAGAACCAGTGAACCAAGGCAAAACATTCTGAGATACAAAGGAATGTATGTAATAACCATGTGGTCCTATATTCATTGATGTGGTACTTGGTTAATGGCCCTCAAAGATATCCACTTCCTATCCACTTCCTATCCACTTCCTCAAAGATATCCTGTCCTATCCAGAACCTGATTGTTAATTTATATGACAAAAGGGAGTTTGCAGATGTGACTAAAGTATCTTGAGATGGGCAGAGTAACCCAGATTATTCAGGTAGGTCCTAAATTGTAATCACAGGTGTCCTTAAAAAGAGAGAGGCAGAGGGAGATTTAACACAGAAGAGAAAATAGGGTATGTGACCATGGAAGCATGAGGTTGGACTGCAAGGAAGTGGTCATGAACCCAGGAGGGCAGGCAACCTCCAGAAGCTAGAATAGGCAAGGGAACAGATTTTCCTCAGAGCCTCCAGGAGGAGCCAATTCTGCAAGCATCTTGACTGTGGCCCAGTAAAACTGACCTCCAGAACTATAGAAGAATACATTTGTATTGTTTTAAGCCCCTAAATTTGTGATAATTTGTTTTAGCAAAATTAGGAAACTAATATGGATGACTTGGAAAAGCAGGATATTAGAGAGTTAGTACTAGTCTTAGCCTAGAGGAGGACAGGCAGGAAAATATTGACCAAGCTTTGGGTCCAGATGTAATGTTTTAAATTGGGTTCTGGATATACCTCACCCCAATTCCACTTTATATCACCCCTTTATAGATTCTCTCATAAAAATGCCTGCCTTTTAGACTAGTGATCTTTCCCCCACATTGGATGGTATATGGAAAGCATTTTGCACAATTATCAATATTAACATAAGCAAAATAAATAATTTTATAAGGATACTTATAGATTCATCTGAGACTTAGTCACCCTATTACAAGGAATCCTTAAATCCATATGGCCATTGAATATTGTCTATGTATTAAATAAAGAATGTTCTCATATAAATGTGAGAATTAAGTTTTGAATATATGCATTCCTATGAACACACTGAATTCTGAGAGGCTTTTTATTATTATACATTTTCTCAAAGAACAGAACTAAAGGCTACTTGGGTTTATATCTTAGCTTGGCCTCTTGCTAGTTGCTTGACTTTGGCCAAGTTCTTTAACTTTTCCACACTTGAGATAACTCATCAGTAAAATGAATAGATCAATATTACCTCATCGCCTTATTGACAGATTAAATGTGTGTGTGTGTATGTGTGTATACACTTGGTACAAAATATTGATCATGGAGCCTAGTTTATAGCTAGTCCTCAAACATGTCAGCTATTATTAATCACATAGTTAATTCTTTTTTTATTTTATTTATTTATTTATTTATTTATTTATTTATTTATTTTAAATAAACACTGAGGTATAATTACTTCTTGGGTCTTCCTTTTTTTTTTTTTAAATTTATTTATGATAGTCACAGAGAGAGAGAGAGAGGCAGAGACACAGGCAGAGGGAGAAGCAGGCTCCATGCACCGGGAGCCTGACGTGGGACTCGATCCCGGGTCTCCAGGATCACGCCCCGGGCCAAAGGCAGGCGCCAAACCGCTGCACCACCCAGGGATCCCTAATTCTTTTTTTAAAAAAAGATTTTATTTATTTATTCATGAGAGACACAGAGAGAAGGAGAGGCAGAGACGCAGGCAGAGGGAGAAGCAGGCTCCATGCAGGGAGCCTGACGAGGGACTTGATCCGGGGGCTCCAGGATCAGGCCCTGAGCTGAAAGCCGTGCTAAACTGCTGAACCACCCAGGCTGCCCAATCACATAGTTAATTTTTAATAAACATCCACTGGTACCCATAGCTCTGTTGGTATTCAACTTATAGTACTGGTTTCCTATTATGAAAACTCTTAAAAACCATAGACCTTTGCAGTGACCCAGTGGCTGTTTACCAAGAATTGGTCTGCAGTATCACTTTAGCTGCTTAGAAAGAACAAATTTCTCTTCTATGTAATTATTTTTATAAAACTTTGACCTTTTGCTTTTTAACAAAATATTAATTACAGTGTGGCATAAATAACAAATATAATGAATAGTGTATTCCATATTTATTCCTCCTGTGCTTTTCAAATTAAAATTCCAGTTGGTTAAACTTTAGTATATAAAATTCAGTTTATAGATTCCAATTAAAACATGATGAAGTCTTCCAGATCCTTTACCCTTCATATATATATATATTTTTTTTTTTTTTAAATTCAATTTGCCTTTACCCTTCTGAAATATATCCTAGAAATGACTCCTTTTGGGGCCCCTTTTCTAGAAGAGAGGCCAGTTAAAAAAAATAAGAGTAAGCAAACAGAAACTTTCTTGTTAATGACAATGCATTAAGTAAAATTGAATTTTTTAGGAAAAAAAATCTCATTCTAAAGGATCAGTGGTCCTCAATATCAATAGATTTATAGAAAAAAATTTATTGGATGCCACACTTTTTGTCAGATTTAAGTCTATTTCCTACTTAAACATTACTAAACTGTTTTGTTTCTCACATTTCCTTTAACTGCTTTCATTAGAAAAACACATAGAAAACAAATGACTGCTACTTAACAAATGTCTATTAATGTTTTCAAACTAAGCAAGCCTTCCTAAGATAAATACTAAACTACATTACCACTCCTATTAGCAAATGGTTTATCCATTTCTTAAATTACTTATGTATTCTCCTTACCCAGATTCAGTTCTTATTCACATTTTTCTTTTAAAAACAGATTTACTGAGATATGATTGATATAAAATAAACAGTATATACCTAAAGTATTTGATTTGATGACTTTTGACATATATGTACTATATATTATATATACACACACCCAAAAAACTATCACCACAATCCAGATAGTGAACATATTTAGCACGCCCAAAATTTGTCTTATGTCCCTTCATATCCCATTTGTTTGAATGGGCCATTCATTTTCTACTGCTTGGCCACTGCATTTTTGTCAAAAATCAGTTTTTCATATATGTCTAGGTTTATTTCTTCACTCCATTCTGTTCCATTTATGTTTTGTCTTTATGCCAATGCCACTGTCCTGGTTACTGTCCTTATTACTGTAGCTTTAAAATAATCCTTGAAATCAAATGGTGTTAGCCCTCCAACTTTGTTCTTCTCTTTCAGAGATGTTTGGCTAATTTAGTTCCTTTGCATTTCCATATGAATTTTATTTTATTTTTTTTAAGATTATTTATTTATTTATTCGTAGAGATGCAGAGAGAGAGAGAGAGGCAGAGACACAGGCAGAGGGAGAAGCAGGCTCCATGCAGAGAGCCCGATGTGGGACTGGATCCAGGGTCTCCAGGATCATGCCCTGGGCTGCAGGCGGCGCTAAACCGCTGCGCCACCGGGGCTGCCCTCCATATGAATTTTAGAATCAGCTTATATCTTTCTGCAAAGAAAAGATTGTTAGGATTTTGGCTGGGATTCTGTTGAGCATATAAATTGATTTGTGGAATAGTCACAGCTTAACAATATTGAACATCCCGATTCAGTAACTATCTCTCTATTTATTAAGGTCTTCCTTAATTTCTCACAGCAATATATTATAGTTCCAGTGCACAGAATGTTTGTATATTTTTGTCAGAGTTATCCTGTTGTGGACTGAATTCATATGTTGAAGCCCTAACCCCAATGTGACTGTACATAGAGGGCATTTAAGGTAATAATTTAGGTTAAATTAGGTGGTAAAAATACAGCCCTAATCCACTGGGAAGAAATAACAGGAATGTGCACGTACAGAGGAAATGCTATGTGAGAACATAGTGAGAATGTGGCTGTCTGCAAGGCAGGAAAACAGGTATCACCAGAAACCGACTCTGCTGCTGCCTTTACCTTAGACTTCCAGCTTTCAGAACTATGAGAAAATAAATGTCTGTTGTTTAAGCCACCCAATCTGTGGCATTTTGTTATGGCAGCCTGAGCATACCAATACATATCCATAAATATTTCATATTTTTGGTAATATTTTAAATGTTACTTAAAAAATTTTAATTTTCAGTTGTTCATTGTCAGCATGTTTAGAAATAACATAGTTTTTAAATATTGATTATGTATCCCATAAATTTGCTAAAGTCACTTTTTCTAGCAGGGTTTTTTTTTTAATATCCTATTGAATTTTTTACACAGGTATATTATCTGTGAATAAAGACAGTTTTACTTATTCATTTCCAATCTAGATGCCTCTTATTTCTTTTTATTTGCTTAATCAACTGTTTAGAATCTCCAGTACTATGTTACATAGAAGTTATAAAAGCAGATATCCTAGTCTTGTTTCTGTTTATTTTTTTTAAAAGATTTTATTCATTCATGAGAGAGAGAGAGAGAGAGAGAGAGAGGAACACAGGCAGAGGGAGAAGCAGGCTCCATGCAAGGAGCCCGATGTGGGACTCGATCCCAGGACTCCAAGATCACACCCTGGGCCAAAGGCAGGTGCCAAACCACTGAGCCACCCAGGGATCCCCTCTTGTTTCGGTTTAAAAGAAAAATATTCATTCCTTCATCATAAGTATATTGCTAGCTAGGTTTCTTATTAATGCTCTTTATCAAGTTGAGAAAGTTTCTATTCCTAGTTTGTTGAGAGTTTTTAACTAGAGTAGATGTCAAATGCTTGTTCTGTGTCTATTGAGATAGTATCATTTTTCTTTTTTAGTTTGTTAATGCAGTAAATTTTATCAATTCATCTTCAAATGTAAAACTAGCTCAGCATTCCTGGGCTAAACTCTCCTGGTTCATGATGTATTATCCATTAATTCAAAATGATTTTGAATCAAATTTATTTTTTTTGTTTTTGTTTTTTGTTTGTTTTTGTTTTTCTTTTTTTTTGAATCAAATTTAATTCAAAAACTAATTTGCTAAAAATATGTTTGGAATTTTTGAATCATGTTCATGAGAAATATCATAAAGTCTGTATTTTTCTTATATTGTCTTTGTTTTGATATCAGGATAATTCAGGCAGGCCTCACAGAAAGAGTTGGGAAGTACTCTCTCCTTTTCTATTTTCTTGGATAGTTTGTCACAATTTCTTCCTTAAATGTGGGTAGAATTTGCTAATGAAGCCATCTGGATCTGGAATTTTCTAGGTAGAAAGGGTTTATTTTAGCTACAATTTTAATTTCTTTAACAGATATAAAGCTATTTAGGTACTCTGAACGAGATGCCTTGATCTCTCCAGACTTTTCTCTTCATTTCCTCAAATTGAAAAGTCTATCAGGTTCCCTCTCACTTTTTCCTCTTTGTGCCCTTGTGTAGGATCTATTATTTGTAGAACTTGTAGTGACATTACCTATTTCTTAATACTAGCAATTAATGTCTTCTCTCTTTTCCTCTAATTTATCTGACTTGAGGTTTATCACTTTTATTGATATTCTTAAAATTAATTACTTCGATTTTTTTATTTTATTGACTCTACTTTGATCTTTATTATTATCTTCTAGTTATTTTTCTTTAATTTTCTCTGATTTCTCTTGTTTCTTAAGGTAGAAGATGAGATCTAATCTAGGCATTTAATGCTATACATTTTATCCTAAGCACTTCTTTAGTGTCGTTCCATAAGTTCTCATGTTCTGTTTTTATTTTCATTCAGTTGAAAATACTTTGTAATTTTTCTGTCTCTGCACACAGATGTTATTTATGTATGCATTTATTTTTAAAGATTCTATTCATTTATTCATGAGGGACAGAGAGAGAAAGAGAGAGAGGCAGAGACACAGGCAGAGGAAGAAGCAGGCTCCACGCAGGGAGCCAAATGTGGGACTTGACCCGGGGACTCCAGGATCACACCCTGGGCGGAAGGTAGGTGCCAAACCATTGAGCCACCCAGGGATCTCCCAGACTTCTTTTTTAAATATTTTATTTATTTATTCATGAGAGAGAGAGAGAGAGAGGCAGAGACACAGGCAGAGGGAGAAGGAGGCTCCATGCAGAGAGCCCAACGTGGGACTCTATCCCCGATCTCCAGGATCACACCCAGGGGTGATGGTGATGCTAAACCGCTGAGACATCCGGGCTCCCCAGACTTTATTTTTTAAAGCAATTTAAGGTTCATAGCAAAATTAAGTGGAAAATACAAAGTTCCCATATACTCCCAGCTCCCACACAGGCACAGCTTGCTTCACCATCAAAGTCCCATTTGTTATAATAGATCAATCAACATTGACACATCATTCTGAAACCAAACTCAGTAGTTTACATTAGAGTTCACTTTTGATGTTGTAGTTCTATGGGTTGTGGCAACTATATAGTAACATGGTCCGCTATTATAGTCTATAGAATAACGTGGTCTGCTATATGTCCTATAGAATTATTTCACTGCCCTAAAAATCTGCTGTGCTCCACCCATTCATCCTTCCCTGGTCTTTTTATTGTCTCCATATTTCTACCTTTTCCAGAATGTCAATATTTGGAATAATACAGTACATATACTCTTTTTGGTTGGCTTAGTAATATGTATATAAGGTTTGCCTATGCCTTAGTGGTTTCATAGCTCATTGCTTTTTAGCACTGAATAATATTCCATTGTCTAAATGTACCACAGTTTATATATTCACCTATTGAAAGATATCTTGATTGTATCCAAATTTGAGCAATTATGAAAAAAACTGATATAAGCATCCATGTGCAGGTTTTTGTGTGAAAGTAAGTTTTAAGTTCATTTGAGTAAATACCAAGGAGTGCAATTGCTGGATTGTATGTTATTAAAAATTTTAAATTTTGATTCCAAATGTTTATGATTTTTCTAAGGGTCTTTCTAGTATTTATTTATCTATTTATTTATTTATTTTTTATTTAAAATCAGTTAGCCAACATATACTACATTGTTAGTTTCAGGTACAGTGTTCAATAATTTATCAATTGTATATAACACCCAGTGCTCATCATATCACATGTTTTCCTTAATGCCCATCACCTAATTATCTATTGCAACCCCTCCAGCAACTCTCAGTTTGTTTCCCAGAGTTAAGAGTCTATTGTGGTTTGTCTCCCTCTCTGATTTCTTCCCATTGTTTGCCCTCCCTTCCCCTACGATCCCCTGCATGGTTTCTTATATTCCACATATGAGTGAAACCATATGATAATTGTCTTTCCCCAAACGACTTATTTCTTTTTTTTTAATTTAATTTAATTAATTTATTTTTTAAATTATTTTTTTATTGGAGTTCAATTTGCCAACATATAGCATATCACCCAGTGCTCATCCCATCAAGTCCCTCCCTCCCTGCCCATCACCCAGTCACCCTAACCCCCCACCCACCTTCTTTTCCATTACCCCTGTTCGTTTCCAAGAGTTAGTCTCTCATGTTCTATCACCCTCACTGATATTTTCCACTCATTTTCTCTCCTTTCCCCTTTAATCCCTTTCACTATTTCCCAAATGACTTATTTCACTCAACATAATAACCTCCAGTTCCATCCCCATCAATGTAAATAAGTATTCATCCTTTCTGATGGCCGAGTAATGTTACATTGTATATATATATATATATATATATATATATATATATATATATATATACAGAGTTTCCATTATCACATCTTCTTTATACATCTTTATATATTCATCTGTCGATGGACATCTTGGCTTTTCCCAAGATTTGGCTATTATGGACATTGCGGCTATAAACATTGGGGTGCAGGTGCTGCTTTGGATCACTACATTTTTGGAGTAAATACCCAGTAGTGCAATTACTGGGTCATAGGGTAGCTCTATTTTCAACTTTTTGAGGAACCTCCATACTGTTTTCCAGAGTGTCTTCACCAGCTTGCATTCCCACCAACAGTGTAAGAGGGTTTCCCTTTCTCCACATCCTTGCCAACTTCTACCATTTCCTGACTTGTTAATTTTAGCCATTCGGACTGGTGTGAGGTGGTATCTCATTGTAGTTTTGATTTGTATTTCCCTGATGCCGACTAATTTGAACATTTTTTCATGTGCCTATTAGCCATCTGGATGTCTTCTTTGGAGAAATGTCTGTTCATGTCTTCTGCTCATTTCTTGACTGGATTATTTTGTTTTTGGGTGTTGAGTTTGATAAGTTCTTTATAGATCTTGGATACTAGCCAAGATATATCATTTGCAAATACCTTCTCCCATTCCTTAGGTTGCTTTTTAGTTTTGTTGACTGTTTCCTTTTCTGTGCAGAAGCTTTTAATCTTGATGAAACCCCAATAGTTCATTTTTGTTTTTGTTTCCCTTGCATTTGGAGATATGTCTAGCAAGAAGTTGCCACAGCCAAGGTGAAAGAGGTTGCTACCTGCGTTCTTCTCTAGGATTTTGATGGATTCCTGTCTCATATTTAGGTCTTTGATCTATTTTGAGTTTAGCTTTGTGAATGGTGTAAGAAAGTGGTCCAGTTTCATTCTTTTACATGTGGCTGTCCAATTTTCCAGCACCATTTATTGAAGAGACTATCCTTTTTCCACTGGATATTCTCTCCTGCTTTGTCAAAGATTTGTAGACCATAGAGTTTCTGAGTTCTTTGTTTTGTTCCAATGATATATGTGTCTGTTTTTATACTGGTACCATACTGTCTTGATGATTACAGATTTGTACTATAGCTTGGAGTCTGGTATTGTGATATTACCAACTTTGGTTTTCTTTTTCAACATTCCCCTGGCTCTTCAGGGTCTTTTGTGGTTCCATACAAATCTTAGGATCATTTGCTCCAGCTCTGTGAAAAATGTCAATGGCATTTTGATAGGGATTGCATTGAATGTATAGATTACTCTGGGTAGCATAGGCATTTTAACAACCAAAGTTGTTAAACACTTTTTCATAAATTATTGAGAGAATAGTATTGAAATCTCTGACTAAAATTATGCATTTATACATTTCTTGTCATTCTGTCAGTTTTTACTTCATGCACCTTGAAGCTCTGTTATTAGATGCATAAATATTTAGGATAATTCCTTTTTCTTGACTTATTTACCTCCTTATCACTATAAAATAACTATCCCTGTTAATATTCTTTGCTCTGAAATCTTTGTGTTTGTAAATATAACCACTCTTTTTTGACTACTGTTAGCATGGTGAAATTTTGCCCATTCTCTTGCTTCTAGTATATTTGTTTCTTTATATTTAAAATGCAGTTCTGGTAGACAATATATGGTTTATCCTGCTTTTTTATCCACTCTGATAATCTTTGCTTTTTAATCAAGGTGTTTAGAGAGTTTATATTGATTATTGATATGTTTAGGTTTGAGTCTGCCATTTTATTTGTTTTCTATGTGTCCCGTCTTTGCTTTACCCTTTTTCACTACCTTTTGCATTAATTGATTTTTTATGATTCCATTTTGTTGTCCTTATTGGCTTATAAACTGTTATTCTGTTTTGTTATTTTTGTGATTGCTTTTAAGGTTTAAAGTATACATTTTAACTTCTCATAGAATACCTTCAAGTGACATCATACCATTTTATGTGTAGTATTAAGAAGCTTACAGTAGTATACACCCATTTGTCCTCTCTTAGCCTTTGTATCACTGTTGTCATGCATTTTACTTTTTTAATGCACTTTATTTAAAAAAAAAAGATTTATTTATTTATTTATTTATTTATTTATTTATTTATTCATGAGAGACACAGAGAGAGAGAGGCAGAGACACAGGCAGAGGGAGAAGCAGGTTCCATACAGAGAGCCCGATGTGGGACTCGATCCCAGGACTCCAGAATCACCCCTAGGTCAAAGGCAGGCTCTAAACTGCTGAGCCACCCAGGCGTCCCTGCACTTTACTTTCACATATCATAAACCCCACAATACATTGCTATTATTTTTGTCTTAATAGCAAATTATTGTTTAAATATAGTTAAATCATTAAAAATATTACATATCTATTCCTATGTTCCTCATTTCTAGTACTCTTTATTCTTTTGTATAGATCCAAATTTCCATCTGCTATTATTTTCCTCTTTCTTAAGAACATTATTTAACATTTTGTGTATTTTAGGTCTGCTGATAATGAATTATTTGACCTTTTACATATCTGTCTTTATTTCACTATTTTTTGAAAGTTATTTTGGCCAGCTATAAAATTCTATATTGACAGGGTTGTTGGTTTTTGAAAATTATTTTTAAAATACTTTAAAGATGTTGTTCCCATCTTCTCACTTGCATTGCTTCCAATGAGAAATCTGAAGTCTTTGCTTCTCTGAATGGAACATGTATTTTTTCCTTCTGGCTGCTTTAAACATTTTCTCTTTAAAAATTTTTTTTAAGTTTTTATTTAAATTCCAGTTAATTGGGGCACCTGGTTGGCTCAGTTGGTAAAACATGTAACTCTTGATCTTCAGGTTGTGAACTCAGGCCCACGTTGGGTATAGAGATTACTTAAAAATAAAATGAATTCCAATTAGTTAACATATGGTATTATATTAGTTTCAGGTGTACAATATAGTGATTGAGTATTTCCATACATCACCTCGTACTCATCACAATTGCACTCCTTAATCTCCATCACCTACTTAACCCATTTCCAACCTACCTCCTCTCTGGTAACTATCAGTTTGTTTCCTATTGTTAAGAGTCTATTTCTTGGTTTGCGCCCCCCCCCCCATCTTATTTTCTCTTTGCTTTTCTGCTTTGTTTCTTAAATTCCACATATGAGTGAAATCATGCTATTTGTGTTATCGTTACTTTTGAGCAATTTGATTATGATGTGCCTTCATTTAGTTTTCTTTGTTTCTTATGCTTAGGTTTCTGCAAGACTCTTGGATCTGTGATTCTGTAGTTTTCATCATTGGAAAGTTTTCATCCATAATTTCCCCAAATAATTTTATACCCTTCTCTATTACTTTTGAGATTTGAATTATATGTATATTAGGTTTCTTGGAATTGTCCTGCATCTCACTGAGTATCTTTTCATTTTTTTGGATCCTTCTTTTCTCTGTGTCTTACTTTGGGTCATTTTCAGTATTACCCCTTCAAATTCATTAATATTTTTTCCTGAGTTGTCTAATCAATTGTTAATCCCATCCAGTATACTTTTAATCTCACACATTGTAGGTTTTATCTCTAGAACTTGATTTGGTTCTGTTTTGTATCTTCCATATCCCTATTAACTTTCTAAAGTATAGAATACAATTACAGTAATTGTTTTAAGGTTCTTTTTTTATTCTTCCAATTCTAATATACCTGTCAGTTTTGGTTTGGTTTTGCTTAACTGATTATTTTTCTTGTATTGAGTTGTGTTTTCTTGCCTCTTTGCATACCAGATAATCTTTAACTGCATGCCAGAGACTGTGAATCTTATCTTGTCAGGATCTATATGCTTTTACATTCTTATATATTGTTTTGAGCTTTGTTTAGGGATAGAGTTAAATTACATGGAAACCGTTTGATGTGCTCATGGCTTGCTTTTATGATTTGGTAGGAGCAATGTTCAGTCTAGGGGTAATAATCTACATAATTGAGGCACTTCAGACTCATCTGTGTACTCTATTTAATGTGCTGTGAGTAATGAGTCTTTTCAGTCTGGCTGGTGGAAATTAGCACTATTCTCAGTCTTGGTGAGCATCAAGCACACTGTTCCCTGTAATTTTTTTTATGGTTCTTTCCATGGCCTCAGGTAGTTTCTTCATACAAATATGCTGAATACTTGAGGAAGACTCTTCAGATATCCAGGGCTAGGTCTCCCTGCATCTCTCTACCCTCTGGCACTCTGAACTAGGTCTCTCCAGATTCTCATCTTCATCTCTTCAAATCAAGGAGTCTTCCACTCTGTGTCATAGCATATAAACCCTCTTCAGGCAGAAAGATGAGAAATTATAGTGCCCACCTTATTTGTTTCTTATCTGTCAGAGTTCACTATCCTTTTTGTCTGATATCCAGTGTCTTAAAAGTCATTATTTCATGTATTGAGACTGGTTCTTATACTTCATGTTGGCTGGAAGGAGAAATCTTTCACATTTTCTTTTTTTTTTTTTTTTCACATTTTCTTTAAACTACAGTTAGTGACTTACTAATTTGGAAATATCTTAGGAATCAGCCAGCACACCTTCTGTTTTTTAAATCTTTAGTTTTATTTTCTTTTTGTGGCCACCTGGATTAAATTGATTCTTCCAATTGAGAAGAGAAAGTTCTCGACTACGATTCACATCTTAATTCTTGTCCTAACTAGGGGTACAATTGTTGGGTGTCAGTTGAAATTACCTTTTATTAATCTTTTTAACATCAACATTTTATGCATCTGTTCTCCCATGACAATAGTCATAAATTGTTTTGGTAACAGTTTGTGAAGATAATAGTAGTAAAAAAATTAGTTTGACGTAATTAAATATGATTGCTGCCTACTAAAATTACCCAATGGTGGAACCTGCTCTCACATATACTCTCAGTTGTTGAAGAAAGAAATGATCTGAGAACCATAATTTTTTAAATTCCTTGGATTATTAGGAAATGAAAATTATAAAACATTTATAAGTATTGTTAAATAATATGCATTTGATCAGTAGTGTTCAAAATTACTCTAAAACCAAGCCAACATGTTGCGTGCACTGCGGCAACATGATCAGGGTCCTGAGGATAAGGGGATGAGAAAAATGAAAGAAAAGTAAAGAGATGGGGACAGGAAGGACACAGTGGATGATGTCCAAGCAGTGCCAGCTTTATTCAAGGTTTTACAATATTTTATAGCATGAGCAAAACAAAGCCAAGAAGGTGTTTATTTTTAGCAGGTTTGTGAAACCCTCCAAAGTTCCCTTTTCTCAGCATGCAAGACAGACTCACAGGTGCCAGAAGACCTTGGTAAATAGATAAGCTTGTTGCTCCAGATGTGCATACTTCAAAGGAACATTAGGTATGGTAAACAGACCAGCAAGGACAGCACAGACCCTTATTTTCATTTATGACCAGGTCAGAATAAGTTGTATCTATTGTGTTATGTGGGCGATCACATACATGCGAGCCCTGAGAACCATTGCTCAAGCCCTTTCTCAAGCGTCTACCAACTATTCACCCTTTAGGCTCCCGAGCCTTTTGAGTGAATGAGGGACTCAAGTCCGGGCCTGGTTTGGTTCAGTTACTCCAGCTAGTTCGTGGTCGCCCACACCAACATTTTCCAGGCTTAGTCAAATAATGAGTGTCAAAGGAAAAAAACCTGGCCATTTATACAGCAGCTTTTCCTGATGCAGAATGCATGGTTTTGACATTGTTATTCTTTAGGGGCAACTTGTATTAGTGGGTATCCTATTGGCTGGCCTGGGAAATGTACCATATATAGTGTTTTTACACAGTCCTCAAGTAGGTTTAGTGAATCTGACAAACTGGGTAAATTTATTTAGTCTCTTATAGGTTTACTGTCTTTATAAAAATGATAATAATAATAATAATATCCATCTTAGTGTAGGGATTAAATAAGATAATTCCTTAGTCCATGCATCCTCAATAGCCACAATATAGCCCCCAAGAAAAGTTAGTTTTTACCAGAATATGTGTAAAAAAACTTAGATATTACAATGGTTTGTGCTCCTCCAAAGGGCTACAGTGATAAAGCAGGTATAAAGTATATGTGTAGTATTAAAATTTCATGGAGGAGGGAGGGTGATTAAAAAAACCAAATGCCCTAAAGGGCTCCTGGGGGAGATAATAAGAAGAAAAAGTTGAGAATCACTACCTTAGTCTAATGTTTAACCATTATCATTAATTTGGCTTGGTTGATTGATTAGAACCCAGGGTGCATTTTCTGTGTGAGATTAGTCTTATAAATCAGTGGTTCCTAACATGTGGACCTCTGGTTTCTAGGAACCTCAGAATTAGAAGAGGTTTTTTAATCCATTTACATACTAATTATTACCTGTAGGCTAAATAAATTTTATGTTTTGCATAGTGCATATAATTTCTCAATTATGTATGTATTTATTAATTATATATATCAAATATATATTTATTATGGTGATAAGAACTGAAATTCATTTAAAAGTTTTAAGTTCATAACATCTTTTTTTCATTATGTATTTTCTCAACTTAATAGATTCTTAAAAATCCAACTACCATTTTTTTTAAAGATTTTATTTATTTATTCATGAGAGACACAGAGAGAGAGAGAGATAGAGAGAGGCAGAGACATAGGCAGAGGGAGAAGCAGACTCCTCACATGGAGTCTGATTCAGGACTTGATCCTGGACCCCAGGATCACACCCTGAGCCCAAGACAGACAATCAACCACTGAGCCACCCAGGCGTCCCCAACTACCTTTATTTGAGAGCTCAGATGTTCTTCTATTAGAAAAAACTCTTATAAGGTCAGTAAGCACATGAAGGAGAGTTAGGTTTTTTAGGCCTGCACTAAAGACCTATTTAACCCATAAGGTAGCTGAGCTGTCTTACCGATTGTTGGCTTGAATACCTCTGACACAGACCCCTTCTAAACTTGAAGCAGAAGGGTATTGAAGAAGAGGATGCTGGCTATAAGTTTCCTCTACTGGTTATCCTTTAGTGGCAGTGGGCAGGGTGAGTAAGAGGAGACAAGAAGCAGCAACTGTATATGTATATATATATATATATACATGGTAATTTACAGGACAAATCTTCCTAAGTTGGGAAATAAATTTAAAAATTATATACATACATATATACACACATACACATACATACATTCATATAAACACAAGCACATCTGTGTGTATATATATGTGTGTGTGTGTGTGTGTGTGTGTGTGTGTATTTAATCAGGTTTATTCCTGTTTCCTAGCCTATGGAATTACTGACAAGATCTCCCAGAAATAATGTCAGTGATTTGGGCATTGGAATTTCCTAGATCCTAACTGCCTTGTTATTTCCTCTCCCATAATTTTTTTCCCAAAGCTTAGGTCTCATTGCCTGTGACTTTTTGTGGGAACCAGTAGTCAACAAAGATTCTGTCTTTTCCTTCTCTTCAACTGCTGTCACATATTTCATTCCTTGGGGGAATCAAGGATTTTCCTTTCCACTTATATATTTTTAAAAGATTTTATTTATTTATTTGAGAGGAGAGAGAGAGAGCGTGCGCAAAGTGAGGGGGTAGGCAACAGGGGAGGGAGAAGCAGACTCCCCGCTGAGCAGGGAGCCCAATGTGGGGCTCAATCCTGGGACTCCAGGATCATGACCTGAGCCAAAGACAGGCATTTAACAGACTGAGCCACCCAGGTGCCCCTCCTTTCCACTTATAGCAACATTGTTTCCACCTCTTGTCCCAAGAATCCTAATGAGGCCTTCTTGATAGTTATCTCTTGCTTGCTCTACTCTTTTGGGACTTGGTGCACAATGCAGGTGTTTTGTTTAAAATTTTTCTCTAGGGATTCTGCTCTATTTTGTAAGCAATAATGTATCTTTCCACAATCATTCTCCCACAGGCATAGGCAAGAATAACTGTAGATTCTAAACTGACGATCTGATGATAGCATTAAGTAGCATTAAGTTGAATAATATGAAATTTGTCATCCACATATTAATAGGAGGTTAAACAACACCAAGAGATGGGACAAATATTATTAGCCCCATTGGACAGATCAGAGAAGTTAAATAACAAGTCATAGTTTTAGTAAGTGGAAGTAACAGGACTTCAAAGCAGACTTTCTGAATACCAAGTAGAGATTTTTTTTTTTTAAATTTCCAAGAATTGACATTTGGAATTATGAGACCTTTAGGTCTGACCAATTTGAAAATCATGAGTAAAGCCCCTTAAATTCCTACCTCTCTATTTTTTTCTCTCTGGAGGCCAGCTTGCTGCTGCTTCTCTTGGGCTTCCATGGTGTCAGCCCGATTTCCAGTACCCTTAGAGCTCTGGTTGCAGAGTGCTAAAGATGTCACTTGCTCCACCCTATGTTATAGCTATCTGAGCCTTGGATCCAGCCCAGCCAGTACCCCTGTTAAGGAGTCAAATGGAACACTTTCTTGATATGTCTGCTAACCAGTACTTAATTAGGAGTACATAATTAATTTTTTTTTTCAGTTTAAGCATGGGTTTCTACCTTGATATCATACTGGACAATTCATTATCCTTGTCCACACTAGAGAGCTTGTGTTTCAAAGGTTCACCCCTGTATATGATATTTAAATTATAGGACATCTTGTAGTCATAAGTAAAGTAGCCACATTGTTTACCAGTGGTGGCTCTAGCATCAACCTGCAATGTTGAAATATGGCCCTCTAAGTCCTCTTTCCAAAATCCCCCTCTTGATAGTGCCAGGATCATTATCTTTTGGTTGTCCAGTGATTCTCTGATATGATCACCCTCATAGGTTTGTCCTCTCCTCTTCCTCCAGATTTTTTCTTGGCCTTGTATCCATCAAAATTTATCTTCACATTATGTCAACAGGCAGATATTGAATGCTGATTGCTTCAAGGCCTATTTTGCTCTAGGTGTAATTGATGAGCTAGTAAGTAATACAGTACTAATATATGAAAATGCATGGATGAATTAGCATTTATTTCAGTATGGTCTCCCAAGCCAAATTGTACTCTGTGTCCTAGATGTTCTGTTGTGGTGTGCCAGAGGTCCTTTGGAAATGGAAGAATTCTAGATCTTTCTGTTTCTCACCTCTCCAACCCCCACTGCTTCAATCACAAGTTGCAGTTTTGTCTGTTTTATAATTGGGATCTCCATGAGGATTTAAATAAAATATTGAGTGAATAAAAAAGATTGAAGAAGGTCTTAACCCCAAAGAGATATGAATGCTGGGACTTCTGTTTTTCTGGCTAGATCTTATATGATGAAAAGAGCTTATTTAAGCTCCCTCACAGCATCCCCTCATGTTGTATTGGCCATATTTAAGGCTTGGTTGAGATGATTATGTGGGTCAGAGAATTTCTTGATTATCACTTTCCTAGAACAGCAAATGAAACCAAGCTTCCTACCTTTCATAATGAGAATATTTTAATATCTTTACCAGCTGATGAATTTTCTTCAGTAGAATATTTTGTTTAATATCAGAAGCTAGCTGCTCTACTTTAATCCATTCAACCAAAATGGATTTATAAAGTAACTATTGAGTATGATATAGTGAACTGTAGTTTTATGCCCTCAATGGGCCCAAAATTCACATTTTGTTTGTCTGTGCATGTGGGGGATGGGGAATGGGGTCGTATAAATTAGAATACAGAGTAAAGAATACTTTCATAGATGGGCAAAGGGCTGATAAAACAATTAATATAGTTATTTGAACTTCTGAGCATAGGGAATCTATGAGAAAGGTTTCATGAAGATGCTGGCATTTAAATTAAATCTTAAATATTGGAAGACTTTCAAAAGTTAAAAAGGGGATATAGCTTGTGGTTTGTGGATAATAGCACAATATTCAAGATTGTGCTAGATTGCCAGGGTTTATATCCTGACTCTAACACCTACCAAAATTATTAGTTGGAGCCAATATTTAACTTCTTGTGGTCTCAATTTCCCCACTTGTAAATGGGCATATTCATAGTAACTATTTCATTGAGTTACTGTGAAGTGTAAATAAAGAGTGCATGTGCAATACTTACCTTGAAAACGCTCAATTTTTAAGTCATAAATGTTAGCTGAATTTTTTTTAAGTTTTTTTGTTGGGGGGAGGATATTCCAAGTTGTCTGAACAGCATAAGCAAAGTTAGGAAACTATGACTGAAAAGTTTGCTCTGATATTCAATGCTTCCATAACTGGAATGCCACCAGGCAGGCATGGACTTGCGGAAGCTATTAACACCATAGCACAATCACATTTTAAATAATATCGCTTTTTGCCAGCCAACTTGGGAATGTAATATTCATTTATAATGAGGACCAGCAATTTTTTCTGTAAAGGGCCAAATGAAGTGTGAGTGTATTGTTTTAGGTTTGTGAGAGATAGAGTCTCTGTTGTAACTGCTGCTATAGATGAAAGCAGCCTTAGACAATACATAAACACATGGTTGTGGCTATATTCTAATAAAACTTTTATCCATGGGCACTTAAATTTGAGTTACATGTAATTGTTATGTGTCATGAAATATTAGTCATCTTTTGATTTTTTTCAACCATTTAAGAGTGTGAAAGCCATTTTTAGCTTGTAGGCCATACATAACCAGGTTGTGGGCTGTATTTGGCTTGCAGGCCATAGTGCTGATTCCAGATTTGGAATGTTGTTTCCTGGTGAAATGAATTCTGTATTCTTCAACAATTAAGTTTGAAATGAACTTTTGTAGTACAACCTGTTGGTAAGGTAGGTGCTATGTAACTCCTATATTCTTTTGGCAGCCCCCTCTGCTGGTTGATTTTATTCACAAAGAACATAAACAAATTTCTTAGGAATGCCTTTTCCTTACAAATAACTTGTAATTCCAGCTCACATATATTAATAACATTGAGTTTGACATCCTTCCACACAATTCCAAAGAGGTTTTTCAACAACTTTCCACTCTGGTATGGACCACTGTTTCTTCTCTAAACTTACTTTTCCCTAATTCCTAATGATGAATAATGAAGATTGTGGCTTTAAGACCATAGAAGTCAACCTATCAAGTATAGAAATAAAATTCCTATGATAAAATTTGGTTTTCTATTATTTGACTGTAGAATATCCCAGATCTTTAAAGTTGCCAGGGAATCAAGACTTAATAATCATGCCTCAGGATTTTGTTGTTGTTGTCTTATAGGCATCTAATTGTTGGTACTTTATTCTAGATTAAGGTCAAGAGTGACAGAATCTACAATTTCTGGGTCAGTTCTTTTCTTGATATATGAAAAACCAAATTCAGTCTCCAGAGGTAGTGATGCTAATGATTCAAGACAGATTCATTCATGTAGGCATTCAACAACCTTTGTTGTACTGTTGGCCAAGCTACTTAAACTTTCTGAGCCTCAGCTTTACTGTAAATAGGAATAATGGCTATTTTGAACGATTATTAAGTATTGAACGAGATGATGTATGCTACCTGATAACTTGATATGTATGATTATTATTTGATAGTTATTATTTTTCTCTAAGACCCATGTTTTTCCTTTATAAAACTATCTAAAAAATTTAGTCTTTACATTTTTTCTCTCATAGTGTTTTGTGAAATGAAATTATATTTTCTCCTTGTTTCTTTGACATCTTAAAATCTAGAAAACTTTCTGTACTCTGCAAATGTAAGGTTTTCACTATGTGTTCCCTGTTTCTGATAATGCTTTAAAATGCTAAATAAAATTGTGTTGGATCAGATCTTGTGGTAACTTCATTATTAATACTTCTTCATTAGGATATAAAGAATGACATCATATACATAAGACATAGGGGGTAGTAAAAATTAGGGCTTTTAGAATGGGTTCAAAATTAAGCAACCATCAACTTAATATAGACTGCTATATGTATAGGATATTATACATAAACCTTCAGTAACCACAAATCAAAAGCCTGTAATAGATATGCAAAAAATAAAAAGAAAGGAATCCAGCATATCACTAAAGAAAGCCATCAAACCATAAGGAAATAGAGCAAGAGAAAAAAGGAACAGAGAACAACTACAAAAATAACCATAAAGAAGTGACAAAATGGCAATAAGTACATGTCTATCAATAAATATTTTGAAGGTAAATGAACTAAATACTCCAATCAAAAGACATAGGATGACTGAATGGATAAAAAAACAAGACCTATCTATATGCTGTATACAGGAAACTCATTTCTAGCCTAAGACACATGCAGATAGAAAATAGAGGTATGGAGAAACATTTATCATACTTGGAAGTAAAAAGAAAACTAGAAACTGGGGAAGCAATACTTAATCAGATAAAATAGACTTTAAAACAAAGACTATAACAATTGACACGGACACTACATAATGATAAAGAGAACAATCCGACAAGAAGACATAACAAGTGTAAATATTTATGCACTCAGCATGGGAACACCAAAATAAATAAAGCAAGTATTAACAGACATAAAGGAAAAAATTGATACTAGTACAATAATAGAAGAGGGCTTTAACACAACTTACATCAATAGATAGATGTTCCAGACAGGAAATCAACAAGGAAAGTGGCTTTGAATGACACATTGGACCAACTGGATCTAACAGGTATATTCAGAACCTTTTATCCTAAAACATCAGAATACACATTCTTTTCAAGGACATGTGAAATATTCCCCAGAATAGATCACATATTAGGCCACAAAACAAATCTTAACAAACTCAAACAGACTGCAATTATATCATGCATCTTTTCTGATCACGACAGTATGAAGCTAGAAGTCAATCACAAGAAAACAACTGGAAAGAACAGAAATACTTGGAGCTGAAAAAACATACTACCAAAAAATACATGGGTCCCAACCAAGAAATCAGAGGAATTAAAAAATGCTTGGAAACAAAAATGAAAACACAATGGTTCAAAATTTTTGGGATGCAGCAAAAGCTGTTTTAAGAGGGAAGATTATAACAATACAGGTTTACCTAAAGAAACAATAAAAATCTCAAATAAATAACATAACTTTACACCTAAAGCACCTAGAAAAAGAAGAACAAACAAAACCCAAAGCCAGTAGAAAGAAGGAAATTTAGAGCAGAAATAAATGAAATAGAGACTAAAAAACCCATAGTAGAGACCAATGAAATGAGAAACTGTCTTTTTTTAAAGATTTTATTTATTTATTCTTGAGACACACACACACACACACACACACACACACACACACACACACACACACACCTAGAGGCAGAGACACAAGCAGAAGGAGAAGCAGGCTCCCTGCAGGGAGCCCAATGTGGGACTCCGGTCTCCAGGATCCTCCTCAGGCTGAAGGCGGCGCTAAACTGCTGAGCCACCGGGGCGACCCAAGAAACTGTTTTTTTAAAAGATCAACAAAATTTAGTCAGATTTATAACAAAAGGACTCAAATTTTTAAAAATCAGAACTTAGGATAAATAACACCACAGAAATACAAAGATTTAAAGAGAATATTACAAAAATATTATACATCAACAAATTGGACACCCTAGAAGAAATGGATAAATTCTAGAAACATATAACCATCCAAAAGTGAATCAGGAAGAAATAAAAAATGTGAACAGACTGATTATGAGCAATGATATTGAATTAGTAATAAAAAACTCCCAGTAAGCAAAAGTCCAGGACCAAATAATTTCATAGGTGAAGTCTACCAAACATTTAAAGAAGAGTTAATAACTATTATTCTTAAACTATTTCAAAGAATAGAAGAAGAAGAAAAGATTCCATATTCATTATTGGAGGCCAGAAAAGATTCCATATTCATCATTGGAGGACAGCCATCAGATAAAGAAACTACAGCAAAAGAGTACTACAGACCAATATCTCTGATAAACATAGTTGCAAAAGTCCTCAACAAAATATTAATAAACCAAATCCAACATACATTTTAAAAAATGATTCACCACAATCAAGTGGATTTATTCCTGGGTTGTAGGGGTGGTTCGGTATTTGCAAATCAATCAATGTGATACATCACATCAATAAGAGGAGGAATAAAAACCATGCTATCATAATAATAGAGGCAGAAAGAACACTTGACAAAGGACAATATCTATTCATGATAAAAACTCTCAACAAAGTAGGTTTAGAGAGAACATACCTCAATATATTAAAGGCCATCTATAAAAAACCCACAGCTAAAATCATTACCAATGGAAAAAAAGCAAAAAAACAAAAAAAAACTTAAAGCCTTTCCTCTAAGATCGGGAACAAGACAAGGATGTCCACTCTCACTACTTTTTTTTTTAATAATAAATTTTTTATTGGTGTTCAATTTGCCAACATACAGAATAACACCCAGTGCTCATCTCATCAAGTGCCCCCCTCAGTTCCCGCCACCCAGTCACCCCCACCCCCCGGCCTCCTCCCCTTCCACCACCCCTAGTTCATTTCCCAGAGTTAGGAGTCTTTATGTTCTGTCTCCCTTTCTGATATTTCCCACACATTTCTTCTTCCTTCCCTTATATTCCCTTTCACTATTATTTATATTCCCCAAATGAATGACAACATATAATGTTTGTCCTTCTCCGATTGACTCATTTCACTCCGCATAATACCCTCCAGTTTCATCCACGTTGAAGCAAATGGTGGGTATTTGTCATTTCTAATGGCTGAGTGATATTCCATTGTATACGTAAACCACATCTTCCTTATCCATTCATCTTTCTAAAGATTTATTTATTCATTCAGAGAGAGCGAGAGAGAGGCAGAGACACTGGCAGAGGGAGAAGCAGGCTCCATGCAGGAAGCCCGATGTGGGACTCAATCCTGGGTCTCCAGGATCACATCCCGGGGCTGCAGGCGGCGCTAAACCGCTGCGCCACCAGGGCTGATCTCCATTCATCTTTCGATGGATACCGAGGCTCTCGCTACTTTTATCCAACATAGTGCTGGAAGTCCTAACCATAATAGTTAGACAAGGAAAAGGAACAAAGTCATCCAAATTGATAAAGAAGAAGTCAAACTTTCACTATTGGCAGATAACATGATGCTATGTAGAGAAAACCCTGAAGACTCCACCAAAAAACTCCTAGAATACTACTCCTGTATCAACAGGAGTTCAGTAAGGTCTTGGTACACAATTCATGTACAGAAATTCGTTGCATTTCTATACACTCCTCATGAAGTAGCAGCTAGAGAAATTAATTAAACAATCCCATTTACAATTGTACCAAAAAGACTAGAATAGCTGGAAATAAACTTAATTAAGTCGGCAAAAGACCTATGCTCTAAAAACTATAAAACACTGATGAAAGAAATTGAAGATGGCATAAATAAATGGATATTCCTTGCTCATGGATTGGAACAACAAATATTGTTAATTGGCCATACTACTCAAAGCAAACTATAAATTTAATGCAATCCCTATTAAAATACCAGCATCATTTTTCACAAAACTAGAACAAATAATTCTAAAATTTGTGTGGAAGTACAAATGACCCTGAATAGCTGAAGCAATCTAGAAAAAGCAAAACTGGAGATACCACAATCCCAGATTTCAAGATATAGTACAAAGCTGTAGTAATCAAAACTATGTGGTATGGCACAAAAATAGACACATAGATCAATGGAACAGAAGAGAGTCCAGAAATAAACCCATACTTTTAGAGCCAATTAATCCACAATAAAGGAGGCAAGAATATACAATGGGAAAAAGACAGTCTATTCAACAGATGGTGATGGGAAAACTGGATGGCTACATGCAAAAGAATGGAACTGAACCACATTCTTATACCATGCACGAAAATAAACTCAAAATGGATGAAAGACCTAAATGTGAGATCTGAAACCATAATATTCCTAGAAGAAAACATAGACAGTAACCTGACATCAGCTATAGAAACATTTTTCTAGATAATGTCTTCTGAGGCAAGAGAAGCAAATGCAAATGAAGCTGTTGTTGGGACTACACCAAAATAAAAAGCTTTTACACAGTGAAAAAAAACAATGAGCAAATAAAAAGACAAAAAGAATGGGAGAAGGTATATGCAAATAATGTATCCAATAAGGGGTTAATATCCAAAATACATAAAGCACTTCTATAACTCAACAGCAAAATATATGCAATAAAAAAGTGGGCGGATGAGATGAATAGAAATTTTTCCAAAGAAGGCATATCGATGGCCAACAGAAACATAAAAGATACTCAACATCATCAGGGAAATGCAAATCAAAACAACAATGAGATATCACATACCATCTGTCAGAATGGCTCTAATAAAAACACAAGAAATAACAAGTGTTGATGAAGATGTGGAGCTAAAGGAATACTTGTACACTAATGGTGGGAATGTAAATTGGTGCAATGACTGTAGAAAACAGTTTGGAAGTTCCTTAAAAAATTAAAAATAGAATTACCATATGACCCAGTAATTCTACTACTGGGTATTTACCCAAAGGAAACAAAAATACTAATTCAAAAAGATACACGCACCCCCATGTTTATTGCAGCATTATTTACAATAGCTAAGATATGGGAGCAACCCAAGTATCCATCAATAGGTAAACAAAGAATATGTGGTATATATATATATATATATATATATATATATATATATATATATTATATGTAATGGAATATTATTCAACTATAAAAACAAAATCTGGCCATTTGCAACAATATGCATGGATCTAGAGAGTATAATGCTAAGTGAAACAAGTCAGAGAAAGACAAATACCATATGATTTCATTCATATGTGGAATTTAAGAAACAAAACACATAAAGAAAAAAAGACAAACAAAAAAACAGACCCTTAAATATAGAGAACAAACTGGTTGTTGCCAGAGGGGAGGTGGGTAAGGGAATGGGCGAAATAGATAAGGGAATTAAGAGTACAGTTATCTTGATAAGCAGAGTCATGTATAGAATTCTTGAATCATTATATTATACACCTGAAACTAATATAACACTATATGTTAATTATACTTGAATTTAAAAATACTTTTTAAATAAAATTTATATATATTTAACCCTCATATTTACTTCTGAGCATTAATATAATTCTGTCTAGTATAAGAACTACAGAATAATATACACAGATATACACACACACCCCTAAATCAAGTTCCAAAGACATGAAAAAATCTAGAGCAATCAACCTTAATGGAGTTCCTCATCTATTTCAACCATTCCCTTGTGGAATGATTTAAAAATTTATGGCATTCAGTGTTCTCAACCAATAAAGAGATACTTGTTGCTCCAAAAAGATAATATTGTTCCTATTGCAGCTAGCACTTGGAGGACTGAGTTGCCTTCACATGGTAGTGAGCTATTATATAGCTTATATAGACATATAAATGTCTTTTGTTTCTTCTGTTACATATTTTTCTGGCTACGAAGTGTAGATATTAAGTCCTCTCTATGCTACTAAGTTTCTCAAGGGGACTCTAAGTAAAAGAGGCAATCTTGGGATAAGTAAGAAGGGCTGGCCATCATAATTAGGAGGAGAGAAGGTCTAAGAGTAAGAGGATGAATTAGTTCTAAGTCCCAGAAAGGGAGCTGACTGCACATGTTTGGTCTGATATCTCCTGAGAAGTGATATCTCTGGGCAACTCTACTAATTATCACGTTTTGTGATCAAGACTTGAGGGGCATGGGCCTGGAGGTAAAGTCAAATGAGGAGAAGCTGAGTGTGAAGAAGTGATGGAGGGGAAGGAGACATTATCTGTATTATGGAAAAGCTAGGATACCCACTGGATCACTGAGTCTTGGCCAGACTGCTGCTGATCATAGGCTTCTTTGAGTATGGAGAGTTCTCTTTGGGAATAATACTAAAGTAGGGCCTATTACAATTACAATGTTTCTGATTCAGCTGGAGACAATTGATAGATACATGTGGGGTAAGTATGTGCCTGCTGGCTTAGCTGTGAAAAGCAAGAGGCAGGAGAGTTTTTCTGTGTTGTCATGGTTTAGCCTTATTCTTAGGCACTGTGTACCTGGGTCTTAGAAGTAGAGCTTTCGGGGGATCCCTGGGTGGCTCAGCAGTTTGGCACCTGCCTTTGGCCCAGGGCACGATCCTGGAGTCCCGGAATCGAGTCCCCGATCAGGCTCTCGGCATGGAGGCTGCTTCTCCCTCCTCCTCCTCCTCTCTCTCTCTCTCTGTCTATCATAAGTAAATCTTTAAAAAAAAAAAAAAAGTAGAGCTTTCTTGTAATTGATTCTGCCTCACTCTGGGTGATAGATAATCTTGAATGGTCTGGGTCAAGGACTTTTCCTGACCCACTCACAGTGGTAGTGGGCTTTTCCCTTTTCTGTCTCTCTCCCTCAATTGCAATGTGTTTTCAACTATGCCCTGATAATGATAGGGTGTGTTTTCAATTCCATAGCAGCTTAGAGCTTTTGTACCTTAGAAAAGACAGAAGAAAAGAACTAGAACATGGCTTTGTGTCTTTCCCTGAATGACTGTTATTCTCTCCTACCCTCACCCCATCCCTTCCAGGCTTGAAAAACCAAGGACTCTCTGGTCTCCTGCCCTGCCCTCCTCCCTGCCTTTCTGACCAATCATGAGATTCAGAGAGAAGAGGCTGCAAGTGGATGAAAAACTCCCTTTGTATCTAGACTCCCAGGGGTTCTATACTCTCATGCTAGTCCACATTCTGCCTTTTTCAATTTGTTGTACTTTCTAGTTGAGTTCTTACCAGCTTATATGATGTCTGGCATCTCCTACTCCCATGCTCTGCCCTAGGTAAACAAGTCCAGGCATCCCATCTCTGCTTGGAAGTGCATGTCTTTGCTTAGAATTGGGATTAGTTGCTTGCTCTGAGATTTCTGAACTGTTTCTGATGAGTTCAATAAATAATTTTGTAGATTACCTGGCTTTTTTAAAAAAAGATTTTATTTACTTATTCATGAGAGACACAAAGAGAGAGGTAGAGACATAGGCAGAGAGAGAAGCAGACTCCCTCCAGGGAGCCTGATGCGGGACTCGATTCCAGGACCCCAGAATCATAACCTGAGCCAAAGGCAGATGCTCAACCACTGAGCCACCCAGACGCCCCCTGGCTTTTTGTTGTCATAAGGATGGGAGTGAAGCTTTCTGTATTCTAAGAAGACTTCAAAAGTCCAGTAGGTTAACATCAGAACTTTTAAAGATGTTGAATAGATTAATTTCTTTTGTTAGTTTTATTGGCTATTATAAGTGAATATTATAGATAAGGAACTTGGTGATTTAGAATAATTTCCTATAAAACAAATATAAAAAGCTTGTTTGTCTTGCCTTTCACTAGTAGTGTCCATAGATTCTGGTTTTCATGTTTCTCAGTATATACTCCATACATGTTGTATGTCATTCTCTTTTCTCCCTGGTAAACTTTTAGTTCCTTGAGGGCAGCAGTTATATCCATTTTTCATTTTTGTGCTTTCGAACTTCCCCCATCATACTGCCTATGTGTAGCTGTAGCAGTAGGTTAATAAATGTTTGCTAAATTCCAATTAAAGGAATTTACCCTCAATTATAGATCACTAGACTACTGGATCTTTGGAGTCATTTCTTTCCCTGAATGGGAGGTAGAAATGTCATAAACTGGCCTTGATAAGCAAAGAAATGTTGACATTAATCCCTAATAATACATTTTAAAAACAAAGAACAAAAAACAGATTTCAATCTTCTCTGTGTAAGTAGTACATTTAGCAATTCATAATTGGATTTCTCCTAAGTGAACCTTGAGACAATTCTCTCTCTGCTTGATTACACAGTAAACCATTTCTCATAAAAGAATCATCAACTCATAAAATAGTCATTATGATATAAAGTGTGCATTAAATGTGCAATATAAGGAAAGCAGTCTAGAGGAAATTAAGAGAAAGAGCAGAGGACATTCAGGAAATCTTTACTTTTAAATTTTCATTCTTGCCTTTATGATCTTTAATTCTCAAGGTAAAGGAAAGGGGGAAACTTTTTCTTGTTATATTGCTTTTCTTAATATACTTTAAAAAATTACTAAGATACACAAATCATGCTTATTGTCTGGATTCTTCTGATTAGCCTACTTAGAGAAAAGAACAGAAGGAAAATAAAGAAAACAATTCCCTTCCACTTGTCTAGCACTTTACAGGTTATGAAACAATTGCACATATCTCATATGTGAGGTAGTTAGGACCTTTAGTCTCATTTTACAGATAAAGTAACTGAAGCTCAGAGCAGATATATCAGTGGCTCAAAGTCATGTGGTTAGTAAGAAGTAGAGTTGGACCATCTCTTCTGGCTTAGCATCATAAACTGCCTCTAACTGCTCTAGATTTTGTTTGGATTCTTTTTTTTTTTTTTTTTTTTAATTTTTATTTATGATAGTCACAGAGAGAGAGAGAGAGAGACACAGGCAGAGGGAGAAGCAGGCTCCATGCACCGGGAGCCTGACGTGGGATTCGATCCCGGGTCTCCAGGATCGCGCCCTGGGCCAAAGGCAGGCGCTAAACCACTGCGCCACCCAGGGATCCCTTTGGATTCTTTTATAAATATACATTCAAGTTCCAAATGTATGGGATAGTTTGTGCTAAGGAAGCTATTACTATGGGAAGGTGAGGTTCATGAGGGAGACAGCAATTTAACTATTTCTTGGCCATTTTACTCTAAACCATGCCATCTCCCTGTGCCAAAACATTTTTCCTAATGATACATGTGGAAAGGAGAGGATATGAAAAGAAAGAAGAGGTAATAAGGAGGTGAGACTCCCCTTCAAAAAAAAAAAAAAAGAGAGAGAAAAAGATAAAGATAGGTAACCTCTATTTTCTTTATGTCTACTGTCAACACCAAAGGCATTATCATTGACTGAGAGAACACTGAGTTAGAACACAAATCTCAGGGAGTTTTGTTTGGTGAAGCACCTTGCTTCTCTGAAGAGGAATGGAACAACTTGCTTTGATGCCTTACTTGGCTTTATGACAAACATAAGAAGGAAAGCATCTCTCCTTTGTCTTTGTTTTATTTAGAAGTCCTCCAAAAATACTCAGAACTTTTAGGGGAAGTTTTTCTGCTTCTTCTCATTTAGCTATGAGAATAAAATTATTTAGTCTTTCATAAATTGCCTATTGCATAAGAATTTTCCAAAGAAGATTAATGACAAAAACATTTATGCAAATGTCTCTGTGACTCTCATTTGTAATTATTCAGATATGAGATATGTGGCTTTTGCCATTTGTATTTAATTTACATTTTAAACTTCTTTTTTTGATCTCAGCCAGACAACATAGAGCCCAGCAGAGGGCTTTGAAACTGTAAACAAGTAAATAAATGATCCAATGAATGTTATATACCTATAAAAAACTTCTCAGTTCTTGTTCAAGGAAGTCAGCAGCTCTCTAGTGGCAGGTGGGTAGAAAGTCTCATCTTACTCTTCTCAATTTCTTTGGTTTCTTCCTTTAATTTGTAGGTTACTAGTAAAGATGCAGGGTTATAATGTTTGTGAAGTCTGCATCTGGAGAGGGTTAGTTCTTTCAATGTAAATGAAATGGGGGCTACCATAGCTGGACACCAGTCTTGTTGACATAGAGGATTCATTATAAACCCTAAATTTTTAGACTTATTTTTTTTCCATTTCCTGGTTTACCTCCTAATTATAGCATCTATTTTTTATAGTTCTCTTAGAAGACAAGGCAAGAGGGAAGCCTTTACCAAACTAGCTTACCAAACTGACTTTGACTAGGTCATGTGGTTGTAGAGAAGAGGACTCCAGAAATAATTGTTCTGATCCCATATAGAAACTTTCTTGGAGATGGAAGTGACCACAATTAAAATAAAAGCTAGTTTAGTCTTTGTCTTAATGACCTCCCAAACTGGCTAAGGAGCCAACATTCTAGCTAGGCTTTAAAGGAGATGAATGTAGGATTAGAGAACTTTTTAAAGAAAGACCTTTCAAAATGTGAAGAAGAAATGTGAAACCCTTCAAAATGTGAAGACACATAGGAAAGAAGGTCTGAGTGGTGAAAAGCCAAGGAGAAACTACAGAGAAAGTGTTGTTTCATGTGAGAGATACTTGCTTTTTTTCAAAAAGGAGAAAAACAGAAGGATCTAGGAGGATGCTAAAAGAGAGGCATGAATCGGTTATGGGACATATTTTCTTGAGGAACACTTTTTCTGGCTTTGTGCCCACAAAAATACAAAAAACTTTCCACTTTGTAAAAATCTTTGCAGCAGGAGTTTAAGGACAGGTGGAGAGAGAGGGAGTGGGCATTGAGACATTCCAGAGAGAAACAGCAGCAACCACAGCATCACTAAAATTCAAGGCTTCCTCTGTTCAGCAAGGGTCCCTAAGTCTCAGGTAACTCTCTCTGCCTCTGTCATCAAGATCCTTTCAAACTTCACTTCCAAAGATTATATAAGGTCCAGATCATATGGATATCTCTCCTGAGGTACATTTTCCCTTCCAAATTTACCTCTACTCAAACATGTATGGTTGGCTGTTGAATTCATGTTATCATTATGTAAAACAATCTCAAAGTACAGACTATACTAGCTTCTGATACTTAGTTTTAGTCACATTGCCAACTCAGTTTGACATGGATTTACAACAAATACTAAATTTTAGAGTCATTTCTAGTCTAGCTTTCTGGTTCATCTGCTGAATTAGTATCTATTTCTTTCAGCGCTCTTGGAAGACAAGATGAGGGCAAAATATACCTGGTTTTATTGAGGAAATTTATTCAACTTTTCTGAGATTTCTTACCTATATAAAATGGCAATGATAATAGCCCAGGCTTATTGGGAGAATTAAAGTCATAATTCTAACTCATTTAGCATGATATCTACATCCCAGTAAGTATTAGAGTCTACCAATTTGTTTCAGATAATTACTTCTACAATTGCCAGAACTCTTTTTATTAATTCTTTCCTCATCACTTTTAAGCTGTATTTGTCACTTATATAAGGGCTCGGGGCAACTGTTGAACAAAGTTAAATAGATGTAGAATATGCAATCCACACCATCTGAGATGATTTGTGTAGTACATACAGGTCTTTTCTATCAGGAAACTTCTCTATCATCAGCTTGTATGAAACTAGACCTTCTCACAAAAGGGATGTCATTGGTATATTTGAATTCACTTCTTTATATATCGAAGAAAAATATTTTTGAATTCAATTTTCTTATTACTTTTTATTACTTATAATTCAACTAATAGTGAATTATTAAATCTTTATATTTATTAATATATTGAGAAAGAAGAATGAGTTGACCTACTTTTCTAGTTCTCATTTTTTCCCCCTTTAGAAGATCCTATGGTCATATCAAAGTCTTGACTTCAATTTCCAAAGTAAATCTGTTCCTTAACTTCCGGGTGATGAATCCAGTACTTTCCTACCTTGGAAGACTTTATTCATTCATTCATTCATTCATTCACTTATTATTTTTTAGAACTCATCATCCCAACTAGATTTCCTGAACCTGGAAATGTATTATCTTTTGGAAGCAGAAGAATGATTGCCAGATATTTCAAATCTTAGCTTACTCTTTTGCTTATTTTATTCTGATTCTGTGTAATAATGGTGCAAAATTTTTACTTTCTTAGTCTTTTGCAGGGTGCAGGGTGCTTTCACATATATCTAGTGTTATCCTTTACACACATGTGTTTATAGGTATGTATGTGTGTGTATACACATATGTCAAAGTCTATGCATATTAATTATGTAGCCTGTATAGAACTTAATTATCTGGGAGGGAAAGAGGGTATATCCTTCACTTTCTTTTCAGTCATTCGTTCCTTTTCTACCTCTTCTTTATTGACCATATTCTATAATATAGAGAGTTGATATTGGACAATTCACTTGGACTTCGTTTTCTTCTTCTAACTGTAAAAGGGAGATAGTAATTCCTTGCCCTGTCTAAGAAAGTGCTTTTAAAGTGTTGTGAAGGATCCCTGGGTGGCGCAGCGGTTTGGCGCCTGCCTTTGGCCCAGGGCGCGATCCTGGAGATCCGGGATCGAATCCCACGTCAGTCTCCCAGTGCATGGAGCCTGCTTCTCCCTCTGCCTGTGTCTCTGCCTCTCTCTCACTGTGTGCCTATCATGAATAAATAAAAAATTAAAAAAAAAAGTGTTGTGAAATTATACTGTATTATTGTTCTTCTCCCCCACTGGACTGTGAGCCTTGGAATGGCAGAGAGTGAATCTGATTCACTTGTGTAAACCCAAGGTTCTTAGAACATAGAAGGCCCTCAATAATGTCTTGTAAGAGGAAGGTGAGAGCAAAGAGGGGAGGGAAAGGCAATGAATGGAAGGACAGAAGGGAACACAGAGTTAGGAGGAAGAGGAGAGGGTACAGAAAGAATCTTCAGTGCATCTGGTTACTTTCTCATCTTGGTAGAGGTTAGCAGGTAAGACTGTGTTGCAGCTAAAGGAATGTGTTGGAACAAAAGGAATGCCAATGGCCTGACTCCCCTGCCCTTGTCTCAGGACTTGGATACTCTCACCCATTTCCAAGGCCTGTGAAATGCATGTTCTATTCCTTGTACCCACAAGACTAACTCTGACCCATCTGTGTTGGTACAGTGATAAAAATTGCCAGAATATAAGTGGTGAGTAAATAATCCGTTCTGTAGAGTAAGATATGGCTTTTATGAGTTTCACCTTTGATCTGATTCTCTTTTTCTTTAACCTTGCTGCTCTTTTTACCCTTTCCTAGTTTTTAATTCCTTTGCTTACCTCCTGCTCAGTCAGTTTTCATTTTTAGTTTCAAAACTTGGGTTAACTCTTTTACTGTGGACAAGTCTGCTTCATCTTAGTCTTAATCTTTTCAAGACTGTTTTTTCACCCTGATTATTTTATAAACAATATGCACAGAAAAGATCTAGCTAGTGCATAAAGGTTTGTTAATATTTTAAAAACTGCTGGTCCTGTTCTCCTACCTCGAGTGAACTATCACATATTTATAGAGAAATCAAGGCCAGTTCCTCATTCCTTCAAATTATACAGCAATCATACAGCCTGGATAACCTAACAAAATAACTAATTAAGGAAATTCTGTTAAGCTAACAAACCACATATTCTCATAATCATCTGGCAAAATGTGGTCACATAGACGTGACATAAACTGGTCTACAGGGTTGATCACATACCATACTTAGAGAGTAATACTTCATAGAGGAAGCATTACCTGGGCAGAGTTGGCACATACCTGATTTGTATGTCACTGCTACCACTTATCACCTGTTACAGCAGACATCAATAAATGATCACAATTCTTTTTCTAATTGAGGTCACACTTTGCCTAAGAATCTAAGAATGTATTCCCAGTGCAAGGAAATTGGCACATAAAGTGAAATCCAGTAATAGTACCTGGAGTAGCAGTTAAAACCACAGGCTTTAGTGTTTAGTCAAATTTGGGTTTAATTTCAGCTCAACTATTTATTAGCATGTAAACTTTCTTAGTCTTAATTCCCTTAGCTATAAAATAGGGATAACAATAAATACATCCTAGAGTTGTTGTATTATATGAGATAATATGAGGCACTCAGCAAGTGCCTGACATCTAACAAGTGTTCAATAAATGGTTGTTCTTATTGTGACTAGAAATAAAGGAGCTACCCAATGCATTTTGGGAGGCAGTATGACCCATGTCTGACTGAAAGGCAAGGGGATATAGATTCTACTCTTAATTCCACATCCACATCACTCTGGGAAATCTCTTAATAATCTGGAGTTTGTATTTCTTATCAAATGTTGTTATTGAATCTGAAGGTGGATGATAAATTAAAGAGGCGACTGTGCCAGATTGTTAAGAATATGTTTGGGCTAACTTCAGCCATCAGTATTCTTCCTCTGTATTTTATTACTTGCTTGAAATTTCTCTAGGTTGTTTTGCATCTCTAGATACAAATTCTCTGGCTTGCACATGACATTATGGAATTCATCTCTTGCACTAATCAGTGTGAACCCTGTCATTGAAAACAATGTGTCATTACAGCTGTTTGGCAGCTACCTTAGGGAACTAGGGAACCTCATTTTTAAAAAGCATTTGTTTTTTAAAAATCTGTTTGTTGGGCACGTGGGTGGCTCAGTGGTTGAAAGTATGCCTTTGGCTCAGGTCACGATCCCAGGGTCCTGGGATTGAGTTCCACATCGGGCTCCCTGCAGGGACCCTGCTTCTCAGTCTGCTTATGCCTGTGCCTCTCTGTGTGTGTGTCTCTCATGAATAAATAAATAAAATCTTAAAAAGAAAATCTGTTTGTTGACTTGAGTTTCAGTAACTTTTGATTTTTTGGGTTTTACTGGAAGTTTTCTCCCTAATGATGAAGATGTTTGAATTGTAGATTGGTTATTCCAGATATGTCTCTAACAGATGCTACCCCATTCCTGGGTTTCCTAGACAACAAGGCAACACAATGTGTGCGAGAGATATATAGCAAGGGGAGTCTCCATGCTCAGCATATTCACATACAGCCTTGTGTTGGATTTTCAGGTTTCTTTTCATCTGAACTTCAAAGCTCAGGTCATGATAAAAAATATATATATATCAAGTGTAAGAAGTAGCATAACAAACTAAAAGATACAGTAGCCTTGGATCCTAGTCCAAGATCTGATACAAACTAGTTGTTTGACCTTTCTTGTTTAAATCACATAACCACCCTGGGCCCTAATACTTTTGTCTCCTAAATGAAAACATTGGTCCATAGTACTTATTCTTGGTGACTTAGGGGAGCCTCTAGGA
The DNA here is from genome assembly GCF_048164855.1 of Canis lupus baileyi. Classification (NCBI taxonomy): domain Eukaryota; kingdom Metazoa; phylum Chordata; class Mammalia; order Carnivora; family Canidae; genus Canis; species Canis lupus. The sequence continues at coordinate 29,394,642 of NC_132866.1, forward strand.
CACTTAAATGCTTTTTTTAAATAAATGTTTTTGTCATATGAGCAGTCTGAAAAGTTATATTCAATATTGTAATGTTATATTTGAAAAGCAAAAAACATATTCTCATAAATAAAACAACAGAAACTAAAACTCAAAAAGTTCTTCTTGTAGTAGGACATGTATGTAAAAAGGTTAAGAAACAGGGATGGCCTGAGTGGCTCAGCAGTTGAATGTCTGAACTTCAGCTCAAGGTGTGATCCCGGGTCCTGGGATCAAGTCCTGTAGCAGAGACCCCCGCAGGGAGCCTGCTTCTCCCTCTGCCTATGTCTCTGCCTCTCTCTGTGTCTCTCATGAATAAATAATTTTTTTAAAAAAAGACTAAGAAACAAAACTTTGCAGGTATTTCACACCTCTGCTACATGTATTTGCCATATAAGAGATGTAGAGGTCTATTAGAATTGGCATGTTCAAACGTGAATACAACACAATTTCTGGCCTGTAGTAGCTAGTAATTGCACAGTAATACCCTTGTACCTTTACTTTCCAGTCTCTGCTCCTTGAACTCTTAAATTTTTAAAAATTATTTCTTGTTAATTTTAAGCCATCATTTCTGGGTAATATAACAAGTGCTATATCAACTGCTTTATGTTTTCTGTTTCAAAAATCCAAAACATGAAATCTGAAAATAAAATAGCAGCCATGCTTTTTAAGCTCTAACTAACACTAAGGAATGTTCTACTTGAAAGAAGTGGAACTTTTAATTCAATATATTTTTTTAAAGATTTATTCATCCAGGGCAGCCCTGGTGGCGCAGCGGTTTAGCGCCGCCTGCAGCCCAGGGCGTGATACTGGAGATCCGGGATCGAGTCCCATGTCGGGCTCCCTGCATGGAGCCTGCTTCTCCCTCTACCTGTGTCTCTGCCCCTCTCTCTCTCTGCATCTCTATGAATGAATAAATAAATAATCTTAAAAAAAATTAAAGATTTATTCATCCATTTATTTTGAGATAGCAAAAGCACGAGAGGAAAGAGGGGCAAAGGGAGAGGAAGGAGAGAAGCAGACTTCCCACTGAGTCTGTAGCCTGGCACTGGGCTTGATCCCACAGCACAGAGGTCATGGCCTGACCCAAAATCAAGAATTGGAAGCCCAACCAAACACCAAGCCACCCAGGTACCCTTCAATATTTCTTAATATAACTATCAAAAGAGAACCTAAAATAATTCATATATGAACATGGTCAATAAAGTCATTAGGTTTAATTTTCTTCCTTGTCAAGAAATTATATGTTAGACCTAAACAGAACGTTTTGCTTATCAAAGTATTTTTCAGATAAATATATCTGTAGTGATCCCAGAAGCTAGGCAGGTAGCTATTACATAGCCACTAAAAACTTCAATTTTGATTCATTCTTTTTTTAAATTCTCAAAAGCCAGTATCAGCTTTTTACCCAGCTATTTTTCTTCTTAAGCTTTATATAGACAAAATAAACATTTTCTATCAGTAAGTTTATAATAATATATTTCTCTGCAGAATCAGCTATGACAAAAGCACATCTGATAGTGAATAATTTCTAGCCTAAAGAGAATCTGTAAAGTTATCTTGCTTGAAAGGAAACAGAAATCCCACACCACATGCCAGGCCCAAGGCCCCTTTTTCTGCATCTGTTAAGCGGGAAATACACAGAATGGAAAAGAATTCCTCTTAGTTGGGAAATACAACTACTGGTAATTACAAGCTCTGATTACTTTACTGAGCAGTCCCAAGACAATCAGTAGGAGCTTGTGCTCTAAAGACTCCAGCTGCCTTCAGCCTGCAAATGACCCAGTTCCCAACCGTATGTTAGTCCATGACACACCTGTGCATTGGTCCTGACCACTGGAGAGTAGACGGGAAGTCCCTCATTCAGCCTGCTCACAGCCACATCAGAGACACATACCAGGTGTGACTGGAATATAATGAGGCTACTCAGAAACAAAACAAGACAACTGGACCAAGACAGGATTTATGCATCCAAGTGAGAATTGTTCCTCAAAGTGGTCACTGTGGAAAACATAAAATGCTGCCATTGCTCATAACAATTTTAGAATGTCTCCTTGAGAGTGGCCTTTAGAGATTATGATCTTCTTGAGAAAATTTGTCCATTTCTTTATACTCACATGTTGGTCTTTTAACCCAAAACTTTGTGATTTGCTAAATAAATGTGGTGGTGCTCTGAGGAAAGAGGTTTACAGGAGATAGATAACATCAGAGATGCCATCATTGCCACCACTCACCTATTAGAAACAGTAAAAGGAGATGAGAAACTGACATTGAAAGTCATCTTAAGGATGTTCACCCAATCTCCAGCACTGCAGCATTGACTTGAGTGGGCTGAGAGGAGTAAAGTAATGAGCTCTCCTGCCTTGACCTCATGCTCTTAACTTAGTTTGACAGATTGCTTTCTATTTCCTTTTCTCCACATCTTCCTTAGCCCCATCTAGTTACAAGGCCGCTCCCTGGTTCCTAGCCATCCATTACCACCTCTCCCTCCTAGGTGCAACTTTAGGAATTAGCTCCATTTCATTTGTGTCACACTTGGCAATGTCTTCTGCCAAGAAGTTAGAATCTTAACGGCATTTAACATTTGCCTTACCTTGCATATAATAGAAATAAATTTTCTTAATTTGATATAATTTGCTGAAGGAGAAATGCCCAGGAAAGAAGTTGGAGTTTTCAATCACAAGTCTAGAATAAGAATCTTGAGGTTCTCAAGTAATGTCACTACTCTAAGTTTCAGATTTCTCACCTGTACCATGGGAATAGCAGTACCTACTTTTCAGGATTTGTGGTAAAGATTAAATATTAGAAATATATATGTAATGTAAATCTATCTAATGCCTAGTACATAGTATATATTTAATATGTGGTAACTATTGAAAGTAACTGCTGAGGTGGCTGCATGGCTTGGTTGGTTAAGCATTTGACTATGGATTTTGGCTCAGGTGATCATCTCAGGGTTGTGAGATAGAGCCCCATGTCCAGCTCTGTACTCAGTGTGAAGTTGGCTTGAGATTCTCTCTCCCTTCCTCTGCCCTTCCCTGATCACTCTCTCTCTCTCTTTTTCTCAAATAAATAAATAAAATCTAAAGAAAGAAAGAAAGAAAGAAAGAAAGAAAGAAAGAAAGAAAGAAAGAAAGAAAGAAAGAAAGAAAGAAAGAAAATGCTGAATTTCTCAGAGGCTAAGTGACCTTCCCAAGAAGGCCATGGCTAATTGATACCCTGGTACAAACTGAGTTCAAGTATGTTGAATCTGTGATTACTGGTATTCCATGGTGCTTTTTCATTCCATTAATATTCCTCTATCTTTGTCTCTAAAACTTTCTGTGTACAGGTCAAAACTTGATAAAGGTCTAAATTCTTCAATCTCCTGTCTATTTCTAAGGAAATTATTGTTGAATGTACCCTATCATTTAAATAATTATTATAACCACATAAGAAAATAAATAGCTTAATATCGTAAACTCAAACATAGCCTCAAACCCAAAACATAAACAGTTCTAAATGAAGATTCTTGCAATCTAGAGACTGACGACTCCATAACCCTCAGTTGTTTTTCATGGAGGCTTTAATTTTACAGATGCCTTCTGCGGAAGCTCATTCCCCCCCTTCCCCCCCCCCTTCTTTTGTACTATTGAAACCAGATAATATCAAAGTTGGAAGACATCTCATAAATCATATGGTCTGCTTCTGGTTTACAGATGAAGAACCTTAGGCCCAGAGAGGTAAAGTGACTTGTTTAAGGTCACATAACTTAGAAATAGAACTAGGTCAATTAATACCTTATTTAAATGAGCCTTACTATTGGTAATTCCTTACAAGCACCAAGGAATTTCTTTCTTCCAATGAAACTACCATCCTAGAAATGAAATAAAATTCATCTTTAGCCAGAATTAGAATTGAGGTAATAATATTTTCTAAAAATAGAGGAAATATATGTATCTAAAATTGAGTCAGATGACTCAGGATTTTATTTACTTTTCTGCAACAGGCAGTAAAGTCATCGTGTAGAGGCTTTAGAACCAAGGTATTTGAATACCCTTTCCCCACCATAGGGAAGGTGTAGTGCATAGATAGAGACGTTTAGAGAGAAAAGAAGTTGGTTATTTGTAGATTTCTTGTAGAATTCTAGTTTTTTTACAAGAGATGTTATGTTTCGTTTACAGAGTGGGGGCGGGAATAGCTGTTAGCAGGAAGTAGGTTAGGGATTTGAAGAACTTTACATTTTTTAGTAGTCATTACGTTATGGTTTAATTTAATTACTGAAATTTTATGTAGTTTAAAAACCTCTCCATATTCCAACATAAGTGCCCAAATCCTAAGCCAAATACATATAACTTTTGAATTAGTTATATCATTGTTTCACTTCAGTTCCATTATAACTAAGAATGTATTGTATTCTGTATCATATTGTTCTTTCTAGTATCAACCATTTCCTTTATATCTCAATATAAAGTTTTATATTAGAAAGGATATTAATTCTTAATGACTCCAACTTCATGTCATTGACGTATCTATAAAACAATGAAGTAAATAGTTTGGCACACTCAACCAGAACCAGCTCATCCAAGTGCATATTGTCCCGTATAAGAATAAACTTGTGGAGGTAGCAACCATAGCTATGGTCTCTGGAGTGTGCACTGGGTTGTAGCTCTTAGGTAAGCACATAAAAAGAGAGTATCTTCTGATGACCTACTCTGTCCTTTTTCACTGATGTTTCTATATACTAGTTCCCATTGCTTCAATGTATATGAATAAATATTTCTTGAGTGTCTATTATAAGCCAGGCAAGGAGATTCTGCAGTAAATAAGAAAGACTAACCCCTGCCAAAAATCATGAATTTTCATTCTACTGGGGAAGACAATGTACTTTTTTTCCATCTTTTTTTTTTTTTTTATTTATGATAGTCACAGAGAGAGAGAGAGAGAGAGAGAGAGGCAGAGACACAGGCAGAGGGAGAAGCAGGCTCCATGCACCGGGAGCCCGATGTGGGATTCGATCCCGGGTCTCCAGGATCGCGCCCTGGGCCAAAGGCAGGCGCCAAACCGCTGCGCCACCCAGGGATCCCGTTTTTTTTTTTTTTTTTTTTCCATCTCTTTAATAACTCTCAAGTTTGCCTATTACATGAGAATACTGAAAAAAGAGTCCTTATGAATAATATGCTCAGAAGGAGTAAGTGTAGCCCATTTTTTACTCACACTCACAGATACAATTCAATTGTGAAATACAATGTGATTTCACAGATGCATTGTAGCTACACAGAAGTAAGAATGAATCTTAGCAATACTATTGAGTGAAAAAAGTAAGTTTCAGAAGATTACCTAAGCATGAGTATAAAAGTCATGATATCTTTTTTATGAAACCAAATATAACTAAAAATAAGAAATATACTTCTTACGAATATGTCTAATCAACCTATATTTTTTAGAAAGCTAAGGGAATCATTAACAAAATCATATCAAAAAACCTTAGAATAGCTACTATCAGAGAGGTGAAGGAAGACTAGAGAAGGAGCATACAGGCAAATGTATGTTATTACCAGTATTACATTTCTAGTGTTGGGTGTCCAGCTTGAAGTGTTAACTAGTTAACTAAACAATAATTAAAGTGTGTGATGAATTAATAATTATGATTAATCAAAAAATAATTATGATTAATCCAGTGCTGTGTACTGTAGGTTATAAAAAATTTTCCCCTGAACATGAAAGATCTTTAAGTAAACATGGCTGTCATGACTTCCTTTCATTTTCTTAGTTCTGGGCTAACCATGCTAATTTCTTTAACCATTCTCATGTATGGTCTCAGTAAACATTGAATTATCATCTTCCTCCAAACAATTTTTTCTTCAGCATTTCATGTTTTAGTCGATGACACCATCTTCCTCCAGGCCACTCAGGCTTGAAAATTTGGAGTCATCTGTGAAGGTTACTTTTTCTTTTTTCTTCTCCCAAATTTAGTCAGTTTTCAGGGCCTGTAGGGTCCCCCTCTTCTCTGTTCCCACTGTCATCACCCTAGCCCAACCCCTAATTATCTCTCTTCTACAAGATTGAAATAGCTCTCAACTTCTGTCCCTGCTTCTATCCTGTCTCCCCTCCCATCCATTTTCACTATGCTGTTGTATTTATTCTCCCTTCATACTTTCATATTTCATGGCATATCTCTACTCAGAGCTTTTTAACATCTCAGGATACAATCCAAGCTCAATACCTTGTCATCTAGACCTTCCATCTGCCCCTGCCTACTTTCAATCATATTTTCTTCCCTTCTCCTTTACCTTTTATATAATTCAGCCCAGCTGAACTATTAATTCACTTTTCCTTATAAATGACTCCCTACTCTATCCTGACAGGAGGTTTTCTTACTTAAAGGATTATTTGTTTACCGGAATGAAAAATCGACATGAAATAAGACAGCTTGACTTTAAGTTCAACAGCTATAGGATCTTGAAAAAAATCACTGAATTTTTCAAGCCCTGATGTCTTTATTTGCAAACAAACGAAATTGAACTGAAGACTGTCCTAAACACTAAATAAGAATGTATATCTAATGGAAAAAAGTCTCTTCAGCAAAGTGTAAGAAAAACTGGACAGTAAAATACAGAAGAATGAAACTGGCACTGTCCTACACCATACACAAAAATAAATTTAAAAAGGATGAAAGACCTAAATGTGAGACAAGAATCCATCAAAATCTTAAAGAAGAACACAGGCAGAAACCTCTTTGACCTCAGCTATACCAACTTCTTATTAGACATCACTAGAGGCAAGGGAAACAAAAGCAAAAATGAACTATTGGGGCTTCAAGATAAAAAGCTTCTGCACAGCGAAGGGAACAATCAACAAAACTAAAAGGCAGCCTATGGAATGGGAGAAGAAATTTATAACAACATATCTGATAAAGGGTTAGTATCCAAAATCTATAAAGAACTTACCAAACGCAACACCCAAAAAATAAATAATTTGGTTAAGAAATGAACATAAGACATGAATAGACATTTTTCCAAAGAAGACATCCAGATGGCTAATAGACACATGAAAAGATACTCGACATTACTCATCATCAGGGAAATACAAGTCAAAATCACAAGGATATACCACCTCACACCTGTCAGAATGATAAAATTAACAACACAAGAAACAACAGGTGTTGACAAGGATGCAGAGAAAGAAGAACCCTCTTGCATTCTTGGTGGGAATGCAAGCCACTCTGGAGAACAATTTGAAGGTTCCTAAAAGTTAAAAATAGAACTACCCTATGATCCAGCAATTGCACTACTAGGTATTTACCCAAAGGATACAAAAATACAGATTTGAAGGGGTACTTGCACCCTGATGTTTATAGAAGCATTATCAACAAATAACCAAACTATGGAGAGAGCCCAAATGTCCATTGACTGATGAATGGATAAAAAAGATGTGATGTGATATATATATATATATATATACATATATATGGCTCATATAATATATATAATGGGATATTATTCATCCATCAAAAAGAATGAAATCTTGCCATTTGCAATGATATGTGTGGAGAGAGCTAAAGTGTTTTCTAAGTGAAATAAGTCAGAGAAAGACAAATACCTATGATCTCACTCATATGTGAAATTGAAGAAAAAAACCAGATGATCATATGGGAAGAGGGAAAGAAAAAAAGAGAGAGGGAAATAAGCCATAAATGACTCTTAAGGTTAGAGAACAAACTGAGGGTTGATTGTGGAAGGTGGGTGGGGGATGGGCTAGATGGGTGATGGGTATTAAAGAGGGCATTTGTGATCAGCACTGAGTGTTGTATGTAAGTGATGAATCACTAAATTCTACTCCAGCAACCAATATTGCACTGTATATTAACTTTAAAAGTTGAATAAAAAGCATATCTTTAATATATATATATATATATATATATATATATATATATATATTTAAATGCTTTGTAAAATATATTTCAGGGCAATCGCTTATTTATGTGTATGTCCTAGCTCTCCTACTTAATTATAAGGATCTGTAGGATTAGGTACCAGATCACTTCATCTTTAAATCTGCCTTCTGGAACTTAGGATGCTGTCTTAAACATTGTATATATGTAACATATATTGTATAATTTTGTATATGTAAGTTCTATTATACTCAATGGATGAATGATGAATTTGAATTTGATTACAAAAGTATCATTTACCTTTTTTAATTTATTATTTTTATTTTTTTAAAAGATTTTATTTATTTATTCATGAGAGACAGAGACAGAGGCAGAGACACAGGAAGAGGGAGAAGCAGGCTCCACGCAGGGGGCCCGATATGGGACTTGATCCTGGGACTCCAGGATCATGCCCTGGGCCGAAGGCAGACATTCAACCACTGAGCCACCCAGGCATCCCAATTTATTATTTTTCTAATCTCAATTTTATCTTTCAATAACAGACTACTGGTGAGGTTTTAGGATTGGTTTGAATCTGATAAGAGTTTAAAGTTTCAAAACTGATATCAAATGCAGTAGCAGAGCTATGTGAGTTGAGTAACTAGACATCAATAACATGAGAAAATTACCTCTCTTAGTTCTGCATTCAAAGTTTCAATCTTAATGTTGCATGGCTCTGATTTTGGCCTTTAATTTATAAAGTTTCTGTATTTTAATTATGTCTAGATGAATGAAGTGAATGTTCTTTATATGGCTCATTACCTACATTAGTAAAGACATACTGTAGTAAAATATGAATCACATATTTTTCAAGGGCCTATTTCTAGAACTGATCTATCTATTGCAATTTTATATTAACTGTCTAGATGGTTTATGAATTTTAAATATAAAGTAGATCATAAATTTCTAAACTCCCCTAGCCAGGTGAAGACTATATATGGGATCCACAGATGTGCCCCTATGTGTGTTGTCAAGAGAGCTCCGCTCATTGGGGTTAGCCGAGGGCTTAGGAAGCCAGTAGGCTGTATAAAATAGGGGAATGGGCATCTTCCCATATTCTTTTATAATCATTTGAACACCTAGAACTGTGCTCAGTGCTGTGAAGAGTACAAAAATGAATCAGGCCTGAATACCTCTCTAAAGGAGAGGATAAAAATTTTAAAATATAATTATACCACAAGGTAGACAGAAACAATACAGTGCATTCAGCTCTTCTGTATCAGGCTGTATGTACATTACTGTTATATTTTAATGTAGTTACTCTTTACAATGAAAAGGTTAGATACACACTCTTGTCTCTACAGATTGGGAAACTGAGGCTCAAAGGAATAAAGTTATTTGTCTATGGTCATTGAACTAGTAAATTATAGAGCTGGAATTTAAATCCAGGTCTGACTTGAAAGTCAATTACAGCAGGATTTGAACCATAGGTGAGATGTACAAACTACTGTGGGAGACTAAAAAGAAAAAATACTTCCAACGTGCAGTTTCAGGGACAATTTCAACTATTTTTTAAGAGGAACTTGTCTGAAATATGCAATATATTTTCCTGATGGCTTTTAAAATATTATGAAATGGTTCAAACATACAGAATAATATAGAGAATAATACTGAGAATAATTAATATCCATGTGCCTACTACCCAGATTTGTCAAATATTAGTATTTTTTTCAAATTTGCTTTAGATATTTTTTAAACAAAACTTTACCTATACTGTAAGCTTTCTTTATACTCCTCCCAGATCTGATTTATTCTCTCTCATGAAGTAATTACTATCCTGATTTTTATATTTGTTCTGAATTTATTATTCCTATGCATAGAAAATAGGAAGTGGTAGTAGTGCCAAGAAAATAGTAGTATTGTCAAGTAGATAACACTGAATATGAATAGCAGCCTTAGGACCTCCCATCATTTTCTGGTACCTGTCCCATTCATTGAAATGAATAGACAGTTGTCATTTCTCTCTGTAGAGTGCAAATCCTGTTGAAGCTCCCAGCTTACTGCCTCTAAACCTCTCCAACACAAAAATTCTTGTCACCACTGAATGACAATAATGCTTACATTTCTTAATGTTTTGAGTCAACCTATGAGTATTAATAATAATGCTATCTTATACTGTGATATTTTGATGTATTTGGAAGACTAAAGTCCTTAGCTGTTCAATCAAATGCTGATATAGGTGCTGCTTTAAGGTACTTTATGGATGTGATTTAAGTTTGTGGTCAGTTGACTTTATTTAAGGGAAATAATCCTAGATAATCTGGGTGGGCTTGATACAATCAGTTGAAAGGTCTTAAAAAGCAAGTTTGGGACTTCTGAGGGAAGAAGTTCTGCCTATAGACAATACCTGATGGCCTGTCCTATGCATTTCAGACTTGCTGGCCAGACCACATAATTGAATAAAGCTTGTAATAAGCCTTTTTATCTTCTATTGGTTCTGTTTCTTCTGTTTGAACTCTGACTGATACATATACTATATTGAAAAAAATTCTGGTAGAGTGTCTGTTTTCTGCTTCTTTGTCCCTCCTTCCTTTCCTTCCTTCCTTCCTTCTTTCCCTCCCTCCATCACCCCCTCTCTTCCTCCTGTTCCTCTTTTTGTAAATATTAGGTATGTTTTTATTATTATCTATTATTCAAAAGTTATCATTTTAAGTTGTTTCTCTATCTCCTCCCTCATGTATTTTTATCTTCCAATATTTAACAGTGTATTGTACATAATACACAGTATACATTTGCTGAATTGGCAATCTGTAGTCATCCTTCTCCCTTTCTAATTTGTCAGTTCTAACACATTTTAAGCTTATAAATCAGACAAGCAAGTATTTAAGAGAAGTACATGAAGTAAGAATAGATAGGCTCTAATAAGTATTGGAGGAACAGAATAAATGGCATGGATTTTTATGCATCTGACTCAGGGATTTGTGACTTTTTATCAGAAACCACCTTAAAGTTTGTCAGATCATTATGGAACTGGTTTCCTGAGAATCTACTTTGTGCTAGTTTACTGCAAAGAGGCAGGTGGATTATGAGTGAATGAAGATAGCAAAGAATTCCAGGTTCTGTGCTAGAAATTTGCCTGGAATACTTGAAGGGTCTGAAGGAAGCAGGAGCTTGCTTTATAACTCAGCATTAAATTAAAATGATTTTACTGATTAAATACGTGAAACATTACTTAATTTTCAAAGGTGGTTTTAGATTCCAAAGAAAAGATGTTGAGAACCCATGATGAGAGTTACAAACATAAGAATTTGAGAGGCATATAGCTAGTATCCCACCTTCTTTTAAATTTGGCATTCAAGGGTGGTCTTTTTAAGTTGTAACACATCCATCAGTGTAACATAATGGGTAAGCAGACAGATTCTGCACTCATTCTTGTCATGGAAAGTGTTGAGTGGCACAGGAACTTGCCCTATTTTATTGATTCTAAGATGAATTCTTCAGGGCTTGATGAATTATTATAAGGTAGACACCTTTATAACAACTACCAAGGTCAAGAGGTAAAACCTTTTAGCCACCTTGAATCCTCAATGTACCCTACCCTAGTTGAGCCTCTCCTTCCCAAATAATTACTTTAGCAATCATTTCCTTTTATTTCTTTAAACTTTTATCTTTCAAGTCTATATCCCTAAACACTACAGTCTTGCCCATTAAAAAAATTCATGTTTTGAAGTCTCTTTTAATATGTTCTCCCTTTATCCTTTTCTGTTTCTTATACTTTGTCTGTGGAAGAATCCAGGGCATGTGACCTGTGGAGTTTCCCACAGTCTGAATTGTGTTGATTGCATACTTATGTTGCAGTTCAACATGTTTCTCTGTCCTCTGTTTTTTCCTGAAAATTGACAGCTGGATCCGAAGTCTTGATCAGACTCAGGTTCAATATCTTTGGCAAAACCAACAGTTCTCAAACATTTTAATTTCAGGATTCTTTTATTAAAAATTTTTGAAGACCTCTCCAAAAGCTTTTGTTTATGTGAGTCATATTTATCAATATTTTCCATATTCAAAATTAAAACTGAGAAATTTAAAATGTTTATGTAATAATTCATTTAAAAATAACAATAATAAACCCATTACAAGTTAACATAAATAAAATTTTTTACATTATAAATAACTGTATTTTACAGAATGAAAAAATGTCTGGTGAGAAGAATGACATTGTTTTACATTTTTTGCAAATCCCTTTAATGTCTGGCTTAATAGAAGACAGCTGGATTATCATATCTGCTTTTTTTGCAATCTGTTGCATTATGTTGTTTTATTTGAAGTGTATGAAGAAAACCTGGCCTCACACAGATATGTAGTTGGAAATGTAAGGACCTCACAAATCCCCTGAAAGGATTTCAGGGTTTTTAGGCTACACTTTGAGAACCTCTGAACAAGTCTATTGGTGGTTTTTAGTTTTTTTATTAAGAAGGGCGCGATGACTGGGTTGCCCTTCTTCTTTGTGGTAATAGCAGCTATTAATGCTCAGTGTCCAAATGAATTAAATAATTGGAAGTTGGAAAATGGTGATATTCTATCATTTATTTTTAATTTATTGGCTGTAATGCTTTAATAAAAATTTGTTTCCCACATTTACCAGTACTCAGTGGTAAAGTTAATGTAGGAAAGGTGGGATAAATTATTCTTTTCCCTTATTTACCATTTATTCACGATAATTAATTGGTTCTCTATCATCCTTCAAAGATAATCAGTTGGCTTTTAAATATCACTATGGATTAGTGGACTTAAATATATTTTGTGAGTTCCAATCAATCACAATTTATATCCTTTTTGAAGCTTCTATTGCTCCCTCTTTAACTACTTAGAACCTCTTGAAATTGCCACCTGAGTCCTGATAGTGAAGAAGTTAAGTCCTGTCCTTTTTTCCACAATCAACATCTGTGAAATAAGGGGAGATGTCTTATAATTTGGCAACATTGTTTATTTGGCAACATTTTTTTTTCACTTAGTGATACTAAAATAATCAGTGAGATCTTAAATTTGCAGGAATACTTTCATACAATTAAAATTTATTTCTTGCTTAAAGACTGTAAAAGTATCGCTTAAAGAATGTAAAAGTATTACTTTTACTTTCATTTTTCATTGGCTAACTTTAATCATGTGATTGCAACTCAGTTGCGAGGGATGCTGGGAAGTGTAGTCTTAAGCAATGCCTCTGTAATATTCATTCGGTAACTTGCTTAGCATCTGTGTCTTCCTTTCCTTATCCATGAGGATAATAACAAGACCTACTTTATAGGATTATATTAAGCATTAAATAAGTTAGTACATATAAAATATTTCATACAGTACCTGATATATAATAAGTGTTCAATAAATGTTACCTATTAGTAATAATATTATTTCAATAGCAGTGTGTTAAAACAAACACCTAATATGTTCCAGAATTCTGAAGCATGGTTATTCCTTAAAAGGTATTCTTCAGAACATGCTCAGATTCAAGAAGCATAGAAGGTTTTGGCAGAGATATCCATGCTTTAAACCAGTTCCCTAATGAAGCCATCTTTTTAAAAATCACCTTGAATTGTCAGGTCAAAGAATAAAGATATCCAGGAAGAAATAGTTGGTAGTAATGGTTGATTTTTGCTTCTTCCCTAAGGGATCATTTCCATTTTTGTCTCTTGAAGAGCCTCATGGATTATTAAAGGTATTTGGAGAGCTGTCTGCTTCTTGACTATTTGAGTATGCTTTTAAAAGTTTCCAGAAACTGCTATTTGTTGATAAATCAGAATAATAAGAAAGAAGAGTATTAGTGAAACTGTAAAAGTAGGAACAAGATTTTATGCAGTGGTGCCAGCTGTCATCCCACATAGAAACACACATCATAGATTTCAGTGCTTTTCAGACGTCTGCTCTTGTAGCCATATAAAACAGTCGTTCTGTCAGCAAAAGTCCTGGCAAAAGAGTTCCATTATTTCAAGAATCACATTCCCAGGCCTGGTGCCTGTATCTACATAGTTATGGATGGAGAAGTCCCATAATATTCTTTTACAAAATTAGCCCATGACCTAGTACTTGTATACAGATTTTCTTACCCCATGGCTGGAATTCAAGCTTCTTGCTTCATTCGCTAAATGTATAGCCCAGGATCAATGTATCTGGGCACCCTCTCTATCTCATAATTTGAAAAGTGTAGCCACTGTCTAAATCTTTTCCCACATGGATCATGACCACAAGTTTTCCCCAATCATCTAGTGCAGATTCTTAGCTACCTCACCTAGACTTTAGAATCCTCCAAGCTGAACTCATTCCTCATGACAATTATCTAAACCCTTAACATTTTGAGATTGAACCCAGATCTTGCAGTTTATTTCAAGCTGTTTGTCAGCTTTCACTTGAACCTAGAAACCATTGTTGTCATTTGAACTCTTTACCATCTGACGATTGAAACCAGACCCCAAGCTGGTCTTCCAAGCATTTTAATGACAAGAGATTGAACCCAGACCTCATTCCTGACATCCAAAACTCTTACCATTTGAGGATTAAATTCATTCCCAAATATTGTCCAAGCTCCATGCCATTTGGGGACCAAAAGTTTAGGTCTTAGAACTTTTATCTAAGTACTTTACAGTTTCTGTATTTAACCCGTGCTGCTCATATGTTATCAAAGCATTATATCAATTGGAGATTGACTGCAAACTACAAGGCGGACAGCCAAGCTCTTTAGCAGTTAGATATTGAACCCAGACCTCACTGAGCATTGTCTTCCAAGTTTTGTGCCAGCTGGATTTCCAGCCCAGTCTGTGGCTGTCTTCCAATCCCCTTATTGGTGGGGGAGAAACAGAGGTCCCAAAACCACTTTAGGCATTCTATCCCGAGGGATCAAACCTATCTCTGGTCATTATCCAACCTCTTTACCAGCTGTGGATTGGACTCAGCTGTTAAAAGCCAAGCGGAAAGATTGGTTGAAAGCCTATTTATCTTTTTCAGCTGCTAAAGATCTTGAATGATGATATTAGTAGCTCTGAGGAACAGTATTTCTCAAAATGTGGTTTCCCACCACCTGCATCAGAATCACCTGAGGCTGCTTATTAAAAAGGCAGATTTCTGGGCTATGTCCAAGTTCTTCTGGCTCAGAATTCTTAGGCCTGTGACCATGGAATCTGCATTTTTAGCAAGCACTCTAGTGATTTCCATGCACACTAAATTTGAGAACCAGTTCCCTTGAGCAAGGTCTCCCTTATCTGTTGATGAACAATCCCAGATCTCCCAGCTGCCATCCAGCTGCTCACCAGCTGGGTTTAAAATGCAGGTTCTTATTAATATATTCTATCAGTACACTACTTTATTAGCTTGGATATATAAGCCAATTTTTTCCTGTTACTCAGTTGTGCTAGTTTATAGGAGGGGACTCATTCCCCTAGTTCCCCTCCTTTAAAGGGAGGGGAGTAAGCTGAGTTGTGGTACAGCACAGCCAACTCTGCCACAGGGATTTTATTTCCCACTCAAAGAGGACCACCAATACAATACTTGCCTTAGGGAAAGCACACCAGCAGCCATGAATGCATGTTCCTTAGAATCATATCATCCTGCAAATACAGGCCAGTATGATTTCTGTGAGGGTAAAACTGGCCTTGTGCAGCTTCTCACCAGCAGACAAACTGGTCAAATTGGCATAGCAGGTGAGATCTTAAACCTCCTCCCCACCTAACTTCTTCCTGATTTCTTGCACTCCTCCACATATAAAGAATCAGAACAGTTAAAAATGTACTGTTTTATAAGGAAATGCAGAGGGGTGGAGAATGAAAAACAAACAATCTAGATGTTAACATCTGGAGCAGACCAAATTAAGACATAAGAGCTCATTACTGCCGCAATTACTTACTAAGTCTGGGAAACTTAAGCTTAAATCTGGATTGAAATTTTTGAAGCATGCCTTAATATAAAAATAACTTGGGAAAAATCTGCATGGACTATTGTGAATCAAATTGAATTTCATGTTCACTATTGAAAATGCATGGCTCTGCTTTCCCATTGATTCTGAGGGGAGAATCATGCTCTCTAGGGTTGAATATGTGTGTTTGCTTTTAACCAAGGGATATTAAGCTAAAGAATATTTTAAAACATCAAGTCTTTTCCCCACATATGATAGCTGTTTATTTTTTTAACTTCTTGGTTAAGTGAAGCAAAAATTCTCATTATGTTAGAAATTTTGTTTATAAGGCTTGCTTGTGTCCACATGAACATTTTTATTGTTAGATCAGCTTCAGGAAGTGTCAAGCATAATTCATGTAAATTCTTCTTACCAGGAATTGTAACCCCTGAGTCTCAGGATTCTGCCATTGAACCAACTATTTTCAGACTGAAGCCTTTTGTTTCTAAATCATAGATGTCTTTTGCCCCATTAAGTGGAGGAAGGCATGATACTGAATAAAAAGGAGAGAAGGATGGAGGGAATTCCTACCCTTAAGAAGTATATAGACTAAGGACACCTGGGGGGCTCAGTGGTTGAGCGTCTGTCTGCCTTTGGCTCAGCGCATGATCCTGGATTCCTGGGATTGAGTCCCACATAGGGCTCCTTACATGGAGCCTGCTTCTCTGCCCTCTACCTATGTCTCTGCCTCTCTTTCTGTATCTCTCATGAATAAATAAATAAATAAAATATATTTTTTTAATTTTTTATTTATGATAGTCACAGAGAGAGAGAGGGGCAGAGACACAGGCAGAGGGAGAAGCAGGCTCCATGCGCTGGGAACCCGTTGTGGGATTCGATCCCAGGTCTCCAGGATCGTGCCCTGGGCCAAAGGCAGGCGCCAAACCACTGTGCCACCCAGGGATCCCTAAATAAAATCTTTTAAAAGAAGAAGTATGCAGACTACTAAAGAGGATAGAGAAATAAGCAATTTCAATGCATACTGCTAAGAGCTACAGTAGAAATAAGGTCTTAAAAGAGTTTTAAGAATAAAAACAGCAACAACTAATGCTGCCCAAAGGGTTTTCTTAAAAACCAAGCCCACTCATGAAGTGGTTTTGATATCCAAGGCAATTTCCATCACTCAATTTAGTCTGCAGATGGCCTGAGTAGCTTAAGGGAATAAAATAATAAATATGAGAATCAGAATATAACTAATATGAGAATCAGAATATAACTAAATCTTTCTCCCAGCTTATAGAATAATAAAAGATTAGAAATGAGATGGACATCTGAAGTCATCTAAAGATTAGCTCCTTTATTTTAAAGATAAGGTAAATGAAGTTACATTTTGTTAACCTAGTTAGCTCTCTGATGATAAGGGATATTAGTTCACCCACAAAATCTACAAGTACTACATGAAGGAAAAATGAAGGAATATATTCTGTTATTATTAATAAAATTTTATTGCATAAAAACATACATGCAGAAAAGTGCATATGGCATTAGTGAAAAGTAAAATGCATTTTTACAGTGAGCACAACTGTGTAACAGTCATCCAGATTAGGAAGTAGATCATTACTATATATTTTTTTAAATGTTATGTATTTTTTATTTGACAGAGAGAGGGATGTGGGGGAGGGGCAGAAGGAGAGGGAGAGAGAGAATCTCAAGTAGACTCCACACTGAGCACAAAGCTTGACACGGGGCTCAGTTTTATGACTCTGAGGTCATGACCTGAGCAGAAATCAAGGGTTGGATATTCAAATAACTGAGCCACCCAGGTGCCCCAGATCATTACTAGTTTTGACAGGGTCTTGTCATGACCACTTTCTCTTACTAAACTTCATCTTCTTTTTGAAGATAACCAATTGTTCTTACTTCAAACTCTATAAATTAGTTCTGCCTTGTTTTGAACTTAATATATATGAAAAGAGATACATTTTTTTATGTTTGGCTTCTTTTACTCAGTATTTTTGTGAGATTCATGTTGCATATAGCTATAGTTTATTCATTATTGTTGCTGTATACTATTCTAATATTTGAATATATCAAACTTATTTACTATCTATTGTTGATGAACATTTGGGTTTTCTCAGTTTGAGGCTATTAATAATAGTACTTATATACAGTTTTAGATTTTGGTGAACATATATTCACATTTTTATTGGATACATGCCTAGGAGTGAAGCTGGTAGCAGCTTTATATGCTGTCCAACAGTTTCCCGAAGTGGTTATAAAATTACAAACCCATTAGCTATTCTAGTTTTTCCATGTTCTATCCAACATGGTATCAATAGTCTTTTTCATTTTAACCATTTTGGTGGGTACATAGTGTTATTTAATTGCATTTTCCTCATGACTAATGAAATTAAGCATCTTTTCAAATATTTATTAACCATTGGGTATCCTTTATGAAGTGCCTTTTGATGTCTACTTTTCTATTACCTACCTTTTTCTTATTGAATATGTGTGTGGTCTTTATATGTTCTGAATACAATCTTTCTGTTGATTATAGTATTACAAATATCTTTACCTACTCTGTGTTCTATTCACTGGCTTAGTGATGTATTTATGAAAAGAAGTTCTGGACAGTACTGTAGTTTAATTTATCAATATTTTTCCTTTTTGTTAGTGCTTTTATATTCAGGAAATTATTGCCTACCCCATGTAATGAATATATACTTCTGTATTGTTTTGTTTTACTGTTTTACCCTTTACATTTAGACCTATAATACCTATTAAATTACTCTGTATATGAGGTGGTAAGGTGGGGTAGGTTAATTTTTTCTGTTTGCATACCAAGCACCATTTTTTAAAAAAGATCATTCTTTCCCTGCTTGTCCACAGGGTAGCCTTTATCATAAAACAAGTATCTAGATAAATTTAGGTATGCTTCTGGACATCTGTTCTGCCCATGCTTATACCAATATCATATTATCTTAATTATTATAGATTTATCAATCTTGATTTCTATTAGAATAGATTCTCCAACTTTGTTCTTTTTTATGGTTGCCTTGACAATTCTTGACCTTCACATTACCATATGAATTTAGCATTAGCTAATCAACTTCTACAAAAAGCCTACTTATGATTTGATTGGGAAAGCATTCAATCCATAAATCAGTTGAAGAGAATTAAGCTTTCTAGCCAATGAACATGATATATCCATTCATTAATTTATCTTTTATTTTTAGCAGTATTTTATAGTTTTCTCTATAGATGTCTTGGACATCTTTAAATTTATTCAAAGCAATCTGGTTTCATATGTTTATGCTGTTGGAAATAGTCTCATGCTTTTCTAATTTTATTTTCTCATTATTTGTCGATAGAATGTAGAATGCAATTGATTTTTGTATGTTGACATATATCCAGTGACCCTGCTTAATATACTTATTCATTCTAAAATTTTATCTGCAGAATTTTTGAATTTTTATGTACACAATCATATCATTATGAATAATGAAAGTTTCATTACTTAAAGGCAGAAGTTTATTAATTATGTATTTAAAAAGTATTCAAAGAAAAAAGAAGAGGAGGGAAAATTTGAGGTGACTATCATCACCAAAGATGTTCAGAAGCATTGCTTCAATATCTGTGCTGTTGCATACAGTATTCACTAGCCACATGTGGCTATTGAGTGCTTGAAATGTGGCCAGTACCATATGTCAAAATGATATTTGGATATATTGGGCTAAAGAAAATGTATAATTAAAATTAATTTCATCTACTTTTTCTTTTTTACTTTTTTTTCTTAAAGATTTTATTTCTTTATCTGAGACAGAGAGAGAGTTCATGAACAAACAGGGTCAGGGGTGGAAGCAGGGGGAGAAGGAGAGGGAGAAACTCTATCCCAGGACCCTGAGATCATGACCTAAGCTGCAGGCAAATACTTAACTGACTGAGCCACCCAGGTGCCCCTCTTTTTTACTTTTTTAATGGGCCTACCAAAGACTTAAAATCACATGTGTGGCTTGCATGACATTTGTTTTTCTGGACAGTGCTGCTTTAAAGGGCACAGGATACATTAGCATTTGTCAACTATGGTTCATGGAATACCTGCATCAGATTCACTTGGAATGACTTGTTAAAATGGCAGATTCCTGGGGTGTCTGGGTGGCTCAGTCAGTTAAGCATAGATGCCTTTGGCTTAGGTCATGATCTCAGGGTCCTGGGATCAAGCCCTGAATCAGGATCCTTGCTCAGTGGGGCGTCTGCTTCTCCCTCTGCCACTACCCCCTTCTCCATCCACCCTTTCCCCTGTTTATGCTCTATGTCAAGCTAATAAATAAAATCATTTTAAAAATTAAAAAATAAAAATATAAAATGGCAGGTTTTATAGTCTTAGCACCAGAATTCCTGAGAGTCAACCTCAGAAATCTGTAATTTTTAAAGATTTTTTATTTTTTTTAAGTAATCTGTTCACCCAACATGGGACTTGAACTTACAACCCTGAGATCAAAGATCACATGGCTCTACTGAATGAGCCAGCCAGAAATCTGTATTTTTAACAGGTATTCACAGGTGATTCCTGTGCATAGTAAAGTTTGAGAATTCCTAGGGAAGTCTTTTATTCCTGTCTTTCCCATTTTCAAATCAATTGGAGTTAGGACACTTCAGGTCAATTTAAGATTCCTACAAAGACTCCTATTGATAACTCTTGGTACATTCATAATCCTCTCTGAACAATATTCCTTGTGAATTGAAGATGGAGCAAGAGTTACCCATTAGAAGATTAATTGTGATTGAAACCTATCTGGTAGTAATGTAGCATTTTCTTTGGCTAGTGCTGGATAGGTATATGAGAAAGAAACACACTAATCAAATGAAAGCTGTAGTGGCTTTACTAAAATGAGATATAGTAGAGTTCAGAATAAGGAATATTGCTATAGGTAAACAGGAACATTATATAATAATAAAAGGTTTGAGTCACCAAAAAGATATAACAATCCTAAATGTGTATGCAAACCAGATAATATGTGAATATTATATGTGAAAGCAAAGCCAGATAAAATTCAAAGGAGAAATAGACAAATTGACATTTCTACTTGTTAACTTCAATACTCCTTTCACAATAATGAACAGGATAAATATGCAGAAAATCATAAAGGTATGGAGGACCTGAAAACATTGTCACTCAGCTTTACTTGATTAACATTTATAGAACTTTCATTCCGATAAAATACACACTCTTTTCAAGTGCACAGAAATATTCACAAAGATAGACCATATTTTGGCCATAAATTCAGGCCGAAATTAATAAAATTAAAAGGGCTAAAATTAAACAAAGTATGTCCTCTAATTATAGAAATGGAATTAAACTAGAAACTAATAACATAAAGATATCTGGAAGATCCCTCAAATATTTTTAATTTCTTCAAATACTTGTATGTTAAACCACACATATCTAAATAACCTATGGGTCAAAGAAGAAGTCACAAAGCAAACTTAATATTTTAAATAGAATAAATATGATAATACACTATATTAATATTTGTGGCTGCAGCTACAGCAGTGCTTTGAGGGAAATTTCTGGCATTAAATGATCTAAGCTTCAACATTATGGGACTATAAAAAGAAGAGAATTTTAAAACCAAAGAAAGAAAAATGAAGGAAACAGTGAAGATAATATGAACAGATATAAGTGAAATTTCAAACCAAATAACAATAGACAAAATTAATGAAACAAACTAAGTGCTTTGAAATCAATAAAATTGACAGATTTATAGCCAGAATGATCAATAAAAAAAGAGATAAGACACAAATTATATGCCCCAAGTATCAAGAACTTAGATGAAATAGACCAAGTCTTTAAAAGACCTAAGCTACCAATATTCAGTCAATGAGAGATTACTTGAATAGTAATGTATTAAGCAGAGAAATTGAATTTCTAAAAGCCTTTCAATAAGGAAAACTCTGGGACCATATTACTTCTTTGGCAAATTTTGCCAAACATGTAAGGAAGAAATAATACCAATTATATACGAACTCTTTAATAAAACGAAACAGGAGAAAGTACTTCCCAATTCATTTTATGAAACTAGTATTATCCTGATACAAAAACCAGACAAAGCCATTACAAATAAACTACAGACCAATATACCTTGTAAACACAGAGTCAGAATCCTTTACAAAATATTAGCAGATTGAAGCTAACAATATGTAAAAAGAATCAAATAGTATTTATCTTGAAAATGCAAAACCAGTTCTACATTAAAAAATCAGTGTTCTACAGACTAAATAAGAAAGACCAAGGGAATATTAGAGGAATTTGGTGGAATAGGAGGACCCTGCACTCACATTGTCCCTTGCATACAACTAGTTAACAGCCACACGAGTGTGAATAACCCAGGAAGCCATCCAAAGACTGACACAACAAACTCCACAGCTTAATATAGACAAGAGGGCACATTAAAGGGGATAAGAAGGGCTGAGACTTGGTCAGGAGCTAAATGGACCTGTGGGAATGTCTGAGGGAGAGAGAATGCCATGGGCTTAGAGAGGGGAGAGAAACCAATTATCACACCAGGGAGCCCACATGGGGAAGACAAATCCCCATAATATTTGGCTTTGAAAAAAAGAGTGGACTCTTTTGTGAGTTCTTACAACCAACAGTACTTAAAGCCTGGAACTTTAGAAACCAGCAAGATAATGGGAGAGTTGAGAGGCTGAGAAGAAACTGAGTTCCTGCCCTTAAAGAGACAGTACAACAAATAGTCCTATGGATATACAGCATAGAAGCAACAATTTGAAAAATCCTGGGGGTATACAGGAGGGCGATGCGTTTACTAATCTCAAAGCATGTGCTGGAGGGACAGAGATCATTGGGAGACTTCTCTGGGAACAAAGGAACCGGTAGGCACCATTTCCCTCCCCCACACATAAACACACAGTTACCTGAGTGAATGAGTGCTATGCCAACACTTGACACCAAACTTGCTAATAGCACATATCACCCATGTATACTCCTACAGACACTCTCCCTCCAACCAGGCCATAACTCCAGATCCCTTCCCACAGCAGACCTGTACGCAAACCCTAATACCACAATATATTTCTGCAGATACACCCCCATCAACCCAGCAGCAGAAAATCCTATCCTGATGGCACTGCACTCCATGCTCTTCTGTAGCTCAGTGCTGCTGCATCTCTGGCCAACACCTAATCTGACTCAACTTAAACACACGACATCCCCAGACTCATTAACAATACAGGGACCAAACTCTGCCCACAGAGGCAAAGAGAGCCATTGCAGATGACTGAACTAAAGGCAAAAGTGGTTCAGCCATAACAGGGTACATGCAGCACACATAGGAGACAACACTGAAGCATCAGGTTCCAGTGAGGAGGGGACATTGCACTGTAGGGAAGTACTGGACCTTGTCTTCGTAAGGCCACTACTTTCAATAGCAAGAGATGTAGCTGACTTTCCTGACACATAGATAGAGATGCAGGGAGTTAGACAAAATGAGGAGACAGAGGAATATGTCCTCCCCAAAAGGCAAAATCACAGTAAGAGACATAAACAAAATGGAGGTAGTATACCTGATAGAAAACTTAATGTAAAGGTCTCAATGATACTCCCTGGACTTTTCTCAAGAGTGGAGGACCTCAGTGAGACCCTTAACAAAGAAATGGAAAACATAAAAAAGAATAAATCAGAGATGAAGAACTCAATAAAAAGATTAAAAATACATTAGGTGGAATAAGTAGTAGACCAGAGGAAACAGAAAATGGATCAGGGACCTGGAGGACAAAGGAAATGGAAAGTAATCAAGGTAAACAGGAGAGAGAAAAATAAAAAATGAAAATAGACTTAGGAAAAAAAAATAGACTTAGGAAAGTGAGTAACACAATCAAGTGTAATAAGATTCACATTATAGGGATCCCAGAAGGAGGAGTGAGAAGGAAGCAGAAGATTCATTTGAATAAATAATAGCTGAAAACTTCCCAAATCTGGAGAAGGAAACATAAATCCAGTTCCGGGAGACATAGCCCCCAACAATGGCAACCCAAAGAGGTCCACACTAAGACACATGGTCATTAAAATGGCAAAAAGTAGCGATAAAGAGAATTTTTAAAGCACCAAGAGAAAACAGTTACATATGAGGGAAACCCCATGAGGCTATCAGATGATTTTTCAGCAGAAACTTTCTAGACCAGAGGAGAATGGCATGCATGATACATTCAAAGTGCTGAAAGGGGGGATCCCTGGGTGGCGCAGCGGTTTGGCGCCTGCCTTTGGCCCAAGGCGCGATCCTGGAGACCCGGGATCGAATCCCACATCAGGCTCCCGGTGCATGGAGCCTGCTTCTCCCTCTGCCTATGTCTCTGCCTCTCTCTCTCTGTCTCTCTGTGACTATCATAAATAAATAAAAAAATTAAAAAAAAAAATTCAAAGTGCTGAAAGGAAGAACCTTCCACCAAGAATACTCTATCCAGCAATGCTATCATTCAGAACAGAAGGAAAAATGAAAAGTTTCCCAGACAAACAAAAGTTTAAGGAATTCATGACCACTAAACCAGCCTTACAAAAAATGTTAAAGGGGAATCTGAGTGGAAAGAAAAGACTATAAGTAGAAGTAAGAAAAGTAGAAAACACAAAAGCAGTAAAAATAAGTATATCTATAAAAATCACCCAACTGACTCATAAAATAAAAGGATGTGAAGTATGACACCATATACCTAAACATGGGTGGAGAGGAGTAAAAAGTGGGTTCAAACGTAAGCAACCATCAACTTAATACAGACTGCTATATGCATAACATGTTATACACAAACTTAATGGTTACCATAATCAAAAATCAGTTATATACATGCAAAAAATAAACAGAAAGGAATCCCAGTATATCACCAAGGAAAGCCAATTTATCATGTGAGAAGAGAAAAAGGGAAGATAAAATAGAGCAGAATTACAAAAACAACCATAAAATATGTTAGAAAGTAGCAATATGTACATACCTATCAGTAATTACTTTTAATTACTTTGAATGTAAATAGACTAAATGCTCCTATTAAAAGACATAGAATGATGGAATGGATTCAAACAAACAAACAAAAAACAGACCCATCTATGTGCTGCTTACAAGAAACTCACTTGAAACCTAACAATACATGCAGATTGAAAGTGAGGGGATGGAGAAACATTTACCATACAAATGTTAGTGAAAGGAAAGCAATACTTATATCAGGCAAAACAGACTTCAAAACAATGACTGTAACAAGACCCAAAGAAGGACACTATATAATCATTAAGGGAACAATCTAATAAGAAGATATAATAGTAAATACTTAGGCACCCAACATAGGAACACCCAAATACCCAAATAGAACAGTTAATAACAAACATAAAGGAAGTAATTGCTAGTAATATAATAATAGTAGAACACTTTAACACCCCACTTACATCAGTGGTTAGATCATACAAACAGAAAATCAATAGGGAAACCAGCTTTGAATGACACATTGGATCAGATGGATTAAAAACAATCCATCCTAAATGGCAGTACATGAAGAACATTTTCCAGAATGGTTCACATATTAGGCCACAAAATAAGTCTTAACAGATTCAAAAAGATCAAAGTCTTACCGTGCATCTTTTCTGATCATAATTGTTTGAAACTATAAATTGATCACAAGAAAAAGTCACAAATATATAGAGGTTAAAAAACATGCTATCACACAATGAATGGTTAAAGGAAGAAACCAAAGAGGAAATAAAAAAAAAATCATGGAGACAAATGCAAATGAAAACAGAACAATCCAAAATCTTTGAGATGCAGCAAAAGATGTTCTTAAGAGGGAAATTTATATCAATTCAGCCTAACTCAAGAAGCAAGAAAAATCTCAAATTGCCATTATACCTAATGGAGCTAGAAAAAGAAAAAAGAAACCCCAAAACCAGTAGAAGGAAGGAAATAATAAGGATCTGATTCTTGGGAAAGATCAACAAAATTGATAAACCTTTAGTTAGAGTCATTGTGAAAGAGGACTCATTTATAAATGAAATCAGAAATGAAAGAAGAGAAATAACAAGCAACAAGAGAGAAATACAAAGGATTATAAGAAAATTTTGTGAAAAATTATGTCACCCATTGGACAACATACAGGAAATGGATAAATTTCTAGGAATATTTCACCTCCCAAAACTTAATCATGAAGGAATAGAAATTTTGAACAGATTGATTACCAGCCATGAAATTGAATCTATAATTTAAAAAACTACCAATAAACAAAAGTTCAGGACCAGAGGGCTTCACAGGCAAACATTGCCAAAAATTTCAAGAAAATTTAGTACCTATTTTTCTCAAAGCTTTCTAAAAAATGGAAAAGGACAGCTTCCAAATGCATTCTATGAGGCCAGCATTACTCTGATACCAAAATCAGATAAAGACACTACAACAAAAAATACTACAGGACAATATTTCTTTTTTTTTTAATAAATTTATTTTTTATTGGTGTTCAATTTACCAACATACAGAATAACACCCAGTGCTCATCCCATCAAGTGCCCCCCTCAGTGCCCATCACCCATTCACCCCCACCCCCCGCCCTCCTCCCCTTCCACCACCCCTAGTTCGTTTCCCAGAGTTAGGAGTCTTCCATGTTCTGTCTCCCTTTCTGATATTTCCCACACATTTCTTCTCCCTTCCCTTATATTCCCTTTCACTATTATTTATATTCCCCAAATGCAGGACAATATTTCTGATGAACATAGATGCAAAAAATCCTCAAACAAAATATTAGCAAACCAAATACAATAATACATTAAAAAAACATTCACCATGATCAAGTGGGATTTATTCTTGGGATGTAAAAGTGGCTCAATATTCATAAATCAATCAATGTGGTATATCAGTCAATAAGAGAAAGGCTAAAAATCATATAATCATTTCAATAGATGCTGAAAAAGCATTTGACAAAGTACAACATCCATTCATGATAAAAATCCTCAACAGAGTAGATATAGAGAAGACACACCTCAAAATAATGAAGGCTGCATATTAAAAACCACAGCTAACATTGTACTCAATGGTGAAAACTGAGAGCTTTTCCCCTAACATCAGAACAAGAAAAGGATGTTCACTCTCATCACCTTTATTCAAATAGTGCTGGAAGTCCTAGCCATAGCAGTTACACACACAAAAAAGAAACAAAAGCATCCAAAAGAAAAAAAAGACACAAACTATAGAGAACAAACTATTGATTATGAAAGGGGAGATAAGGTGGATGGTTGGGTAAAACAGGTAAAGGGAATTAAGAGTACACTTATCAAGATGATCACTATGTAATGTATAGAATTTTTGAATCACTATATTTTAGTGTTGAAACCAATACAATACTGTTTGTTAACTATACTAGAATTAATATTTAAAAAAAAAATAAATACTATGTGATTATCTCAAAAGATACAGAAGAATCATTCAACATATTCAACATCATTAATGATGAAAACTTCCAGCAAACTAGGAATACAAGAGAATTTCCTCAATTTGATAAAGAACGTGTTCAAAAAACACTAATAATTCGTGGCGGAAGACTAAATGTTTTCCCCTTGCATACAAAACAAAGCTAGGATGTTCATTTTAAACACTTCTATTCGGCAGAGCAATAAGCAAGGAAAATAAATAAAGGCATACAGATTGATAAAGAATAAGTAAAATTGTCTGTATTCACAGAGAACATGATTGTATAGAAAATTCCAAAGAATCCATAAAAATACCACAGGAAGTGATAAGTGTGTCGTACAAGATTACAGAATACAGGTTAATTTTTAAAAACTGTATTTCTATATCCCAATAATGAACAATTGGCAATTGAAAATTTAAAAATAGTATTATTTACAGCAGCACCCCAAACTATGTAACAATTAGGTGTAACTCTAACATATGTGTAGGATTTTCATGCTGAAAACTACAAAACAGAGATAAAATAGATCAAAGAATCCTGAGTAAATTAAGATACTTGCTGTGTTCATGGTTTATAATACTCGTTGTTAAAATGTTAGTCTGCTCTCTAGAGTGATCTGTTGAGTGAATGCAATTATAGTCAAAATCCAGCAGGATTTTTGTGGAAATTAACAAGCTGATTCTAATATCTACTTGCCTATGAAGTTGTTCCGAGGATCAAATGAGACAACTACATTTAAAGAGTTTACTGAAAAACCTAGCATAGAGCAAGCAAAAATTATTAACCCTATAACACAATTTTCATTGTTCCTTTTGGCCAGTGGATATCTTTGAACTTAGACACTTCATGCCCTTCAATAAATACTAAGAATTGTATCCTCTTAGGCACTCATTCTCATTCATTTCTTCATTAATTCTACAAATATTTTTTGAGCTCCTACTCTGTACCCGGCATTGTGTTAAACTAGAGGGAAGATAAACAAACACTGTGACCTCTATCATCATAAAGTTTATATTCCAGTAGCAAAAATAGATACTAAACTGCTTTTTACACAACTCTGTAATTGCAATCATGAAAATGTTTTGAGAAATACTAACAAAGTAGCATTTGAAATGAGGTAGAGGATAAGATGAGGGTCTAGACAGAAGGAACTACCTATGGACAGGTTCTGAGGCTAGGAAAGAAGATTAGTGCAGCTGGGTATATAAAGAAGAGTTCAAGAGGCTATTGGAGAGGAAGGAAAGAGCTAGATTATGCAGTAGTCTTGATATTATCAAGAATAATGACAGTCCATTGAAGGGTTTGTATCAAGGATTTGGTAAAAAGAGGATTAATCCTAACCCATGCTTGTTCTCATGTATTGCAACTTTATTTTGAAGACTAATATGTGTAAGTCATTAGGCTGATTCAGAATTGCTGAGAATTCAGCATGAAGAAGCCAGACATAGGTTTATCGTGAAGCTAATGAAGCTTAGAGTTTGGGATGCATCACTTACAGAGACTCACAAGCGCTTGTGAGTGCTTGTAATGGGAAGGGAAAGCCAGGCTGCAATCAAGTTGTTTCCATGTGAGGTTATCTAGTGAATTATCTAAAGAAGCTTCAGAAGAGAGAGATCTTAATATCTAAAGCTTCAATAATCTGTTGTGATTTCATTTCTCTTTTCATTTTAAATAGACATTTATACATAATTTTGTATTTATAATTTATATTTTTAAAGAAAGCTCCCAATGTTGTACTAGTTTCAGGTCCCACAAAACCTGGATCCACACCCCTGGTTGACTTCATCTTGCAGTTTTATGGGGGAGGCAGATTAGTAAACAGTTTTAATATAATATGGCAAGTGTTATGATATAGGAAGGCACAGGACCCACGTATAGGTGGGGAAGTAGAGAAAGGCAGAGAAGATAGTACCTGAAGTTTATAAGAATTAGTAGGTACAAAATCAGGGAGAGAAACAGATCCCTTGGCAAAAATAGGGAAGAGGTAGGAGTATTTTTGGTTCAAGCTGAAAGGTAGTAGCTACTGGTTGCCATGGAAACACAAATTTACTTCGATCAGGATTTTGAAGAAAATTATGAATTTGGACCCAACTAAGGGACAAAAAAAAATCTTTTATGGTTTTCCTCCATCTGTTCTGCCTATAACAAAAAAAGATCAAAGAATTAAGTAAAACCTTGCCAAGAAGTAACAGAAGGCAGTCCCAGATAAGGTTAGTAGGAAAAGCACTTAATTAAAGTCAATGCCTTGAGAGAGTAGGTCACATAAATGGATTTTACCTTTAGTATGTAGCATGCTTTGAAGTATAGTCATATACCTTTAGTATTTCTTAGTATTCAGTACTCCTAAGAATATGTCTCCAAGTCCCTGTGGCACTAAAGATTTTAGATATTAATATAATTATTATTTTCTATATTTTTATATTCCTAGATGCTGATAAAAATTCAAACCTTATTGCAATATATAGAGTAAGATATGATCATCCAATTCTATCCGAACCTAATTACCAGGGTTAGCTGTCAGTATGGTAGGTCTCTGTCCAGGCCTTTATCTGTGGATATGCAAATTTATATACCCATAAATGCACAGAGAGCTTTAAAAACCTCAAAATGGAGCCATATCATACTTATTGTTTATTAACTTGCTCTTTTTCACTTAGCACATATCATAGCTCTATTTCTGTGAGTACAGATTGATCAGTGTTGTTTCTATTGTTACATCATATTCACAACAGATATGTAACTTAATTTTTTTAATTTATGGAAAAAATTTTAAACATGCAAAAAAACCAGAGAGGATTATATAATGAACCCATCATTCAATTTTAGCAATTAACAATTTATGGCAATTTTGTTTTATCTATACGCTCACCCACTCTACTACCCATTTACATAGAGGCATTAAGATTATGTCTAAGATTTTACTAAACAAATGTGATCATTGTAGATATATTTATAAATGTATCTGTGCATGTATGTTATCAAAACTTTGAGCCCCAGAGCACCGGAGTGAGTATCAATTGGGGTATTCTCTGATAGAAGAGTCACTTAGGAAGGTAGATATCTGGATTATACTGGAATGCAAAAAGAAAAACTAAGCAGAAAACTACAATCTGGAAGTTAGCTGTTTTGTATAGCTGGGGGCTGGGAATGGAAACCAGTCATTAGAGATAAATGTTCTCAGTTAAGATAAGCTCTAGCTTTCATGTTAAGCTAGTAAACTGGAATTTAGAGTCACGTAGCTAGGACACTAATTGGAGATTATCAAGACTGGAACTTTATGGCACCTTTGAAGGGCTCTCTAAATGTAATAATGGGAATACAAGTTTTTATATAGAGATTGTAAAATTAGGGAAATGTGAGCTATATTTGAGAGGGCCCAGTTTGCACTCAGACTTCCTTCGGTGTGATTTCTCTGAAGATTATCAGATGTTTGCATTATTCAGACCTAGTTATAAAATAACATGCTTTACCAATAAAGAAAACTTTGTTTTTCTCTGGCTCAGACAAAGGATTTGTGTCTTTTTAAGCTTAAAAAAAAGTGTTAGATGAAGGGCTGCCTGACTCTCACTTAATTTCTAGAAGAGTTTAGAGTTCTTGCCTCTTGGTTAAGCATTATATGCTAGAAATTATATTTGATTGACCATATGAGCTGTTGCATTAATTAGATTGTGTAATTGTAATGTCCCCAATTAGTGGAGTTGGGAAAAGTGTGGAGCAAATGAAAGAGATATTTTGAAGGAAGAATCACTCTTCTGTGGACTTGAATGTGGTATAGGGGTTAAGGGATTTAAAAAGTTAAGAATGAGGCTCTAGTTTTTTTTTTTTTTTTT
This sequence comes from Canis lupus baileyi, assembly GCF_048164855.1. Classification (NCBI taxonomy): domain Eukaryota; kingdom Metazoa; phylum Chordata; class Mammalia; order Carnivora; family Canidae; genus Canis; species Canis lupus. The sequence continues at coordinate 29,425,666 of NC_132866.1, forward strand.
TTTTTTGTTTTGTTTTTGTTTTTGTTTTTTTTGAGGCTCTAGTTTTAGATAGAATGACCAAGAGGGTGATAGCTCCATAAATAGAAACAGAATTTCTGGAAGGGAGAAATATTTTGGGGTTATGATGGCGAGTTCATAAGATTCTTGAGGTCAGAGAACTGTTGACTAAAGATGTTAACTTGACAGCAGCTCATAGGTACATATAGACCAAAACCATATAAATGAATTATCTATTGGAGATAGTAAAGGAACTCAAGACAGAGGAATAGGTATTAAAATATTTCCCCACTTAGTATGCAGAAGGATAAAGTGAAGCTAAGAAGAATCTATGAGAGACCAGAGAGTGTAGTCAGGGTAATGACCCAGAAGGAGAGTCCGCGCTTTGCCATGTCCTCCATAGTAATTCATCCATTAAAGGGAAGTCAAAGGTGTTTTTGATTTGCCTGCCAATACACTAGAATAAAGGGCTGCAATAAATTGAGAAATTCCTCACTTAGTCTACTGGAGCTTGTTTTATTACTGTTACAATTAAATACTATCACTAAGCTATAAAGAACTTTGTTACTTTTCTACAAAGATCATTATCATATTAGAAACTTAATTAGGTTCATAGGTCCCACCTAGATAAGGTACAAAGGAATAATGAAAAAATGTCAAGAAAATACAAATAAAATTGAGAGTCATCACATCAGTGAAATGGAATCCATTGTGTTATCAGCACAGCTCCTTTGGGAACAGTATTACCATATGAATGGGTGGGTGAATGAACTAACAGTTACTTAGTGCCTATTATGTGATACTACAGTGCATTCTTTAAACTCCACAACAACTTTGAGATAGATGTTATGACGTTCATGGAAAAGGAACTGAAGATTAGAGCAAAAAAGTCATGTGAATTTGGATGAAAATTGAGGTGTTAGATATCTGATTTAAAAAGTGAGATTCTCATAATCATGGAGGGATAGGTGGGGAGTGGGTGGAGATTTAGCTGATATGAGAATGGCAGACACAACATGTGAATGTACTAAAAGCCACTGATCTGTACTAAATATATGTACTAAACACTGATCTAAATGTGGTTAACATGGTAATTTTATGTCATGTGTATTTTACTACAATAAAGAAGAATGGCAGAATTTTGAATATATTAAAGCTAGATTATAGGTACATGGGGATTCATTATATTCTATTTAATTTGTATACATTTGAAATTTTCCAAAATCAAAAGCTTTTCAAAAATTAAGATTCCTTAAAGATAAATTTGAATGTATGCAACTTCTTTTCTAAAGCATGAGAATTAGGGAAACAAACTACATGTCATACGATAGTCACATGACAGCCTAGTTATTTGAAAAATAACTGATATTGTATTAATAGTGATATTTGAATGTCTCCTTTGCCAGCATTTTGGGGTTCTAAGCCTGAACTGTTTGCCCTCTTGTAGTATCACTGTTGGGTAACTTTTGGCAAATCAATTAACTTTAATTACTTAATTTTTCTCATTTGAAAAGAGAGAGAACTGAACGAAATTACTGTCTTGGTTCTTCTTCATCTCTAAAATTCTACGGATTAGATATCATGTTAACTTTAGCACTAATAGAAGTATAGAAATAAAAAAAGAAGTAGCCGTCATTTTGCATGTGCGAGGTCATAGACAGAATTTGATTTCTAAATATGATATTTTAAGACAGACATTGATAAAGAAAACTAAAACCAGAGAACGACCATGCCCCATGCCTTTAAGGCCCTTAGGATCTAGTGGTCTAGTAAAATTCACATTATGGAACTTCTTGCTTAATCTATACCCACTCTCATTCTTTATATTTTCTATATAGGTTTTATATTTGCTGGTCTTTTTTTTCTCCATTATTCCTAGTGACAACATTTCAAACCGCACCTTTCTTATTTGTTTGCTTTTGGATAGTATTTATGGTAAACAAGATATACTATACTATACTATACTATACTATACTATACTATACTATACTATATACTACAATCAAAGGGAAGCTATACTACAGTGGAGACCCTTGTGATTGCCACTGGGTGTGTACTCATTTCAGTTTCTTCAATGCTCAACTACTCCTTTTCACATTGCCAATGTAAAAGCAACTTACTTATTTATCTAAATATTCAGTTTATTTTATTTAAGCTGTATAAATTTATATTCAAAATCACAGTTATTCTTATTTGTTGAAAGTTTGCTAACATACCTTTGTCCTTATTGATAACTCACATTGTGTTTTCCATCTCATTCTTCTTTAATGTTTTAGAGATTCCTGAGGTTTTCTTCAAGCTCTGTATTCAGGATTTGAGCAAGTGAGGAAAGCTTTCTTGCATTTGCATTTAATTCAGAATTTGTCTACATTATACTTCTATATTTAGAATTGACATTATTTTTTTGCTACCATCTAAAGCATAAACATACATTGATCTCCCCCTAGCAAAACTGCATTTTTTTCATCATATTCCTCTTGCATACTAGTAATGGAACAAACTGATTGATGTTGTGTGCTTCCTGGTATATTTAAATAAAAAGCATAAGCTTCATAACCTGAAAAACCTGAACCTAATTTCAAGGAAATATCAAACAAACCTAAATTTAAGGGCATATTGTGAAATAAATGGCTGGTACTTTTAAAAATATATTCGTGAAAGACAAGGAAAGAATAAGGAAAGTTCCAGGTTAGAGAAGACTAAAGGGGCATGAAAATTAAATGAAATGTGTGATCGTGGGTCAGATGAATAAAATTTCTAAAAAAAAAAAACACTTTTGGGACCAATAGTAAAATTTAAGTAAGGTAAATTAGATAATAATATTATATCAATGTTATTTTCTGATTTTGATAATTGGATATGTTAGTGAAATTTTCTTGATTTTGATAATTGTACTTTCACAGTTGTCCTTGACTTTAGGAAACACACACTAAAATATTTAGGACTTTTTAAAAAAAAAAAAAACACTTCACAGTTTTTGAGATCTCCCATGTATAACTTTGACTTAACAGTACCAGTGTGCCTCTTGGATCTCTCAGAACTCATGTCCTACCTTTCATAGCATTCAACAACCTTAGCCCTATTTTGTTCCTCAAACATTTCAAGCTTATTCTGTCTCAGAACTTTTGTACTTGCCATTTTTTCTGCCTACAACATTCTCTTCCTAGATCTGTGTAAGGTTGGCCCTGGCTCAAATGTGATACTTCCTAACCCCACCTAAGGGCAGAGCTTCTGACTACTCAAACAAAAGTCATTCTCTACAGTTTCAATTACATTAACCTGATTTCTTGTCTTCATAAGACTTCCCACTACATGAATTTATGTTTATTTATTACCTGTCATCTCCCTCACTCCCACTCTTTGTTTCCTACCTATTTAGAATTTAGGGCCATGAAAGCAGGGACTTTGTCTTGACTGCTATAAACCCGTTGCCTAGAACAATACCTGATACATAGCAGGTGCTCGGTAATATTTGTCAAATGGATGAATATACTTATATGTAAAAAGACTAGAGATGAATAGCAGCAGAAAAAGAAATAGATTGCAGGGAGTGATGTTATGTGTAACTGCAAAATTTGTTCAACATCACTCGCCCAGTTGATTTTATACTAGAAAGTGTCCATTACTCCAAAAGAGTTAACACCTAAGGTGCTTTCTGCTATAGTGGTAGCAGTGATTGTTTGCTTTCTACCTATAGCAAAGGTGTGAAGAGCTAGGACATGATATGAGGATTAGGGAGAATAGTTTCCAATCTTAACTGGTATGACAGGGGAGAATATCTAAAATCCAAACTATCCTGGAGTGTTCGTGAAATAGTATATGTCCCTGAGAGAAGGCAAGACTCCAGGCTGGTGGAAATAAGGCATTCCCACATTCTAAGAACAATCCATTGGCCTGAGGGCTCATTCTGATGAAAAATTTCACATTCCAAATCACTTTTTTGTCTGTGAAGTGGGCATGTCATTATTGCTTTTCCACATTTTGAGATGTGCTGGAGAAGAGCTACGGCAGGCATTTGTTTAATAAAGGCACTAAGTAACAACATTCCTCATTTCATCTTCTTCCGACCTTTTCAAAGCCCTTCTTCAAAGCTATTCTCTTTGACGCTGTATTTACTCCATATTAAATGTCTCTCTGAGTAAATTCTTTGGGTAAGGGCCAGTCTTCATGGCGTTCTTGCTAATGCAAGACTGTGGAGCTATCTATACATGACAGGTCTCCTTTGTACAATTGGTTGGAGCAATAACCACCACTCTGACCCCTGGGTGGCAGGAACCATGTCCCATGTCCCATTTTTCATTTTTTTTTTTGGGGGGGGGAATTTGTAAGGACCTGGGCTTCATTAGACTCTTTTAAATACATAAAAATACCAACCACACTTTACAAACATGATGTTTTCAGACACTTGTAAGTTCAAAAATACCCTTTATTCTTTCCAACTCAGTATGAAGGCTGTTCTCCCATGGAGGCCTAGCCACAAAACAAGTTTGAAGTTTTCCTTTTTTTTTTGGCTTATATGGAGTTATTGGTGAATTAGCTATAGAAGCCCCTCTGCCCTTTTTTCTGTTTGGGGTGAAGGAGGAGGTAAATGGGAGAAACAAAGCCAAAATTGTCTTCATTTCACTCTACTTTATGTTTAAAGGGATCAAACAGATTTTTACATAAATATAGATATTGATAATGTTTTAACCTTGATGATAAACAAAGAGAAAAAGAAATCGCTAATGATTAGACTTATTGGCTGAAAAGAAAACTGTTTTGGATTGTGTGGTGGGACTGTATTTTAGTGGAAATCCCTATACACCCAAAACAACAAGCACAGGGATTTACCTCTTCAATGGTATGGTACATTAATTTATAAGTTCTTTTATGTTCAGCTCAGAGTTATACTTAGTTTTGTAGAAAGCAGAGATGATAATGAGCATATTTCTTCCCATACTTTTCTGGAGACAGATAAGTTTTAACTATTATAGATCTGAGATAACATAGAAACTAATCAAAACAGGGTAATTTCAAAGAACCATTCTCATTTTATGCATGCCAGAAAAAATAAAATTAGATATGTGGAAAACTTGAACTAGAAATCAAATGACAAAAGAATAATTCAGTAGAAGGGATATGGAATTAGGCATCAGAAAACTGGTCCATGGATCTGTTTCTATCTAGCGGTGCAAAGTGAGGCAAATCTTGTCATCTCTGTAGGCCTCTATTCAAATATTCACACTATGAGCAATATAATACGAGAAATAGGAAATTATTTTGAAAGAATAAGTGCTATAATATTGGGGGACTAATGGAGTAATTTAGTTAAGTCGAAGTATCTCTGCAGCACAGATGCATTTGTGGAGAGATATTGTGATGTGAGGTCAACTGCCATTGAACAGGTATCTTGGTAGAATATTTGAATCTTATGAATAAGGCAAACAAATCCATATTTGAGAAGTTCCTTAAAAAGTTGCCCTGGCTCCCCTCCAATCTTTCACAGCAGATGTGCTAAACACATAGTCTGTCTACTTTCAAAGCACACTGTGAGTCCTCAACACCAGACAATCCGATTTCCATCTTCAAAAGTATTATTTTTCTTGAAGCTCAATCGTTATCTGTTGACCAAATCCAACAGCCTTCTGTTAAAGCTTTATACTGAGTATCTGCGATAGCATTACATTTGCTCTCTCCTCCAGGTCTTAATGCCTGCCCCTGCCCATCCCTGCCAATCAATTCTGATATTCTTTATGTCTTTATATTCTAAAGGGAAAACAATGACAAGCTGTGGGAAAATGATAGACCATGAAACACAAACTATATGTAAAGTTGTGAAACATAAGATATTCTCTTTGTTCTAGGACAATAAAAAATTTGCAGAATGTTTATTGATAGAAACTCTGAAAAAGTGGAACTATGAGTGCCATCTTGTGGCAAGGCATGCCCTGCCACATCTAATTTGATATACCTCATGGTCTGAGGTCCCCCCAACCCCAAATCTTTTAGCTGTGTTCTGCTTTTCAGTGTCATTTGACATTGGATTCCATTATTTTTTGAGACTTTATTATCCCTAGTTTCTAAATAACTGAAGTAATTCTCAGTCTTTATCTTCTTTTATCTACCTTCTCCACTTTTCAAGGTTCTCTATTCTATCATCATCTTATTATTTTAAAAGATCACCTCCTTCCTTAGATCTCATTACTATTACTTCATTTTGGTTCTTGGATCATTCTGTGACTTCCTCTTATCTCTTTATATCAATTCTACTTAACTTCTTTTCTGACAACTGTGGCTTTACTCTAAGATTCAATCCGTAGATGAGTTGCCAGATAAAATACAGGACACCCAGCTAAATTTGAATTTCATATAAACAGCGAATAATTTTTTAGTATAAGTATATCACAAATACTACATGGGACAGGTGTGTATTAATGAAATAACATTATTTGTGTTCATATTTATTAAATCTGGCAACCCTAACCATTAGCCTTTTCTTCTTTTTCATTTGTGGTAGATATGTAGATATATTGCTCAGGTTTTACTTCAGAGAAGTGCTTAGCACCTAGATTTGGAGAGTGAGGTCAGCTGTTGTCTCATTTAGGATTCTCCTCATTCAAGGTCAGTCCTTCTCAGGGCACACACATTAGTGACTGAATGAGTTGGGGGTATTAGGCCCAACCATTCTGGTCTGATGCAGGACAACACTGACAGGCAATATTTGCTTCAGAGCTCCCCATCAGGTTGGCTGAGGCATATTCAGCTTGCACTGCAGTTTAACTTTTTCTCTGTCCAATGCACTTACTTCCCTTTCTTTGAAAGGTATTGATCCTTAATAAACACTCAGACTTTGTCTCAGCTTTTGCTCATGAAAAACCCAACCTGCAACACTCATCTCTGAGTAAACTCATTTCTATGACTTCAACTATGACCCCTCCAACTATGCTGATGTGTCCCAAGTATGTGTCTATGGATGGGTCTCTCATTCTTGAATTCACAGATATATCTTAGTACCTCTCTATTCAAAAGTCTCACTGTTTTTCAGACACAACTAAACTTATCTTTCTATTCATTCATCCAACAAATATCTCTTGAGTGCCTACCATGTTCCAAGCACTGTATCACTGGGCTTATAACTGTGAAGCAAACATACATAAACAGACCCAGCCCCCATGGAAGGCATTCTGGGAGAAATAATAAGTAAGATAAGTACATAAAATGCATTATAAATTATAGAGTGATAAGTGCTAAAAGAGGAAAAAAGTAGGGATGGTAAGTGTGTATGTGTGTGTTTGGGTTTTTGTGTGGAGAGAGGGTCAGAGGAAATTTTAGATAGGGTGACCAGGGAAGATATATATTCAAAATAAGCAATGCTCTACTACCCAGCAATTGCACTGCTGGAAATTTACCCCAAAGATACAATGCAATGAAATGCTGGGACACCTGCATCCCGATGTTTCTAGCAGCAATGTCCATAATAGCCAAACTGTGGAAGGAGCCTCGGTGTCCATCGAAAGGTGAATGGATAAAGAAGATGTGGGATATGTATACAATGGGATATTACTCAGCCATTAGAAACCACAGATACCCACCATTTGCTTCGATGTGAATGGAACTGGAGGGTATTATGCTGAGTGAAATAAGTCAATCAGAGAAGGACAACATTATATGGTCTCATTCATTGGGGAATATAAAAATTAGTGAAAGGGAATAAAGGGGAAAGGAGAAAAAATGAGTGGGAAATATCAGAGAGGGAGACAGAACATGAGAGACTCCTAACTCTGGGAAACAAACTAAGGGAGGTGGAAGGGGAGGTGGGCAGGGGGGTGGGGGTGACTGGGTGACGGGCACTGAGGGGGGCACTTGATGGAATGAGTGCTGGATGTTATGCTATATGTTGGCAAATTGAACTCCAATAAAATAAAATAAAATAAAATAAATTAATTAAATTAAAAAAATAGGCAATGCTGTGCTGTAGTAATAAATCTAAATACCAGTGGTTTTAGCCCAACAAAAGTTTACTTTTTGCTCAGGGGAAGTCTGATATAGGTGATTCATTACTCCATTCAGCAATTCAGGATTCCAGGCTTCCTCCATAATTTGATGCTACCACATTGCCATATAGTTTCTTTTTTTTTTTTCAAGATTTTATTTATTTATTAACGAGAGAGAGAGAGGCATAAACATAGGCAGAGGGAGAAGCAGGCTCCCAGAGGGGAGCCCACTGCAGGACTTGACTCCAGGACTTCAGGATCATGCCCTGAGCCAAAGGCAGATGCTCAACTTCTGAGCCACCCAGGCATCCCTGCAATATAGTTTCTAAGGGTAGAGACAAATAGAGGTAGACCAGTAGCCAATAGGTATTTGACCTGTAAGTAACACATATCTCCTGCTCATGTTCTCATTTGCAAAACTAAGTCATGTCTTCCCACCCTTAACTACAATACAAGGGAAGCTAAGAAATACCTTCCTATCTGCCCAGAAAAAGGAAATAGTGTGGTTATCATGCCATTTTTTGTTTTCCCTTACAGAAGGCTTCACTGAAAAAGTAACATTTGAATAGACCTGAAAGATTTTTCCCAGAATTTTTTCTCTATTTTAAGATTTGTCAAATGTATTTTTAGATTTCACAAATCTCACAACTCCTTTTCTGTTGAAAACATGCATTTAACTTATGTTTTTCTTTCATCTTCTCTATCTAAACAATCAAAACCTAACTCTTGTCAATGTATTATAATAATCTCCTGTTTTCTATTTCTAACCCTAACCCTAACCCACTTTCCAGTCCTCAGTCCATCTTTCATGTCACAGCTAGGGTGAAAGTTCTAAAGCAAAAAATCCTGTTGATGTATGCTTTACTTAAAAAAATAGTTTTTTTATTTATATAAGAAACCCAATTGTAACCATGTTTCTGTGATTTTCCCACCAATTACTGTTATTTACACAACTCAAAAGTTATAACAAGGAGCAAGACTGAAAAAAAGCATAAATATTTCAGTACAAATGAAATGTCTTCCTAATAAAAATTTAGCTATTTATTAATCATTTCCAGCAGTTATTGATAAACACAACTTTTTCTAAGAATTAGAGATTTTCGATGCTTTGTGCTTGACTATGGTTTCATTTCCCATATTAGCTCTTTGCACACTTTCTTCAGCTGTTAAATTATCTGCTTCTAATTTATTTATTTATTTATTTATTTATTTATTATTTTAAAAAGATTTTATTTATTTATTCATGACACACACACACACACACACACACACACACACACACAGAGGCAGAGACACACGCAGAGGGAGAAGCAGGCTCCATGCAGGGAGCCTGACAAAGGACCGACCCCCGGGTCTCCAGGATCACGTCCTGGGCTGAAGGCGGCGCTAAACCGCTGAGCCACCCAGGCTGCCCTCTGCTTCTAATTTATGAGAAAGAATTATCACCTGTTTTCTGAGTACTTTGTAAACAGTTCTCAGAACCTCTTTTCTAAATTGGCCTTCCTGCATATACTGTTTCTCCCTCTTTCCCTCCCCTCTCTTCCTTACTTTCGTTCTTATAAAGGAAACAATTTTAATTTTATGTAATTAAAAAAAATCTGCTCAGAGAGTTTCAGCTTAAAGTAAGGTAAAACATGTATTATGGGAGATCCTCCATGCTTGCAACCAACGTTTGGCTGTCTAGTAAGTCTCTCCCAAATCAAGCAACTCCCTACCCTTTGATGTCAGCTTCTTGATAAAAACTTTGTAAGTTAACTGCAATGGTTTGGACTTCAAAATTAATGTTTTTCTAGTATTATTACTAGAAGTAGTACTAGTAGGATTACTAACTGACTGAAGTCTTCCCCTCAATAAAATAATGGAACTGCATAAAACAGTACCATTCCCTAATTTGTGTTCCTACTTTCCATGTTCAGTGAGTTGAATAATATGGGAGCACTTCTTCCTTCAGCTTTATTACAAGTGATTCCACCTCTCTCAAATATCAATTTCAATGTGCGGAAGTAGCTCTGTCTTTTGGAAGAGAGAGAGAGGGAGAGATTGAATAATTTCAAGGTATTTCTGTGTCAGTGACTTCAGACACTGATCTTTCTCAGAGCTTTCAATAATTTATCTCTGCATCTATCGGATGACGGAAAATGAGACACTAAGAAATGAATTTTTCTCTTTCATGGGCTATATTCATATCAGTGCATTTACTCACTGCCCCCTGAATCCATTTTCTGCCCAGTAACCAAAATTGAGCTAAATCTCATCCTGCAGCTTAAAACTAATCTCTCACTTAACATCTGTTTCACCATATTATTTAGATTTTCATATGTAATTTGATATAAATCTCAAAGATGACATATTTTGGATTTCTGCTATATCATCAGTGACTATGATATAACAAGTGACTTATCATCATTAAACTTGACTGTGACTTGGAACTTTATCTTTTTTTGACTTTCACAATTTCTTTGAGATGATTTCCCTTAAGAGGAAAACCTCTTCTATACCAGAGTGTATTACACAAATTCTCTTGTGCTTTCTCTATGCCACTTCTTAGATTCATGGACAGTGAGGGCAAAGAGCAGATGGACATTGGATATAATCTGATCAACCACTGCCTTTTATAGATGAACTATGATAGGGACTTGCCATAGTAGTCATCCTGGAAGCAGAATCCTGACAACCCGACTTCCTATATGCATAGATTTGGTCTTGGGTGTTTTTGTATCTAATATGTTTATGTTAGGCATACCTGTGGCATTAAGGGCTACATCATATTTCTCTTGATTTAGACCACTCAGCAGGAAAGGCTGGTGAAATGAGAGGACCTATGCCTCAAAGAAATACAAGTAGTTAAGTAATACCCCCTGAAGGAGTAAAAAGTGGATATGACAAGGGAAGAGAAAAGATAGGGAGACAGGGATTCCCTCATAAGGCACCTTCAGGTTGTTATCCCAACTGCAACAAGAATTTTACTGGGGCTTGACATAGAGTTTAAAAAATTGTTTTATTTTGTTGTGAGGCTGAATAAAACTATGATATAGAGAATAAACAAAAAACGAATGATGTTATTAGAAGACAAAACTTCAACTATCTTGTTTGTAAAAGGTTTACATGTTTACCCTGCAAACTTCCTGTGTCATGTAATAATGCACTTTATTGGTCTGACAGCTATAAAAATTCTGAGACATAATTCAGTTAGATTTTCTCTTATTTATTTACCATTTTTCTGATTTCTAAAATGAAACTAAGTATCTCATTTAGTTGTTATGAGGATTCAATGAAAATTTGCTTGTAATTGTTTTCATATTCCTTTGTATGAAAGAAAATGGCAGGTAGGGCAGCCATGGTGGCTCAGCGGTTTGGCGCCACCTTCAGCCCAGGGCCTGATCCTGGAGACCTGGGATTGAGTCCCATGTTGGGCTCACTGCATGGAGCCTGCTCCTCCCTCTGCCTGTGTCTCTGCATTTCTCTCTCTCTCTCTCTCTCTCTCTCTCTCTCTCTCTCTCTCTTTCTGTGTGTGTGTCTCTCATGAATAAATAAATAAAATCTTTAAAAAAAATAAAGAAAGAAAATGGCAGGCTTAAATCAAATTTATCTGTTGAACTACCTAGTCACTTCCATTTATAGCTTTTAAGTCTTGCATTAACTTGTGATATGGTACTTATTTGGGAATTAAGCCTGCCAGAGGTGTTGGGGATGAAAGTACATGGCTTTGGTAGGTCAACCTTAATGACCTCCCTACCATTTTTTTAAATCTCTAAGAAATTCAAGTTGTTTTTGCAAGATGGAAGATGTCTACTGGAAGAACATTTAGCAATGGTGATTGGCTCCTCTCTTTCTCTTTTTTCCTACAAGTTTTATTTTGAAAAATTTAAAACCATAGGGAAAATTGAAAGATTAGATCCATCAGTTGTTTACATTTTGCCACATTTGATTTCTTTCTATCACCTAGCCATCTACCTATGTAATTTTTTGCTGAATTGTTTGAGAGTAAATTGCAGACATCATGATATTTCATCTCTAAATACCTTAGCATGCATCTCCTAGGATTAAGAATTTTCTGGGACGCCTGGGTGGCTCAGCGGTTGGGTGCCTGCCTTTGGCTCAGGTCATGATCCCGGGATCCAGGATCGAGTCCTGCATCAGGCTCCCTGCAAGGAGCCTGCTTCTCCCTCTGCCTATGTCTCTGCTCCCTCAGTCTGTATCTCTATAAATAAATAAATAAATCTTTAAAAATAAAAAAAAGAACTTTCTCCTGTATAAACACAATACCATTCCAACACCTATGAAACTCAACATTTATTGATTCAATATTATATAATACATAGTTCATATCGTAGTTTTCCCTAATTATCCTAATAATGTCCACGGTAGCTATTCTCACTCCCTCCCCATCAATTTTGAATGCAAAGAAGAATCATGTTTATATTTAGTTTTCTTTAGTCTTTCTTTATCTAGAACAATCCCTTCAGTTATATTTTTGGGTTTTTTTTTGTGAAATTGGTATTTTTGAAAAGTCTAAACCAGTTGTCTTACAGAATGCACCTAAATCTGTATTTGTCTGATTGTTTCCTTATGGTTAGATTCTGTTTAAATATGTTTGGCAAGACTGCTACATAGATGATGTGTAGATCTCCTTTTTAGAAAGCTCTCTGTGTTATAGTATGGAGACAAGATTGAAGGGTGCTAAATGGGAAGGCTGTGTTCTCAGTTTTTTGGGTGAATGATATGGTGGCATGAATTAGGATAGAAGTGGTGGGGACTTTGGAAGGAAAAATCTAGGAAAGGTTTAGAAGATAGACTTGATGACCAGCTTTGGTTGGTCCCAAAGGGAAGAGGGAAGAACCTGGAATAAATTCCACAATTTCTGATAAATGATATATAATTTATCAATTCAGAGAATATAAAAAATATTTATTGGGGTGGAAAAATAAATGAGTTTATTTTTTCACAGGTGCCATTTGAAATGCCTGTGGATTATTCATAGAGATGATTGATAAGACCAGTATGGATGGAGTTCAGGAGAAAAACCTTGGACTAGAGATTTAAATTTGGGAATAAAATACTAACATGTATAGGTAGGTATAAAGCCATAGAGATGGATCAGATTGCCTAGAGAGAGTATTAAGTGAAGAGGGATGAGGTGATGAAGCATTCTTAGTTAAGATTTGACCAGAGCTCATAGTCCAGTGCTCTTTCCTTAGTTCTTGCTTAGTCTCTCCGTGCTTTAATTTCTGAGGTTGTTTCACTCATTTGATTGTTAGTCATCAACTAAACTCAGAGTTGTTGGGACTCATCACAGACTTCATTTACTCCAACTAGACTAGAGAATCACTGGCACTGACCCCACACTCATAGTGATCCATATTTCATCTAAGTACCCTTAAGTCAGTGTGGGCTTTATCCCAGAAAGGAGCCACATCCTATTTAAGATAGAACTACCAAACATTCCCCACTATTACTTAGTTCAATCTTCGAATGTGCAGAGGCACATTATGCAAATAAACCAAGCACAATAAAAATGATCATACATCAGCTGTGTATGTGCACATGTGTGTTTCTGCAATCTGGATTGCAATTCTGTGATGGAATGGTTCCAGACCTAGCAAAAGAAAAAAGAAAGGAAACCTGAAGAATGTTCTCTCAGCTCCATTTAATGCCTTGACTTTATCAAACTTGTGTGCTATGTTTCTGCCTGTAGCTCTCAGCATATGGAGAAAAGAGCCAGGAACCAATCATTCTTTCCCACTCCACCAAGAAATCTTTTATCCTAGATAAAAGATTATCTTTTTTACCTCCACAGGTAAGATTCTAGGTCACCAACAATACTAGGAAGTGTTTTATTGAGACTTGTGGCATTATATCATCAAAACCTTCTCATTCCCAGCACTCTTAGAATCATGTCTAATGAAGATCTACAAAGTGGAAATTCTTACTTAATGACCTCTAAAGAGGAGCCGAAGGAGATTGAGGTGATATAAAAGAAAAAGGGAAATCTGCTTGTGAGGGAAGGGAATGCTGAGCCTGGTTGGGAAGGCCGACTGTTCAGCTGCCAATACCTGTTACTTAAGAACTGACATTTTCCAGATCTCACTTCAGGGAAGGCAACATCTGATCTCACTTAAAACTGCAGCATCTGCCCTGCTGCTTTCCCCCTGACCAGGCCCACACCTCACCAGCCAGAGTAATGATGACTAAAAGAAAGAAGGATGCAATTAACTGGTGAGTGGAGGTTGGAATGAGTGGGAACCTCTTGAGAGTTTTGATCTGATTGTGCAGCTGACTTAGGAGGTTTCTCCCACACACTAACACACATTAATAATATAGTCAAGTGCCAAGAAGCAAGAGAGAGACCTGATGCCATCATTTAAGCATAATGCTGCATTTTGTTTGGGTGGTTGTTGGTGATGTTGGCTTAGTAACTGTGGCTCTCTAGCTTCTGCTTTCTTGCATCACATAGCATTGAGGAACAGATAGAAATATGTGGAGCAGATAGGAATTCTTCTCTTAAATATTACATTAGCCTCTCCAAGGAGAACTGTGAAAGTTGATCAGGGCACTAACATTTAATTATATTATTTCCTATTCTGGTTGTTAATATCTTCTCTATCTTCATTATTTTTGTGTGTACACAAATACATATAGTGATGGCAGAGGAGACATTAAGGACCAGAATAGGTACGTATATGGATGGCTGGGTGGATATACAAATGCAAAAAAAATTCATATATATATATGTACATATGTATATCATCAAAAGATGATTAAAATTTCCTGTTAGTTTTAATTTGAAAGATCTCCATTAAGGCTGAAATAAGACAGAAAGCTCAGAACAATAGCCAAGGCAGAAAGCTTTAAAAGCACATAAATATTTATTTAGCAATTTTTTTAAACAAAGGGATTATATTTATTGTTTTGTAATCTATTTTTCACTTAGTAATATTAATATTTTCCTATGTCAAAAATGTTTCTCTGTAGTGCATTTATTGAATCCATCCTATGGATTTATATTCCATTTCCCCTATTCTTAGAAATTTAGCAAGTCTTTTACTCTCTCTTTCCCTACCATTAAACAAAGCTGTGATGAACATTCTTTTTTTTTTTTATTGTAATGAACATTCTTATGTACTTGGAATTCAGTTCTGTAAATTCCACAGAGAAAATATTTAGAAGTGGAGTTTTTTAGTCAAAGGGTATATGCATTTTTAAAGCTTTTGATACATATTGCCATATCTTTTTCCAGAGGAGGTGTTAAGTCTTATGAGGATTATTTGGTCTGAAATTTCCATAAACAAATTGGAATTTAGAGCAGGGGATTACAAATTACAAGGGAGGTTGTTACTGTATATCCTAAAAGTGTCAGGACCAGAGTAATTAGTATAATTGTCTGTGAATATTGTGCCAGAGTAAGTCTTTTCTACTCCTATGGACTGGTTCAGAGAAAGAGAGCTAATCTAAGAAGTGGGTCTCTTATTCCTTATTAATGGAGTTCTGGTGGATGCATCAGTAGTTCTGGTATCTAAATGAACCCACAGGTTCTGAGTTGCAGAATACTAAAAGCCTAGAGTCTCATTTTTTAAAAAATCCAAGAAAATATAAGGAAATAATATTATGCTAGAAAAATAGTTAAGCTGTAAAGGAATAGATTCTTGCTGTGTCTATTGATTTATTATAATACTTCTTACATGCAGAATAGCCTTGACTCTGGGTGAAGGTTCATATACCTTTGGCTAGGATCTCAGGAACAGGCCACCAAAAGTAAGCTTTTAAATAAGGAGCAGCAAAGTAGAAGCTAATGGCCTTTACAAGAAGAGGAAATAGATTTTCCTTAATCAGTCATAATTCTTTGCTGTTCTCATTAGCTTACTGAGGCCTAATGGAAGGACTGTCCTTGCAGTTTTCATTTTCCCTAGAAATCTCTGGTATCTAATAAATTTCTACTCAGTATTCCAACCTCCCAGCAGTAATTCTCATACTCAACACTTTTTGTTAATGATGTTTTTGCCTCTAGAATTTATACATGGAAGACTACCTTCTGTAGCCATGTCCAAGAAATGGAACCTTTTTCCTTATTTTCCATACTCGTTCTTGGAGTAAATCAAATCAATCAATCAGTAATAGGGGCCCTATTGACACTTTTAGTCTCCAGGTATCACTGTCCACTCAGCCCCTATACTAAATATTCCCCAAAATGTCTGAGTTCTTTCTTTTTTTCAGTGTAAATTATCTGACTAAATGGCTCTAGTACTTTTATGGGGGAAGGAGAATCATTATATGATGCTACAGTATTCCCCCTAAATATCTGGCCATGTCTTTAGTCAGTGGGTTCTGGACCAAAAAATTGACTCAGGATCAAGAACTAGTAAGAGATTAGGACCTTTTTATTAGGGCAAACATCCTCAACTTCCTGCCCATCCATTTCTGTGGTTGTAGATATTAAATAACACTCTTGTTGGCTGCCCATCTTTTTGCCTCTAGGGATGTCATGCTTTATTAACTACCTTCACAATTCCCTGCTGGTTTGGCCCTCTTGGCTGCCCCTCTCACCTTGCTGGCCATTATCATAATTGTAACCTTTTGGCTTCTTATAGTTAAATACCACCACTTGGGCTCTATTTCTTTGGCCCCCATCATCCTATCCTTATGGTTATTGACAAGCCCAAACCTGACCTGTGGCTAAGAGCCACCACTGAACCTTATTAGTGATGCTGTGCCCCTCTCACCAGCACATTTCTTATGATCTTTGTGGAATGGTGTCATTTGGCTTCTCCCATGGGGCCTACTCCTCTGGTGGGTCTTCTGGCCTTATTAGTATATCCATTCTACCATGTCCACTTCTCTCAGTCTCTTGTTCCTCTCTCTACCATCTGCCAGGGCAACTCAGGCATTTCTGCACTAAATATCATCTTAGCAGTGAGTTTGCCCCATCCCCTGGGATCCTTGTCAGCTGTTAAATCCCATGTCCTAAGAAAACATCCCCAAGTCAATGAATCCTTGATTATCCAATCTTGTCCTGGCCCTCTTGATTCAACATCTTCAGGAGTATATCCCTGGCTTCTGTTGATACATACTAGCTAATTCTCCCAGACAGTTGACTATATAGTCTCTTCCTTTCCTTAACTGGTAATGCTGGGCTTTAGTTCTAGTAATGAGCCTGGCAGCTAGAAGAGGAGATGGGGCAGCTTCTGAGGAGGAAAATTGCTGTCTTGCAGAGAGAGGCTTCTGCAGTGTCTTGCAACACAGGATGAGTGCAACCTCTTACTTGGGAAGAGTGGGCCACCTTGTAAGCTCTAGGGCATCTTCAGCTCCAACATCTGGGACATCAATCCAGATGTCCCTAACCCATACTTCAAGGTACTGGTTTTTTCCACACAGAGCCCTGATATTATGATAACAGACATGTCTTTATTAAGCATTCAAATGTCTCTGAAGCTGTGTAACTCTTAGATCTTCAGTTTTCTACTTAGCTGTCTGCTCTTCTACCACAGAATATAAGGGTGCCTCTATAAACAACCAGTGAAGTCCTCTGGCTCTCACACTTAGCCATTAGTTATTTGTTAATGGCTCTCAATTTCTCATTATTTTTCTTCAGAGCCTGAATGCAATATAGCAGTAATCTGCAACTCTGCTGTCCTTGTAGACATCTTCCCCTAACCCATTTCTTTTGCAGCTGAATCTCTATATACCTGACTCTTGTGTCATGTTACTACCAGAGAAATCTTTAGCACCCATGTTCCACACTCAAGATGGTATTTTTTTTCCCACAAGATGGTGAGTAAGCCAGTCCCAAATTCCTATCTTACTTAGACCATTCTCATTATTATTTGCAGTAGTTTATGTCAAGAAGCAGACACAAAGATAGGATTAGTCTATGCCAGAGATTAGGGGTAGGGGAACTGTCAAAGGGGAAGAAAGCCTTCAGACCAGTTGAACATCTGTGGAGAAAAAAAGGAAAAATAGAGTAGAAGGAATCAGACTACAGCACAGTTCCAGAAAAGGTTCTGTCAGGCTGATGGGAAGTCCTCAAGCCAAATTTGTAGAAGTCTTGCAACTTGCTGGAATGGGCATGCCTTAGTAACTTTGCCCACCATTTTTAGTCACTGACTGGCAAAAACAGCTCGAGGGAGATATAAGTTCATCATGAACACAGTTGTGGATGCAGATGGGCAGCAGCTAGAGCAGATCATCAGTTACACTCCCTGTAGCAGGATTTCTGAGTGGTATATTTCATGGCACACACATACACGCTCAGTCATTGCTTAAGATCAGCAAATCTTCATGTTCAGTACTAGTAGATGAAAGTGTGAGGGGCTGTATCAAAAGAAAGGGGACCTTGGCATCTCCAATTCAAATTTGAAATACACAAACACACACATACAGATAGTACACATAGGAGTCAGACTCTACCATGCTATTAGTATTACAATTTTTTATTTATAGTGGATTTGTACAAACTTTCTTGGGCCAGTCTAAAAAATGACCCCCATTTGTGGTTTTGTTTCTATGTGAAAATATGTGCCAAATTTCCCACAGCCAACTGCTAAATGAGTCTTTGGAACACAATAAACTATAAACGGAGAATATCCTGTAGAGAGGCCACTTGGGCTTCTTCTGGGCACTTGAGATAGAAACAACCAAGTGTGCACTGTCACTATTTTAGTGGCTTTGGCAAAGGGACTTGTCTGTCCATGCTGTTTCTGGACAAAGACTCTTCAAGCTTAGCAACAACATTCCATCTTCACATCCAAAAGAAAAATAATACAATCTAAAAGTGTGGCTTTTGTATGTGACCAACATGACTAGTGCATGTGTTTTTGCCTCATTATTCTATTCCATGTTGATAATCTGCTGGTTGTATCCAAGTCACTATATCACAGCCTATAAATTCCTTGAAAGCAAGGACCATGTCTCATCATTGATTACATTCAATACCCAAATGACTAAATCAGTGCCAACAAGTACTTGGTGACCTTTTTCCTTAACCCTCTCCCTCCTTCCCTGGACCAGCTCTTTATAGTTCCCCATTAGAATCATAGTCTTTGGAGAGATGCCCCATATCTTTGTATAATCATTTCTCTTCTCTGAATTATTTAGCATCCCCACCTCTCCCTCATGGGAGAGCTGGGTCTGCCCTAGAGCCAAAATGGTTTTAAGTCAAGTAAGAAGTGTACTTCTTACTGCCATATAGTAAGATTTATCACTGGCTTAATGGGACCTTTGCCAAAAAAACTGGCTAATGTGTCATCATGGCATCTTAAGAAATTTCTTCCTAAGAAAATATTTTTCATGACTAAAGAAGCCAATTTTCATAATGTCGCTAACCCACATATCACAACTGCTACCTCTATCCCACCAGACAACAAATCATAGTTAGAGGCTTCAAGACACATATACAGAAGTAAGATTTTTTTATTTATTTTTATTTTTTTATTTATTTATTTTTTTTTTAGTAACTAACATGTTCTAGAAGAGTTTGGACTATGGATGTTAACTATGAGCCCTTGAGAATTCCTCCCAGCCTTTCAGTGATTTCCTACATTTCTTCAATTCAAATATGCTTTATACTATTCAAGAAAATTGATATCCATTTTCTTGCTTGACATTTAAAATAACCTTGCAAAACAGGTATTATTATTGACACCTGAAAAATAAGGAATCTGAAAAATAGATTGTCAAAATATACAAATAGAGTTACCATAGAGTTAAATGATATATCTAAGGAGTAAATTTGTGACCAGTGATTAGAACACAGAGACCAGGGTGGACTATAATCTTTAGGAAATGAAATACAACAATCAATCAATATGTACTTACTATACTCTGTGTGTTGGGCACTGCAGCTAGACTCAAGAACACAAAGACAAGTAAGATCGAGGCATCAAAATGTTTAGAATCTGTGAAGTGGTCCTCAAACTTTTCCAGTTTCATAAAAGACCATTTTCATTAAAGCAAATAAAAATCTTTTAATTGTAGTTGTTAATCAACAAGGTTACAAATCAAATACTGCAGAATTGGTTATGATGAAAATCAATAGTCTCCTTCTCCTTTCTGCCACTACCTATCTTAGCCCCTCTCCAAAAGTTACCTTTTTCATTAAAATAACCATATTAAAACTTTTTTATTTTTAGCATTTTAAAAAAGATTTTAGTTATTTATTCATGAGAGACACACACAGAAAGGCAGAGACATAGGCAGAGGAAGAAGCAGGCTCCCTGCAGGGATCCCGATGTGGGACTCAATCCCAAAACCCTGGGATCTTGACCTGAGCCAAAGGGAGACACTCAGCCACTAAGCCACCCAGGTGCCCATTTTTAGTAATTTTATTAGGAAAAAACAAACTAAATAAAAGGTGTATAGAGAATAATGAAATAAATACCATCTACTCACCAATAATTAACTTTATTAAGGCTAATAAGTCTTTACATATGGATATATTTACTTCAGATCTTTTTTTTTTAAGACAACATCTCAGATATAGTTAAAACCACTTGAGTGTTCCTTTCCAACCCCACTGCCCTCCATCTCAACACATAGGTAACCACCAAGCAGTGAATTTTTTACTTACATTGGTCCTCACTTCTATTTTACTTATACTATATACATAATACACACAGATGTATATATACAATATGCTGTATATATACATACAATGTACTTCTATAATGAATATATGATATTATTTGTATATTTTGACAACATATATCATTCTGCAACTATTTTTATTCTGCTTAGTTTTTGAGATCTCTTCTAATACATATAGCTCTAGTTCATTATCTTTAAATTACTTCTCAGTTCTCATTGATGGACATTTAAGTTGTTTCTTATTATTACTGCAAACAACATAGCATTCAGTCTTTCACCAATAAGTATAACATTTGCAGAGGATTTTATTAAGCCACTCATGTTGAGGTAGGAATGACAAAAAGCTGTAGATACTTAGTGTATACAACTAGATGTATTTAGAGATTAGATACCCATGAAACCATCATCACTATCAATGTCATGATCTCATTTATTAATTATCTCAAAAAGTTTTCTCCACCCCCTTGTTTTCTTTTGGGGGTTGTTTATTTGTCTTTCAGTGGTAAGAGCACTTAACCTAAGATCCCCCCTCTTAGCAAAATTTTAAGGATACAGTGTTGATAATATGTGGCTCTATGTCATACAGTAGATCTCCAGAATTTATTTATTTTGCATAACTGAAACTTTGTACTCTTTGACCAACACTTCCCTACTTATCTCCCCTTAAAGCCTCTGGCAACATCATTACACCTCTCTGTTTCTGTTCAACTATTTTAGATTGCAAATGAAATAATGTAGTATTTGTCTTTCTGTTCCTGGTCTATTTCATTTAGCATAATGTCCTCCAGATTCATCTATTCTAGCAACCTAAATATCCATCAATGGTTAATGGGCTAAAGAAAATGTATATGGATCTACAGCTACCCAGGGAAGATGGCCACTCCAGTAGTTTCTGGGCTCTCCCAGCAGGTGTGTTTCCTTAGTGCATCTGTGGTCAGGGTGTTTGCCAAGCACATGAGACCACTTCTTCAGGTATATGGTATTGAAAGTTGCTATGCCACAGCTCTTTCTGCTGCATCTAAACAGAATAAACTGGAACAAGTAGAAAAGGAATTGCTGAGAGTAGCACAAATATTGAAGGAACCCAAAATGGCTGCTTCCATTATGAATCCCTGTGTAAGCAAACAGTGAAAGAGAAAAGACTAAATGACATGACAGCAAAATAGAGGTTCTCTCCCCTCATGTCCAGCCTGATCAGTTTTCTTGCTGAAAATTATTGCTTGAACAATATCCCTGGAGTCATTTCTGCCTTTCAACCATGATGATCATGCACCATGGAGAAGTCCCTTGCACAGTTTCCACTGTATCATCTTTATTTTTTTTTGAGATTTTATTTATTTATTCATGAGAGACACACAAAGGCAGAGACATAGGCAGAGGGAGAAGCAGGCTCCCTGCAGGAAGCCTGATACAGGACTTGATCCCAGGACCCCGGGATCATGACCTGAGCCGAAGGCAGACACTCAACCACTGAGCCACCCAGGTGCCCCCTCTATCTCCTTTAGATGAAGCCACTCTTTCTGAAATAAAAACAGTCCTGAAGAGCTGTCAAGCATAGTGGCAAAGATTGTCCATATTGGAGAAAAATATACTGATACTATGAAAACCCAGATTCAGAAGCTGATCAGGGCTTTGTGGGAAATTTTCTGAAAGTGCTGATTTTCTGTCAGTGAAAATTCCTAAACTTGGAGCAATGATAAAATGCTTCCTGAACGATAAAAAAAGAAAATGTGTTGTATACATACAGTGGAATATTATTCAGCCTTACAATGGCAGAATTTTCTTCTTTTTAAAGGCTGAATAATATTCCATTATATTTATATACCACATATGCTTTGTCCATTTAGCTGTTGATGGATTTTTAGGTTTGTTTACAGATCTAGGCTATTATGCAAAATGCTGCAATAAAGGTGGGAGTACAAATATCTCTTTAAGACAAAGATTTCAATTCCTTTGGCTATATATTCAAAAGTGAGATTATTAAATCAAATGATAATTCTATTTTTAATTTTAAAGGAACCTCCATATTGTTTTCTGTCGTGGCTACACCAATTTACATTCCTACCAACAGTCACAAGGGTTCCCTTTTCTCCACATCCTCACCAACATTACTCCTTTGTTTTTTGAATAATAATTATCCTAACAGGTGTGAGGTGATAGCTCATTGTGGTTTTGATTTGCATTTCCCTGATGACTAGTGATGTTGCACACCTTTTCATATACCGGTTGGCCATTTGTTTGTTTTCTTTGGAGAAATGTGTATTCAGGTCGTCCTTTGCCCATTTTTAAATTGACTTACTTGTGGGGTTTTTTTCCTATTGAGTTGTAAGATTGCCTTATATATATTGGATATTAACTTCTTATAAGATATATGATCTGAAAATATTTTTTCCATTGCAGGTTGTCTTTTCATTTTGTTAATTGTTTCCTTTGCTATGTGGAACCTTTTTAGTTTGAGATAATCTCATTTGTCTAGTTTTGCTTTTGACATTTCCAGGAAATCATTGCCCAGTCCAATATCTAGAAACATTTTTCCTATGCTTTTTTCTAAGAGTTTTATGGTTTCAGGTTTGTCATTTAAATATTTAATTCATTTTATTTGAGTTTTGTATAAAGTGTGAGATAAAAGTCCAGTTTCATTCTTTTGTATATGGATATCCAATTTTCCCAACACAATTTATTGAATAGATGATCTTTTCCCCATTGTATATTCTTGGCACCTTTTTTTAAAAAAAAGATTTTATTTATTTAGAGAGAGAGCATAAGTGGACAGAGGGAGAGGTCTCTATCCCAGGACCCTAGATCATGACCTTAGCAGAAGGCAGACACAACTGACTGAGTCACCAGGCACCACTCTTGGCACCCTAGTTGAAGATCAGTTGACTGTATGTTTATGGCCCTGTTTCTGGGTTGTCTATTCTGTTCTACTGGTCTGTCTGCTTTTATACCAGTACATAGTGTTTTACTATAGCTTTGTAATGTGTTTTGAAATCAGAAAGTGTGATACTGGGATCCCTGGGTGGTGCAGCGGTTTAGCGCCTGCCCTTGGCCCAGGGCGCGATCCTGGAGACCCGGGATCGAATCCCACGTCGGGCTCCCGGTGCATGGAGCCTGCTTCTCCCTCTGCCTGTGTCTCTGCCTCTCTCTCTCTCTCTCTCTCTCTCTCTCTCTGTGATTATCATAAAAAAAAATTTAAAAAAAGAAAGTGTGATACTTCTACCTTTATTCTTTCCCAAAACTGCTTTGACTATTTGAAGTCTTTTGTGCTTTCAAATGTACTTTAGGATTGTTTTTATATTTCTGTAAAAAAATTCCACTGGAATTTGGATAGAGATTGCATTGAATCTATAGATCATTTGGGGGAGTATGAACATTTTAACAATATTAATTCTTCTGGCCCAAGAACACAGAATGTCCTATTTATTTGTATCTTTTAACATTTATATCATCCTTGTTTTGCAGTTTTCAGTGCACAAGTCTTTTACCTGGTTAAATTTATTCCTAAGTATCTTATTGTTTTTGATGCTAATGTAAATGGAATTGTTTTCTTAATTTCTGTTTTGAGTAAGTTGTAAATGTACAGATATATAATTGAGTTTTGTGTGTTGATTTTGCATTCTGAGACTTTACTAAATTTTTTATTAGTTGTAACTTTTTGTGTGTGGAGAATTTAGGATTTCTACATTTAAGATCATGCCATCTGCAAACACAGACAATTTTACTTTCTAATTTAGATGCTTTTTTTCTTGCCTAATTACTCTGACTAGGAAAAAGCCTATAGTTAATATCATATTCCACAGTGAAAAGTTGAATAGTAAAAAGCTTCAGCCCCTTCCAAGAGTTGGAAATTTTTTGTAGATACCCTTTATCAAGTAAAGGAAGATTCTTCTCTTCATAGTTTTCTAAGAGTTTTTATCATAAATGGAGGTTGAATTCATTAAAAGCTTTATCTGTATCTATTGAAATGAATGCAATTTTTCTTCTTTAGTTTGTTGATTTGGTGAATTACATTGATTGAATTTTGAATGTTGAATCAGGTTTCCATTACTGGGATAAACTTACTTGATCATGTTATTCTTTTATATATTTATATTTCGGGATTAAATTTGTTAATATTTTCTTGGGAAGTTTAAGGATATTTCTTAAGGGACATTAGCATGTTTTTTTTTTTAATTTCTTGTAATTGCTGTTTCATTTTGGCATCAGGGTAATGCTCGTCTACTAAAATGAGTTGAGAACTGTTCTCTTCTATTTTCCCGTAGATATAGTGTTGAGATGGTATTATTTTTTCCTTAGTGTTCATTGATACAGAATTGGCTTCACTGGTGAGAATTTTTTGGGCCTGTTTTATTTTTTGGAAAGTCTTGAACTATGAATTCAATTTCTTTAGATGTATGCCTATTCCTATAATCTACTTTATCTGATAGAATTTTGGTAATTTCTGTCTTTCAAAGCATAGTTCTACTTTATGTAAATTCTTAAATTTATGGACACAAAGTTGTTCATAATATTTTATTCTCCTTTTAATGTTTATATGGTTTATATTAACTCCTCTCTTTTAATATTGGTAATTTGTGTCTTTCCCCATAGTTTCTTGGTCTGTTTGTGAGTTTTGTCAATTTTATTGATTTTTTTCAAAGAACTAACTTTTGGTTTGATTTTATTCAATTTTACTCATTTTTATTCTTTTTTAAAAATAATCTGGGTCCTTTATTCTAGGTGTTTATTCTGAATCTTTTTAATTTTTATAAATTTATTTTTTATTGGTGTTCAATTTGCCAACATATAGAATAACACCCAGTGCTCATCCCATCAAGTGCCCCCCTCAGATGGAGCTGGAGGGTATTATGCTGAGTGAAATAAGTCAATCGGAGAAGGACAAACATTTTATGGTCTCATTCATTTGGGGAATATAAAAAATAGTGAAAGGGAATAAAGGGGAAAGGAGAAAAATGAGTGGGAAATATCAGAAAGGGAGACAGAACATGAGAGACTCCTAACTCTGGGAAACGAACTAGGGGTGGTGGAAGGGGAGGTGGGCGGGGGTTGGGGGTGACTGGGTGATGGGCACTGAGGGGGGCACTTGATAGGATGAGCACTGGGTATTATTCTATATGTTATTCTTTATTATCTTTCTCTTACTCTTAGCTTTGGGTTTCGATTTTCTTTTTGTAGCTTAGAATAATGATATAAAATCTTTCTTTTATGTGAAAGAATTAAAACTAACAATTTCTCTCTAAGCAGTATTTTGTTTGTGTCCCACAAATTTTGATATATTCTATTTTCATTTTTACTCTGCTCAATATATTTATTAATTTCTCCTTGACTTCTTGTTTTACCGAAAAATTATTTACTGTGAGGTATAATTTCCAAATATTTAGAGGCATTTTCCAGATATTTCTATAATTAATTTTCAGGTTTTATTCCCCCATATATTCATGCAATTCTGTGAGACTAGGGTCACCTGAGAGGCAAAGTGATGAGAGAGAAGAAGGTGAAAGACGTACCAAGGAATCCCTCATTATTTGGGCAGTGGGAGCCCATTTAAAAAAATCTTTGCCCAGAAATATGAATCTTTTCTCAGAGCTGTAGGTGCCTGTGTCATCAATGTTACAGCCATAAAATTCCCAACTGGCCAGATCTACTGGTAGGGATGAGAGAGAAAAGAGAAAGAAGGAAAAGGCTGAAAGAAGGTATTTCTCTACACACTAACATGCCGGAGCCTCTTTTCCTGGTTTCATGGCTAGCGGTAATATTTTGAATCTGAGAATTTTTGTTTTCAACACCCATAGCACAGTTCTGCCATTTGGGCCTTCCCTCAGCCAAAGGTAGTAGTTAAAGAAAGAAAATAAGATCGTGAAACTTGCCCTCATTACAGACCATTGCCCATATTTTGAGTTCAGTTTACAGTCTGCTTGCTAATGTTTACTTTTCAGAGTACTTAGGTGGTTGTCTTCTTCTGTCCAGAGATTTTAGTTATTATCAGTGTGAGTGATATGCTGTAATTGGCTTATTTCATCTTGGTTGACACCGATGGAGTCTTAGAAGTCCTGTTTTCATTTTTGGAGGATATTTTCCTTTGGGTAAATGATTCTATGCTGAAAGTTTGCACTCTGAGAAGTTTCATTTTCCATTAACTTGCAGTTTCTATTGAAAAGTGAGCTGTCAGTTTTATTGTTGATATGGTAAAACTAATATGCCTTCACTGTGATTGCTTTTAAGATATTCTCTTGGCTTTGAGTTTTCACAACGTGGCCATGATTTTTCTAGATTTCCTTTGTATTTTTCCTACTCAGAGTTTACTGAGCTTCTTAAATCTCTGAATTGATTTATTATTTATATTTTGGAAAATTATTGGCTATTATTTCTTCAAATATTATTTACCCCATTCTCTTTCTCCACTCATCTAGGACTCAATTACACATATGTTAGAACTTTCATTCATCATCCTACTCCAGAATTGGCAAATGTCAGCATAGAATAAAATGGGTAGCAATCATTAGCTAACATCAGGAGGGATCTCCTCCTATGAGGTGCTTTGCTTTTTACTCTTCAATATTAATTTTAAGATCACTTTGTCAAATTCCATGATAATCTCTGATGGAGCTTTTATTGGATTTACATTATACTCATGTGTTAATATAGGGAGAATTGGCATTTTAAGAAATATCAACACTTCTTATCCCCAAGTAAGGCATAATTTTCTATTACTCAAACCTTTTCATGACAATAAGGTTTTGTAATTTTCTCCATAAGGGTAATATACATTTTTCTTGGGCATGTGCCTTGTTATTTTACAGATCTCTCTATATATATTATAATATATCCATAATATGTTATCATGAATGGTATTTTTTTATGTTTTGTATTTTTCTAATTGGTTATTGCTGATGTGTAAGATTTTCCATCTCAATTTTAGTGACATAATGCTTTTTATATATATTATTATCATGTAAAAATACTTTAACACTATTCCTTTTTCTTTGCTAAAATTATTGTTATATGCCTTTTCTTCATTTTTTTCTTTCTCTTCCTTTTCTCTCATCAAACTTGCTAAAGATTTTACCTTTTTTTACTATTTTACTAGTTTTTCAAAGAATTACCTTATGGTATTGTGGGATTTTCTACTATTTTTTAATCTTCCAATATCTTCCAATATTTAATCTCTCTGTGATCAAATAATATGCTCATACATCCTTTTATTTAGTTAGTTATGCTATCAAAAGTATTCAAATATTGAAAAGCAATAAAGACGATCTACGGAATTATTGCATAAAATTCTTTTATTGCTGGGACAAGTTCTATACTAGATTGACATTTTCTACTTTGATATTCTAATGTCACAACTCCTGAGCCACTCAAAGAACTTCCCTATAATCAAGGTCAAACAATCTTTCTTTCCTTTGTACTCCTTTAACTCCTTTAAGATCATATCCATTTTAGATTATTTCATATTTGGACATAAGTTTCTTATTCAGCTTTTTTGTTCCCAGTTTTTAAATTGCCCCTTTTCCCTTACAAAATGTGTCTTTGTCACATCTACACATTTTTTCTATTCCTCTCATTCAATGTAAACTCATCCCCTTCTAAGTCTTCTGTGTAAGTCTCATTCTTGGGCTTTTCATTATTACACTCTGAATTTATCTACTGCCTCTGAATCTCATGCCTTCTTTTCTTGTTTGACTGAATTGCACCCTTAAGTAATTCCTCTAAGGAAGTGTGTGGAAGTTACATTTTCTGAGTCCTCGTGTGAGGAGTCCTTTTTAATATGAAGACATCTAATGAACTGTCCACATAAGACCAGTTACACTTTTGCTATTCACTGATTAAGAAAATCAATGAGAATGGGAAGTTTATGTGAATCCAGTAATGCCTTTTAAAATAATTTTAATGCAACCCCTATCAAAATACCATGGACTTTCTTCAGAGAGTTGGAACAAATTATTTTAAGATTTGTGTGGAATCAGAAAAGACCCCGAATAGCCAGGGGAATTTTAAAAAAGAAAACCATAGCTGGGGGCATCATAATGCCAGATTTCAGGTTGTACTACAAAGCTGTGGTCATCAAGACAGTGTGGTACTGGCACAAAAACAGACACATAGATCAATGGAACAGAATAGAGAACCCAGAAGTGGACCCTCAACTTTATGGTGAACTAATATTCGGCAAAGGAGGAAAGACTATCCACTGGAAAAAAGACAGTCAATTCAATAAATGGTGCTGGGAAAATTGGACATCCACATGCAGAAGAATGAAACTAGACCATTCTCTTGCACCATACACAAAGATAAACTCAAAACGGATGAAAGATCTAAATGTGAGACAAGATTCCATCAAAATCCTAGAGGAGAACACAGGCAACACCCTTTTTGAACTCGACCACAGTAACTTCTTGCAAGATACGTACACGAAGGCAAAAGAAACAAAAGCAAAAATGAACTATTGGGACTTCATCAAGATAAGAAGCTTTTGCACAGCAAAGGATACAGTCAACAAAACTAAAAGACAACCTACAGAATGGGAGAAGATTTTTGCAAATGACCTATCAGATAAAGGGCTAGTTTCCGAGATCTATAAAGAACTTATTAAACTCAACACCTAAGAAACAAACAATCCAATCATGAAATGGGCAAAAGACATGAACAGAAGTCTCACAGAGGAAGACATAGACATGGCCAACAAGCACATGAGAAAATGCTCCTCATCACTTGCCATCAGGGAAATACAAATCAAAACCACAATGAGATACCACCTCACACCAGTGAGAACGGGGAAAATTAACAAGGCAGGAAACCACAAATGTTGGAGAGGATGTGGAGAAAAGGGAACCCTCTTGCACTGTTGGTGGGAATGTGAACTGGTGCAGCCACTCTGGAAAGCTGTGTGGAGGTTCCTCAAAGAGTTAAAAATAGACCTGCCCTACGACCCAGCAATTGCACTGCTGGGGATTTACCCCAAAGATATAGATGCAATGAAACGCCGGGACACCTACACCCCGATGTTTATAGCAGCAATGTCCATAATAGCCAAACTGTGGAAGGAGCCTCGGTGTCCATTGAAAGGTGAATGGATAAAGAAGATGTGGGATATGTATACAATGGGATATTACTCAGCCATTATAAACGACAAATACCCACCATTTGCTTCGTCGTGGATGGAACTGGAGGGTATTATGCTGAGTGAAATAAGTCAATCGGAGGACAAACATTATATGGTCTCATTCATTTGGGGAATATAAAATATAGTGAAAGGGAATAAAGGGGAAAGGAGAAAAAATGAGTGGGAAATATCAGAAAGGGAGACAGAACATGAAAGACTCCTAATTCTGGGAAACGAACTAAGGGTGGTGGAAGGGGAGGTGGGTGGGGGGTGGGGGTGACTGGATGGCGGGCACTGAGTTGGGCACTTGACGGGATGAGCACTGGGTGTTATTCTGTATGTTGACAAATTTAACACCAATAAAAAATAAATTTATTAAAAAATAAATAAAATAATTTTTATGTTAATCCTAGAAGTATCTATAGCTATTCAAGAAATATCATTACATAAGTGTTTGACATATGTTATTTATTCAGCCTAGAGGTAGAATAATGTCTGGAATTCTGCAGTAAGTTGTCCATATCCCTCAGGTTGGGAACCCAGTATAAGCTAAGAATGGTTTTTATATTTTTAAATAGCTATTTAGAAAAAAAGAAGAATATGTGACAGAGATGATATGTGGCCCACAAAACATAAAATATTTACTATGTGGTCTTCCACAGAAAAAGTGATGTGATTCTTTGCTAAACTTTCATAATATATAAGAATAATCTACATGTTCTTTGTTTCACTACAACAAAAATACTAGGTTGTATTGTTTGCTGTAGTGAGTGGGAAATCTTTTCATTTCAGAATTCATGTGAATCAGAATCATAGAATACTGGGCATTATATACAAAAGAACATAGTTTATTTAGAATATTTAAGCAATAGCACTGAAGACTTAATTATTTTTTTTCACAAAAGCAAACCCTTAAATTATATGATAAATATTATAGATTATTTTCATTTTTTATTCCTTTATTTTAATATAGAGAGATATAGAAAAGAAACTGAGAAAAGGACCATAATTTCTTGCCTATAATCCTTTTTTTGGTAGAAATTCAGACTTGTTCTGTCTCCCTTTCTGATATTTCCCACTCATTTTTTTTCCTCTGGGAAACGAACAAGGGGGGGTGGAAAGGGAGGTGGGCGGGGGGTGGGGGTGACGGTGAAGGGCACTGAGGGGGACACGTGATGGGATGAGCACTGGGTGTCATGCTATATGTTGGCAAATTGAACTCCAATAAATAATAAATAATACATAAATAAATAAATAAGTAAATAAATAAATAAATAAATTCAGACTTGTAGAAACTGAAAAATAAAACTGTCATTTGCTTTTCTTACCTTCACTTCCTGTCCTCCCAAATTATGAGGGTTTTTTAATATTTTATTTATTTATTCATGAGAACAGAGAGAGAGAGAGAGAGAGAGAGAGAGGCAGAAACACAGGCAGAGGGAGATGCAGGCTTGATGGGATGCAGGCTCCCTCCCCATGCAGCCCAAAGTGGGACTGGATCCTGGGTCTCCAAGATCATGCCCTGGGCTGAAGGCGGCGCTAAACCACTGAGCCACCTGGGCTGCCCCAAATTATGAGTTTTAACAGTTTTATTTCCTTGCAAAAAAATGGTTGTTTAAATACCCATTTTGTATATACATATATGATTGTATATAGTTCTGTGTATATGTGTACATGAATATATCACTTAGAAGAGATCATATTATACCATTCTGGTCATTTCTTTTTTCTTTTTCATTTTTTAAAAATGGTAATAAATCTTGATTTTTTTCCATATAAATCTATACAGATCTCCTTTTGTTTTTTTTTTCATGTTTCATATTAAATTATTTTTAGTCTTATAAAAGCATTCATCAAATTTTGTGAAATCACAATTCATGTGTAGTTCATACAGATCTCCTACATTCTTTATCCAACTTCCCCTAATATTAACATTTGATATAACTAGTACAATTATAGAAATAAGGAAATTTAATATTGATATAATACTGTTAACTAACCTATAGGCCTTTTTCAGATTTGGCCAATTTTCCCACCATTGCCCTTTTTCTGTTCTAGAATTCTGTCTAGGACACTACATTGCATTTAGTTGTCATTTCTCTTTCAATCTGTGATCATTCTTTAGTCTTTTGTTTTCTTTCACTTTTGAAGAGTCCAGGCCATATATTTTGTAGAATGTCCCTTAAATTGATTTTGTCTGATGTTTCCTAATGATTGAACTCAGCTTTTACATTTTTTAAGATCTAACTACTGCTAAAGTGATGTTCTACCTGTGTCAGGGCTTCATATCAGGGTTCCTTTTGTCAATATATCTACTAAGGTTAATTTTTTTAAAGATTTAATTTATTTATTCCTGAGAGACACAGAGAGAAACCTAGACATAGACAGAGGGAGAAGCAGGCTCTTAAAAGGGAGCAAAATGTGGGACTCCATCCCTGGACCGGGATCACGCCCTGAGCCAAAGGCAGACATCAACCACTGAGCTACCCAGGCGTCCCTACTAAGGTTAATTTTGATCACAAGGTTAATTAAGATAGTGTCTGTCAGGTTACCCTGTATAGAGTTACTATTTCTATCTTTTTATCTTGAGGGAGATACTTTGAGACAATCCAAATCTTTTTTTTGTCATCGTACTCTAACATACTAATTTTAGCATCCATCAATGGTCCTTGACTGTAGCAATTACTATGAGGTTTTGCCTAATGGCGGTTTTCTATGTCCATTCTTTTACATTTATTAATTGGTATTCTGTGAAGAAGAGCTGTTCTTCCTCTCTCTTTTATTTGTTTAGTCATTATTTATACAAGATGACTCTGGGGTCTTTATTTTTATTCTGAGGGTTATAATCAAATGTCATCATTATTCATTTTGTTGTTCAAATTCTTTTAGCTTTAGCCATCAGGGAGCTTATTCAGGTTAGCTCCTATGTCCTTGTGACATGCCTTCACTTTTTTTTTTATCACTCTCTTAATTTCTGGTACCACAAAATATTCTAAACTTATATCTTGTCTTACTTAGCTCTGGCATCAACCATTTGTTTAAGGATCTCTGGTTCCTTTTATGAGAGACTGGTATTTAGAAACAAAGATCTGGGTCCTAAGAGTGCTCATTGATTCTGTAATGTCATTGCTTTCAGGTTTGTTCAGTGGAGAGGAAATTATAAACATAGATATAGATATAAATAGATCTAGATATCTCACCTGTATATACATTTCTATTTCTGTTTCTATCCATATGTACATATATTAAAAACCATAAATTATATTGATAGCACCAATTCCAATCTAACTCCACATGGTTTATTCATGCCTTCTTTTCCTTATATGGAATCTCTTTCTGTAACATAGATTCTTTATAATTTATTCAACAGTCCCCATTACGTAGGCATTTGGATTATTTTCAGCTACTGGCTATTAAAAAGAGAGGTGCAATGATAATCTTTGTATATCTTGGGGAAATTATGAAAGTATATGTATATATAGGAAAAATGTCTAGTGGTGGACTTGCTTGATCTAAGGGAATGAACACTTAAATTTTGTTAGGTATTTCCAACTATCTTCTAGAAATTTTATTTTCATATTCTAAAATCATTTACTTAAGGGCACATTTCTTAAAAACAATCCTAGCCTCTTTAATAATGTCAATGTCTCTTTTATACTTTCCCTGTCATGATTTATATGGACTTCTGATAGGATCCAGAAGACCCATTATACTCACTGGCATTTAGTTTTCCCTTTAAATGTAGTTAAATTGATTAATACAATAATTAGTCTCTGTCCTACAGTCTTGGAGAGTGTTGTAATTTTTATTCACAGACATTTCCCAAATCTCATTCTCCTTCAATAGCTTCAGTCAAATTATAGACTTTTAAGCTGATTTCTTTATAACCTTGTTAAGATTTCATTGCCCTGACAAAACTGGAGATATTTCTCTTCGTATTAAAATTAGCTCTTAGCTTAAAAGGATATCTTCACTCTTTGTGAAATGGCTGTGTTTTCCTCCCAGGCAATTTTCAAACTGTTCTCTCTTAATAGCTACAATTAAAATGCTCCCCTTTTTATTGGTTGTACTCACTAATTCAAATGGTTCCCCATTAACTGATGGTTTCTCTCTGAATTACAAGAGACAGAATTGGTAGAGTTCACCTCACTTTGCTTTCACTCTCACATTTCTTTCTGGCTTCTGTTAGAAATTTCTCTGTTCTTCCAGCCTCTAGTGGATAGTCTCCTATACCTCCCCGATATTATTCACTCCAAATTGAACACTTAAAGCAATGAGCATATTATGTGAGTGCATTTAAAAGCATGGAGTAATAGACGTAATCTAGAGTGAATTTCCTACAGTGAATAATGATTACTGAGATTGGGTGTTTATGGTACAGCCAGATTATAAGTGGCATTGAATGGGTCTAAATAACACCTGCATGAGTTAGATATTTATTAAGACTTATTGTGTATCAGACACTGAAAAGGATGCTAAAAAGGCAGTCATGGTACCTTCTTTTTGGTAAATGGTCCAGTATAACTTTAGAGGGTGGGGGCAAAGTTGAACAATAACGACATAGCTGGCTTTTGCTGTAATGGAAGCTACTAACTTTTCCTCTCTTTTCTTCTCCTAATCTTCCACACTTCCTTCTTCATTGCCGAGATTATCTGTCTGTTACTCAAGCCAAATACTTCGGAGTTTTCCTTGACCTCCTTTTTCTGCATACTCCACATCTAATCCTCCAGCAAATATTATCAACTCTACCTTTAAAATATCCCAGGAATTCAGCCATTTCAACCATTCTGCTGCTACCACTCTAGTCCAAGCCACTGTTATCCCTTGCCTGAATTATTACCATAAACTCCTAACTACTTTCTGTGCTTTCACTTTTTCCCTCTCCTCCCCCTCTAGTCTCTTTTTAGCTCAATAGCCAGACTGATACTTTTAAAATGTGAATTGGGTCATATTCAAAACCCTCCGGGGTTTTCCTGTCATTTGGGGTAAAAAGCAAAGTCCTTACAGTGGTCTTTAAGGCCCTACACAGTCTGGCCTTTCTACTGCTCTGACCTCATCTCCTGCTGCTTTCCCTTCCATTCGTTCTGGAGTAGCCACACTAGCTTCTTTGCTGTTCTTCACATTCATCAGTCTCATGCCTGTCTCGAGCCTTTGCCTTTAAGTCTACTTGATTTACTCTCTTACTTCTGTAGGGTCTTTGCTTAAATGTTACCTTATCAGTGAGGCTTTTTAAAAATAGCATACCTCTTCCATTGGTTCTACAATCCCCTACCCTGGTTTACCTCCACTACTGAACCCCAGGACAACCACTCTAAGTGTAAATTCCATGGGGCTAGGGCCTGTTTTCTGTTTGATTCATCACTATAATTTTCAAGTATATGATATTACCTGGCCTATAGTTGGTGCTCGGGCAATATTTATCAAATGAATGAATTCTATTAGCAATTTTAGCTACCAGTTCCTTAGATTAATAAAAGTCCTACTTTTTTTGTCTGTTGGTTTATTATTATTTGTCTACTTTGTTTTTATTTACTTTGTTTTAAAAGTGCCAAATCTTGAGGAAACTACGGAAAATAACCATCATTCATATATTAATGTGAATTCATTGATTTTATGTGTTTATAGTATAAGTTTAGATTAGCCTTATTGAAGAAATGGCTTTTTGACAAAACTAGGTGTTGGATCTTGATTTTTCTTAAACCTATCTTTGGTGCTTCTCTAGTAACTTTTTTGTTTATTTTCTTCCTGTTACTGCCACAGAACTTCAACAAATAAGTTGAATGTACCAGAGTCTATTCCTTGCTCTTTACCACTCATTCTTTAAGTCTATACCCTAATCTAAATTTAGTTTCTAACCTCACTGTTTGATTATTTGTAATAACATTTTTTTCTCAGTCCATTTGCTTCTCAATTTCTCACTAACATGTACTGTCATTGACTAGCACGTCCTTGAAACTATCTTCTTTAGGATTCCTTAAGATAACATTTTTGTGTTCTTCTTCTCTGCCCTTTTTCCTGATCTTCATACATAGATATTTCTTAAGGTTTCATCCTCAATCATTGTTTCCTTCAGAAGCCTCAAGAACTTTTGCAGCATCAACTACCAGTACTATATAGATGACTCCCAAGCCTATTCTCTTTTTCATCTCAAGCCCCAGATCCTCATCTTCATCTTCCAGTCAGATAAGTTTGCTTAGAATTCTGTTCATGTAAGATGCCAGGGAACTTGTCTAGGAGACATAGAAGCACTGGCACCCTCTGGTGGAGAGAGTAGAAAGTCATATTTAAGTATCTGCTTGCTTGGATGCAACCTGACAGCAGATATTCCAAGGAAGATTCATTCGTTGAGCATCTACTAAATGCTCTATATTCAAATATATGTAATATTCTAATAAACTATAGAGTACATATGTGAGCTAGCAATAATAATTATTAGACAGATCTTTCTTTGGGTCCTTCAATTTTTTAATAGATCACTTATATGCATCAAAAAAGATTTGGGTTTTAAGAATACTTCAGCATGATTTTAAGGCAGGAAATTATTCTCAGATAGATGTGATGAAGGATAGAATGAGGTAAATAATAATCATTAAGGAACTTAGCATGTTAACTGGAAAAACAAGCCATTCATTCTGGAAAAGTGCCTAAATCAAGAGGTAAATCCCAAGATAAGATAATCCCATAGATGTCACAGAGCACTCAGATGCTAACAAATGATATAAAACCTGTGTTTAGAGAAAGTTGTGATCACTGTAGAGAGATTAATATGCTCAGGAATGACTTCATAAAGAGGCAGGACTTAAATTTATCCTTAAGGAGGTATTTCTCAAACTTCTAGCACTCTAGTTCTCAATTTTTCCCATGTTAACAAACCATCTATATTTTTATTTCTCCATACTTTTTATATATTGACATATTTTGGGGGGTAAATCCCTTTGCCTTGTCTTAAATCATCAAAGCAATGAAATCATAGGTTTGATGTGCTTTTATGTTTGACATATATTTGTTTTTCTAATATACATGAAAACTACAGGAAATATTCATTATTATAAAGATAATTCTAGAAAAAGGTCACTTAAAGGAAATCAGTCTAACTAAAAAGTGTTAGTCATTCATATTCAATTTTGATGCAAAAGTTTGATTTATAAATGACACCTAAATTAAGAAAATAAGTGTAATAGATTATAAGTTGTTATTGCAACTATGAACAATTTCAATGAACAAAACATTATTTAATTGAACATTGAGTATTTTTCTGAGAAAATAATTTAACTTTTGTGGCAGGAGCATAAATATTTAAAGACTTCAAAATAGACCTCTCTTATCTTTTAATATTCAAATTATTTTTTCTTTTCTTCTTTTCTTTTTTTTTAAAGATTTTATCTATTTATTCATAAAGAGCGGTGGAGACACAGGCAGAGGGAGAAGCAGGCTCCCCAAAGGAGACTGATGTGGGTCCAGTCCCAGGACTCTGGGATCATGACCTGAGCCAAAGGCAGATGCCTAATTACTGAGCTACCTAGGTGCCCCTCAAATTGTTTTTGGGCAACCTATTGTGTTATCTTGTGAGTTTTCTCTCATTCAGTTAATTGATTTAATTCTTCTAGATCTTTATTTATTAGTGGATTTGCATGTGGTTTGAGCAACTATCAGATATTGTTTTCATTGATTTCATGAAATCCTGCCTCTTTTGCTCAGACTTGCAACTTGGCTTTCCAATAGATTTGATTAGTGAGGATTTTGCCAAGTAGAAAGAATGCTTAAGTCAGTTCTCAATTCAACAGTGAATATTTTGGTGTTCAGATGACTTGATTTCCTATGCATTCTTTAACTCTAGGAGAACTTTCTCAAATTTTTTATACCAGAGGAACACTTAAAATAATTCTCAAGTTTCAGGGAACCTCTGGATAAAAATATCTAAATCTCATGGTATGTCAGTGAGATCATTTAATTATAGATATTATAATCCAATAATATTTGCCAATGTTCACTTAAATAAACAATTGTAGTTTCTTGAGAATCTGTGCAACCAACTTCTTAGCCTATTCTTTTGTAGGTTCCCTCTTCTCCACAAAGGATACCAACTCCAATGAAGGTTAGTGGTATAGATAGAAGATACTTTAGTTTTCCTTTTTAAAATTTCCTACTTGATTTCTTTATATCTTACCCAAGTAGGGGTAAAAGTCTTACTACAAATTTCTATCATACTATTGAGTATGCAGGGCTATTATGATATGTGATATAGGGTAGGTACAAGGATAGGTTTTTTTCTCCCTATTTAAAACTAAAAATGACTTTTTAGACAACCGTACTTAGAAAAAGAAAAAGAAAGTAGTTTACTTTCTTTCTTGAAATTAATCTTTCTTTCCTTTACATGAATTTGAAAACTTATAGGCAAATATAATATGTTTTTGTTAAATAACTGGTTTAAGCCAAAATGGGATGTAATTGTTCTAAAGGTAAACTTGTTAGACTTACTTAAAGCTTATGAATTTAATTAATGTTCTCAATATGAACATAAATGAACAATGTTGAATAGTAAAGTTAATAAAACTGCATGTCAAAGCAATATAAATAAAATTATAGCCTAAGACACAATTTTATATAAAACTTTGAAAGAAGGCATTTTTCTTAATGAGTGGCATGATCAGGCTTGAAAAAGATAATTGTAAAATTAATATATACATGTATTGGTTTCATGATCACTTTAATAGGCTTATGAATGAGTTTTAATTTTAATTAGTATTTTGGAGCTAAAAATAAATAAGTGTATTCCTTTTTGTTTATTTCTTTAATGTGAAACCTATGCCTTTTGTTGTTGCATAGTTACTAGACTGTGGGCTGAGCGTGAGATAAGTTCCTATGGATTTTATTTTCAACTGAAATTAGACAATTTCTGTTCTTTTCCTTCATGCTTCTTAAAAAAATATTTTCTCATATATATAAGAAGACAAAAATGGCAGCCTCCCTATACTCCACTTCAAAAACTGATAATGGACTCAACCAAATGATTGTGGTTCTGCTTTACAAGACTAAAAGAACAATTGCTAATGGGACATGTTGGTCACTCTGCATCATCTTTTGTAGAACCCCCTCGTGTTCTACAGAACTCCATTTGAGAAACCCTGCTCTACACACTTGGATAATGAATACTAGGCTGATGTGAACCTCTGTACATAATTATTAACCTAATTTTTTTTCAGTCTATTACTTAAGTCATATCATGCATATTTTGTAAAACACTGCCTAAAAGAACAAGATCTGGATATGTTTAAAAGAGGGAAAAGGGCATGTCAAATGAGAATAATTACTAATGGAGCAGGAGATTCTGCAATAAATAGAACTGGGTGACAACAACAAAGAACTCATAGATGACAATAGAAAGGCTTGAAGTTGGGGGGAAATTTGTTTGAATTGTAGAGTTCTTGAACTAAAGAAGAAAACAGTCTAAAAATCCACTAAATTTTGAGAAATGAATGAAACTGATGAAAGAAGTTAGAAAGAAGATGAGTCTGGACAGGCAAGCACAGATATTGTTGTGATAATACATGCAAGTAGAAATGAGAGCCAGAACCAGAATAGTGCCAATAGATATGAAGGAATGGGATGGGTATGAGACACATGATGAGTAGAATTGATGGTGTCAGGGATCAAAATGACAATAAATGTATTTACATTAATGGTGTTTCCATTCTCAGAAATACTAGAAATGTAGAATCAGGTGAATTTTTTTTTTTGAAGTGCTGCTAGGGTGAGCTATTTTCCAATGCCTACCAGCCAATCATTTGTCTCGGACTCGCCTCCCAACACTATTCTTATCATTTCATAAAGCAATACAGACCCAGCAGTGTCAGATCCTCAGACTTTTCAAGAGGAGCTAGAAACTAGCTACTTTGTGATACCTTCCCATTTTTAAATTAGCAATTACATTTTTTTGTTGTCGTTAACAAATAAAACATACTATGGACTAGACTTGGTTGCTAATTTGCAACCTGTGTCTAGAATTCTATGTGCTGCTGTCTAAAATCACTTCAAAATGCACACTGAACCAAGAGGTAATATAATCCTTTTGAAGCCTCTCTGCATAATTCCTAGCAGGAATTAATTAGCAGGAAGCTTGTAGAAAGGCTTTTTTGTAGTGGCTAATACTTTCCTTTTGTTGAAATGTTGATTTTAAAGTTACAAGCCTTTTTCTGCTTCTTCCCAGCCAGGTCTCTAGACAAACTTTATAACTTTGCTGACTGTTCTGGACTCCACCTGATATTTGCTCTAAATGCACTGCGTCGGAATCCCAACAACTCCTGGAACAGTTCTAGTGCCCTGAGTCTGTTGAAGTACAGTGCCAGCAAAAAGTACAACATTTCTTGGGAACTGGGTAATGGTAAGTAAGGATGTTATTTCCTCTGAATTGACAATATTAAAAATAAATTGGCCTGGGATATAGCCTCAGTCAGACCATCTGTAGTGTACTGGCCCAGAAAACACTTGGGAAGTTTGGCCACTGAATTGACCTTCTAAATAAGAAAAGACCACATAGTGAAGTACAGTGGATTTAGTGAATCTACACCTGATTCTTGGAACTGTGGATATAATTTGCTGTGTTGTTTCACTTCATATTAAGGATGACATAAGAATCATTTAAAAGAATACTATTGGCCAAAGGATCTGAATAGATATTTCTCCAAAGAAAAATTCTAAGAGGCCAAAAAAAACACATAAAAAGATGCTCAACATCATTAGCCACCAGGGAAAAGCAAATCAAAACCACAATAAGATAGTACTTCACATCCACTAGGATACCCATAATAAAAAAAGGATAATCACAACTATTGGCAGAGATGTGGAGAAATTGGCACCCTCATACACTGCTGGTGGGAATGTAATATGGTGCAGCCACTTTGGAAGACAGTCTGTGAGTTCCTCAAAAAGTTAAGCATAGAGTTGCTATATGACCTAATAATTCCACTCCCAGGTATATATTTAAGAGAAATGAAATATATGTCCACAGAAAAACTTATATACAATATTCTCAGTAGCATTATCCATAATAGCCAAAAAGTGGAAACAACCCAAATGTCCATCAACTGATAAATGGATAGGGATGCCTGGGTGGCTGAGGGGTTGAGCATCTGCCTTCAGCTTGGGGAGTGGTCCTGGAGTCCTAGATCGAGTCCCACCTCAGGCTCCCCATGGGAGCTTGTTTCTCCCTCTGCCTATGTCTCTGCCTCTCCCTCTGTGTCTCTCATGAATAAGTAAATAAAATCTTTTTTTAAAAAACCTAATGAATGGATAAATAAAATGTGGTATAGTCACATGTTGGAATATTATTTGGCCATAAAAATGAAATGAAGCACTGACACACATACTACAACATGGATGAACCTTGAGAAGATTATGTTAAATGAAAAAACCCAGTCACCTATGTCCAAAATAGGTAAATCTCAAGAGACAGTAGATTAATGATGGCCTAGGGCTGGGAGTGGCAGAGATGAGAGGGAACTGCTAAAGGGCCTGAAATTTCTTTTGAGGGTGATAAAAATGTTCTAGAATTTGTTGTGCTGATGATTGCACAACTGTGTAAATATATTTAAAACCATTGGATTAGACATTAATTTGGTGTATTGTATAGATATGAACATCTGGATTATTTCTTTTTTGGGCTTTGATAAATAATGCTGCTATAAAGATTCACATATAAGTCTTTGTGTGGATATGTGTTTTTATTTCTCCTAGGAAGATACTTGGGAAGGGAGTAGATTTGCTAATTCATATAGTAAGTTTATGTTTATTTTTTGACAACTGCAAAACTATTTTCCTAAGTAGCTGTACCATTTTAAATTTTCACTAGCAATGTATAGGGGTTCTAGTTTTTCTACATCTTTGGAAACACTTGTTAATGGCTGTCTGATTATAACCATTCCAGTGAGTTTGAAGGAATATCTTAATATGGCTTTAATTAGTACTTCCATAATGACAAATTGTGTCGAGGGTCTTTTCATGTGCTTATCAGCCATTCTTACATCTTATTTGGTTAAATGTCTAGTCAAATCTTCTGCCCTTTTAATTGAATTACTTTATTATCAAGTTGTAAACGTTTTAAATATACTCTGGATATCAGTTCTTTTTCAAATATATGATTTGCATATATTTTCCCCAGTCTATAACTTTTCTTTGTACTTTCTTTATGGCATTTTTTGAAGTCCAGAAGCTTTGAAAATTGATAAAGTTCAATTTATCAGCTTTTCAGTTTATGGATCATACTTTTTGGTATCATTTCTTTGCCTAACCGCAAACTATGCAATTTTTTTCTATATTTTCTATATTTTTCTAAAAGTTTTATAGTTTTTGTTCTTACATTTGGGTATAAGATCCATTACAAGTTAATTTTTGTGTATGTTATGAAGCTAGAGTCTAAATTCATCTTTTTGCATATGGATATCAAGTTTTTGCAGCCCTACTTAAAAGATTATCCTTTCCTATTAGATCCTCTTAACACTTTTGTAAAAAAAAAAAAATGATAATGGATTTATTTCTGGACTCCTAATTCTGTTCCACTGATCAGTATATCTGTCCTTGTACTAGGATTCCATTGTCTTGATTACAATAGCTTTGTAATAAGTTTTGAATTTGGGAAGTATGAATCCTTCAACTTTTTTCTTTTTTAAAATTGTATTTGTTATCAGAGGTGTTTGCATCCCCACACAAATTTAAAGGTCACTTTTTAAATTTCCTCAACAAAACCTGATGGAATTTTAATAGAGATAGCATTAAATCTATAGATCATTTTGGGGAGAATTGCCAGCTTAACAATATTGAGTCTTCTTGTCTGTAAACATACAATATCTCCCCATTTATTCAATTTTTAATTTCAGCAATGTTTTGTAGTTTAGTGTACAAATTTTGCACTTATTTTGTCAAATTGAATCTTGAGTATTTTTTTCTTTTTCATGCAACTGTGAATGGAATTATTTTCTTAATTTTATTTACGACTTGTACACTGCTGGTATTTAGAAATATGAATGATTTTATATATTGATCTTTTATCCTCCAACCTTGCTGAACATTTTTAGATCTTGTGTTTTCCTCCTGCACATGTGTGTGAGTTGTTTAGGATTTTCTATATACAGGATATGTTGTCTGAGAATAAAGAGAGTTTAATTGCTTTCTATCCAATTTGGATGCTTTTTATTTCTTTCCTTGCCTGACTACACTGGCTAGAACCTCTAATACAAGTGCTGAAGATAAGTGGCGAGAGTACACATTCCTGCTTGATCACTGTCTTAGGAGGAAAACATTAAATATTTCACCATTAAGTATGATGTTTTACCATTAAGCATTCAGTATTTCATCATCAAGTATGTAGGTTTTTCTAAGATACTATTTATCAAATTGAGGAATTTCCCTTCTATTCATAGTTGTTGAGAATATTTATCAGGAGTGAATGTTAGATTTTGTCAAATGCCTCTTTTTGCACTTATTGAGATGATAATGTGTTTTTGGTCATCATTTAATATTATATTTTACATTAGTTAGGTTTTTGATATTAAATCAGTCTTGCATTCCTGGTATATATCCCACTTAGCTGTTGTAATGTAATGCTTCTGAAACATTGCTGGATTCAGTTTGTAACTATTTTGTTGGGGATTTTTAAATCTATATTTATGAGGAATATTCATCTGTAATTTTCTTTTCTTGTGATATCTTTGTCTGACCTTGGGATCAGGGGAATATTACCCTGGTAAAATGAGTTGAGAAGTGTTTCCTCTTCCTCCATTTTCTGGAAGAGTTTATGAAGGATTGGTATTATTTCTTCCTCACATATTTGGTAGAATTCACCAGTTAATCCATCTAGATCTGTGCTTTCTTTGTGGAAATATTTTTAATGACCAATTCAATGTCTTTTGTTGTTATGGGCCAATGCAAATTTTCTATTTCTTTTTTAGTTGGTTTTAGTCATTTATATTTTTCTTGAAAATCTTTCATTTTATCTAAATTGTCTAAATTAATGGCATAAAGTTGTTCATAGTCCCTTATCCTCTTAGTTACTGTGAGGTCTTAGCTACTTCCTCTTACTTACTTCCATGTCTTAGTGGTGTTCCTTCTTTCATTTCTAATTTTGGTAATCTGTGACTTTTCTCTCTTGTTTTTTGGTCAGTCTAGCTAATGGTATGTCAGGGTTTTGTTTTTGTTTTTTTTTAAGATTTTATTTATTTATTTGAGAGAGAGTGTGGGCACGCACGTGTGAAACAGAGAACAGGAAAGAGAGAGAGAGAGAGAGAATGAGAGAGAATGAGTGAGGGAGAGAGAGGGAGAAGCAGATTCCAGGCTAAGCAGGAAGCCTTTTTTTTTTTTTAATTTTTTTTATTTATTTATGATAGTCACAGAGAGAGAGAGAGAGAGGCAGAGACACAGTCAGAGGGAGAAGCAGGCTCCATGCACCGAGAGCCCGATGTGGGATTCGATCCCGGGTCTCCAGGATCGCGCCCTGGGCCAAAGGCAGGCGCCAAACCGCTGCGCCACCCAGGGATCCCCTTAAGCAGGAAGCCTTACTTGGGCCTGTATCCAGGACCCTGGGATTGTGACCTGAGCTGAAAGCAGATGGTAACTGACTGAGCCACCCAGGGGCCCCCTGGTATGTCAGTTTTGTTGATCTTTTCAAAGAACCAACTTTTGCTTTTAAGATTTTCTCTATTTTTTTTTTATGTCATTGATTTCCACTCAAATTTTTTTAAAATTTTTTATTGGTGTTCAATTTACTAACGTACAGAATAACCCCCAGTGCCCGTCACCCATTCACTCCCACCCCCCGCCCTCCTCCCCTTCTACCACCCCTAGTTCGTTTCCCAGAGTTAGCAGTCTTTACGTTCTGTCTCCCTTTCTGATATTTCCCACACATTTCTTCTCCCTTCCCTTATATTCCCTTTCACTATTATTTATATTCCCCAAATGAATGAGAACATATAATGTTTGTCCTTC
Source organism: Canis lupus baileyi (assembly GCF_048164855.1). Classification (NCBI taxonomy): domain Eukaryota; kingdom Metazoa; phylum Chordata; class Mammalia; order Carnivora; family Canidae; genus Canis; species Canis lupus. The sequence goes on from NC_132866.1 coordinate 29,470,288, forward strand.
TCTGACTGACTTACTTCACTCAGCATAATACCCTCCAGTTCCATCCACGTTGAAGCAAATGGTGGGTATTTGTCATTTCTAATAGCTGAGTAATATTCCACTGTATACATAAACCACATCTTCTTTATCCATTCATCTTTCGTTGGACACCGAGGCTCCTTCCACAGCTTGGCTATCGTGGCCATTGCTGCTATAAACATCAGGGTGCAGGTGTCCCGGCGTTTCACTGCATCTGTATCTTTGGGGTAAATCCCCAATAGTGCAATTGCTGGGTCGTAGGGCAGGTCTATTTTTAACTCTTTGAGGAACCTCCACACAGCTTTCCAGAGTGGCTGCACCAGTTCACATTCCCACCAACAGTGTAAGAGGGTTCCCTTTTCTCCGCATCCCCTCCAACATTTGTTGTTTCCTGCCTTGTTAATTTGCCCCATTCTCACTGGTGTGAGGTGGTATCTCATTGTGGTTTTGATTTGTATTTCCCTGATGGCAAGTGATGCAGAGCATTTTCTCATATGCATGTTGGACATGTCTATGTCTTCCTCTGTGAGATTTCTCTTCATGTCTTTTGCCCATTTCATGATTGGATTGTTTGTTTCTTTGGTGTTGAGTTTAATAAGTTCTTTTTTTTTTTTTTTTAATTTATTTTTTATTGGTGTTCAATCTACCAACATACAGAATAACACCCAGTGCCCGTCACCCATTCACTCCCACCCCCCGCCCTCCTCCCCTTCCACCACCCCTAGTTCATTTCCCAGAGTTAGCAGTCTTTACGTTCTGTCTCCCTTTCTGATATTTCCCACACATTTCTTCTCCCTTCCCTTATATTCCCTTTCACTATTATTTATATTCCCCAAATGAATGAGAACTCTTTATAGATCTTGGAAACTAGCCCTTTATCTGATAGGTCATTTGCAAATATCTTCTCCCATTCTGTAGGTTGTCTTTTAGTTTTGTTGACTGTATCCTTTGCTGTGCAAAAGCTTCTTATCTTGATGAAGTCCCAATAGTTCATTTTTGCTTTTGTTTCTTTTGCCTTCGTGGATGTATCTTGCAAGAAGTTACTGTGGCCGAGTTCAAAAAGGGTGTTGCCTGTGTTCTTCTCTAGGATTTTTATGGAATCTTGTCTCACATTTAGATCTTTCATCCATTTTGAGTTTATCTTTGTGTATGGTGTGGTCAAATTATTTTAAGATTTGTGTGAAATCAGAAAAGACCCCGAATAGCCAGGGGAATTTTAAAAAAGAAAACCATATCTGGGGGCATCACAATGCCAGATTTCAGGTTGTACTACAAAGCTGTGGTAATCAAGACAGTGTGGTACTGGCACAAAAACAGACACATAGATCAGTGGAACAGAATAGAGAATCCAGAAGTGGACCCTGAACTTTATGGTCAACTAATATTCGATAAAGGAGGAAAGACTATCCATTGGAAGAAAGACAGTCTCTTCAATAAATGGTGCTGGGAAAATTGGACATCCACATGCAGAAGAATGAAACTAGACCACTCTCTTTCACCATACACAAAGATAAACTCAAATTTTTATTATTTTATTCCTTCTTGCTTTGGGTTTTCTCTTCTTTCTCTGCTTTCTTAAGATAGAAACTTAGATAATTAATTTGAAATCTTTCTTTCCTAATATAGGAGTCTTTTTTCCTCCTAAACAACAAAAATATATTTTCTCATTGTTCTGGAAACCTAGGATCTTAAAGCCTAGGATCTAGGAATTAGCAGATCTGGTTTTCTTCTGAGGCTTCTCTTCTTGGTTTGCAGATGGCCAACTTCTCACTATTTTCTCACATGACCTTCTCTCTGCGCATCCCTAGTGTCTCTACATTTTTTTAACACATTTTTGGGGAGAGTTTTAGGTTTATAGCAAAATTGAAAGAAAGTATATATTTCTCATATATTCCCTTGTTTTCCCTAGAGTGTCAAATGGTTGGAATTATACAGTATGTAGCCTTTCACATTGGCTTCTTTCACTTAATGTTATGCACTTAAAGTTCTTCCATGTCTTTTCATGGCTTGTTACCTCTTTTTTTTTTTAGTGCTGAATAATATTCCATCGTGTAGATGTACCAGAGTTCAAAAATCCATTCACCCACAGAAGGACATCTTCATTCTTTCAAGTCACAACAATCATTAATATAGCTGCTATAAATTCACTTGTAAACAAAAGTGAAGACATAAAATTTCAACTCCTTTGAGTAAATAAGAGGGAGCATGATTGCTGCATTATATAGTAAGGATATGTTTTATTTTATAAGAAACCACCAAACTCTTCCAAAGTGACCATATAATTTTTCTTTCCTGTTGCTCTACATTCTACTTAGTTTTTGGTGCTGTCAGTGATAACAAATTTTGGCTGTTCTAATAGGCATGTAGTGGTATTTAGTTGTTTTAATTTACATTTCCCTGATGATGTATGTGGAACATCTTTTCTAAATTTTTTCATCTTTTCATATTTTTATTTGTTACCTGTATATATCTCCTTTGGTGAGGTGTCTTTTGAAGTCTTTGTCCCATTTTTAAATCAGGTTGTTTCTTTACTACTAAATTTTAAGATTTCTTTGTATACTTTTTTCTTTGTATATTTTGGATAACAGTCCTTTATCAGATGGGTCTTTTATAAGTATTTTCTCCCAGTTTGTGGCTTGTCTTCTCATTCTTATACTATTGTCTTTTGCAGAGCAAATGTTTCTAATTTTAATGAAGTCCAGCTCATCAATTATGGCTTTCACGGATTGTGCCTTTGGTGTCATCCCATATGCTTTTGTATATTATATTTTCATTTTCATTTCATTAAAAATATTTTCTAATTCCCCTTGTAATTTCTTTTATGGCTCATGGATTACTTGTTTAACTTCCAAATATTTATAGATTTCTCAAATTTCTTTCTATGGTTGAATTCTAGTTTAAATCTGTTGTGATCAGGGCACATACAGTCATTATATGATTTAATCCTCTTAAATAGATGAGACTTGTTTTATGACTTATCATATGGTCTATCCTGAAGGATGTTCTATATGCACGAAAAAAATAATGGGTAATCTACTGTTGTTGAATGGAGAGCTCCATAGATATCAATCAGGTCAAGTTGGCTGATAGTGTTATTCATGTTTTTTATGTCAATGCTAATTTTCTGTCTAGTTGTTCTATTTATTATTGAGATTTTGGTATTGAAGTCTCCTAGTTGGATTTTCTATTTTTCTCTTCAGTTTTGTTTCATGTATTTTGCTGTTCTACTGTTGTTTATATATGTTTAAAATTGTTATATCTTCCCAACAAATTGACCCTTTTATCATTATAAAGTGCCCCACATTAACTCTGGTAACATTGTTGTCTTAAGTCTATTTTGTCTGATATTAGTGTAGTCATTCCAGGTCTCTTATGGTTACTCTTTGCATGGTATATCTTTCTTCATCCTTTTACTTTCAACCTATTTGTGTCTTTTACTTTGAAGTATGTCTCTTTAGTTGGATCTTAGTTTTTTATTCAACCTGACAATTCCTCCTTTTAATTGGAATGTTCAATCCATTTACATTTAATGTGATTGTTGATATGGTTGAATTGACATCTGCCATCTTGCTGTTTTCCATTTATTTCATTTTTTTTGTTCCTCTGTTTCTCCTGTACTACCTTTTTATGCAGAAGAGGTAATATCTAAGATATTACTTTAATTTCTTTGTTTTTATTTTGTTTTACTTATTTTCATAGTAGTTTCTTATTGCAATACATCTGAACTCGTTACAATCTATTTTAGAGTAATACTAACTTAATTCCAGTTAGCTATAGAAACTTTGCTCTAGTAGAACTCCATTTCCCCCTGCTTTGTGCCATTATTATTCCAAATATTACATTTTCATATCTCATAAGCCCAACAACACAGGCTGACAATTTTTGTTTTATGTAAGTTAGTTAAGCTAGTTAAGAAAAGAGTAATGGATATTTTCAACTGTCTTTTATATTTACCTATATAATTGCCATTACCGGTGTTCTCTATTTTTTTTGTGTGGTTTTGAGTCACCATCTGGTGTCATTTCCTTTCAACCTAAAAGACTTCCTTTCTCATTTCTTATAAGGTAGATTTTCTCACAACAAATCCTTTCCTTTGTTTTTCTGGTTAAGGTCTAAATTTTGCTTTCAGTTTTGAAGGATAGTTTGCTACATATAGAATTCATGGCTAACATTTTTTTCATTCAGCATTTTGAATATGTCAGGCTACAGTCTTCTGGCCTCCATTATTTCTGGTAAAAATTCAGCTGATAATTTCCTTGTGTTCCTCTGTATGTGAAAAGTCATTTCAGTTCCAAGATTTCCATTTGATCATTTTTATAATTTCTATCTCTTCATTTATATTTGATTGGCCAAAACAGTCATACTTTCCTTTAATTTTTTATTGTTCCTGGTAGTTCTTTGAACATATTTATAGTAGTAGTTTTGAATTCCTTGCACATGAAGTCTAACATTTGGGTCCCTTAGGAAGCAGTTTCTATTGACTGCTTTTTTGTTGTTGTTTATAGGTCACACTATCCTATTTCTTTGCATGCTGTGATTTTTGTTGTTGTTGAAAACTATACATTTTAAATACTATGTTGGAACAACTCTGGATTCTGAATCCTCTATCCTAGAGGTTGTTTTTGTTGTTTCTTTTTTCTTTGTTTAGTGACTTACATGGAATAATTCTGTAGAGTCTATTTCCCTTGAATTGTGTAGCTGCTGATATAGCTTATGTTTTTCTATTTTTTAATAATTTCTTAAGGCCAACTTCCTAGAGGTTGTCCCTGAGTCAGCATAGCTTAATGGTAAGACAATGATTCATTAGAGGTTGTGCTTACCTTGCACCAGTAAGGCTTCCATCCTTTGCCAGTGGATCTGTGTGTAAGTTGGAGGACACATTCCAAATTTAAACAGTTTATAATTCTCACTGGCTTTTCCTTTCTGGCATGCCTTCTCATGTCTCCTTTATAAATGTGCTAGGTTTCACATTTATCTGTGAGTACATGGATTCTTAGTGCCCTCTCCAGTCTCTCTTGAGTATGCACAGCCTTCTAGACTATCAGGGGTATGTGTGAGCTTATCAAGGCCCACTGTGTCTTATTCCCCCAAATCTCCCTGATAAATTCCTTGCAAGTCTGCTGGTCAATTTCTTGACCCTACCAGTATCAAAACCTCAAGGTAGCTGCAGTACTGGCCTTACCTGGGGGGCATTTGCTTAATTCCAAATCAAGTTAACTTTCTCCAGCAGTGTATTTGCTGGTTTTTAGGACTTTCCTTCCCCTTTAAGAACTACTAAGTTAATGGAAACTAAAGGAGGATGTGGTGTTCTAAATTTTTTCACCCAGCTACTTTGTTATTAAACATTAAGATTTTTCTTTAGCTACAATGGCTATCTTTATAAAGCCTTCCTTTCTTATTATTTGTATCAGTTTCCTAATTAGCCTGTTCATAACAAATTACCACAAACTCTGTGGTGTAAAACAACAAATGTATTCTCTCAGGGTTCAGGGAACCAGAAATCGAAAGTCAGCATTGACAATGTTGATTCCTTCTGGGGGCTCTGAGGGAGAATCTATTCCATGCCTGTTTCTCAGCTTTCTGTAGCTGCCAGCAATCCTTGACATACATAGCAGCATCCCTCCAATCTTTGCCTCTGTTGACACATGGCCCTCTTCTCAGTGTATCTGTGTACCTGAATCTCCCTCTCCGTTTGTTCTTTTATAAAGATGCCAGTCACTGGATTTAGGGCACACCCTAATCCCATATGGCCTCATCTTAATTACATCTTCAAAGACCCTATTTCCAAATAAAGTCACATTCTGAACTTACAGGTAGACATGAACTTTGGGGGACACTATTCAACCCAGTAGACCATTCATTATAAAGTATCACCCAAAATCAGCATGGCCTCTCTGTTGTGGATTAGGTGAATTTATGTGAAGATTAGTTTGAAAATAGTAGAATGGTAAAATGGCACTTGACTTTTTGTTATGATGTTCCTCAAGCTCTAAACTAGCTTACACTCTCTTTTTGGTTATTTTATTCACATTGTTGAGGAAAAAAGGCAGAGAGATCTGTGGACAGGAAAGGGTTGGCAGAGCCTTACCCTTCTCAACTCTGACTTGCATGTCTGCTTTTAATCTAGAGCCAAATAACTATCGAACCATGCATGGCCGGGCAGTAAATGGCAGCCAGTTGGGAAAGGATTACATCCAGCTGAAGAGCCTGTTGCAACCCATCCGGATTTACTCCAGAGCCAGCTTGTATGGCCCTAATATTGGGCGGCCCAGGAAAAACGTCATCGCCCTCTTAGATGGGTAGGTCATATTTTTTAGCAGTTCTTATAACACTATTCATTAATGTAGTGAATTAATGTATTTGTATTTTTGCTGGTTATTTCTGGTCTTAGGAAAGATGGAAAGACTTTTTCCATAGTGACTTCTCCAACTCTAAATCAGTGATTCTCCATCAAACAGCAGAAGAGCTTTGCATCTCTCCAGGCCTTCCATAGTCAGCAGAAGGTGGTGGGACTGGGGATGGATATTACAATCTCCTGGGCAGGTTGGAAGAGATAACATTGTTTTAAAATCACATTTAATATTGCAGCATTTCATATCATTTTATATTTTTAAACAGCCAAAATATTTTTAGTGTATTCTTGTGACCACTTATAGAAAATAATGCTTGACAATCCAGTATAGCTGGATTAAAAAGTGGAGAAACACCACTGCTACTTGTAGATTAAAGCATTGCTTAACTGACAGATTCATTAACCAGTATTCTAGAGAATTGCTACCATGTGATTAACTTGACTGAATCTAATAATCATTAAGCATTGGTTGTGGATGAGGCACTATGTTAATGCTCCCTGCCCGGTCATGTTGGTGGGGCAGGCACAGATTGAATCCATGCAGCTTAGATTCAGTTATATAGGGTCAGAGGGAATGTCTGAGGGAATGGTATGAGAAAGGCTGAAGCTATGTGTTGAGTCCAAGACCCAAAATGGAGATATGATTAGAGCAGGAAGGGTGAGAACTATAAAGTTGGGAGAGTCAGGAGTTCCCCTAGAGCTCAGAGTATGCACCAAGACACACCTATTATGGTGAGATCCTGTCATACTCTGGAATAGGTATGCTTATTCCTGAAAATTGAAAGGTGAGTAAGATATTTTCCAGTGAAGTGCACATTCCAAACGAGGTTAGATAAATGTTATATAAGTACAAACAGAGATTATCTGAGGAAAGAAACCTTTGGCCAACCTCCAAGATGACCCTTGTAGCTTGATGTCTCTTATAATTCCCTCCTTCCTTTTGTGATGGCTTAGTTTTGATCTAAGGTAATGAACATAGCAGACATCACTGAAGGTTTGGGAAGGCACAGGGACTTACACTGTAATAGCATTAACAACCTGAAATTTAAGTTTAGGCATTTTCTTTTTTTACAAAGAATCTCTAAGCCCTTAGTTCAGTTCCTATTCTTTCCCTACCCTTTTCTTTTTTCCTCCTCTCTCTCAGGAGCAGCTTCCCCATTTTTTTACACAGCAATTTCATGACCTTGGCCCCTACCCACAAATATAGTTCTTGGTTTCTTTTTTCATACTTTCACTGAACTTTAAAATTACTATGTGTGTATGATGGAGATGAAGAGGTTGCTTTCATTTTATGTGTTACAATTCAGGGATAAGAACCACAGATTTAGGACTTTATTCATAGTTCATAATACATAATAAAGTAAGGCCAGTAAATATCATTTTAATCCATGTAGCTATTCTTTTGGATTGTCCTTTTTCTTTAATGATTTGATCAGTGTATTTTCATGGAACTGACAATGTCCTCTCAGTAACATGACCTTACAAGGTCAATCATTCATTCATCCTGCAAATATTTCTTGAGTAACTGCTATGTCCTGGTATTACATTAGGCACTAGGAATGTAATAATAAACAAAACAGATACTTTCTCTGCCCTCATATAAGATACAATATGGCAGGGGAGACATAGAAATTAATTAAATGATCATAAAACTAAGACAATACCAAGGAAAGGTACATGGTGTTATGAATGACTGTAAAGGATGGGATTTGATTGAGTTAGGAGGTCATGGAATATGGATGGCCCACTTCCCCATACATCCAAAAACTAATAGGACTCAAGAGACTAGAGAAAATCACATAGGGAAAGGAAAGGTACTGATAAGCACTTTTAAAATGTTTATATGCCAAGAAAAAAATGGAGATTTATCTTTCTCAATGTGTATGTACTAAATATACAGTGAATTATAACTTGAAACACGTAAATATTCCCAGCAACTCAACCAACAATAACAAAAATGTCAGCACTCTAAACTACCAGCTCTGTAGTCTTTTCTAGTACTCCTGGTTATACAGATATAATTTCACATAGTTATGATCATCCTATATGCATCATTTTGAGTACTGATTTTTTACTCATTGCTTTATATTGCTGTTTTCTTATTTCTACATAGTTCTCATATTTTTCATTCTTAATAGCAATAAAATATCCCATTGCATTAATGTACCAAAGTCTGCTTAAACATTCCCTCACTGTTGGGCATTTGGGCTGTTTCCAGTTTTTGTCTGTAATATATAGCATAGCTATAAACATCTTTATACAAATAGGTTTTTTATTTCTTTTGAATTATATCCTTGGGCTATATTCCAAAAAGTTGTGTTTCTGGGTCAAAGTACATGATAATTTTTATGGCTTTTATATTTGTTGCCAAATTTCTTTTCAGAACGACTTCACCAGGTTGTAGGGCAGCAATGTATTAGTATATCTTTCCCCCCCCAAGACCCCACAGCAGTGATTATAGTCATTTTTATTAATTTACTCTATTTTAATTAATGCAAGCCTGTGCCTCATGGCTGTTTAAATTCGAATTCTGTTAACTATGAAAGGAACTGAACATTTTCCAAAACCTTATGTTACCTCCTTTCCCCCATCCCAGGTTTGGTTAATGACACTATAACCATATGGCCTGAGGTGCAGACCAGGAAGGCCATTTTACATTCATTCCTTTCCTTTGTCCACAGAGTCCATTAGATAGTTATTAAATTCTGTTTTTTCTGACTTCTTAGTAACTCATATTCTATCTTCTTTTCATTTTTATTTTAAACCTTATCCTTCTTCCTCCTTAGTGGTTTCTCTATATCTCATCTCAGATTCTATATATATCCATAGATTTTCCAAGTAGATTTTTAAAAAATAAAACATGTGGTCAAATCACTCCTGCTTGAAATCCAACACTTTCACCCTGGCCTGTAGGGTCCAGTGCCTGCCTCACTTTGCAGCTAGTAATCAGCTATGCCTCTGTGTACAACCTGCCCTTATCTAAATCAATGTATATGTATGTTTTGGAAGATGCTATACACTTTTTACTTTTGCCCCTTTTTAGTTTGTGTCATTTTCTTTGGAATACCACCCTCTCCTCTCATTTTTACTCTTTCTAACAGGTCTTTTCTGACACGCTCAGGCAGGATTTTTCACTTCCTCAGGACCTAGTCTATCTTTTCTACATCTAGCCTCAGAACCTATGAATACAGTAGATAGCTGGTGAATGACTACTGTCTTATTCAACAGATGACTCTAAATTAATCTGATCTGAAAACACTATGTACAAATGTGATTGTGAAGCACTGTAAATCATTGTATAGTGATTTAAATAAATTATGGTGATTTATATAAATCATAATCATTAGCTTTAGTTTTAGAGAACCAGTTTTAAATTTTTTTACTTAGGTAGTTTCAGGACTAAACAGAATTATCTTCCTAGTTAGGATATAACTCCACTAGGACAGAAATAGAACCTTCACATTTGTTTCTTTAGAGCTAGCATAGGGAGGTATTTAATAAAATACTCGTTTTATTATTTTCATTTCCTCACTTGTGAACTGGCCATTTTTAGTCAGTGATTTTTTTAAATTTTATTTATTTATTTATTTATTTATTTATTTATTTATTTATTTATTTATTTATCTAAAAGGGTAAGAATTGTTCTTTAGGGTTATATCAGTTTCCTGCTTTTCTTTTGTAAACCTGTATGCACCATCTATATAATGACAATTTTTTCTTAATCTGTTGCTTTTCTTATTACTTTGAAACGTTTTTATTGTTTCAGAAGTTCATTTTTATTGTAATTGTTGTTATCTGCTTTTTTATTGATAGTCTTTTCTTCCCTTACACATTTAGGATAAAGTTACTATTTTATTTCCATCCAGGCTTCCTAATGTTTTAATTTTCAGTGTTAGGCTCTCTTAACTTATTTGGAGTTTGTTGCTGTATCTGCTATCGAGTAAGAATCTAATCTATTTTTGCTGATGTGCAGTGTCAAGAAAAGCATGTATTCACTGAAAGCGTGTTTGTTGGGGCTTTTTTTTTTTTTTTTGAGATCTTTACCTCATAGTGAGATGACTACTAAATTTCCTCTCAATAAATATTTATTGAACACTACTTTGTATTTGAGTAGAGAGAACAAAGTTCTAGGTAGAGGTTCTAGGCCATGTTTGTCAATGTCCTAATCAGAAGTAAAGGTAAGGCATTTGAGGAATAGAAAGATGGGCAGAGTATAGCGAGCAAAAGGAGAGTGGTAGAAGGTAAGAACACACAGATTAGTCAGGACAGGATCATAACTGGACTATGCATACCATGGTAAAGAAATTGTGTACTTTATTCCATGAACAATGGAAAACCATTAGAGTTTTTGTAAGGGTAGTGATATTCACTAGAGTCTATTCTATTCTTTATGCCAAATAGAGGCACAAAAGTAAGGGATCAAAAGAAGTCAGAAAGAATACCACTTTATTACAAGATGGTAGATTGAGTTAAGGTAATGGCAGAAGAGATAGAGATAAATTAGAATAGATATGATTTATTGATAGATATCTTGGCAAAGTGGGGGTGAGAGAACTAACGAAGGATGACTTCCTCCTTTTGGACAGTTAACAGCTCTCTTTCAAGGGTCATCACATGCAAAATGCGAGCTTTTCCAAACGAAGTTACACCAAGACAAACATACATTCATATTCAGGGAATACTAACCCTAGAGCAACAAAAGAAGGCTTTAAAAAATATTGAGTGAGCTTCAAGTTCAGAATAGTGATCTGAGCACAAGCTCCATTTCCTCCTGGAACCACTATCCCAACTCCTATTAAAAATTGATTTAGGGATCCCTGGGTGGCGCAGCGGTTTGGCGCCTGCCTTTGGCCCAGGGCGCGATCCTGGAGACCCGGGATCGAATCCCACGTCGGGCTCCCGGTGCATGGAGCCCGCTTCTCCCTCTGCCTGTGTCTCTGCCTCTCTCTCTCTCTCTCTCTCTCTGTGACTATCATGAATAAATAAATAAAATCTTTAAAAAAAATTGATTTAAAAAATCCATAATAACACACAAAAGAGGGATTATAAGCAGATGAGAGATTTTTGACAGATTTCTATAAGACAGTAAACAGATGGAAGCCTGCTGACAGATTAAGCAGAGTGAGGAAGTGGCAACCCAGAGAACATAGGCTCTGAGAAAAGATAGCCAGTCCACCTAACAGATAGCCTCAGAGTCAGGAGGGGTTAGGATAAGAAAGGGGTACCAAGCCAAGGGGTTTACATAAAAGTTTGTCTGCCATGGAACTACACTTATAGCTCAGGTCCTCTCTCCATCATTTTAAGTTCTCTACACTGCCCAGATAGAGCAAAGACAGCTCAGTGTATTACCTCTGAGTAAATCCCAAACCAAGGTTTTTAGGAGCCTTCACTAAAGAAATTGAAGGAATTGTTTAGGGATGAGCTAGTATTGCTAAAATGGAGTTGTTCCTGCATAGTAAAACACTGAGATAAAGCACTGTCATATACTCTAGCCCAGAGGCTGTCTATGCCCTCCGTAGTACTTTACTCCTTCTCTAAAGTGAGGTGTATTGGTGAACAAGCTCTGCCGACAAAATAGAGATTCCAGTGAAAGGAAAGCCATATCTAAAAAGCCTAAATATTCAACAGCTAATAAAAATCTGTACCTGCTACCTAGAAGAAGAATCTACTTAGTCCCCAGTTTTTAAAGATGAATAAATAGCCAAAGATCAAAAGACACAAGAAGGAAATCAGTAGCATGAAGGAGAAAACCCAATATAAATAAATTTATTTTTTTTATAAATAAATTTAAAAAGTGACCTAGGAAGAATTATAATTTAAGAGTAGAATTTAAAAAATAAAAATATGTAATTAGTATCCTTATAAAGATATAGGAAGATACTGTACTTGCAGAATATAAACACATTTCTATGGAAAAAAAGGTACAAACAGATATTTTTTTAAACTAAGCTTATAATTGCTGAAATTAAGTCCAGGAAAGGTTAGACAGTAATTTCTTAGGTACAACACTAAAAACATAAGTGATAAAAGAAAACACTGATTAATTCGACCTTATCAAAATTAAGAAGTTGTATGTGTCAAATGACACTATCAAGAATGTGATGACACAGAACGGGAGAAAATATTTGCAAGTCATGTAACTGATAAGTGACTTGTATCCAAGATGTATATAAAGAACTCTTACAAATTAACAATAAAGAGACACATAGCCTATTTTATAAATTAGCCAGAGGAACTTAAATAGACATTTCTCCAGCGAAGATATGCAAATGACCAGTAAGCACAAGAATGGATGCTTAGTATCATTAATTAGGGAAATGCAAATCAAAATCACAATGAGATACTACTTCATACCCACTGGGATGGTCAAAATAAAAATGACAGAAATAAATATTGGAGAAAAGAAAAAGAATACACATTGGAGAAGATGTGGAAAAATTGGAACCTTCATACACTGTTGGTGGGAATGTAATATGGTACAACTGCTTCCGAAAACAATCTGGCAATTACTCAAAAGGTAAACAGAGTTACCATTATGACTCAGCAATTCCATTCCTAGGCATATACCCCAGAAATTAAAATGTATGTCCATAAAAACATGTGTACAAATATTCACAGTGGCATTATTCTTAATAGCCATAAAGTAGAAACAACCCAAATATCCATAACTGATAAATAAAAAGCGGTATATCCATACATTGTGATATTATTTGACGATAAAAAGAAATGAGATGCCTATACAGGTTACAACATGGATGAACCTTGAAAACATTATGCTGAGAGAAGCCAATTACAAAAGGCTCCACATTGTATCATTTCCTTTATATGAAATGAACAGAATACGTAATCTATAGAAACAAAAAGTAGAGTAGTGGTTGGTTAGGGCTGGTGGAGATTGTGGGGAAATGGAGAGTGACTGCTCATAGGCACAGGGTTTCTTTTTGAAATTAAATATTCTAGAATTAGATTGTATTGGTGCTTGCCCACTTCTGTAAATAACTATTGAGTTGTACACTTAAAGTGTACATTTAAATAAATTTATATTGAATCATATCTCCAAAAAGTTCTTTAAAGAAAGACTCCAATAAAATAATTGAAAGAGAAAATCTCCCATATACAGAACTTTAGACGCAGATAGAAAATTTGAGATAAAATAGAGGATCATTTCAGGATACACAACAGCTGTTAGAAGATCCAGATCTAGGGGATCCCTGGGTGGCTCAGCGGTTTGGCACCTGCTTTTGGCCCAGGACTTGATCTTGGAGTCCCGGGGATCAAGTCCTGCATCAGGCTCCCTGCGTGGAGCCTGCTTCTCCCTCTGCCTGTGTCTCTGCCTCTCCCTCTCTCTGTGTCTCTCATGCATAAATAAATAAAATCTTTTAAAAATATATATAGAAGATCCAGATCTAGAAACAAGGAAGAAAATTATGGTTACAGAAAAGAAGGAAAACCTTATCAACTTTTACAATGTAAAAAGTAAAGAGACAAGTGACAGAAAATAGATGGTAGAAATGGAGAAAAGAAATAAGCTGTATAAGGGCTGATAGCCTCGTGTGTGTGTGTGTTGAGTCAGAAAATATTGTCTAAACTATTGAAATAATCGATAGGAAGGGGAGAAATGGAGTCTCAGTAAACCAAGAACAATGAGTTAACTCTTGGTTAGAAAGACTTATGGTAGCATTTCCTTAAATGTGGTCTGGAGAATATCATTTTTGCAGGAATATTAACATTATGTTGGGGGAGGGGGATTAAAACATTCCATGGTCCAGTAATTTGGAGAAATACTGGGATACACAAATGTTCTGAGACACTTCCTGGCACCTTTAATATAACAATTTACATTCTGAATCTCCAAGAAGGGGATTTAGCAGAATTTAAGTTTATTTGACCAGAATCTTACTTTCAGAGACCATCTTGAAAGACTAGTGTTCTACAAATATGTCTGGACAATTTGAAATGTGAACCCTGCTTTGGGGGAGGGGTGGCAGTGAAGCAGATAATAACAAAATAATTACCACTTGGAGAATTCAGAATCTAGACCACGTTAATAGTCTTATCAGTGCACTTGCTTCTATTTTTCCCCCCTTTGATCTATTTACCAATCAGTTGTCAGAAAATTTTCTGCAAACATAATTCACGTGACATGTCTCTTGCTAAAGACTCTTAATTACTTTTCATTGCTCTTAGAATAAAATTCAATCTCCTTACCACATCTACAAGGCTCTACCATGAATAATCTGACTGCTGCCTAGCTCTTCATTCTTATATTCTTCAGCTTTTCCCTTTTTTTTCATTTCACTTACACCTCAATGGGTTGGTATGTGCTAAGCTTCTCTTTACTTGGGGGCCTTCACATATGTTCTTCCTTCTAGAATATTCTCTCTGCTTGCCACATAGGTAGTTTTTCCTCATCTATCAGAAACCTTCCTTGAGTAACTGAGCTAAATAATTCTCTATCAACACACTCTGTTGGTTCTCTTTGTGGCATTCATCACAGTTTAAAACTACATATTTATTGTATGTTTATTTGTTGGTTAAAGATTACAAACTCCATGAGGGTGGGAGGTTTATCTGTTGTATTTACCAACATGTATGCAGTGCTGGCAAAAGGCCTAATGCATAGCAGGTGCTCAAATGTGTTGAATGAGTGAAAAATGAAAGTTATCCTAACATTCTACAGAGCTGTTAGTAGAATATTCCAACCTGAACTTATGTTGGAACAGAAAGCTAGACAGGGCCTTTAGCTCCCATGGCAGCCCAAAGAGCTGTGTAAAACATTCTATTTGGAACAACGAAGGTAAAAGCAGAAGGGAATTAGGCAGAAAATAATGGCCTCCACCATCTCAGCAGACCACATGATGTATGTTACATGTTCAGTGGTCTGCAAACCAGAAACAGAAAATTTTTTCTTTTTATATCCAGAATTTCTCTTTAGTTGTGTCTAATTCTCCTACTAAGCCTAATGCTGATTTATAGACTCTACTTGTACTTGAAGCATAGATAGTAATGAAGGCTATATGGGTGGATAAGGATGGAAACTTTTCTATGTTCCTATTACTGGGCTCCCATTATGACTTTTATGGGCTGTATGTATTTTTTACTTTATGGGTTCCTTCCTCCATAAAGACATTATAACAACAACCTGTTTTCAACTGTAGTGAGTAGGATTGGGGAAAAAATAGTAGGATAGTGAAGAGCATGCACTTTGCAACTAGTTAAGACCCAGGTTAGTGACTCACTTGGTCATCTTAAGAAGTTATTTAATGTCTGTAAAACCTCAGGCTTTTTATCTGTAAAATGGGACTAATTACCTGTTTCTTAGACTTACTGTAGAATTAAATGAAATAATGAATTTAAAGTGCTCAGCACAGTTCCTGGCACAGTTGACACCTAAAGGAATATCAGCCACAATTGTTAAGAAGAATAACTATATTTCAAAGATGAAAAGGCAAGTTTTCTCCTTTTTTTTGCACATAACTTTATGCAGCTTTCCAAGTAGTTTAGAGGATCCAGTGGATATAGAAACTAGAAAGATTAACTATAACATGGATATAAGGATGATCACAACTCTACCTCCTGTGTAGAAACCACCACATTCTCATTTGGAGTAGGAAGATGCACAGCTGGGGACAATTTGTTGTGCAGAGTAATTATTACAATGTTATTCCTAGTAATTGTTCTGTTTTATTTCAACTGTGAAAGAGTTATATAACTTGACCAAACTACAGGAGGAGAGAACAATTTATTCCTCTTAATTCATAAGAAGAGAGTTACCATCTCTGCATCTAGAGAAGCAAGGCCCCCAGCAGCTGTTCAGTGCTCATTAACAAGGAAGCATTGGCTACTGCAAGGGTCTGCTCCCTAGCTAAGCATTGTGATAGTGACTACTACTTCTAAACTTGCTTTATTTTCTTTTATTTTTTTTCTGGAAAGGACTTCTTTCCTGATTAGAGGAACAACCTAATTCTTCCCCAAACCTAAGGTCATCAATTATTGTCATTATAATGAAATGGTTTTCTCTTCCTTCAATATCAGAGAAGTCAGATGGGGGTTAGAAAGAACATTGGAAAAGGAAGCTGGAGTCCCGGGATATAGACTTAGATTTGACACAGATGGTCTTAGGAAATATTCTTCCTCACTTTCTTTTTTTTCATTTATTTTCTCATTTTTTTCTTCTACTATCACTTAGAATCCTACCCTCTCTTCCAAGAATGGCCTACCCGAATAGGCACTGCTAAGATATGGCCTACTTGAACAGGCATTGCTAAGATCAGAATCTGTCAAAGGTGTGACCCATGGTCCTCCTGCATCAGAAGCGCCTGGAGAGTTCTTAAAAATGCAGCATGATTCTTAGGCTCCAGCCCAGACCTACCAAACCAGAATGTGGGGGATGGGACCTCGATATTGGATTTTGAACAGCAACTCTGAGGCATTCTTTGCACACCAAAGCATGAGAACCACTGCCCTGTAATATAAGCAGAGTTGATTTTATTATATTTGTTTTACAGATCAAGGAATGGAGGTGCACAGATGTTAAATTTTTATCAAACTCATATTTATTGAGTGCCAACAGTATGCCAGACAGTCCCCTTGTTCCCTCATGTGTGTTATTTTGTTAATCTTCACAAGGCCTTTGAGAAATAGATGCTGTTCCCTCCATTTGAAATGGTTTAGAGAGATTAAACAATGTAGCCAAGGGCACATGACTAATAAGCTGTGGAACCAAGTCTTAAATCAAGTATCTTTCTGACTCCTGGGCCTATGGTCTTACTACTATTTTCTTGAATCTTCATTTTTTTTTAACAAAGTCACATGGTCTAGCATACCAGGAAAAATATAATCCTTTTCTACTTTAGTTCCACAATGTTCACTCTCCTAAATTCAGCTTAATACGAAGGCTTGAGCTTTTGGAAAGTTTAGCTTTACATGTGAAATTTGTCATGACATCTTGATGCATTTTTTTTCTCCTTTCCATCAGGCTCCACAGCCAGGGCAAATCATATCAGATCAGTTATAGCCTTCTTTGTTTGAATCCAAATCTTTATGACTTCCTTAGCAGCATTTTAGACTGTCAAGACATGTCTATAATAATATTCCCCTAACAAGTGCCTTCCAGCTCTAGCTGTAGACTTCCAGGTCTGTTTCAACATCTTATCTCATCATTCCCCACCCCTTTGCCATTTGCCTTCAATTTAATCAAGCAAACTTATTTTGTCCTTTATGTATTATTACCTCATATCTGCCTCTATTTTGTTCCAAACATGGTCCTATAGGCTCCCTCCTTTTAACTCCCCACTAGCAGCAAATAGCCTCCATTGCAGGTAATAGTGCCTGGTACCCTGTCTTTAGAAGGATTCACAGTTCAATTATGAGATTAATGAGACAATATTGAGATCTATTACCAATATCTACTATGGGCTCAGAAAAAGGAGACTGCACTACACACATCACAAATTTGCTATCTCTGCATGGCTAAAACAAGGGCTTTAGACTCAAAATGAATCTCAGCTCTGCAATTTATTACCTGGGTGATCTTGAACACAGTTTCTTCATCTATAAAATAAAACCTTACAGGGTTGTACATTATGTAAATCACTTACCAAATGCCTGTCAATCTGTAAATGGTAGCTAACTTATTTTTTCCTTTCTTCACTCAAGATTTCCCTTAAATTAAACCTCATGGAAGTAACTTTTATTGGCAAGAAAGATTGGTTGAAGAGTCTCATCCATTTCAAGTTCCAGTACATTAAAATCTCTATCAGTCTGTCAAATTGAGGGAATAGTAAGCTAGAAGGGAAACCCAAACAGAGAGCTGCACTAGCTTTTAAAGTTGATGAACAGCCATGCTGTTTATCAGCTTACTGCCAATGTAATATTAAATATAAATAGGAGTGGGGAGAAAAAAGGAAGGGAGGGAGCGAGAGGGCGAGGAAAGGAGAGAGGAAAGAGAAAGAAAGAGAAAGAGATATATCAATATATCATTTGTTCTATGCAACATCTAATATATAGAGTTCAATATATAACTAGCCATGGAAACATAAGTGGCTTTGGACCACATGGAAGATGCCTGGTTTGCTGTAACTTAAGATGAGTAATTTCCTCGAGGGTTTTTCCTAGGCTTTGTGTAGAATGGCTGTCACATCTTATCCATGCTAGTTACACAACCAAAGTTCCCTTTGTGGAGAAGGGAAAAAAAAAAAAAAAGATCAGACTACCTCTCTCTTATTTAAGTTTATACTCATTTAAACATCCAGTTGCCTGTGAAGGATTTATCCTCCTTCCTGGGAGCAAAATTCAGAATCCAGTTTTCAGCGTTGCATTATGTGGTCCAGAAGTAGAAATCAAACCCCAAAGACCATGAATAAAGATGTGCCTTATTATATGAGAGAGCTGTGATATGCCCTGGGAGAGAAGGCTCAACAATATTTCAGATACGTCATATATGCAGGTGGATAACAAAGGAAAGAAATTCTCCCAGATTTGGGATCTCTTGGGGGAGGAAAAGGAAAAGGAAAAGGAAACTCTCACAGTGAAAGGGGATATTTTGTTCTTTTCCTTAGCAGCAGATTGGCTCCAATGGGAAAGATCCCCCAATACTGAAAGGTCTGCCTGGCACTGGCCAATTTCTTTTGATACAATCCCTGCCCTTTTCTGTCTTATCCTTCTTTGCATGACTGGATGTCAGCATGAGGGCATACATCTTCTGTTCTCTGGAATAATACTCTAGGATTTCTGTCTTCATAATTCAGGTATGGAGACATCCCACCTTAGAAAACCAGGATCTTGCCCTTTTGTTATTCACATCCTGGGTCATCTTTTACTTGTGCATTCATAGACCTAAATCTAGGGATTAGAATGGAAGTGGATGGCTGAAAATCCTTGGATAATACCAGATACTAAATGGAATTTCACTTTCCCAGTGGTATTTCACTCCTGACAGCACTAGTCTGTGTGCATGTTATTCCACCTCTAATATTACTGTTGTGGAGCATTCTGCAGCTGTGTTGAAGTTATTCATTTATGTGGTTTGGGCCAGTTTCTGAGAAACAGGGAGAGCTAGAGAGCAGAAGAATCCATCAGTGTTAGATTTGAACAAAGAAAATTATGATCTTTATGGACTTGCTGTCTTCCAGAGTGCCAATATAGATATAAAAATAAAGGATAGAAATGGTAAAGATACAGGGTAGTTATAGAGAGCCCTAATTTTCAGGAAAGGAGCATAGAAGTGGGGAGAATTCCCCAAACTCATTGACTATAATAATGTCTATCCTTGGAGTTTTGTCTCATCAGTTTCCTTTATGCGTTATTTCTGTAGGGTTTTTTTTCTTTTTCTAGTTTTAAAAAATATATATCAAAAATTTCTTAGAACAGGATATTTCTCTCATTTGAGATGGGTTTTTTACACTTCTCAAAAAACAAGAGTATGTTTGGTCATCTTGGTAGTATTTGGAAATGCATATTTTGTTTGACATTATTTATATATTAGATTTTTTCCTCCTCAGAATAAGTGTAGAAATGCTTCCATATGTTTGAAGTTGGTTTCATCATTTTGCTAAGAAGAAAAAAGGAAGAATGTAGTTTATAGCAATTTTCATGTGAATACATATTTAATAATGGTGTTTCCTCAAAGTTAGCTAAAACAGCTTTTCTACTGCTTCAATATGGTACTAAAGTTAAGAAGATAATAATATTTGTTCCAAATTTTCAATTGTAACTGAGATATTCTTTAAATACGATGAAACTAAATTATATTACTATTTTGATTTCTTATACAAAATACAATCTTAGGTGAGGATATGACTTTAATTTTTTCCCCAAATAGCCACAAATCACATAGCATCTTTAAAGAAATGATTCATTTTTTCATATATGAAATTCTTCTCCATATAATAAATTCTTACATATAACTTTTTAAAAAATCTTCTTTGTTACATAGATACCCTTACTAATTCCTAATCTTTTTGCCAGTTCCTAAGATCTCCTTTCTAATTCCTAGAAATGTTTTAATAATTGTGGGTTTATGGTATATTTTAATATATGGTAGTTCTAAATAAATGTCCCTTCATTTTCCAATTTTAAAGAATATTTTTGCCTTCTAGATGAATATTAGAATGATTTTGTAAAGTTCCAAAAATATCTGCTGGGATTTTTTAAATTAGAATTTCATTAAACCCATAAATTAGTTTAGGAAGAATAACTGAATTTCCTATGCAGGATCATGGTAGGTCTTTTCCTTTATTCAGTTTTAAAATATTTCTTTGTAAACTATAATATCCTATATAAGAATCTAGTATATTTTGGGCAGCCCAGGTGGCTCAGTGGTTTAGCTCCGCCTTTAGTCCAGGGTGTGATCCTGGGGACCCGGGATCGAGTCCCACGTCAGGCTCCCTGCATGGAGCCTGCTTCTCCCTCTGTCTGTGTCTCTGCCTCTCTCTCTCTCCCTCTGTGTCTCTCATTAATCAATAAATGAAATCTTAAAAAAAAAGAATCTAGTATGTTTTATATTTGCTTATAGATTTTATAAGTTTTCTTTGGGGATGTGGGGTAGGATGTGAGGGGAGAAAATATTAGCCTTACTTTAAATGTTCCTAATTTTAGTTTTCCTATTCTTTTTATAATGCTACTTTAATAATGGAAAATTACTTAAGAACTTAATTATCAACCTATAGCAGAACAGACTATCTAATGCATACAAGGATCTCCAGATTATAGTACGATGAAGAACCAGTTTTCAACTTTTAAGACACCAAATTAGAAATGTTCTTAATTGCCTATCCAGAGCCTTTTAGCCAAGCAGGGCATTAGTGATTTTTTTCCTCCTTATTTTTTGTGAATGCATAGCTGTTATCATCAATGACTATTTAACTTAAAGTTCTTTGAGGCATATTCAAGAGGATTGGAATACATTCACCAACATCAGCATCAAAAGTCTGTTCCAGGATTGCCCATCTTGGGCAATGGCATTACTACAGTTAAAAGTTTGGGGTCCTCTCTTTTGCCCCTTGCCCAACTCAGATTCGCTCACCAAGTCCCCGTGAGTGCTCTACCAGTGCTACTAAATGGGTCTTTTTTCATTCTCATATTTCCAAGCCTCTCATCAATTTTACAGTCATCTCCTGCCAGTTTGTCCACACCAGTACCATTCACCTTTACCACAGTTAGAGTGATCTTCCTGACACTCAGATCTGATCCCCCTTCATTTGTTTACACATGGGATAAATCCAACAAATATACATGAAAAGAGCCAGCTGTATTTTTCAATATTACGTTGGGTGCTAGACTTGTACCTAGTTGTTAAGGGGTAAAGGCCAGACTTAGCATCACAGCCTAGCAGCTAGTGACCTGATGTCTCCTGACATCCATTCAAGATAAACTCCTGAGAACACACTCACCTTGACTCTACCTTGCATTGCCTGCTCTTCATGGAAAAATCCTATCCTTCTTTCACTGCTAGATTCAGTGTCATGTGTGACGTGAAGCTTTTCTCAATGCTTTTCTCTCTTCTAACACTACAGAGGGTAGAGCTAACTGCTCCCTTGACTGCTGCCCCACAGCAGTTGGTTTGTACCAGTAGTACAGCACATAGAAACTCTGATAGCTGATTGTCCCCAGATCTGTCTTCTTGGCTTTATGGTGGTTGTCTTATAGCAGAGGCCCTGATTTATTGTTTTGCTTGGTCATGCCCTGCTTCCCCAGGAGTGCTACTAGGAGGGGTGGCATGACTCCATAAAAATGGGCTGTTCGGGATGTCTGGAGCCACTTCTTCTCTAGCCATTAGGAAGGTTAATAATCTGTATAATGGAATCAACAATATCCACCTTACCAAACAAACCAGTTTTGAGAATTATAAGAAATAACATTGTAAATGGCTATAAATGGTACTAAGTAAGTCCTCAATATGTGTTATATTCCCTCCAATCTCCATTTACATTTTAGCCTTGCCCATCAAACCTTGATCACCCCTATGTTCCATTTCCCATATTCTTGTTCCTGGACTCCTGAATGGTATAGGAGAAAAAGAGGCAAGACATAGACAAGAGCCAAGCTGTCTCCTCCTGCTATGTCCTTCTCCTGTCTTCCACATTTCTTCTTCCTCTTCCTTGTCCTCCTCCCCTTCTCTTCGTCCTCTCCCATTGTCTTTCCCCTACCCCACCCCCATTTCCCTCCTCTCCTTCTTGTTCATCTTCTTTTATAAACTTCACTGATGCTAAGCAGCAATCCTGGCATCCTCTCTCTTACTTCCAATCTTGCAAAAATTAAGTATTCTTCCACATCATGGCAAAGCAGATCCTCTGTTTGGGCAGCACATGGCAACCCCTTTGCCATGTGTCTGCCTGCAAGATTATTCTAGGATAGGGTGTGTTAAGACCTAATTGACAAAATAGTATCTCCCTTCCTAATGGAAGAGTTCTTTGGTTATGAAGTACTGATGGAAGATTGTTTCTGTCTGAAGAAAAGTTCCCGTTCATGGTCTCAAGGTTGAAAGGAATGTCTTAAATAACTGAGATATTCCTTTTGATTTCCTGTTTCTGGGTGATAACTCTCAAATACTAGTCATGATAGCCCTGGCCTCAGAACATGTGGATAGGGAGAAAGGAGGCAAGTAAGTGGTTGAATTATTCAAAGACTTGCAATTTATGATCTCTTGCAGCATATATGGGGCCTTGGATGCTTCCTCCCAGCTCTTTGGTTCTTGTAGAACCTATAGGAGTACAGGAAGCTGGGGAATTAGTAACAAGGCTTTGCTGTGTGCTTTGAAAGGAAACAGGTCTGGTTTCTCTTGAGCTGAGCAAATGTCAGACAACACTCGGTTCTCTACTTAACTGCTTCAGAAATAGATTTCTCTATGCTATATGTAAGTAATGAATTTTAAATTCTTCTTCTGAAACAAATATCATACTATATTTTAACTAACTAGAATTTAAATAAAAACTTGAAACATAAAAAAAAAAAGATTTCTCTGTGTGGTACTCAGGTTTCTACATTCAGGTATGGCAGCCCATCACTGGGGCACATTTGAAAGTGCTTTATACCTATATAATGAAATTGGGTTTTCTCATGCTCTCTTCAGAAAGAGAGGCCTGAGGTTATTCAAAGGAATCTATTGAGTTGCCATCCTTGGGAAATGTTATAGTTTGTTTCCTAGCAGATTTCAGGGTCCTTAGAGGATAGAAAATGAGAGAAAAAGTTTTATGCATGGGGAAAGTGATGTGGGAACCTTCAGGCATGGGCTTGGGAAGACAGACATAGATAACATGCTGTATTGGGGTCTTGATTTCCAGATGGTAAGGTTGTGTGAAGAGCTGAAAGTATCCTTACCTTCACATTCTGTATAGTTTACCTTCCAGTAGCTCTGGATAGGCCATAAATATGGCTATGGAATCTTAGCCCAAGGATTGGCCTAATCTATGCCTCAGCTTATTTTTCTTGTTTTTTCTGTTCTATACAGATTCATGAAGGTAGCAGGAAGCACAGTGGACGCAGTTACCTGGCAACAGTAGGTATTCACCATTTTTGCTTTTATTATAGCTACTGTGAAATGAAAGAGAATTGTTCCAAACTTTATAGCTGACATCTAAGAGAAAAAGCTAAAACTAACTCCAAAGCTATTCTTGTGATGCATAATAACTCATATAATTTTGTTTTGTTGTTTAAAAAACAAAACAGAAAACAATGAAAACTCAGCTATTATGTATACTTTTAAATTATTCTGTCATCAGTGAACAGGTAATGGGAATCTGAGCATTCCACAACTTACTCATAAGCTTTTCCTTGGGAATAAATTTCTCTACGAGAGGAAATAGTTTTAATTACTCAATATATCATGTGAAAATAACAGCACTTCATTATAGTAATGGGAGTGGTCTTAATTAGTGCCAAGATTATAACTAATATGAAGCAACTTAAAAAAAGGAATATGAAGAGAATGAAGCATCCTCAAGAGAAGATAAACCCCGGTGTTCTTGGAAGAAGCTTATAGTGGCAAAGACCTGTTACCCTGAGAGTAGCTTAATTTGTAAAGGTAATGATCTGATACATAAATACATTTTCTTAAAGTTTCCTTATGGTATTGGTGCTGGAATGTCAGCATCTCACAATGTCTTACCAATTTTATACTGAAATCTTGCCCTTCCTTTTTGTAAGAAATCTATCCCATAGAATCTTCCAAGTCATCTTTCATCTAATGTGGTCCGCACAGCTCAGTCATGTGCTCTTATTATGGGCCCCCATAGTTATCAACTATGACCACCTCTCTAAACTACTCTAACCCTGTCTGCCTATCTCACTTACTTCTCTTCTCTAGCCTCCATTTTAAGTGGGTCATAGTATCTCTTGGGATTCATGACAGTTGTGAAAGAAGCAAGAGCAGTAGATGAAACCTGTATTAACTATCCCAAAAGGATTTTTAATTCTTGGCAATTAAAAACTTCAATCATAATGGAAAATATTTTATTATGCATTTATACTTAGTTTCTCTAACCATCAAGTTACAATGTTTCCAGAAATTCTTATCCTCCTTCAGTTTGTTTTGTGAATCATGGATGGAGTAAGTCTAGGGATCTTATCATTCCCATGCTTACAACCCCTTGGTGCCTTCCTTTTGCTCTTAGACAAAAGACCAAACTTTCTACTCTGGCCTATAAGGAAGGTACTTTGTGTTTGGCCTCTGCTACTTTATGATCACTTCTAGTGCCACCCTGACCTTACTCATTGTGTCCCACACTAGTGGTCTTTCACTTTTCAGAAAGTTCACATGCATGTCTGCCTCATGATCTCATTTTTTGTGTGGCTAATTCCTTCTCCTCTCTAAAGATTCAATTTACATGTTATCTCCTTTGAGAGGCCTTCCCTAATGATCCTACCTAAAACACCCTCCCTTTAATTCTTTCTTAGCTCTGTTCTTTCCATGGTACTTCACATAGCTTAAAATTACTTTACATAAATTATAATTTTTTTTCTCCTAACTTGTCTTTGTAATTTGTGTTTTTCTATTCCACCACAATAGCACTTAGTTCAACAAGTGTTTATTTAGGCAATTGTTTACCGAGGCTTTACTATGGGGGAAAATAACAATGATGATAATAACGTGGCAAGAACTGTTCCAAACCTTCTATGCGTTACCATATCTGATTCTTACAACAACCAAAATGAGTTTAAGACTAATTTCATCTCTTGCATAGCTTAAAGGAAGTTGTAGAGAATCCAAACGTTACACAGAAAGTGGTAGATTTTGGACTTAAAGTTGAGCCTATCACAGATATGTATCACACTCCAAAGGCTATTCTCTTGTTACTACTTTGATAATAAGACACTGATTTTTTGCTGAAAATATTACATTCTACTAGAGCAAATCACATCCTCTTCAGTGTCTTTCATCAAAGGCTGTCTGGATAATGTAACATAAAGGCTGAAGCTTGAAGAATATAAAGTGTTTGTAAGGAGAAATAAAGAAATCAGTGTATGAAAATTATTGGGTAAGAATGTAAGGCTTGCTCAGTTATAATGACTGACAGGGAGGGATCAGAAAAAGGTTTTCTTCCATATTCAAACACTCTCCAAAGCACAAACAGAATAAAGTGAGCCCAGTCTTTTTTTATAATGGAGAAATTCGATTTTTATAAATACATTTTTTATTAGCTATTTTTAAAACATTGGCCACTTCTCAAGATAAATGTCATGTGTTTGCAAATGCTCTAAAAATACCCCCCAAATCAGGCAAAGAGTTGTGTTTCTTTTGGCTCCAGGATCAGCACTCATTTGGGGACAAACAGTAGCACCTGGAATCTACCATTTATTCCTTCCAGCTACATTTTTCAATCAAGACTTGGAATAGTCATGGAACAATTCCAGGAAATCCTGGCCAGGAGGATTCAGTGAATATTAAAGCCAAATACCATGTTTCTCTAACCCTGAGAAATGCTGAGGTGAATTTCTTAATAATGTAAAGAAATCAAGAGTCACAGTCATAGTCAGAAAAAAAGAACACAGAATTTGTCAGTATATATCTATATATATAGGTAGCCAAAAGAATCAATTCAGTGCTGGAATATTGAACTTGGAGCTTGAACAACAAGAACTCTGAGTCTGAAGTAATATATAGTTAGACTATTTTGATTTGAAAGTTCATACTCTTCTATTTTAAGGACCAAGATACATGACTTAATGATTGCTCCTGCCCAATACATGCAGAAAACCCAGCAAGAGTTAGTGAGATGAGGTCCCAATTATAAAAGTAAGTAGTGCAGTAGTTTGTATCAGTTATCAATGATAAATCTGGATGAAAAAATATTACACACACACACACACACACACACACGAGAATGACCAAAAGGCAGCAAAAGCTAGAGAAAGTTATTCAATCCTTGAAAGAAGTGAATGATGCTAGTGAGATCTGTGGTTACTTAAGAATCTATCCAGTATGATATGGCTAGAACTCAAACAAAATACATGGCTGTATATTAGTTTGAGGTCTCAGGATTCAGAAGGTAGAACTCTCAGAAAGAAGGAACTATGGGCAAAACACCAAATATGCAAATAAACTTCCTTCAATTTCTTGCCTGATCCCTGCAATGTGTATATTCAAGGGAGACCCCAAGGAGTCTTGTAGAAAATAACAGCTGGAAATCTGAAAAAGTTGAACAGCAATTTCAGCTGCTGTCTGTCACATGAGGGACAGAGATTGGAAAGTGGATTTCACAAATTTAGAGGGACTTCATAAACACCTTGTGCTTTCCATTGAAAACTGAGAGTTATGCCACAGGAATAAAGTCTTGTCCTGGGACTAAGGATTTGCCCTAAATCTAATGTACAACCGAAACAGATTCACCATAACAAAGTATAAACTGAAGCTCCACAAGAACGAGATGATCAGTCATTCATCCAACTTCCTGCTATATCCAAAACCTACATTCTTTTGTTTCTATCAAATATCATCCATTTACTTTGCGGTTTACAATTACAAATTATTAGATATGTAGAGAAACAGGAAAGTGTGACCATGGACAAAAGAATGAGCGATAAATAGAAGCCCTGAAATGACCTAGGTAATATCATTAGCTGACAAGAATTTTAAACAAGCTATTGCAAATATAATCAAATAATTAGGGGAAAATGTTTGTATTGAGTGGATACATAGGGAAAGATCAGCAGGGAAATGAAAACAATGTATATGTATGTAAAAGAACTGAATGAAATTTTTAAAGAAAAAAGAAACAAACAAAAAACACACTGGGTGCACTTAACAAGAAATTGGAAACTACAGAAAAAAAAGGTTAGTGAACTTGCATATAGATCATTAGAAATGATACAATTAAAGAACAGAGCAAAAATATTGGGAAGAAAATGTTCAAAGCTTCAGCAACCTTGACAATATCAAGATGTCTAATATGTGTGTAATTAGAGACCAGAAGGCAAAAAAGAGATAATAAAGCAGAAAAATTGTTTGAAGAAAGCAAGAGCTCCTCTCAAATTTGGTGAACCACATTAACTTATAGAACCAAGAACCTAAGAAAATACTAAGAAGGATAGGGGCTCCTGGGTGGCACAATTAAGTGTCTGACTCTCGGTTTCAGTTCAGGTCATGATCTCAGGGTCCTGAGCTTGAGCCCAGGGTTCTGAGATTGAGCCCTCATGCTCAGCACAGAATCTGCTTGAGATTTTCTCTCTCTCCCTCTGGCCCTCCTGCTCATGCGTGCTTCTCTTTCTCTCTAAAAATCAATCAATCTGAGAAAAAGAAAGAAAGAATATAGAAAGAAAGAAAGAAAAAGAAAGAAAACCCTAAGAAGAATAAATACAAGAATAAATACCTTGGCATGGCATAGTCAAACTGCTGAGAACAAAGGGTAAGGAAAAAATCTTCAAAATATTCAGATAAAATCATCCTTTATATACAGACAACAAAGACACAAATTATGGCTAATTTGACATCAGAATCAATGGAGAATAGAAGACAATGGCACAACATCTTTAAAGTGCTAAAGGAAAAAAAAAAAGTCAAGCCCGGATTCTATATCTAGCAAAAATATTCTTTAAGAATGAAAGTGAAATAAAGATGTTTTTGATAAATGAAAGCCAATAGATTTGTGGTATAAGAAATTCTAAAACAAGTTCTTCATATAGAAAAATAGTAGTAACATCTGAAGGGAAACTTAGATTTCAAAAAATAATGAAACACATTAGAAATGGTAAATTTGTAGATAAACATAAAAGACTATTCTTCCTCTTTACTTCCTAAAAAACCAACTGTCTAATGCAAAAACACAACATTGTATCATGGGGTTTATAACATAGGTAGATGTAAAACCATATGGGAATCATACCACAAAGGAGAAGGAAAGGAGGAGGACCAATAGAATTACACTGTTGTGAGGTTCTTTTACATGAAGTAATACAGTATTCATTCCAAGAAGACTGCAATAAAAATAAAGGTTCAAATTTTATTCCTAAAATTATGGTTTCACTTGGAACTAAGGTTGCTGATCTAAAGTAAAGTAAATCCAAGTTGTCCTGAATTATCCAGATGAATCCAATGTAATCGTAACACAGAAGAGGGAGGAAGATTTAACTACAGAAGAGAAGGTTATGGTAATGTGACATGAGAAGGACTTGACCCATCATTGCTGGATTTGAAAATGGAAGAACGGGTCCATGAAACAAGGAATGTGGGTAGCCTTTAGAAGCTGGAAAAGCCAAGGAAATGATGGATTCTTCCCTAGCACTCCTGAAATGAATACAGCCCTCCCAATACTTGATTTTAACCCAGTGAGATCTATGATAATGTCTAAACTACAGAACTTAAGTTTGGTTTGTTTTAAGCCACTATTTGTTAATTTGTTTAGAGCAACAGTAGAAAACTAATGCAGTACCTAAAAACAGAGATCCAAATACACAAAAGAAAAACTAACAGAACCACATGGGTAAAAAATAGACAAATCCATTGTCATAGATGGATATTTAAAAACACCTCTTTCAATAATTAATAGGAAAATTAGATTAAAGGAAGGGTATATGGAGGCACCTGGGTGGCTCAGTCAGCTAAGCATCTGCCTTTGGCTCAGGTCATGGTCCCAGGGTCCTGGGATTGAGCCCTGCATCAGGCTTCCTGCTCAGCAAGGAAGTCTGCCTCTCCCTCTCCATCTGCCTCTCTCCCTGCTCATGGTCTCTCTTGCTCACTGTCTAAAAAAGTAAATAAATAAAAATTTAAAAATAAAGGAAGTATATAGAAGATTTGGGTAATACTATGAATCAGTTTGACCTAATGGACATTTGTAGACTACAACTAAACACACATTCCTTTCAAATTCACATGGAACATTCACCAAGATAACCATGTGATCAGCTGTAAAACAATTTGCAATAAATTTGAAAGCACTGAAATCACACAAAATGTTTTTTGATGACAAAGAAATTAAGTTAGATATTAGTAACAAAAATATCTATCAAACACATAAGTATATGGACATTAAATTATACATTTTAAAATAACCTATGGATCAAAGAAAATATCCTGAAAGAAAGTAAAAATTATTTTGAAATATATATGAAGATATTTTATCAGGATTTCTGGGATTCAGCAAGAACAGAACTTAGAGGGAAATTTACATCTAGTATGTGTAATTAGAAAAGGAGAAACACTTACATAAACAGACAAATAGGAGAGAAAATTTACAAAGCCAAAAGTGTTTCTTTGAGTAGATCAGCAAACTTGAAAACTAGAGAGAGAGAGAGAGAGAGAGAGAGGAAATAAATTATCAGTATCAGGAAAGAAAAGGATTCTTACTGTAGATCCCACAGACATTAAAAGTATAATAAGGGTGGGGAGCAGGGCAAGATGGCGGAAGAGTAGGGTCCTCAACTCACCTGTCCCCACCAACTTACCCAGATAACTTTCAAATCATCCTGAACACCTAGGAATTCGACCTGGGATTTAAAGAGAGAACAGCTGGAATGCTACAGAAGAAGGGTTTTCGCAAGGTAGGAGGCAGAAAAAAATAAAATAAGAAAGAACCAAGTAGGGGAGGGGCCCCGCGAGGAGCTGGGCTAACGGGGCGAGAGCCTCCGGGACAGGAAAGCCCAGCCCTGGAGAAGCGGTAACTTTATTTTTTAAAATATATATTTATTTATTATTTATGATACACATAGAGAGAGAGAGAGGCAGAGACACAGGAGGAGGGAAAAGCAGGCTCCATGCCAGGAGCCTGACGCAGGACTCAATCCGGGGACTCCAGGATCGCACCCTGGGCCAAAGGCAGGCGCTAAACCACTGACCCACCCAGGGATCCCCGAAGCGGGAACTTTAAAACTCCGCACCGGATTCTTCCCAGACAGAAAAGTGCTCAGCAGGGAAACCCGACAGAACAGCAGGAGGGGCAGTGGGGCCTTCGGGGTCCCGGGGTCACTAACAGGAGGGGCGCCTGGGGAGAGCGCCCCACACACCCGGGCCCATCTTGGTAAAGGGCTGGAGCACCCGGCGGGGCCTCGGGGAGAAGCCGGGGGGCAGGCGGGGGCTCCCGGGAAGGGGGCTGTGTCCTGCTGCCTTTGGGAGCCGCAGCCCGGGAGCGCGATTCCAGCAGCACAGGCCCGGGAACCCGGGGCTCGGGGGACACTGCCCAGGACCCTGCACTCCCCCGGGACAAGACGGAGGTGGGGAGGGCCCAGGACAGCGAGGACGCTCTTGCCCCGGGCGCCCCCCGAGCTGCACAGGCCCCTGCAGACTGGGAGCTGCGGGAGTTACTGCGGAAGCTGACTCCAGGGCTGGAGGGCTGGCCGCCGCCAGTGGTGGTGTTCCTCCTTGTTGCACCTTGTGCCTGGGAGAGGCGGGGCTGCCAGGGAACAGAGGCCTCCCGGCGTCAACAGCTCCCACAGAGCCTGGCACCCGGCGGGGGGGTGGGGCAGCTCCCCCAGGTGCACACACCTGAGAATCAGCACAGCGGGGCCCCTCCCCTAGAAGAGCAGCTGCAAGGACAGAGGAAGAGCAAGTTGTTGACCAAGCAGCACTGGAAAGCTCCAGGGAAGTCAAGGGATTTACGGTACATAGAACTAGAGAGTACCCTTCCTTTGCTCCCCTCCTTTTCCAGTACAACTAGTTTTTTTAGGAGTCTAAAATTTTCCAACATTTTTTCTCTTTTCCCACCTTAACTACAATATTTTACCACCTCTTCATTTTTAAGTTTCTTCCTTTTTGACTTTCATATTTCTACAATTACATGTCTTAGATATATTTTCCACTTCCAGATTCCCTTCAATATACTCAATTCAATTTTGGGAGATATACAAGATATGTTTTTTTGTTTTGTTTTGTGCTTTTTGTTTTCTCTGCCTCATTTTGTTCTACAATGGCAAAAGTTAATACCTTCTAAAACATGACCAGCATGCACCCAGAACCAAGTGGTATACCATGCTGGTTCATTCTGTGAGATTATATTCTCTCTTCAATCCCATTCTGCCCCCCTCTTTTATCTCATTTATGTTTTGGTGGTCAATGTTGGGGCTTTCTCTCTCTCTCTCTTTTTAAAATATTTTATTTATTTATTTATTTATTCATTCATTCATTCATTCATTTATGAGAGACACAGAGAGAGGGAGAGGCAGAGACACAGGCAGAGGGAGAAGCAGGCTCCATGCAGAGAGCCCGACGTGGGACTTGATCTTAGGTCTCCAGGATCACACCTTGGGCTGAAGGCGGCACTAAACTGCTGAGCCACCCAGACATCCCTATGTTGAGGCTTTTTGCTGGTTGTGTTGCTGGTTTATATAAATTTGGGACTGAGCATCTTCTAACATACAGAACTTAATACACTCAGAACCAAGAGGATCACCCTCTAGGACCCCTCAGGTAGACTACATTCTCCCTCCACTACAACTTCTTCACCACCACCATCTCTCAGATCCCCCCTTTTTTTCTTTCTTCTCTCTTTTTTTCTTTTTTTATCTTTATTTTTGCTTTTCTCTCTTCTTTTTTCTTTTTTTTTCCTTCTTTGGGATTCTTGGCTTTTTAAAAATGTCTTAGGGGATCCCTGGTTTGGCGCCTGCCTTTGGCCCAGGGTGCGATCCTGGAGACCTGGGATCAAATCCCACGTCGGGCTCCTGGTGCATGGAGCCTGCTTCTCCCTCTTCCTGTGTCTCTGCCTCTCTCTCTCTCTCTCTTTCTGTGTGTGTGTGACTATCATAAATAAATAAATATTAAAAAAGTCTTAATTTTTTTTTATTGTAACCATTTAAAAAGGTATGATTCAGTAGCATTAAGTACATTTACAGTGGTGTGCAGTGGTCACATATAATTCCAGACATCAAATTGAAACCCCACACTCATTAAGCAGTTCATTTTCCCTTTCTCCCCACCCTCGCAACCATCACTCTGAATTAATTCTGTCTCTGTAAATTTGTTTATTCTTATCCACCTTGCCAAAAGGTGGAAGTAACTCAAATGTCCATCAATGGATGAATACATAAATGATATGTGATGTATCCATACAATAGGATAGTATTCATAAAAAGAATGAAGCTCTGTATTTGCTACAGGATGGATGGACTTTGAAAGCATTACTCTCAAGTGAAAACAGCCAGACACAAAAGAGCACACAGTGTATGGTGCCACAGGATTTTTAAAAACTCCAGATGACCATGATGTGGAGCAAAGCTTGGAAACACTGCCTTATTGAGTTTCAATCAATCCAGGTGTAGGTTGATATGGTTCATAATCACAGTGGACAATGACATCCCAGACCCGAAATGAACTTATTTCACAGGCAGATGTGGATGAGGTGCTCAGTCCCCATGTTGCTCAGTCTTTTGGACTGCTTTGCAGAAAAGTGAGGTGAGATACTTCACTGAACGTGCACATACTTCTTGGAGATCATTTTCCTGTAAGTTCACAGGGAAGTGGCAACATTCTACCTCTATACTACAGCCGGAGAATGGCCATGTATCCAAAGACTAAAGACTGTTCACCCTTGGGCACATGTATCAATCCATCTTTGTAGCAATAGAGCCCTTTCCTTATTTGGGGTCTTTATTGTTTTTTTTTCCCCTTGTGTCTTTTATTTTTATTTTAAATTTTATTTATTTTTTAAAAATTTTAAATTTTATTTATTTATTTATTTATTTATTTATTTATTTATTTAGAGTATGGGGAGAGGAGGGGGGCAGAGCAAGAGGGAGAGAGCATCTCAAGCAGACTCCCTACTGAGCACAGAGACCTTCTGGGAGCTCAATCTCAAGACCCCAAGATCATTACCTGAGCCAAAACCAAGAGTTGGATGCTTAGCTATTGGAGCCATTGTTTTTTTTTTTTTAATTGGAGTTCAATTTGCCAATATATAGCATATCACCTTTTACTTTTTACTACTTTGTTTTAAAATTTGTTTTTCACTTTAGTGGTCCTTTTGTTTTATTTTGTTCTGATCTTTGTTTCCGTTTTCTGGTCTCTGACCTCATCAGAATCATCTAGGGTGAAATTACTTAGGTCGTGGTTGATACTCTTGACTCAACCCACTCATATGGCTACTCTGCACTGAGCAAAATGACTAGAAGGAAGAATTCACTACAAAAGAAAGAATCAGAAACAGTACTCTCTTCCACAGAGTTACAGAATATGGATTACAATTCGATGTCAGAAAGCCAATTCAGAAGCACAATTATAAAGCTACTGGTGGCTCTGGAAAAAAGCATAAAAGATTCAAGAAACTTCATGACTGCAGAATTTAGATCTAATCAGGCCAAAATTAAAAGTCAATTAAATGAGATGCAATCCAAAGTGGAGATCCTGATGATGAGGGTTAATAAGGTGGAAGAAAGAGTGAGCAACATAGAAGACAAGTTGATGTCAAGGAAGGAAGCTGAGGAAAAAAGAGAAAAACAATTAAAAGACCATGAGGAAATGTTAAGGGAAATAAATGATAGCCTCAGAAGGAAGAATCTACATGTAATTGAGGTTCCAGAAAACACCAAAAGGGACAGAGGACCAGAAAGCATATTTGAACAAATCATAGCTGAGAACCTCCCTAATTTGGGGAGGGAAACAGGCATTCAGATCCAGGAGATAGAGAGGTCCCCCCCCCCAAATCAATAAAAAATGTTCAACACCTCGACATTTAATAGTGAAACTTGCAAATTCCACAGATAAAGAGAAAAATCCTTAAAGCAGCAAGAGACAAGAGATCCCTAACTTATATGGGGAGAAATATTAGATTAACAGCAGACCTCTCCACAGAGACCTGGCAGGCCAGAAATGGCTGGCAGTATATATTCAGTATACTAAATGAGAAGAACATGTAGCCAAGAATACTATATCCAGCAAGGCTCTCATTCAGAATGGAAGCAGAGATAAAGAGCTTCCAAGATAGGCAGAAACTGAAAGAATATGTGACCACCAAACCAGCTCTGCCAGAAATATTAAGGGGGACTGTGTAAAAGAAACAGAAAGCACAAAGAAATAATCCACAAAAACAGGGACTGAATAGATATTACAATGACACCAAATTCATATCTTCCAATAGTTACTCTGAATGTGAATGGGCTAAATGATCCCATCAAAAGATGCAGGGTCTCAGACTGGTTAAAAAAGCAAGACCCACCTATTTGCTGTCTACAAGAGACTCATTTTAGACCTAAGGACAATTCCAGCCTGAAAATGAAAGGTTGGAGAACAATTTACCATTCAAATGGTCCTCAAAAGAAAGCTGGGGTAGCAGTCCTCATATCAGATAAATTAAAGTTTATCCCAAAGACTGTAGTAAGAGATGAAGAGGGACACTATATCATACTTAAAGGATCTATCCAACAAGAGGACCTAACAATCATGAATATTTATGCCCCTAATGTGGCAGTTGCCAAGTATATCAATCAATTTATAACCAAAGTAAAGACATACTTAGATAATAATACACTAATAGTAGAAGACTTCAACATGGCACTTTATGCAAATGACAGATATTCTAAGCACAACATCACCAAAGAAACAAGGGCTTTAAATTATACACTGGACCAGATGGATTTCACAGATATATACAGAACTTTCCATCCAAACGCAACTGAATACACATTCGTCTCAAGCGCACGTGGAACTTTCTCCAGAATAGACCACATATTGGGTCACAAATCAGGTCTCAACTGATACCAAAAGA
Organism: Canis lupus baileyi; assembly: GCF_048164855.1. NCBI lineage: Eukaryota > Metazoa > Chordata > Mammalia > Carnivora > Canidae > Canis > Canis lupus. The sequence goes on from NC_132866.1 coordinate 29,505,781, forward strand.
TTGGAATTGTCCCCTGCATATTTTCAGACCACAATGCTTCACAAAAAGAAAGTTGCAAGAAACTGAAACCCATGGAGATTAAAGAGCATCCTACTAAAAGATGAATGGGTCAACCAGTAAATTAGAGAAGAATTAAAAAGATTCATGGAAACTAATAAAAATGAAGATACAACTGTTGAAAATCTTTGGGATACAGCAAAAGCAGTACTGAGAGGGAAATACATCACAATACAAGCCTCCCTCAAATAATTGGGAAAAACTCAAATACTTAAGCTAACCTCACACCTAAAGGAACTGGAGAAAGAACAGCAAATAAAACCTCACCAAACAGAAGAAGAGAGATAAAGATTCAAGCAGAACTCAGTGAAATAGAGACTAGTAGAACTGTAGAACAGGTCAACAAAACCAGGAGTTGATTCTTTGAAAGAATGAATTAGATAAACCATTAGCCAGCCTTATTAAAAAGAAAAAAACTCAAATTGTAAAATCATGAATGAAAGAGGAGAGATCACAACCAATACCAAAGAAATACAAATGATTTTAAAAACGTATTATGAGCAGCTATACACCAATAAATTAGGCAAATTAGAAGAAATGGATGCATTTCTGGAAAACCACAAATTACCAAAACTGGAACAGGAAGAAATAGAAAACATGAACAGGCCAATAACCAGAGAAGAAATTGAAGCAGTCATCAAAAACCTCCCAAGACACAAAAGTCCAGGGCCAGATGGCTTCTCAGGGGAATTCTACCAAACGTTTAAAGAAGAAATAATACCTATTCTACTAAAGTTGTTCCGAAGGATAGAAAGAGATGGAGTACTTCCAAACTCATTTTATGAGGCCAGCATCACTTTAATTCCAAAACCAGACAAAGACCCCACCAAAAAGGAGAATTATAGACCAATATTCCTGATGAACACAGATGCAAAAATTCTCAATGAGATACTAGCCAATAGGATCCAACAGTACATTAAGAAGATTATTCACCATGACCAAGTGGGATTTATCCCCAGGATGCAAGGCTGGTTCAATACTCGTTAAAAAAAAAAATCAACGTGGGCAGCCCACGTGGCTCAGCGGTTTAGCCCCGCCTTTGGCCCAGGATCTGATCCTGGAGACCCAGGATAGAGTCCCATGTTGGTCTCCCTGAATGGAGCCTGCTTCTCCCTCTGCCTGTGTCTCTGCCTCTCTCTCTCTCTCTTTCTCCCTCTCTCTCCTCTGTCTCTCATGAATAAATAAAACCTTCTTTAAAAATCAACGTGATAGATCACATCAACAAGAGAAAAAACAAGAACCATATGATCCTCTCAATAGATGCAGAGAAAGCATTTGACAAAATACAGCATCTATTCCTGATCAAACCCTTCAGAGTGTAGGGATAGAGGGAACATTCCTCAGCATCTTAAAAGCCATCTACAAAAAGCCCACAGCAAATATCATTCTCAATGGGGAAACACTGGGAGCCTTTCCCCTAAGATCAGGAACAAGACAGGGAAGTCCACTCTCACCACTGCTATTCAACATAGTACTAGAAGTCCTAGCCTCAGCAATCTGGCAACAAGAAGAAATAGAAGGCATTCAAATTGGCAAAGAAGAAGACAAACTCTCCCTCTTCACAGATGACATGATATTGTACATAGAAAACCCAAAAGACTCCACCCCAAGATTGCCAGAACTCATACAGCAATTTGGCAGTGTGGCAGGATACAAAATCAATGCCCAGAAATCAGTGGCGTTTCTAGACACTAACGATGAGACTGAAGAAAGAGAAATTAAGTAGTCAATCCCATTTACAACTGCATACAAAAGCACAAGATACCTAGGAATAAACCTAACCAAAGAAATAAAGGATATATACCCGAAAAAACTATAGAACACTTCTGAAAGAAATTGAGGAAGATACAAAGAGATGGAAAAATATTCCATGCTCATGGATTGGAAGAATATATACGGTGAAAATGTCAATGCTACCCAGGGCAATTTACACGTTCAATGCAATTCCTATCAAAATATCATGGACTTTCTCCAGAGAGTTGGAACAAATCATCTTAAGATTTGTGTGGAATCAGAAAAGACCCTGAATAGCCAGGGGAATATTGAAAAGGAAAACCAGAGCAGGGGCCATCACAATGCCGGATATCAAGTTGTACTACAAAGCTATGATCATCAAGACAGTGTGGTACTGGCACAAAAACAGACAAAGATCAATGGAACAGAATAGAGAACCCAGAAATGGGCCCTCAACTCTATGGTCAACTAATATTCAACAAAGAAGGAAAGACTCTCCACTGGAAAAAGGACAGTCTCTTCAATAAATGGTGCTGGGAAAATTGGACAGCCACATGCTGAAGAATGAAACTAGACCACTCTCTTACACCATACACAAAGATAAACTCAAAATGGATGAAAGATCTAAATGTGAGACAAGATTCCATCAAAACCCTAGAGGACAACACAGGCGACACCCTTTTTGAACTTAGTCACGGCAACTTCTTGCAAGATGTATCTATGAAGGCAAGGGAAACAAAAGCAAAAATTAACTATTGGGACTTAATAAAGATAAAAAGCTTCTGCACAGCAAAAAATACAGTCAACAAAACTAAAAGACAACCTACAGAATGAGAGAAGATATTTACAAATGACGTATCAGATAAAGGGCTAGTATCCAAGATCTATAAAGAACTTATGAAACTCAACAGCAAAGAAACAAACAATCCAGTCATGAAATGAGCAAAAGACATGACCAGAAATTTCACCAAAGAAGACCTACACATGGCCAACAAGCACATGAGAAAATGCTCTGCATCACTTGCCACTTGTATTTCAGGGAAATACACCTCAAAACCACGAGATACCACCTCACACCAATGAGAATGGGGAAAATTAACAAAACAGGAAACAACAAATGTTGGAGAGGATGTGGAGAAAAGGGAACCCTCTTGCACTGTTGGTGGGAATGTGAACTGGTGCAGCCACTCTGGAAAGCTGTGTGGAGGTTCCTCAAAGAGTTGAAAACAGATCTGCCCTACGACCCAGTAATTGCACTGCTGGGGGGTTTACCCCAAAGATACAGATGCAGTGAAACTCCGGGATACCTGCAGCCCAAGGTTTATAGCAGTAGTGTCTACAATAGCCAAACTGTGGAAGGAGCCTTGGTGTCCACTGAAAGATAAATGGATAAAGAAGATGTGGTCTATATATATGCGATGGAATATTACTCAGCATTTAGAAATGACAAATACCCACCATTTGCTTCGACATGGATGGAACTGGAGGGTATTATGCTGAGTGAAGTAAGTCAATCGGAGAAGGACAATCATTGTATGGTTTCACTCATATGGGGAATATACAAAATAGTGAAAGGGATCATAGGGGAAAGGAGAGAAAATGAGTGGGAAAAATCAGAGAGGGTGACAAAACATGAGAGAATTCTAACTCTGGGAAATGAACAAGGGGCAGTGGAAGGGGAGGTGGGCGGGGGGAATGGGGTGACAAGGTGATGGGCACTGAGTGGGAAACTTGACAGGATGAGCACTAGGTGTTATACTATATGTTGGCAAATCGAACTTCAATAAAATTATACGCAAAAAAGAAATATAAGGGAATATTATGAATAACTGTATGCCAATTAATTTGACAATTGAAATGGACATGTTTCTTGAAAAATATAATTTACCAAAATTGACACAGATTAAAAATTCTTAATATCCCTATATATAATGGTTCATTTTGGAGAATCTGGCAATTTCTTATATAACTAAATGTATACCTATCCTATGACAAAGCAATTCCATTGCTAGGTGTATACCCAAAAGAATTGAAGACAAATGCCACGCAAAAACTTTTCTGAGAATGCTCATAGCAGGCAAGGACTAGAAGCAGTGCAGGTGTCCATTGACAGGAGAATACATGAAGCAAACTATTGTATATTCATACAAAGGAATGCTACTCAGCAAGATAAAAGAACAAACTTATGATACACTCCACAACATGGATATTGTCTTAGAATCATTATGCTAAGTGGAAAAAGGCTTATGTAAAAAATTGCACGTATTGCAATTATATGAAGTTTTAAAAGTTATAACATTGCCTTTGCAGTTGTAGAGGGCAGGAATATGGATTGAGAGGGGAAGGCACATGAAAGAACTTCTGGGGTTATTGTAATATTCTACATCTTGATAGGGGTTTGGGGTTACAAAGGAGTATGCATTTGTTAAAATTCATCAAATGATACACTTAAGATTTGTGCATATTATTATACATGTAAAATTTACTTAAGAAAAATAAGTAAACAGATGAAGAAAAACCATAAATGTTGAGATGTTGAACTCTAGCTAGCAATATTCCTAATAAAGTGTTTAGGATGGAGTGTAAAGTCTGCAACTTACTTTGAAAGGCTTCAAAATATAAAATGGATCAATGGGTGGATACAGTGATAGATTTGTAAGTGTGAGATAGAGCGAGTATATTAAACTGTTAATTGCAGAACCTAGGTAGTAGCTTTACTGTTCTCATTACGTAGTTTTTTCTACTTGTTTCTGTTTAAACTTTTTTATAGCAACATATTTGAAAAAAACCTAAATTGTTACACCTAAATAATGTTATCTATTATATAATATAATTTATTGCTATGAAAATATTCATGAAAAGTATAATAAATGAGGGAAATGCTTTTGTGAATAAAGTAAAATATAAAAAATATATAAATTGTACTTCAATAATATAAAAAATGCACATAAGAGGCACTAATAGGTCAAAAGTGTTAATATTTAGATATAGGGAATAATGGAACTCTTTCATTCTCATTTTTACTAAGTAAAATTTTTGCCTTTTCTGTAATAAGCATGTATTGTATTTTTGTTTATAATATAAACCATCAGTACCCAGCTCTACCCTTCTCACCCCCTTATCCACCTCTCCAGAACCAATCATCACGATTTGAGACACTTCTTCTGTTTCCATATTTCTAAACAAATTTGATGCTGCCATTTCTTTATATTTTCCACAATTCAAATGTTATCTATTAATTTCCTACTATGGAAAAAGAGAATTTAGCTCTTATACCTCTCTAACTCTTCACATACTAAAACATATTTACCTTTCCCCATCCCCCAATATTTTAGATCTAAGCATTTGTTAGATCAGAATTCAGTATTCACATTTTTATTACTGTGTAAATATGACTCAGAGAGAGAATGTGTTGTGTTAAATTTTCTTTCTCTCTCTCACAACTTGTTTTCCCTGAGTTAAATACTATCTCTTTTTCATTTGCCTATATTGTTTCTATTAATCTAATAATAATTAGATTATTATTCATCCCTAAACTCTGTATCAGAGAGGTAAATCTCCCCTCTCTCTGCAAACACCCCAGGTAGTCATTAGTTTCATCTTGTCCTTGTCCTGCTCTCCTGAAGCCATCCCTTCTCTGGTCCCATCTGGACTGGTTGATCTCCGTGCTTCCTGCACAGCTGTTGTCCTGGGATCTTCCTTCACCATCATCTTAAGGATTCTTTTGACTCTCTTATTTTTTGGATCCATGCCTTTTTTTTTGAGGTTTACTCCCTCATTTTGGTGGAACATTCTTTTTCTAGGAACTTCCTGAGAAAAGATTAATGAGAGGTAAACATGTTGAGACCTTGTATTAGAGTTTGATTTATATTTTGGATGCATACAGATTTCGCTCAGATTTTGATGCTTTGGTTCCATTTTATTCTAGCTTTCCTGTAACTATTGAGCAGTCCAATGCCTTTTTAATCTCCAGTCGTTTTATTTTCCCTGTTTTTTCTCTCTTGGTACATTTAAGATCTTTCCTTTGTCCCCAAGGATCCTTTATGTGACTCTCTATTCTGGTCACTAGGTATACAATAGATTCTCTCAATCTGAAATTCATACCCTTCGGTTTGGGAAATTTTCTTGGATTTTTTTTCCTTGATAATTTCCTTCTATTTATTTATTTATTTATTTATTTATTTATTTATTTATTTATTTTTTGTGCTTTCTCTTTCTGGAACTTCTGCTAGTTAGATATAAGGATTCTTCAAATAGTACTCTAATTGTTATATATTTTCTCTCCCTTACTTTTTCTTCTGTTTCTGATAAATCTCAAGGATTTAAGATTTTCTCTGAGGATATCAACTTTAGTTGTTTGTTTCTTTTGTTCCTTTTCCTCTTTTTTCTTGTCTCCTTCTCTTTCTTCTTCCCTCCTTTCCTTCTTTCCTTTCTTCCTTGCTCCAATAATCTTTTTATATTTTTTGCATTAAATTTTTTTGCTCTTTGATCTTCCCCACTTCTGCCATCTTAAAAAATTTTGGTTTCTGTCTTTCACATTAAAAATTTTCCTCAAATGTCAGATGATCCTTAGAATTCTATTCCTATTAAGAGATGCATGAAAAGCTGATCAGATGTTTTTTGTTTGTGGATATTTCTTTTTAACTAATGGGGGTCTCTGTTGAGTGATCTGCCTGGCTTATTGCATTAGGGGACTCCTCGCTGTCCATATCTGTTGGTCTTTTCTCTTATGTAATTTAGTTTTCCCTTGAGAAGATTTCTCTCTTCTCTCATCTTAGATGTATAAATCAGCAGGTATTCTCACATTTAAGGAAAGGGACTAGATATTTTATTTTTTACTATGTAGCCTTTCACTTAATCCTCTTGTTTGCAATGTGGTTGGCCCCACCTCAACTGTGCTTAGTGACATTGACTCTAGCTCAACTTTGAGTGTTCCACTTTATCGGAAATGGGGTAGTTTCTTAAATGTGTAAGGCAGTGATCATTCTAACTTTCCGTTTCAGGACTCTTTCATCTTGAAAAATATTGAGTGCCCCAGTAATTTTTTTTAATTTTTAAAAATTTATTTATGATAGTCACAGAGAGAGAGAGAGAGAGAGAGAGAGAGGCAGAGACATAGGCAGAGGGAGAAGCAGGCTCCATGCACTGGGAGCGCGACGTGGGATTCGATCCCGGGTCTCCAGGATCGCGCCCTGGGCCAAAGGCAGGCGCTAAACCACTGCGCCACCCAGGGATCCCTGCCCCAGTAATTTTTATGCAGATCATATTTATAAGTATTATAATTAAAACATAATTTTTAAAACATACTTATTTTAAAATAGTAAAAAATGTAAACCTGTTACATTTTACCATAAATGATGTATTTTATAAAAATAACTATATTTTCTCAAAAACTAATTAATGAGAAGAGTGGCATTATTTTATATTCATGCATATCTCTTTAATACTTAGCTTAATTGAAGATAGGACTCATATCTTCATACATGTTCTATGGCAGTATGTTGTTTTGGTTTGAGAATTTGAAGAAAACTTTCAGTCCAAGAGATATGTATCTAGAAAAGGTAGCAGTATTTAAATAGCCTTTTTCAGATTATCATGGCTATTTTTTTCAGATATTATACCAAGTTCAATAAGTGATAGGTTTCTAAAGGTTAGTTGAAGTGTGAAATACAAGCCGTATCAGTGACGTGGCTTCATATGCTCTGATGCATAAAAATCTATTGCTCTTATGTTTTGAATATATCTTTTACCCATGCATGATTGTGTATCATACATCAGTCATTTGGAAAATACTGTTTTATTGAGTTATGAGTTATACAGATCTCATGTGAATGTTAACACTTTTTATGAAACATCAAAAAAAGCACATTTATTAATATCACCACTGACCTAATCAGAAAAATCTTTTGGGAAGCTGACAAGCTAATAGTAATTATGAGCTTTCTAAAATTCTAAAATTCCAATGTTCACCTAACAGTTCAAAATGTATAATCAGCAACAAGTTCTGATTGTTTTCCTTGAAGTGAAAGGCTTACTTTGTTCATTTTTGAAAAAAAAAAAAGGTCTTCCCAATAACCAACACTGAATAACTATAATTTGTCCATCATTTTAAGTAAAAATATTGTTCTATGAAAAAAAATGACCAATTCAGTTTGCAGCTCATACATGTGCTTGTCTTTGGGATAGACAACATATTTTACTGTGGAGATGAAGTCTTTTATGTATATTTCTCATTTAGTCATAGAATATTTTTAAAAATGTGTACTCAGGGGTTGAATTTAATAAAATTAATAATTTTACTATTTTATCAAGGAAATTTTTTAGTGAAACTGGCATTTTTGTTTTATTGCAAGTATGTGACAGTAATCACCAACATTTTGATGCTCCTGACTTGATTTGTGTGAACTTGCCAGTAGTTTTAGCACTGGCAAGTTTAGTTGTACCATCAGTCCAAATGTCCCTATAGTTTTTCCAATACAAATGAGATAACACTTTATCTCATCTATTTGTATTTAGTGCTAATACAACCAGTATATTTTAGTGTCATTCACATAAAAGAAGATCTTACCAATGATTAGTTGGTGTTGACATTAGATGGATACAAGAAAAAAAGCTTCATCTGTAGACCTATCCATATTAATATTAATTTTGTCTTCATGTTTGCAGCTAAATCTTTAACAAGTTGCTGTATTGTTGAGAAGTGGCACTGAGGTGATTTCTTTTATCAACTTACTGACTTTTCATTTGGCAGGCATTTAGTAATATCGATTGTACAGGTTCTATCAGTCCCTCAGCTATTTTGTGTACCTTTCTAGCCAGTGAAATATGATAACCTGCTCTTTAAGATGCTTTCCAAATTTAAAATTTAGAAAAGTCTTCAAAATAATTTTAAGATATTATTGCAAAACAAGACAACAAAGTGTTTTTATTTCCATATTGGCAAAAGTAAGATATCAGAATTTCTAAATAACTTACTGAATGATTATGGTGTTACACAGGTTATAGCAGGTATGATGGTATAGATTGTAAAACACAGTAGAAGTATTGAGAACAAACTGAGTTAACTTTTGAAAACATACATACTTATACCCCAAAACTATACTTTAGAAAAGTCTAGAAAACAAGAAAATAAGAGTTCTATGTTTCATTAATTGTCAGAGAAGTGACATTGTCATGTCATATGGACCGTGGAAAACTCCCCTATATACTTGTGAGATAATGAGAGTGAAAATGGCAAGTAATTGTTTTAGTGTAATTATGAAAACAGTTTTGATTCCATGGACCCCTGAAAGGGTCTTGGGGCTCCCTAGGAGTCCCTGGACCACATTTCCAATAACCACTGTTATAGCAAAGGGTAGGGATCTGAGGATCTAGTTATTTCTCAGTTGTCCTGTTTCAGTGCATCCTCCTATTCTCAATGGCACCTGCTGCTTCCAGCTTCTGAGACTGATGTGGAATCCAGTGTCCTCTGGTCAGCTAAAATACCACTCTTCCTTCAATTTGCTTATAATATCTTTGTGATGTTTTCCTGTCCTATTCTCTGGTACCATGTAGGTGAACACCTCTTCTCCTTTTTTTTTTTTTTTTTTGGTCCCATTTCTGTTGTTTTAGGAGACAGCTTAGTAAATACCTGTTTTTAAACCTCCATATTTAACCCAAAATTCTGCTGTCTGCTTTTTTGTTTCTCTCACATTTTTTTAAGGGAAGCTTTATTAGCAGTCATGAAGAGTGTGCTGAACCACAAAGGAAAAAAATTACTAAATAATGTCACATACCATTGTTCACACTGTGTCGAGGTTCTTTATGTATTTTACCTTGTTTCATTCTCACAATTATCTTGGGAAAAAAGATAATATTCTCACTTTACAAGTAAGTAATCTCTCAGATTATCTTAATAAGATAAAATTTGAAAATTAATTTCTAAAAAGATATGAAATCCTTTTTTAATATTTGTCGAGTTAGGCAAGCCCCAGTGTTCTCGATGTCTGAACCCTGCCAGAGACCAACAGGATAAAATTCTATGGCTGTGTTGCCCAATCATCAGTACTTTTAAGAAGTTCATTAGTTGATTCTGACATTTAGTGAGAATTGAGAACTACTACCCTGGAGCTTTCTGATTGAGCATCAGTAGGCCCTGAGCACTTAAACTGCAGTGAGTACACTCTGTTTATAGTTTCTAGATCAGCAGCAGTAGCAATACTCGAGAACTTGTTAGACATGCAGATTCCCAAGCCCCATCCCAGATCCACAGAACCAGGACCAAGCAATCTGTGCCTTGACACACCCTCCAGGCAATGCTGGTCACACTCTAGAGCTGGAGATCGCTGCCATAGAAGATGACTGCCTGGATCTGATTTCTGAGGATACATTTATCACTTGAGGTTTTGGCATAAAGCTTTCTCCAGTAGCTTCTTTTCTAATATGTGGATAGGAGAAAAGGTGTAAGAAAAATCGTCCTGGGAATTGGCCTTCAGAAAATTCCTGCCCCTGTAGTTAGAATCAGAACTTCAAGTCATCTAATTTTCAGTAAGTTTTTCTTGTATACAGAAGTCAGCACTTTGGTACTAACTAAGACCTCTTTGGTCTTAGTCTACACTTATATACATCGCTCCTCTCTTCTGCTGTTGCAGAAAAACAAATGTGATGTGTCTCCTACAGTTGTAGGCTTAAAGAGATCAATTTTAATAGATCAATTCTATAATTTAGATTTTCAACTACATGTAAAAGCATAAAAATGAACATTTTAAAAAGGAAGTCATTGCAAGCACAACTATGGATTTTCCTACAACATATGTGTGAGAATAGCAGCTATTGGAAGTTCACAGGCATTTCCAGGAGTAATGGGACATTAGAATGACTTGTTAAGCAATGATTCTGCTTTAAGGGAAAAGCTGAGGAAATTAATCAAATTAATACCCAATTTTAGAGAAAACAGTGCTGTTGAAATGTGGACCTTATTTAGAAAAAAAAATAGAAGCAAGATTTAACAATGTAAGTGAATTATAAGAGTGTAAAAACTTGTTTAAGAGACTATTTTGGAAGCCAAGAACCTATGGAGCTGTGCATTTTGGTTTGTTAGAAAGAACAAGGGCTTTGAAGTCAAACAGGCCTGGACAGAATCCCTCTGACCCTTACTAGACTGGTGGTCTTGAGGAAGAAGTAAATCCTGCAGAAGGATCCTTTAGTTTTCCCATCTATTAAGTACAGTTAAAGCCCATTGCACAGGACTATCTAGAAGGCTAAGTAGGGTGAGACATGAAAAGCTCTTTGCACAGCACACACAATATGTTAAGCCCTCACAAATGTGAGTTCCCTTGTTCTTTTCCCTTCTGTCTTTCTGTGATCCCCCCCCATCTCTCTGTGTTTATGAAAGTGTGTCACTATTTATACAGATGCTTAGCACATATTCTGTTACTGAACATTTTTATAGCATTCTGCAGATGCTTCAAGATTTTTGCTTATGGTCTTTTCAGCCAAAAGAGGAAATTGGGCGGTACTGGGGGGTAACCCTGTTGTGTTTTATTGATTAATCCATTCAAAAGATATTTATTAAACACCTGCTAGGTTTAGGCACTGTGCTAAATGTCATGAATAAACTAGGGAGAAAAAAAGACAAGATCCTTCCCTCTGGGAGCTTAATAGGGTTCTAGTTAACAAGGAAGTTGTCCTTCTAGTGATCACTTTTGGAAACCATGCTTATTCTCCTTCCAGAAGAGGAGGTAGAAAGGGAGAGGTGCTCCTGGTGGAGGAAGTAAGGATGACAATAGATCCTTGTGGGAAGGATCCTGTGAAGAAGATCCTTGTGGGCTCCAGAGATAGTTGTGCTAAACAAATATCTGCTGCAGAGGACTTAAAAAGGAAAAGATAAGGAGGGAAGGGAGCCATAAATGACATAGGGAGCTGGGCTACAAAAAAAAAAAAAAAAATTAGAGAAAAAAGAAGAGAGAGAAAGAGAACTTTCTAGAAGTGAATTAAAGAATTCTTTGTGTTTAAAAACACTGTATACACACACCTGTGTGTGTTTATGTGTGTGTGTGTTTATTTAATTTTTTAAATATTTTATTTATTTATTCATGAGAGACAGAGAGAGAGAGAGGCAGAGACACAGGCAGAGGGAGAAGCAGGCTAATCACAGGGAACCCGATTTGGGACATGATCCTCGGACTAAGGATCACACACTGAGCCAAAGGCAGAAGCTCAACCACTGAGCCACCCAGGCATCCCTATTTATTTAATTTTAATTGATCATTTTCTGGGGTTAAGCTTTGTGCTTTATAGAAGTTACCCAGAGCATGAATTTTGTTGTCTAGTAGACTGAATTCATATCCTTAGCACCTACTGTCTGTGTGAACTTAGGCAAGTTGGTGAGTACTTCACTGAGCCTCAATGCCTTCTTTTATAAATTAGGCATAATACCTATGACCCAGGTATGAGCCCAGGGACCCAGGCTCCCTATCATCAGCTGAAAGGGTGCTTGTAGCTTTTCTCTCAGTCTAATTCTGGAAGGCTGTGTAGTCTCCGTTCATGGCTGCTTTTACCCCAGTCACTCCCAGGGAAGCTGTCCCAAGTGGCTTACTGTTGCTTTGCACTATTCCTTTCTCATCAGAGTATACACATATACACAAAACCCCAAAGAAGACTTGATCTGGCATTATCTCCAGGTTCCCACGATATCTCCTTTGCCTAAGGAGGAAGAGTTTGAGAAACACTGGTCCAGAGCCTTGGGTATAGCTAATAACATCTGCCATTCATTAAAGCTGCCCCAGCACATTTTATGCATTACATCAAGGGCATCTGCTAAATGTATGGGTATTAAATGGGCTGCTTTTAGAGACTTACTAGGCTTGAAATTCCAAGATCATCCCTTCTATCTTTGTGCCAGGTCCTAACCGTCCTTTTCTCAATCATCCTAGATCCTACCCTAGGGAAGTGCTCGTTGGTAACTTCATGGGAAATGGAAGGATGTGAATGCCAGCCTATTAGACTTAGAAATTCCAGACCCTTACTGTCTTTACTCCTCTGTTAAACAAGTTTTAGACTAGCCTGGAGTCAGATTCTCTGGTTTTAAATTTGGGCTCTAACACTTATTTCTCATGTGACTGTACTGAGTCTTAAATAGGTTTAAAGGAATAAAAGAAGTGCTGGAGGGAGGAGGGCAGACCACAGTATTAAATAGGGTGATCTTTGAAAAGGGCATTAGAGCAAAGATGTGAAAGAAGTGAGGGAGTCAGCTAAGCAGATATCCTGAGGAAGTGTGTTCCAGGTAGAGGGAACAGCTAGACCAATGTCTCCAAGATGGGAGTGGGTCTGAGGTTTCATATAATTCCCCACCAATATATATTGCTATGAGGAAAATGTGATACTGCATGTAAAGCATTTAGCATAATACTTACAATCATGAATGTTTAGTGAGTTTTTGATCATGGCTATTACTTATTATTTTTATAGAAGTCACATTTCTAAATGTACAGTACATTATAGAATCTTTCAAAATGTTTCATCCACATAGCACATGAGTAATATGGTGCCTTTTTGAAATTGCTATTTCCCTCCATCCATATTCTTGACTTTTATATATATATACTTTGAGATGAGAAAATATATACATTGTCTCTGAAGAAGTTCCTTTCTTGGCAAGAGGCATGAAAGAGCTTTAAAGTGTGTTATATTAAACATGTTTTGAAGCTAAATGGGTCATTCCCACGACTTCCAGTGTCTCCTCATTCACTCAGTGTCTAATGTCAAAAAGACTACTATGACCCAAAGTGCAGCCACCTTCTGGGGGGGACTTTCCAGGATTCCCAGCCTGCCCAACCATTTTTGCTTTCTATGTGTCTTTTCAATTTAGAAGAAAAGAATGAAAGATTTTGTGTTATTAGAATTCTGTTTTGCCTGTCTCAAACTGGAAATCCTCAGAGAAACTGAAGCTCTGGATACCTGGTGTTTTATATGATATATTGTGTGGGGGTGAGGATGATGAAAATGAAAGGGAAGAGCACTAACTGAAAGCCTTCCATCTGCCAAATATTGTTTTAGCTGCTTTATATAAAATTCAATCCCTGAAATACCTGACTACCTTGCTACTCAAGGTGTGGTCCAGATCAGCAGCGTTAGCATCTTCTGGGAATTATTAGACATACAGACTCTTGGGCCTCAACACAGGCCAGTTACTGAATAGGAATCTGCATCCTAATAAAGACCCAGGTATTTCATATGCACATTAAAGTCTGGAAAGTATTACCCTGACAAGACAGAGTAGGTAATTTGTCTAAGTACACACAGTTAATGCTAATAAGTGATGATCCAGGATCTGTTTAGTGAGTTTTTGATCACAGAAGGTCTATTCACAGAAAAAAGTTCTTACTGACTAGTTCCCTCACTAGTTCTTTTAATAGGTGTATTTCTTAATCTATTTTATAGAGAAAAATATAAGTCAGCTTCCCCTTGAATGTACTTTGAAAGCATTTGCCCAGACAGGATGAGTGTAAACACCTGATTCAAAGAAGTGGGCCTAGAAGATGAGAATGGAGTTTGTGTGCGGCTGTGGATGGATGAGTCACATGGTCCCTTGTTCTTCTGAGGTAACTGGCCTTTCTATTGAATTAGGGAACCCAAGTGTAATTGTTGGCAGGATTCACCCCAAATCCTACACTGATGAACAGAAGAATGGGGAAAGGCAGACCATGGCCTGAGGAGATGAACAATCTGGCGTACAAGTCAGAGAATGTCTTTTTTTATGAGCAAGGAGGTATTTTTATGGTTTGCCTGAGTGAATAGTCTCTGATGTTGGGAAAACAGACTGGGAACAGCTGGACCACACTTTGGATCAGTTGCCACAACAACTTGATACATTTGTCTCTGGTGTCATTTGATCCCTTTGAGAGCTGTATTACCTCAGTGTGGATGTTTGACTTTCAGGCTTACTTTGTGCAGTAAGCATGTCTGTTTGATTGTATTCCTCAGATTACATAGAGTGTTGATTATATTCCTTTGGGAGTTTGGATTCTAGAATTACAGAACATGGTAACCTCACAGGTGACTGGATCCCAGAATCTTATAGAACCATCATTATATTTACCATCATCAGATCTCTGATTTCCAGGGGGCAAACTCTACCTGAACAGCACCTGGGAAAATCATGGAGATATATTCTATGTCATCCCTAATTTTCAATTTCTGGTAATATATTTTACGTTCTCATCTCAGATGATCTTTGTGAGCAACACTCTTAAAACAATGTCAGTACAAAAGTTATTGTTATTATCATTATTTAGTATTTACCTTTTTCTTGGAAAAATTAAACAAGGGATACTCGTCATTTTAAGGTTTGCAAAGTAGAATTGAATGCACTTACGTGATTCCAAGAGCAGCTTAAACCTTTTCTCTTAAGAGGTTTAGAAATTACTGGTCTCTTGATGACACACTGAGAGTGAGCCCAGCTACTGTCACACTGGAAAAGGCTGTGTTCTGCATGAATCATTTACCCTGACAGACATTTGTTCTCCCTAAGAAAAGCGGCTGCTTTCTCCTCTCTTTGATAAGAAATAGTCAGGCACATCTATCTCAGTTCCCAATTACTAGCAACTGAAACTGAAGGTCCTGATAAGCTTATATTACCACAATTGTGTCCACCATCTTCACCATCACCACCACCTCTGAAAGCCACAGTTAGGCTCTTTACTAAAAACAAAATCTCCTCAGAGAATTCAAGAAAGCAAAGAACATCAACAAAGAAATTTATGTCCTTAGAAGCTATGGAGGATGGTTTTGAGCATGTGCAGGATGTAATTTCATTATTGTCTAGAGTTACATGACTGTTTCTGGGATCAGGGAGTTTCTTAAACAGAGTCTATTGTTAGATGGCAGCATAACTGTGGTTTTCTGCTGGTATTTTGGTGCGGAGGTGGAGGGCTGTTTCCTGTCATTTTCCTTTTTTCCCCCCCCACCTCTATTCCCACTTTGTTTCATATAAATAAAAGGAAACAAAGAGTAGTAAAAGCACCACCACCAACAAACGCTTCTGTAAAAGTTCCAAACTTGGCCAAAGAAGTCAAGGAATTCACATTTTCCATAATTCTTAAAATTTCATTTACATTGTAAATAGTATACTTGTTTCAATGCTTGTTCAACTTTTACATAAGATGCTTTAATGTGAATCACATGAAAAATGTGGCCAAACATTATGAGCACTTTAACATTTGCATTTCCTGTTCTGTGTAGGTAATTTTGTAAACTTGGGGTTAGCCTAACAGGGTAAGAGGGGAATGAAGAGGAAGTTGGCCAGCCAGGCTTGGAAAATGCCCTTCTGGATATCTGGTATGCCCTGAATGAAGAGATGGTAATTTCCCGGGGGGCGGGGGGGGCATTTTTATTTCATGAAGAGCTGAACTTTGCCATAAGGGGAGCATAAAGCCTCTACTCCAGACAGGGCAAAATCAGTAGGATCACCAGCAGCGGCAACCTTTCTTTACGTAAGAAAACTAACCTAGAGACTGGGCAGTTGATGGACTGGTGGAACTTGAAATCCCAGGAAGGACCTCCAGATCTTAAGAGATTTCCTAGATCCTTATCCACTTAATCACCGGCACCAAATCTCTAGTACTATTTTTTGGGGTTTAAGATTCCTTTTAAAGTAATCAATCCTTTACAATTCGATGAAAACTATTGATTTTCTTTGAAAAATGTATGTGTATATGCAGAAACACACACAAAGTTTTACATAAGATTTCAAGGTTTTTTATAGATCCCTTGAAACCCATTCATGGGCCTCATAGGGAATCCAAAGACCCTATGTTAAGAACTAGGTTTGGGCATTAGTTCCTCCACACTACTGACTCTGCTGTTCCCAAGTCCTCAATTAAAATGCTTCTGAAGGGATCTCTGGGTGGCGCAGCGGTTTGGTGCCTGCCTTTGGCCCAGGGCGCGATCCCGGAGACCCAGGATCGAATCCCACATCGGGCTCCCAGTGCATGGAGCCTGCTTCTCCCTCTGCCTGTGTCTCTGCCTCTCGCTCTCTCTCTCTGTGACTATCATAAATAAATAATAAATAAAATAAAATAAAATAAAATAAAATAAAATAAAATGCTTCTGAAGTAGAACATGTAAAGGCCCAATAATCATAATGTAAATTAACTTACTCTTTTTTTTGGGGGGGGGGCATTTTTCAGGTGTTAGTTTATTTATTTTTCTTTTTTTTTATTGGAGTTCAATTTGCCAACATATAGCATAACACCCAATGCTCATCCCATCAAGTGCCTCCCTCAGTGCCTGTCACCCAGTCTTCAAAAACCTCCCATGACACAAAAGTCCAGGGCCAGATGGCTTCCCAGGGGAATTCTATCAAACGTTTAAAGAAGAAACCATACCTATTCTACTAAAGCTGTTCGGAAAGATAGAAAGAGATGGAATACTTCCAAACTCATTCTATGAGGCCAGTATCACCTTAATTCCAAAACCAGACAAAGACCCCACCAAAAAGGAGAATTATAGACCAATATCCCTGATGAATAGATGCAAAAATTCTCAACAAGATACTAGCCAATAGGATCCAACAGTACATTAAGAAGATTATTCACCATAACCAAGTGGGATTTATCCCTGGAATGCAAGGCTGGTTCAACACTCATAAAGCAATCAGTATGATTGATCATATCAGCAAGAGAAAAAAAACAAGAACCATATGATCTTCTCAATAGATGCAGAGAAAGCATTTGACAAAATACAGCATCCATTCCTGATCAAAACTCTTCAGAGTGTAGGCATCTTAAAAGCCATCTACAAAAAGCCCACAGCAAATATCATTCTCAATGGGGAAGCACTGGGAGCCTTTCCCCTAAGATCAGGAACAAGACAGGGATGTCCACTCTCACCACTGCTATTCAACATAGTACTAGAAGTCCTAGTCTCAGCAATCAGGCAACAAAAAGAAATAAAAGGCATTCAAATTGGCAAAGAAGAAGTCAAACTCTCCCTCTTCAGAGATGACATGATAGAAAACTCAAAAGACTCCACCCCAAGTTTGCTAGAACTCATACAGCAATTTGGCAGTGTGGCAAGATACAAAATCAATGCCCAGAAGTCAGTGGCATTTCTATAAATTAACTTATTCTTGTGTAACAAGACAGAAAGGGGGTGTAGGTACCAGAAAAGAGCAGTCTTTCTTAGTCACCCCTCCATCATTTCACATAATGTTTTGTATGTGATTAGTGATCATTAAATCACTATAGAGAGAAATGGAGATGATACACAAAAAAGACGCACATCACTGCCTGATGACATTTTATTTTATCTGATTTTATTTTTCCTGCACTGATATTTGCCAGGGTCTGGGTGTGAGAGAAAAAAAGGCAGTGAAATGTTTGTAGAAGATCATGATCCATACAGTTTTATGAATTTCTCCCTCATAGATTCAAGGGATATTTCTGGCCAGCACATTCTTCTTCTAACACTTCTGGGAACATCTGTAAAGACAAAGCATTTTTACTACAATCATACTAAGAATTTTAATTGACAGAAAATAATGCACAACCCATTTATCAGACATGTAGTGGACAGATTGTGAAAAGCTGCTGATTAATGTGGCACAGCCTCATTTTGCAGAGTCTATTCAATTAATAATTGGTTTCTGCTCAGTTGCTTCTATGTTCAACTTCAGCTTTCCAAGAGCTGCACTGTAAGTGAGTTAGCAGATAGAGAGGAAAAAGCTCTTGACTCTAGCCCGGCCTTATCACTTCCTCTCCTCTCCCATCAGTTCTGTCTCTACATCCATTTAGTCAGATTCTAACTACTTACTGCCTCCAGGAACCATCAAGTCACAGGGTAGCTGTTGTTTGCTTCCTTATGCTCTCTGCCCAGCGCACACACATTATTGAAGCTACAATTCCATTGTCTCCAGGAGGAAGGGAATTAATACATTTTTTGGTAATTGTTATTTTACTTCACTTCTCTACTTCTCAACTTCTTTGGGGACTCTTAGAGCTTCTCAACTCATGGAGTCTTCCCAATGACCTACCCACTTTTATTACATTGCTGAATCACTGTCTTTTAAATTTATGTATTCTTTTGTACTATGGAAGAAATAGCATCCTACTTGAAATCCAAAGATCTGAGGTTTCTATGATCAGCTATTCACAAGTTGTAGAGCCTTAGGCAAATATATTTAATTTTCTTGAGGCTTCATTTCTTCATCAATAAAATGAGGGTAACATCGTCTACCTCGTAGAATAATTGTCAGAGAAAAGAGAGTAACATGTTAAAGTATTATGTGGAGCCATATGAAATTGTCAAGGTTCACTGTTCTTGACCCACAAGAAAGACAATTTTAGGTGCAGTTCAACCTAATACCAAACACATTGTAAATTAAAGACATTTGATAAATGTTGAATGTGAATCTGTCTCAACTAGGGGGAAAGTGGCACAATGATAACACAGGGCTGTTTTTCAGAGACCTTCCCTGATCACACCATAAAACACATGCTTTATTCCTGAAGCACACCCCTAACAAAGTACTATGGGGAGACAGTTCAGGTCTGTTCTATATCACAACTCAACCCTGAGGATAAAATACAAAATTTCAAGGCCACAGTGTTAGGTACCAAGATGGTTTTCAGACTCTGGAAAAGAATAACCTTAAATATAATACTTAAAATTTTTTCAACAATCTGGCCAAAAATTGTTATGTAATTAATATAAATTATGTTATAGCATATGTATTAAGAGTATTGTTCCTGGAACTATGTTTTTGGTCAAAACAGTATTATTCTATTTTGTAGATGATGAAAAAGAGGTTGTAAAACATTAAATCATTTAATCAATTTATCTTTACTATAATCAACTTATTTATATTATTATTATATATAATTATCTTTTTATCTCTGTTATCTTTATTATAATTATAATTTCTCTTTATATCTTTATTATAATACATCTCTATTATTTACTATAATTTGTATTTATTATTAGTTATAATAATTAATTCATATATTTAGTTAATAGCAGAGCCTTTATGAGAACCTAGATTTCTAAAATTTCATGTCATCCTGCATTTCTTTACTCAGTTGGACACATACTCATTGAGTCCCTGCTAGTTGACAGCTCTGTGCCCTTTCTGTTTAGTCCAATGGTACAGTTTCCTGGTTTATACTGTGAATCCTGCTTTCCATCTGCACCTGGGTTTACCCTGGACTGGTCTGTCTCTCTGAAGTTGTTTTTAACCTGTGAAATTAAGTGCTTAAACAGAGGACTCCATTTTGGTTCTAGATACAATTCTGAGTAGAAACAAGGCAGTCATTGTCAAATGTCATTATAATAATGATGCAGCTTTTTCATATTCCCCCCAAAGGGCTGAAATAAGCATCAGTAGGTGGATTGGAAACAAGATTGGCCCACTGTCTAGTCAATTTTGTCGTGACACAAAGAGGCACTTAATAATCAGGTATTACATTTACACTGGATCAAAGTAAATAAAGGAGATGAAGCAGAAGAAGAGAAAGGAACAGAAGAACAAGAACAGGAAAAATATAGGAAAATGGAAACCATAGGGAAATAACAATGTCCAAATGTGCTTGTTGTCTGTATCATTTGTCTCTAAAAGATTTAAACTCTTGAAACTACGATGTATTTTCTAAAAGGACTTTTCTTTTTGTTGGCATTCACGAGGAGGACAGTGAAAGGGAGATGAAAAGTGGGAATGCTAAAAATAAATTTACCCCTTAAAATGTGACCAGTTTTCTTTCCCAAGGCTAAGCCTGCCTTTAGATGTTGGATTTGGGGAGAAATGGCAACTCCCTCACATTAGCTAGAAATACACCCACTTCGGGTGGTCCAGAATGAAAGTTTTACATGCCCTAGAATAGTTTTTTAAAAATTCAATCAGTGGCTTTCTGTCTCCAAGTGGTAACTTAATTAACTAACATGAAAAATCAAGGAGTCAGGAAATGATTACATTTCATGCAGGTCTCAAAAGCGGTTAGTTCCAACTCTTCTAATGTCAGTTGGCCATCAACCAGCATCTCTCCAAAGCCAGCTGGCACTGTGACTGGTGCCTGTATGCCATGTATCTCAAGACCCTAGAAACTTCATAGTCGATTGATACATTTCTTGAATACTCATTGCCAAGGACCCCATGGTTGTGCTTTTAGAGCCTTAGGGGTAAACTTTACCACCTGAATGCCAGCATGGTTTATTCCTTGCAGAGCTGGCTTCATGGCTTTGTGACTTATGCGTCACACAGGGCTCTGTGCTCAGAGGGCCTTGCGTTTGGTTTAATCCTCTGTATCACTGATGAAATACTTAATGATTTTTAAACAAAGTGCATTTTCATTTTGCACTAGACTCCACAAATCATGTAGACAGTTCTAATTCCTTATAACACTTTTAGCCCCCTTTCATTGGCTCTGTTTTAAAATTTTCATTAAAATGCTTGACTTTGTTGGAAAGATCATCAAATATCTATACAACTTGGTGCAGGAAGGGGCAGGAAGGAATAAGAAGTAAAAAGCATAATTCAGTCTGAGCCTGTTCAGCTTCAAAAATTTCAAATGCTAAAATTCTCTTTTCTGATTATTACTTCAGGTTTAGTCAGAAAACTTTTCCTAAGTTTTGTTTTGTTTTGGAGAGAGAGACAGAGAGAGAGAGAGAGAAAGAGAGAAAGAGAGAGAAGGCATCTGTGGATGAGAGCAGAGGGAGAGAATCTTAAGCAGGCTGTATGCCCAGCTGGCACCCAGCATGGAGTTCGATGTCACAACCCTGAGATCATGACCTGAGCAGAAATTAAGAGTCAGATGCCTAACTGACTGAGATACCCAGGTGCCCCCTAAGTTGTTTTAACTTACAGAATCAGCCTTTTGCCTTCTTCCTGGTGGAATTAATAGCTATATTGTCACATACTTTATTATGTGCCTTGTACTTCATGTTTATCTCATTTAATCCTCATAACCACATGGAAGGTTAGTACTGTTATCCGCTTTTTACTAATGAGGAAGGCAAGGCTCAGGACTTAAAATTAGATCTAATTGTTTGTTTGTTTGCATCCCCAGCACCCCCTGTTACTTGAACATCCTTTTGTATGTAAGACCAATATTTAGTTCCATTTGAGTCCTCGCTGAATGTCTCTCAACCCTGACCTCTTTCACTTTCTTGGTCTTGTCTCCTACCTTCTTTTATTCTTGTTAATTTTCATTCCTCAGTTCTTACTCCTTCTAGACCTGGACCATCCTTTCTCACTTGTTCTCTAGTCTTTATTGAAAATTCTGTTTTATTGTAAAGAATTCCTCTGAATCCTTAATTTTTTCACAAATAATCCCTCTGCCTTCTTGCCTTTTGCAATGTTATGACTTTGATATCATCCCATAAAGAATTATGTAAACCAGTTAATACTGCAAGAAAGGAATAACTATTTTGTGTACATCACAGAGAACAGTATTCTCCAAAGTGAGTCATTTACAGCAGTTTTGGTATCAGAATCATTGCATATTGATTGATCGCTCAACCAACAAAGCAGATTAGGTCATGTAGATTTAATGGCTTTTCTGCATTAAATTTATAAATATTAAAAAAATTATAAATATTTATTGAGTACCCCTGCATACGAATATTTTTGAAGAAAATGTAGTTGTTATTAGCATTCAATTATTTAAATTATATTCAACAAAGTTCCTGTTGATTACAATTAAGAACATTGTATACCTGGCCTATTAAGGTTAATCTAGACTGTCAATAATCTACTAACTAGGTGGTCTCTCTACCTCTTTTCTATCTCACTTCCCAGACTTCTCATCTCCGTTACCAGCTATTTTTCTAAAACACAGTCCGATCATGTTGTTCTTCTGTTTAAAAACAGTGATTCACTCAGCAGCTATTTATTGAACCCCTACTATGGGCCAGACATGTGACAGACACTAGGAATACAATGGAGAGCAAGATAGGTAGAAGGCCTTGCTGTTATGGTGATTACATTCTAAAGATAACCTCCCAGATTCTCCTTGGTAATGTGAACACTTTAGAAACATGCAGAATTTATCATAATTTGGATGCCACTTACCTCTCCAGATTTACTCTTCTCCATTTTGCTACCTTTCTCATCCTGGGCATGCCATGCTCCAGTTGGGGCAATGGTTCTTTTTCCACAGAATGCACTTTCATGTAGTGCTATTTCTTCTCCCTGGGATGCCTTTCTTTCCCTTCTCTTACAAAATTTCACCTCTCCTTTAAAGTTGAGTTCCCAGGGCACCTGGGTGGCCAGTAGGTTAAGCATCTGTGTTCGGCTCAGATCATTGATCCCAGGGTCCTGGGATGGAGCCCTGCATGGGGAAAGGGGGGCCGTGGTTCCTGCTCATTGGGGAGTCTGCTCCTCCCTCTCCCTCTGCCGTTGACTCCCCCCTGCTTATACTCTTTCTCTCTCTCTCATAAGTAAATAAAATCTTAAAAACTAATAAAATAGAGTTCCCATGTCAAACTTTCAACTTCTTTACTAAGCCTTTCTTAACTAATCCACCTACCTCAACATAGTAACTATTGATTTGGAACTTCCTTCCTGGTTCCCTTCCCTTCCTTGCTCTTTGAAACTGGAGCTTGTTTTTAAGCACTAACTTTAAAGATTCACAGGAAAATAAAAGAAGTAGTGGAAAGCACTATATTTATTATCTGAGGATTGTTTATTCTCAATCAGTTGATAAACACTGGATGATACGTAAGGGTATTAGACAAGGTTCCAGCTTCCAAGAAATATACAATGTAGTAGAGAAGATACAATTCTTTACATGATATTATAGTGAGCAATACAAAAAAGTAAATAATAGAGTGCTAATTTTGAGGCACAGACTAAACTAAATGTATAGATTTTACAACTGAAGTTACTTCATGAGACCCTTTGACTTCGTCTGCTAACTCCAAGCAAGAAATTAATGACCCCTTCATAAGTGGGGTAGGCAAGACCCAAAGGGAATTATGTGGGCTGTTCAAAGTCACAGAACCAAATAGTAACAAGAGAGACCAGAAGCCTGGATTTTTCCCTCCTTGTACGGAACACTTTGTCTTACACTACCATCACCAAATCTTCTTAGTTGTCCATTCAAAATATATCTAGATTCCAAACACTTCTATTTCCACTACTACCATCAAATTTCAAAAGAATTTTTATTATTTCTCCAGACTATAGCAAGATCTCCTTGTTCTAGCTATGGCCTATTTTCAATAAGCAGCTAGAGGGATCCTATCATTTCTTTGTACAAAATCTTTCAGTCTCTTCATCTGACTTAGACTTAGAACTCAAACCCTTAAGTTGGCCTATAAGGCCAAAGTTAACCAGCTCCTTGAATTCATCTCCTTCTACTAGCATCCTACCTTCTGCCTGGCCCTACTCCCATTTGCTTACTGTTCATTGAACATGAACATCATGCTCTCATCTTTGGTAGTTGCATTGCTTTTCCCTTTGCCGAAAATGCTCTTCCTTCAGAAATTTGCATGGCTCTCATTTCTTTCAGGGCTCTGCTTCAATGTCACCTAAGTAAAGTGACCTTCCTGGCACTTTTTGTAAGAGAGTAATTTCCCCTCAGCCCAATACTCCTTGTAACCTCTTTATTCTGCTTTAATTTTTTTCTTCTAACATTTATTCCCAATATGGCACATTTATTATTTTTATTTTTTATCTGCCCCTTCTACAATGTAAGTTCCATGAGAGCAAAGGCATTATTCACCTGACTCACTGCTGTTTCCCCAGCACCTAAAATGGTCCCTGGTAAATGAATGATGCTCAATAATAAGTTAAATGAGAGAACTAAAAGATTATTGGTGAAGACTAGTAGCCTGGTCAAGCTGGTTTCCATTATGCCCAGAACATGACTTGTGTTTTCTTGAGTCTTCAAATGTTTAACTTTCAGAACTTTGCCATTGAGTTTGCTCATCCTTTGTGGCCTATATTAATTCTGACTTTCTTTATAATGACCTCTTTCTATCTCTAATCCTGTAGTTAACATGGAGTAATTTATTTCATAATTCATCATATCTTATTCTTAGTCTCTTCAATTTTTTCTTTAGAGTTCTTTGAATCTTTTAAAATTTATTTTACAAGTTTGTATTATCTTCCTAGACAGATTACTGTTTAAAGCAAGTAAACAATTATTGAGCTATACTGCTCAAGCATGTGATAAATGCTGAACATACAAAACCTTGAGACTGATTCCATAGCTGTAAAATAAGAGGAAACTGGACTAGATTCCCTTTTCTCAAAGTGTATTCTAAGAAACATTAATTCTATAGCATGTTAACAGTTGGTCCCTGAATCAATCAGCATCCTTCAGAGAAACAGGACCAATAAGATATGTGTATATTCAGAAAGATATTGATTATAAGGAATTGCTTCATGTCATTTTGGAGACTGTCACATTTATAGTGTGGTACAGTAGGTTCAAGACCCAGGAGAGCTGATGATGCAGATGAAGTCCAAAGGCATCCACTGGACTGCCTCTTGTTTTCTCTTACTTGGGAAAGCCAGTCTTTTTTTTTTTTTTTTTTTTTTTTTTAAGGTCTTCAACTGATTGGATAAGGCCCACCCACATTATGGAAGATAATCTGCTAACTCAAAATTCACCGATTTAAATGTTAGTCTCATCCAAAAATACTCAAGTTAATACATAAAATTAACCATCAGTTTCTGGAAAGACTACCCCATTATTAAATAAATTTATGAAACCCTGGATTAATTAATTTGTGTTCAATGTGGTCTTCTCAGAATCTAGTTTGTATTATCAGTTTCCAGGGTATGTACCCTTTGGGACTAGTGTTTCATGGACATGCTTTGGGAAAGTGCTAGACCAAATGGTCATTAAGATTCTTTCCATTTTTAAAAGGTCAGAATACTAATTGATTTTTCAAGGCCATCATGGCTGCATAGTATTAGAGCTTAGATAAAAACTCAGTTCTCATAGACCTAGACATCCATTACACAAGGCTATTCATTGCAGCTTTGTCATAACAAAATATTTGAAGCAACTTGATGGTATTTTAAGAAGGAATCAGTTAAATGAAAATCATGGTATATCCATGGTATAATACTATATAGCTTAAAAAAGAAAGAGGAAGTTCTTTGTACTATAATATGATACAGTTCCCAAAATGTATTATTTAGGTGAGAAAAAGAAAGTCAACAACAATCTACAATACTACTTTATGTATAAAAATGTATGTGGAGAGGGGAGGTAAATATATGCTTTGTTTAACATTATTGATAACATTTTTTTGCCTCCTGCAGAGGGAATAAGGTCACTAGGATATAGAGGTAGGAGGGAGACTTTTCATTATATACCCTTTGTTCCTTTGGATTTCTGAACCCCATGAATCTAGTGCCTACTTAAAAACAAAAATTGAATAAATAAAAAGTAATTTCAGGTGATTATAACAAAGCATGGATGTGGAAACCAACTGGACTATATGTTTTCTTACTGGACCAGAATCCCTTGAGACGTCATTAGTTGAAGTTTTATCATGCTACCTCTGGTGACTCTCCTTATGCATCCTTTGAAAAATATAATTATGTCCTCCTCCCTCATTCATCCACCTTTCCCCTTTCACACAGGCTTATGATTTCCAGGGGAGCACCAATGCTGGTTATTCTGCATGTCTCAGGCCTGATACAACCTGGGAGGAAGGCTGTATCAGGGCAAGGAGAACCCAATGGCTAGCAACCAGAATTCAAAGTGGGCATCCCAAGGTGATCCTTGGTCTCTAGTGCCAATTTAGTGTACTCTTTCTTTGCGTTCAGCTTTCTTCTCTGGAAAGTTGGGACAATAGGGCCTGACTTAATCATATAAGGAAAGTTTTGAGGCTCAAATTAGATTATAGATGAAAATGTACTTGGCAAACACAATGGGTCCCATATATATGGAAGAGAGAGATTTTTTGTGGAGAGTAAACTGCTCCAGGTACATCTACTAACATGACAATAAAGCAGCATTGTTCCAGGTGGCTGCACCACCATCCCTCATAAAGGAAGCAGGAAGTGGCTATGTATTTTTCAAGGTCTGGAACTTGAGAGTATAAGGGATATTTGGAGAAGCTGAAGCAAGTCCAGAGACACAGCCAATGCCAGGAATTACCTCCTCTGTTCAAATGAGCTCACTTGCCACCCCATTGCCAAAGTCTTTCCTCTGGCCAAGAGAGGTTATGGTGTGACAAGGGTGTCTTTTTAATAGGGGTGAAATAATTTTAGAAGTAGAGCACAGAATTATTTTCAGAGGGATTGGAAAGAGGCCCAGTAATGACTTCTATGACCTTGGACCAATAATTTACCCTCTCTAGGTCTCAGTTTCCAAGTCTGTAAATGAGAAGATCCTTAGGACCATGTAGCCTTTCCCAATTCTAAAGTGAGAAAATTACCCAACACAACTGGAAAAAGGAAAACAGAAACCCTAGGTATTTGTGCAATTCTGCACTCAGACTGTCATCAAATTTAGAAAATAAATTTGCAGTAAGAAGATTGTGCTGAGAACCTCTGCAGGATCAGCTCTCTCTTGTTCGTGAACACATGACCATTCTTTTCTCATGTGTACTTCAACTTGATCTGCCTCACCAGCAGTACTTCCTCTCTTCAATGAGACAAAAAAAAAAAAAAAAAGTAACCAGCCTAGTGGCCAAGAATGAAATTAGTAGCAGGCAGAACAGCTTAAGTTTAATGATGCTGCAATCAAATTTTTCTTTAAGATTTTATTTATTTATTCATGAGAGACACAGGCAGAGGGAGAAGCAGGCTCCATGCAGGGAACCTGACATGGGACTTGATCCCAGGTCTCCAGTATCACACCCTGGGCTGAAGGCAGCACTCAACCATTGAGCCACACCGACTGCCTTACAATTGAACTCTAATTGAACTCATGACTTTCCTGTTCTTAGCCCCTAATGCCCTGCAAGCACTCAGTGAAGTTGGCTACACCTAGCTCCCAGGGAGGAAGATGTTGACACTGGGCATCTATTGTCAGTCTTCCTTTCCACCTTTAGAAAAGAACCCATTTCCCTGCAAAATTTCTATTTCACTTTGGCCTAGGTTTTGTTTGCTTATTTTCTTTATCTTTAAAATTTTTGTGAAGAAATTTGTTTAGAGGATACTCTTTACTGATTCTTTTTCTGAGGTGAGAGGGTGGTTGGTTACATTTAATTAACTATCCATAGGGTCTTCCTCCTGTCTTGTTTTGTAAGTGATCAGAAATGGCAGAAGAAATAATTATATGAAAACAGTGTATCCACACTTATAATATTAGTATGTTTTGAAGTTTTATTTATGATATTTTTATATAAGACAAAACATCACAGACATGAAGTTGAAGTCTACCTGTTATACTAATTAGTCTCATTAATTCCAAGAGAACAACTTACTTAACTTTATATCGCATGCTGCCGGTTTATATTTATATTTTTACTAAAACCAGGAGAATCTATAAACTATCTGTTGTATTATTTTGTATGCACTAAATGTTCACATAAATTACATAGTTGAAAATTATATAAAATTACATAAATATAAGAGTACCCGGGTGGTGCATTTAGTTAAGCATCTGACTCTTGATTTTGGCTCAGGTTGTGATCTCAGGGTCATGAGATCCAGCCCCATGTTGGGCTCTGCACTCAGCGAGGAGTCTGCTTAAGACTCTCTCTTCCAAAAAAAAAAAAAAGGCTCTCTCTTCCTGGGCAGCCCTGGTGGCTTAGCATTTTAGCGCTGCCTTTAGCCCAGGGCGTAATCCTGGAAACCCAGGATCGAGTCCCATGTCGGGCTCCCTGCATGGAGCGTGCTTCTCCCTCTGCCTGTGTCTCTGCCTCTCTCTCTCTCTCTCTTTCTCTCTCTGTCTCTCATGAATAAATAAAATCTTTAAAAGAAAAAGACTCTGTCTTCCTCCCCATACCCTGCCCCCCTGCAATCTCTCTCTCTCAAATAAAGTATTTTTTTAATTACATAAATATAAAGTGCAAAGACTGCTTATTCTGCAAATTGCTTTCTTTGCTCAACATGTTAAGATCTATGTATACTGTTACATATAAATTTATTTTATTTATTTTATCTGCTGCATAGTATATGAAAAACATTTCCTATTATAAGATAATAATTGTTTTTTTTCTTAGATATTTTAAGCTTTTTAATACTTAGGTCTAATTCTGTCTCAAATATATTTTTATTTATGAATATGAATTAGAAATCTGATTTCATAAATTTCTTCATATAGTTCCTGTACATTTAGATAGATTTATTCCTAAGGATCTTACAGTTTTGCTACTATTGTGAATGTCGTTTTTAATATATTTTCTAATTAGTTATGTTTAGTATTTCAGAACACAGTAGATTTCTTATGTTCATCTTTTAAGTAGCTACCATGATAAATTTTCCCACTAGGTGCCCAAATTTTCCTATGATTACTTTTTGATTTTCTGTTGCAAATAACGATATATTTATGTTTTTCTTTCCAATAGTTATGTGCCTCCCTTTTTAATTTTGATTTTTTGAACTGGTTAGGACATTCTGTATTGAAGATAAATGGTCAGGGTGATAGAGGACATCCTTGTCTGTTCTTGACTTGAATGAGAATGACTTACTTTTCACCATAAAGTATGTTTTCTCTGGATATTAGTAGTTGGCCTTTATCAGGTTAAAGAGATCTTATCTTCCTAGTTCATTAAAGAGTGGTTTTATTTTAATTTTTTAGGTAATGAAAGTGTCATATTTTATCCAACTTATTTTTTTCTGTATCTATCAAGATGATCCTGTGGGTTTTATCCTTTAATATGTTAAGATAGTATATGATATGGACAGTTTTTGATATTTAACTATTCTTCTATTTATGGGATAAATCCTATTTAGACTGGAGTATTTTTTACTATGTTGCTGTATTCTGTTTGCTAATATTTTATTTTAAAATTTTTGTTTCTGTATTCATAACTAGATGATTCTACAATTTTGTTTTCTTGTACTATTTTTTACTGCCTTTAGAATCAGAGTTCTACTATTATAAAATGGTTTGAGTAGTTTTCCTTCTTTGTCTATTCTTTGTAGCAATGTATTTAATATAGGGATTATTTGTTCCCTCAGTATTTTGTTAACTTGTTTGTTGAGAGGTTCTAATCTGGCCATGTTGGTGTAGTTTGTAATGGACCAACCCTCCTACCGAAAACAACTCTAAAAGGTTTAAGCACTGAAGTATAACCAATAGCAGGAGACTTAAGTGGCTAGCATCCTTAAAAGAAAGGAAATTCATGAAGTAAACCCCATATCACCATCATCAGATTTTTTTCCCTAAGGATGTTTTCCAGATTACACCCTAGGAAAATAGAATTTAAGCAGAAATGTTATTCTTATTGGGCTGAGGGTTCAGAATCAGAATTTGGGGACATCAGAGTGGCTATATATTAAAGGGCAAAATTCCAGAGAAAAGCAAAACACAGAGAAGGAACCCAATAATAAGAATATAAATTCCCATAAGTCATGGCCACCTCTTCAGCTACACGTAAAAATAAGACCCGCCTAGAAACCAAGTAAAAACCAACAGCTGATTTAGAAAAAAAAAAAAAAAAAAAAAAAAACAACAGCTGAGAGGATAAAGTGCTGCATAAAGATTTCAACAACCACAAGGTGATAAAAAGACAGATTGGAGCACAAATCTTCCCAATGTGTAGGGGCTTTAAAAAAGCCTCCTGATTTTTAGTTGTGACTCTACAAGGCTTATGCCCTAGGAGTAATGATTATGGCTTAGAAGTAAAGACAGTATCGTAGGAGTAAGGGCAAATGTGAAAGACCAAACCTACTAAAGCCTTAAATAGAATCAAGGTAATCTTCTGGTATTCTATATTCTTTCCAGAAGAAAACATAACTGTCTTTGAAGAATGGAAAATTATCTATACCCTTTAAAATTTTTCATTCACAACCTCCAAGATCCACTTGAAAATAATGAAGCATGCTAAAAAAAATAGAACTAAATGGCATGTGCACACTCAGATGAGCCTGGCACTGAAGTTATCAGACAAGGAACTTTAAATAACTCTGATCAGTATGTTCAGGAAAATGTAAATAAAAGATAAAAAGGAGAAAATTTTAACAGAGAATTGAAATCCATTTTACAGAAGTGCCTAGCTGGCTCAGTTTGGTTAAGTGTTGATTTTGGCTCAGGTCACGATCTCAGGGTCATGAGGTTAAGCTCCACACTGGGTGTGGAGCCTGCTTAAGATTCTCTCTCTGCCTCTCCTCCTCCCACCCCTCTCTTAAAAAAAGAAAGAAGAAAAAAGAAATCCTTTTTCACAAAAATCAAATGGACAGTCTAGAAGTGCAAAAATATCTGAAACTAAGAACGCTTTGGATATGTTTAACAGCAGATAAGTTATAGCAAAACAAAAGAAAACAAAAAACAGAATTAATTGTCACCAGGTTAATAGGAAATATCCAAAATGAAACATGGGGAATTTTTAAAAATGGTGAAAAATGAATATAAGGAACCTGTGGGATACAGTCAACTTTTATTATACCTAGAATTGGAGTATCAGAAAAAGAGGAGGGAATGTATCAGAGACAATTTTTGAAGACAATGACCAAGGAAATTCCACAAATTCAAGAAGCTCACATCCTCAAAAAGTTAAACATAAAATTACTATATGACTCAGCAGTTACACTCCTAATTATATACTTCAACAAACTGAAAACAGATATTATCCAAATTGTATTTATATAATTTTTTAAAATTTTGTTTAAATTCAACTAATTAACATATAATGCATTATTAGTTTCAGAGGTAAAAGTCAGTGATTCATCATTTTTATAAAACACCCAATGCTCATTACATCACCTGTCCTCCTTTATGTCCATCACTCACTCTATCTCCCCATCCCCCTCTCCTCCAGCAACCCTCAGTTTGTTTCCTATGATTAAGTTTCTTATGGTTTGTCTCCCTGATTTCATCTTGTTTTATTTTTTCCTATCTTCCATCTATAATCCTCTACTTTGTTTCCTAAATTCCACGTATGAGTAAGATCATATGATAATTGTCTTTCTCTGATTGACTTATTTTACTTAGCCTAATACCCCCTAGTTCCATCCACATCATTGCAAATGGCAAGATTTCAATTTTTTTGATAGCTGAGTAGTATTCCATTGTGTGTGTGTGTGTGTGTGTGTGTGTGTGTGTGTGTGTGTGTATCTTCTTTATCCATTTATCTGTCAATGGACATCTGGGCTTTTTCCATAGTTTGGCTATTGTGAACATTGCTGCTAGAAACATTGGGGTACAGGTGCCCCTTCGGATCACTACATTTGTATCTTTGGGGTAAATTGCTGGGTTGTGGGGTAGCTCTATTTTCAGCTTTTTGAGGAGCCTCCTACTGTTTTCCAGAGTGGCTACACCAGCTTGTATTCCTACCAACAGTGTAGGAGAGATCCCCTTTCTCTGCATCTTCATGAACATCTGTCCTTTCCTGACTTGTTAATTTTAGCCATTCTGACTGGTGTGAGGTGGTCTCATTGTGGTTTGGATTTGTATTTCCCTGATGCTGAGTGATGTTGAGCATTTTTTCATGTGTCTGTTGGCCATTTGTATGTCCTCTTTGGAGAAATGTCTGTTCATGTCTGCC
Organism: Canis lupus baileyi; assembly: GCF_048164855.1. Classification (NCBI taxonomy): domain Eukaryota; kingdom Metazoa; phylum Chordata; class Mammalia; order Carnivora; family Canidae; genus Canis; species Canis lupus. Next base: position 29,538,163 of record NC_132866.1, read on the forward strand.
CTTTTCTTGACTGGATTATTTATTCTCTGAGTGTTGAGTTTGATAAGTTCTTTATAGATTTTGGATACTAGCCTTTTATCTGATGGACATTTGCAAATATGTTCTCCCACTCTGTTGGCTGTCTTTTGGTTTTATTGCCTGTTTCCTTTGCTATGCAAAAGCTTTTTATCTTGATAAGAAGATAGTCCTAATAGTTCATTTTTGCCTTTGTTTCCCTTTCCTTTGGAAACGTGTCTAGCAAAAAGTTGCTGCAGCCAAGGTCACAGAAGTTGTTCCCTGTGTTCTTCTCTAGGATTTTGGTGGATTTCTGTCTCACATTTAGGTCTTTCATCTATTGTAGTCTATTGTTGTGTATGGTGTAAGGAAATGGTCCAGTTTCATTCTTCTGCATGTGACTGTCCAATTTTCCTAACACCATTTGTTGAAGAGATTGTCTTTTTCCCATTAGATATTCTTTCCTGCTTTGTCAAAGGTTAGTGGACCATAGAGTTGAGGGTTCATTTCTGGGTTCTCTATTCTGTTTCATTAGTCTATGTGTCTGTTCTTGTGCCAGTACCATACTGTCCTGATTATTACAGCTTTGTAATAGAGCTCAAAGTCTGAAATTGTGAAAAAGTTGATGGTATTTTGATAGGAATTGCATTGAATGTATAGATTGCTACAGGTAGCATAGACATTTTAACAATATTTGTTCTTCTAATCCATGAGCATGGAACATTTTCCCCTTTCATTGTGTCTTCCTCAATTTCTTCCATGAGTGTTCAATAGTTTTCTGAGTACAGATCTTTTAACTCTTTGGTTATGTTTATTCCTAGGTATCTTATGGTTTATGGTACAATCATAAATGGGATCGACTCTTTAATTTCTCTTTCTTCTAATTGTTAGTATATAGAAATGCAACTGATTTCTGCTGAAATTCAACTCTGCTGAATTCCTGTATGAGTTCTAGCAATTTGGGGGTAAAGTTTTTCTGGTTTTCCACATACAGTATTTTGTCATCTATGAAGAGTGAGAGTTTGACTTCCTCTTTGCTGATTTGGATGCCTCTGATTTCTTTTTGTTGTCTGATTGCTGAAGCTGGAACTTTTATTTCTTTTAAGATTTTATTTATTTATTTATGAGAGACACAGAGAGACAGAGACATAGGCCGAGGGAGGAGCAGGCTCCCTATGGAGAGCCCCATGCGGGACTCAATCCCAGGACTCAATCACATTCACCCGAAGGCAGATGCTCAACCACAGCCACCCAAGCATCCCAAGGAGTTTTAGTACTATGTTGAACAGCAGTGGTGAAAGTGGATATCCCTGCTATGTTCTTAACCTTAGGGGAAAAAAACTGAGAGGTTTTTTTTCTCCATTGAGAAGGATATTCACTGTGAGCTTTTCGTAGATAGCTTTTATGATATTGAGATATGTTCCCTCTATCATTACACTGTGAAGATGTAAAGAGGTATTCTTAAAAACAAATACTTGTATGAAAGTGTTCAGGGATCCCTGGGTGGCGCAGCGGTTTAGCGCCTGCCTTTGGCCCAGGGCGCGATCCTGGAGACCCGGGATCGAATCCCACATCAGGCTCCCAGTGCATGGAGCCTGCTTCTCCCTCTCCCTGTGTCTCTGCCTCTCTCTCTCTCTCTGTGTGTGACTATCATAAATAAAAAAATAAAAAAAAAGAAAGTGTTCAGAGCAACACTATTGACAATAGCCATAAGATGGAAGCAGCCCAAATGTGTATGAATGGATGAATTATGTAAATAAAATGTGATATATCTGTATGATAGAATAAGTACTGATACATGACACAACATGGATAAACTTTGAAAACATTATGCTAAGTAAAAGAAGCCAGTCACAATGGACCATATATTATATGGTTCCATTTATATGGAATGCCAGAATAGGTAAATCCTAGGGACAGAAAGATTAGTGGGTTTTGGGAGAGAGGGAAATGGGGAATAACTATTGAATGCATATGAGGTTTCTTTCTGGGGTGAAAATGTTCTGGAACTAGATAGCGATGATGGTTGCACAACATTGTGAATGTACTAAATGCCACTGAATTGTAAACTTTAAAATGACTGATTTTATGTTATGCAGTTTTGCCTCAGTTGAAAAACATTTAGAGAAGAAGCTCATTAAATTACAATAAGGACTCATTCATACAAAGAAAATCATGCCTCAATAAATAACAGTCATACTGGTAGAAAACAAAGTTGAAAAAAATGTCATTTCATTATCTTCTAATTTCCATAGTTTGCATTGATAAGTCAAATGTAAGTAATATGGTCACTCTTTTGAAGTTATAGTCTTTTTTTTTGTTTATTTGGCTGCTTTTAATATTTTTACTTGATCCATATTCCACACCATGAAGAAAAATGTTCATTCAAGAGAGATCATAGGCCTAAATGTATAAGGTAAAATAATAAAGCTTCAGAAGAAAAATAGCATACATTCATGATTTGAAATAGGCAAAGATGTTGTAAATAGGGCATAAAAATCATTAACCCTGAAAAAAGATTGATTAATTGGACTTCATGTCAATCAACAATGTTCACTAAATCAAAAAGAAAGAGGAAGAGAGATTCCATACAAGAGTAGAAAGGCAAGTCACAAACTGAGAGAAGATATTGGCTATATATACACACACATATATACAATGTATATATATAGTATATATATAGCCAATATCTATCTATCTATCTAATCTATCATTACATATATATGTATATATGTAATATATAATACATATATATATACATACATAATTTAATACCTATATATATTATGGTAAAAGAGAGTGGTCTAGTTTCATTCTTCTGCATGTGGATGTCCAATTTTCCCAGCACCATTTATTGAAGAGACTGTCTTTCTTCCAGTGGATAGTCTTTCCTCCTTTATCAAATATTAGTTGACCATAAAGTTCAGGGTCCACTTCTGGGTTCTCTATTCTGTTCCATTGATCTATGTGTCTGTTTTTGTGCCAGTACCACACTGTCTTGACGACCACAGCTTTGTAGTACAACCTGAAATCTGGCATTGTGATGCCCCCAGATATGGTTTTCTTTTTTTAAATTCCCCCTGGCTATTCGGGGTCTTTTCTGATTCCACACAAATCTTAAAATAATTTGTTCTAACTCTCTGAAGAAAGTCCATGGTATTTTGATAGAGATTGCATTAAGTGTGTAAATTGCCCTGGGTAACACTGACATTTTTACAATATTAATTCTGCCAATCCATGAGCATGGAATATTTTTCCATCTCTTTGTGTCTTCCTCAATTTCTTTCAGAAGTGTTCTATAGTTTTTAGGGTATAGATCCTTTACTTCTTTGGTTAGGTTTATTCCTAGGTATCTTATGCTTTTGGGTGCAATTGTAAATGGGATTGACTCCTTATATATATATCTATTTCTTCAGTCTCATTGTTAGTGTATAGAAATGCCACTGACTTCTGGGCATTGATTTTGTATCCTGCCACGCTACCAAATTGCTGTATGAGTTCTAGCAATCTTGGGGTGGAGGCTTTTGGGTTTTCTATGTAGAGTATCATGTCATCGGCGAAGAGGGAGAGTTTGACTTCTTCTTTGCCAATTTGAATGCCTTTAATGTCTTTTTGTTGTCTGATTGCTGAGGCTGGGACTTCCAGTACTATGTTGAATAGCAGTGGTGAGAGTGGACATCCCTGTCTTGTTCCTGATCTTAAGGGAAAGGCTCCCAGTGCTTCCCCATTGAGAATGATATTTACTGTGGGTTTTTCGTAGATGGCTTTTAAGGATATATATATATATATATATATAACAAAAAGGTTTGCATGCAGAATATATAAAATATTCCTGCTAGTCAGTAAGATAAAAGAGGGAATTTGATCTTTAAAAAAGGCAAAAGACATGAACAAGTGCTTCACAAAGTTTCCTATTTTAGGTATGGAGCAGCCCTCTGAGATTTCTGGTACAAAATGTAGCCCCCAGTTCCCACCCTTCAGGTCAATCCCTGATCCAGGTTCTTTTGATTCAATTAAATTACCATTATGATTTTGAATCCTTATTTATTGCTACTATTCGGGGATTTCCCTTTATTTCAAGTTTGGCTAATATTCTTTGTTTTATTTGTGCAGTATTTTTACATGTTTAAGATTGGAGCAGGGATTCCTAGCATCCACTTAGTCATGGGCATTTACTTAGAAGTCCAAGTGACATTTTTATGAAGTCAGTTTTGATTATAGTGAGTGATATTGTCCTGACTTGTTTCTGGATTCAAGACTTTATATTAATATAAAGTATAGTGGACACAGTAGATTAGAAGAGTTCACAGAGAAGAAAGCTGTTTAGAGTAGGCAGAGTAAAAGAGAAATCTGGAGCTTTATACAGCTTTAGGAAACCAATGTTGGAAGACCAGATGTATTTTTAGCACTTTATTTTCTGCTTGACCTTACTTTGAGCACTTGCTGTTTGTCACTAGGGACCAGGTCGATTTTTGTTTGTTTCATTTATTTTTTTAAAATTAATTTATTTATTTTGGGGGAGGGAGACAGCAAGAACATGTGAGTGGGTGAAGAGGCAGAGAAGAGGGAGAGAGAATTCTCAAGCAGATTCCCCGCTGAGCACAGAGTCCCATGGGGGGACTCCACCTCAGGACCCCAAGATCATGAAATGAACCAAAATCAAGAATCAGATGCTTAACTGAGAACCAAGGCATCCCTATTTGTTTTACATAAACAAAGTATCTAATAATTTATAGTGATCCAATGATTTGTAAAGTTTATAAAATCATATTACCTGGGATGATGATTAAATTACATATACAAAAGCTTTACCCAGGGCCACAGAATCTATATTTAACATACTTTCTATAATGGTGATTTATATACTTAAGTGTGAAAATCATTACAGATAAGTATCAGAGATATGTATGCTAGCCCTACCAATAGTGATTATAAATCAACTGTGGGAAATCTGGCAGATATGCTTAGTCCATGGGGATAACTGGTAGTTTTCTAGTGTCAGAGAATTTTAATTGTTTAGAGGGGCAAGGACTAGCAACCTATTGCCTGCAGGCCAAATCCATCCCATCATGGATTATTGTATGGCCAGCAAGCCTTACAAAATTCTATTTGCATTTATAAATGGTTGAAAAAATATCAAAACAAGAATAATATTTTGTGATATGTGGACATTTTATGAAATCCAAATTTTAGTGTCCACAAGTTCTATTGGAACATAGTTATACTTATCAATTCATGAATTGTCTGTAGTTGCTTTTGCATTACAAAAGTAGAGCTCAGAAGTTGCAACAAGACCATATTGCCTCCAAAACCCAAATAACTAATTACCTGTCTCTTTACAGAAAAAAATTTGCAGGTTCCTTGGCAAGACTATATGCCTTCACATACTTTGCAGGACTGTCAATCTCCCCATAATCCTAAATCTGCCTCCACTTCTCTACCAACCTCCAACCCTCTAACACCACCCACACCCCCTACCCTGACATATACATTCCACACACTGAATGAGTGTCCTGACTGACTGAATGTCCTATAGTGAAGCTCTGGACTGCCTTCTTTATTATGAAAGAAGATAGCAAAACTGCCCTGTTCACATTCAGAAAGATCCTTTAAATTTACCTGTGAAGTATTCTGTGATCTTTGGGGAAAAAAATATCTGGAAATATCTTATTATATTGATTCAATCTTTGCCAACTCTTGGGGCCACTTCTGACATCCAGGTCTAGCCCCAGAAAAACACAAAAATGTCTAAAAATTCTTAGAAAGGGAAATCCATTTACAACAAATTAAAGGTTAATGGATTCATAATTCAACCTCAAACTATATTATATCAAATAAAACAGTTGACCTGACAAAGAGTCTTTAAACTTGATAAGAGAATAAGACTTCCTGAAGCTTTACCAAATATTTGATAAAATATGGATTTTGTATAAAAGAAAGAAAGCATGAAATAGGACAAAGGCTTTTTGTTTTGCTTTGCTTTGTGTAAATAGAGGGCTAAATATTTAGTTTGTGAATTACTGAGTGGCTTTTATTTAGTCACAGCTTCTTTCAACACTACTTCTGGTCGCTTTTCTGTCCAAAAGTGAAATGATAAAAAATAAATAAATGAGGAAATAATAATAGAGAGAAAATAGAGTGAGAAGGGTAATAAATCAGTGGGAAAGATTAGCACTCTAAAATGTATATCAGCTGGTTTTATTCTCCTATTAGTGATGGACTACAGATTTGATTTTATGTTTCCAAGTAGATAGCCAAAGCAAAGTAGAAAACAAAATCTAGTGGCTACAAGTCAAAAACTAAACTAATTTTTCATGAGAAACATCATTTTCCTATTACTAAGCTTTGAGATAAATTTTGGAAGGTCCTCATAATAAGTCTACCATGTGAAGACATGGATGCTGTTTTATACATACATACAGTATAGACACTTTTGCGTATCCTATTCTTTCAAAGTCATGGATGCAAAACCCACATTAAGGAAAAGCATAGTATAGGGACTGAGGCAGTGCAAAACAACAATAATTTCTCAACCTCAGACATAAACAAGGGTGTGGAAAATCAAATTCAAATAGAAAACTCACATGAGACCTTTGGCCACGTCATTTTGTTTTGGTTTACTCATATACTGGTTATATCCCTGTGTACATCTGTTGAACAACTTCATAAGCAAATGCAATTTCATTAATATTAATGGAAATAGTAGTCTCATATGTGTTATGAGAGGGAACACCAGTGTTATTCCACTCTTTGCCAAAGAGAAGACCTTGATCCTTGAATCTGGAAAGGGCCTTAGAAATCATTTTGGTAAAAAATGGCAAATATGTAGCATATGTGGCTTTATTCCTTACTGTCATTACCACAACAAACATTACTAATTGAATACAATACACTGATTGACAATACAAAGTAGAGAGAAGGCTATTTCTCAACACCATCCTTCATGCTAATACTGCTGAAAGATCAGCATTGGCCTATAAAATAAGAATGTGTTTAGTGGACTTCTGATTTTAGCCCCAGCATGTAAAGAGCTTGAAAGTTTTTACTTTCATCCATTCAGCAAGGAAAAGCTGAGCAATTTGAAAGTGAATGACTTTCTTGGGCCCATCAGAGAATTAAGATTGTAAGACAAACCATACCACCCTGAAATCTGGAAAACCAGGTGAATCCAGGGAGTCACCAAAATTTACTTAGCTGGAACAGAATATACTAAAGCCATAAACCTGTAGGAACACTTTGGTGATAATTTCAATGAATTGCTAGAGAATTAGTATGGACTAGCTGAGAGTGAAGGCTGCAGTCTCAGCCCCCCCCCACCATCCCCACCCCCCCCATACACACACATACTTTTGTGGAATCCAAAATTTATAGTAGTTCTGGTAGAGAAAGGGAAAAAGTAATCATTGTCAAATATCACCAGAGCATTCTCTGTGTAACAAAAGCCAAATCTCCAAGGGGAAAGACATAACCAGAGCCTTCTCCCATCTGGGGAAGGGATTCCTTTCATTCTAACCTCCTTTAGACTTTCTGTCTCACCTGAAGGTGAAAAAGCTATACCACTGGGAAAAAATCATGAGGTTTATAGTCCAGAGATATGGATCCACTAAAATATTGAGATTTACTCATAAAGTTAGGGAATACTTCCTTTCCTCTGTATCCAGCTGCCTCACCAATAGGGTTCCAGTATGATAACAGTGAATTATAGTTGAAAGAGCTGCAAGACACAAACTCTCTCTAAGGAAGGGTAATTAGGGAAGACTGAAGTCAAGAGAGGATGCATAAACAAGGACATTAGAGGAATTTGAAGCCTCTGGCACCACAGCTATAGCATACATGAAACATAGTCCAACTTCTAACACAAATCCTCACACTAAGGTTCTGTTTATCTCAGTTCCTATTACCCATTTCAGCATGGTGACTTTTAACAAAAAACTACAAAGTATACCAAAGTACACGAAAAAAAAACATAATCTGAGCAAACAAAGCAAGCATCAGAATTAGACTCAGATATGAGTTGGAGTATTATACAGGAATTTTAAAATAAATATGAATAACATATTAAGGGCTTTAATGGAAAAAAGTATACAACATGAAAAATAGATGGGTAATGTAAGCAGAAAGATGTAAACTCTACAAAAGAATCAAAAGGAAATACTGGAAATCAAAAACTCTGTAAGAGAAATGAATGCCTTTGATATGCTCATCAGTAGACTGAACATGTCTGAAGAATCAGTGGGTATAAAGATAGGTCAACAGAAATTTCCCTAACTAAAAGAAGAACGGAAGAAAAACCAAAAAAGAACAGAATATCTAAGAACTGTGCGACAATTTCAAAGGTTATAATATGCACATACTTGTGATACCAAAAGAAGAAGAAAGATATAACAGAATAGTAGAATAATGAAATAATAATGGCTTGAGATCATTCAAATATTGAAATAATAATTCAAATATTGAAGTAATAATGGCAATAACTTGCCAAAATTAATGACAGACACAAAATCACAGATCCAAGAACCTTAGAGAATATCAAATATGATAAATACCAAGAAAGCTACACCTAGGAATATCATTCAAACTGCAGGAAGCCAAAGAAAAAGAGAAAACCTTGAAAGAAGCCAGGAGAAACCCACACTTTACCTATGGAGGACAAGGATATGAAGTACAGTGATATGAAGCAATATGAACAAAGACATGAAGTCTCAGTTGGAAACCATGCAAGCATGAAAGAATTGAGTGAAATAATTAAAGTTGAAAGAAAAAAACCCTCAGCAACATGGAGTTCTATATCCAGCAAAATTATCCTTGAAATGCAAAGAGGAGGGACACCTGGGTGGCTCAGCAGTTGAGCATCTGCCTTTGGCTCAGGGCATGATCCCAGAGTCCTAGGATCAAGTCCCTCCTCAGGCTTCCTGCATGGAGTCTGCTTCTCCCTCCACCTGTCTCTGCCTCTCTCTCTTTCTCTGTCTGTCATGAATAAATATATAAAATCTTTTAAAAAAATAAATGTGAAGGGGAAATAAAGGCTTTCTCAGACAAACAAAAACAAAGGAAATTCATCACCAGCAGATTTGCCCTACAAGAAGGATTGAAAGTAGTATTTTAGGGAGAATAAACATAACATAGGTCAGGAATTCAAATCTGCATAAAAGAAAGTGTCAAGGAAGGAATAAATTAAGATAAATAAAATATTTTATTTTTCTTTATTTTTGATTGATCTAAAAGATATTTGTTTAAAGTAATAATAGCAACAATGTATTAGGTAATTATAGCATGTGGATAAATGAAATGAATGACAGCAGTATCATATGAAAGAGGAAAGAAAAATTGAGGATAATGTTATAAGGTACTTACACTACATGTAAAGTGACATATTTTTATTTGAAGGTACATCTAGATTAGTTTAAAATATATGTTGAAAACTCTAGAGCAACTAATTAAAAATTTTTAAAAATAAGTTCATTGTATCCTAGGAGAGGAGATAAAATGTAGTGATATATATTATTAAATTAAAACCAGGGATCCCTGGGTGGCGCAGCGGTTTGGCGCCTGCCTTTGGCCCAGGGCGCGATCCTGGAGATCCGGGATCAAATCCCACGTCAGGCTCCCGGTGCATGGAGCCTGCTTCTCCCTCTGCCTGTGTCTCTGCCTCTCTCTCTCTCACTGTGTGCCTATCATGAATAAATAAATAAAAATTTTAAAAAAATAAAAAATAAATAAATAAATTAAAACCAGAAAAAGAAGGAACCAAAAAAAAAAAAAAACAAAAAAACAAAAATCAAAGAACAAGCTCAAGGAATTAGAAAATACTTACATAGTAAATATTAATCCAGATTAGAGCAATGATCACTTTAAGTGTGAAATAAAAGACAACAATTAAAAGATAGATGTCTGGAAGGGTGTTTGTGGCGTTAGTTGTTGAGTGGTGAGGCTTGGTGGGCTGTGCAGAGGTAAAGTAAAACACAGAGGCCAGGAGGGTGATTTGAGTTTTGGGAATACTAAAACATCCCTGAAAGGGAAATGCCCTCTTTCCCCCTATCTTCCTGTTCTTCTCTTCTTTATATATTTCCTTCTACTCTAATTGCCCAAAGCATGTAACCAGAATATATTAAATGACATTTTACCATTCTGTTCTTAATTTAGAAGTCAAACTATCATTGTTTCTCTCAAGGAAAAAAGTAACAGAATGTATTTGCTTCTTATTTCTGTCTTGATTAACTTTTGATTGATTAACTCTTTAAAAAAGAAAAAACTCTTTTAAAGGGGACTGTCCTAAAGGAGAAAAAATGAGTGGGAAATATCAGAAAGGGAGACAGAACATAAAAGACTCCTAACTCTGGGAAACGAACTAGGGGTGGTGGAAGGGGAGGTGGGCGGGGGGTAGGGGTGACTGGGCGACGGGCACTGAGGTGGGCACGACGGGATGAGCACTGGGTGTTGTTCTATATGTTGGCATATTGAACACCAATAAAAAATAAATTTATAAAAAAAAGGGGGACTGTTCTACCTAAAAATCTTTGTAGTCAGCTTGCTTTTTCTTCCTATTCAAACAAAAGCTTTAATCACAGAGAAGACAATATGGGCTGATCCCTAGCCCCTTTTTTTGGTTTAATAACCAAAGTGACTTTGTAGCAGATTTGAGAGAAAAAGGACAGTTAGGGATAGTACCCAAATTTTCTGAAACTTTTTAAAAGGAAGGGCAGTAAGGAATCCTTTATTTGTAGAAAGGTATATGACATTTTACCTTGAAATTATGACATTAAAACTCCTATTTGATAAATAAATCTAATCAAATCATCCATCAGTTACAAATCATATGATTATGTATTCTGAGTAGTAGCCCAAGGATTTGAATTTTATTTCATGGTAATGATGTGATTTATAATATTTACTCAGCTAGAAAACAAATATATGTTGTGATTAAACATTGATACGGATCTGACTTCAAACTGGCCTGTGCCATTTACTAGCAAGGTATTCGACTTTTCGGAGACTCAGTTTATCCATATGTAAACATGAATACTGATAGATTCTACCTAGAATCTAGAACATAGCTAGTATATAGTATAAGTTCCATAAGTGTTTATTGAACGAATAATCTCATAATATTGTGTGAGTTATTATAAATGTGTGTGATGCAGGACACATACTCAGCATAATTGTTAGTTTTATACTGTCATCAGCATCCTTATCATTAATTTCCCTATTTGATTGGGGAGCATTCAGCTAAAATGAAAGAGGATGTTTTATTGTTTCTAGGAGAGTAATGTCTAAGTATTCCTCCTAAACAATCAGAACTAACTATCTTCTGGTTATAACCTTTAATGTAGTTAGAGATCCTTGAAATTGAAAATTTGATATAAAGCTGTCTCATTTATTATAAAAAACTCATATCAGCCAATTATATGTACCCAACTTGTCTTTCATATATAGAGGCAGCAGAATGAAGTTTTCAAGCATACAGAAACTTAGGGAAAATTTAGTTATGCACAAGATTTTGTTGAAAAATCTGCTTGAAGGTGAAGCAGGCAAACAAAAATGGAATCATCATGGAGAAATAGTGGTAAATGGGATTGGTTGTAAATATATAAAATAAGTTTAATTATTTTTATATTTAAGGATTAAGATTAAAAATTAAAATTAAAATTTCTGGGATAAGAGTTAAAAATAAATATGGAAATTTTAGTTCCCAAAAGATGGAGTATATATATTTTTGCCTGTTCCTCTATTTAGGTAGAACTAAAAGCTCTAGCTATTATTTATAAAACAAGTATGAAAAATATCTGAAAGGTGAAGAGAAGAAGGTAGACTGAGAATCAAGGAACAACACAGTGGTAAACATCATTGTTTGTATGTGTGTGTTTTCTGCATAGATCCCAGACTTGGTTCTAGAGAATCTGGGAACCCAGATACAAACAAAAAATGCTCTAACAAAGGCCAGCCCTCCCTATCCTAAAGGCCAGGAATGGAACAGCCTAGCAAAAAAGAAAAATCTTAGACAATAATCACTGTATTCTAGTCAAACACCACAGAAAAACTGGTACAATCCCCACTCCAAAACCTGCCAGTGAAGGCCAAACAGGGAGCGGAGACTTTTACCCTGACCAGACTATGATAAAGCAAATCAATGCCCCCACTGGGGTGCCATCAATGAAGGCCTAATGAGGAGTCCTGAGACTTTCACTTATGCTAGTTTATAATGAAGACCCTCTCTACCATCCCCACTCAGGGGAAACAAAATGGGGATCCTGGATTCCTACCTCCCGTTGTCAGGAATGACACATACCTTCTCTCTGGGATGCTGTCAGAAGATACCTACTGGAAAGCCAAAACTTTCACCACCACCTAGCAGTAGTGATACTATTCTCCCATTTATGTCAGTGGAAGCCATGTGAGGAGCAGTAATGAGGCACTCCTACCCCTTGTATGGTAGTATATCAGTGGATACCTAATGGGGAGTTGGAACTCTTGTACCCAATTACCAGTAATGAATTCCCCTATTCCCTGAGTGTCAATGGAGGTCAAGTGGGGAACCTGGACTTCTCCCCCGCATATGTGGCAGTAATGAGGCAGTGTTCCTCTTACCCTTCCAGAGTGGTTTCTAAGGAAGCCAATCAAACAGAAGACTTAATTAAGATCCAAAGTCTTATAACACAATACCCCAAATGTCTAGATATCATGTAAAAAATCACTTGTCTACCAAACACCAGAAAAATGTCAACTTCAATGAAAAAAGATAAGCAATAGATGCCAGCATTGAGACAACAGAGATGTTCAGATTATATGAGGATTTTAAATCAGCCATCAAAAAAATATTTCAATGAGCAATTTCAAAAACTCTTGAAACAAATGAAGAAATAAACTCCACAAAGAAGTAGGAAGTCCTAAGAATGAAATAAAAGATATGAAGACTAGCCAAGTGGAAATGAAAATATGAAAAATGAAATAAAAGCTCAGTGGATGTGTTTAACAGAAAGAGGGAGGGATATTTTTAAAAATCAGTGAACTTGAAGATAGAATAATAGAAATTACCCAATCTGAACAATACAGAGAACATAGACTGGAAAAAATAAAATGAAATAATGAACAGAGTCTTAGGGATCTGCAGGATCAAAACAAAAGACCTAACACTTATGTAAAGAATTGTCTACCCAGCATTCTATATCCAGAAGAAAGGTCCTTCAGGAATAAGAGGGAAATCAAGACATTTTTAGATGAAGAAAAAATAAACTTTCTTGACAGAAGACCTACCTAAAAGAATGGCTAAAGTAAGTTTTCTAAAAAGAAAAGAACTAATAAAATATGGAAACGTGGAACATCAAGTAGGAAGAAAGAAAAACAGAAAGGTAAAATATGAATACATGAAATAGACTTTACTTCTCCTCTTGAGTTTCCTAAGTTATGTTTGATGGTTGAAGCAAAAGTTGTAACACTGGCTGCTGTGGTTGTCAATGTTATAGAGACAGAGTAATATCCTTCTCTTTTTAAATTTTTCATAAAACATTTTAAGGGAATAGAATCCGATATTCATAATTACTTATTTTACTTTAACTTCTTTCTCTTCTAATACATTCATATACCATTAAATTTTGCCTATTTTGTTAACAAAACAGAATATATAACATGATAACATTGCTCTAAAATAGTTGATATCAGTATTTTTATTATACTTATATACACACATACATATGTACATATATACAGACCTGTCTGCAATGATTTTCTCTGAATGTTGATTGATTAAAATGGCATATTGAGATTTGGTATGATTATTAAACTTCTTTGTGCTTTTTATTATCATGTTTAAGTTTTAAAATGAGTATGCATTTTATTACAGAATTATTATTATGTTTAAGAATTATGAATCAAAATAATACAGCAATTGAAAATAAACTATTTAAAGGAAAATTACAATTTTATTTTTAAATATTACTGACACTCAAATTGCACAATAATGCAAATACTAAAATTTAAAATATCCTACCAGAAATGCTTTCCTTGGGGCCTCAATTCACATTCTATGCACACAAAAACTGATTTTATGTTAACCACAGTCTTGAAATCTAATAGATTTCTCTCTCCCTCTCAACCTCTTTGTCCCTCTTAACACATATACACACATGCATGTGTGTACAAAGACATATATTCATGGTAAATAGTCTCTTTAAAGGCTTTATATGGCAAGAGCCTTTCCAGCCTTTCTTTTTAAATAAAGAAGTGGCATCTGTCATGAAAAGAATTATATTGATACAAGATTTTTATATAGGTATAGTCTACACAGTGAATATACTTCAAGGAAGTATAGCTCTCTGATACTGAATTTGCTGAGAATAAAAGTTAGGTACAGGAATTAAGATATATAAGATGATGGCAGATGTAGCAGAAGCAGCTTGGTGTGTGTGTCTGCATTTATGAACACTGGGTGTCTGGAAATAAGCAACCTCATGCAAAGTAGAGTTGAACCTCTGGTTTGCCTGTGTATGTGATGTATGTAAGTGAGGACGTGTGATTTCATTCACAGTAAGTGAGGACATGTGATTTCATTCACAGTAAGAATGCTTAAATAATCTAACTCAAACTAGCTGTCCCTCAAAATGAAAACTCAGATTTTCCCCAGAAACCTAAGGGAAAATGCTGAATATTGAGTTAAAAGGCTGCCACTTACTGATTTATGACAATTGACTCCCCTTCCAAAGAGCTAGATTCCCTGTTTCCTTGGTTATAAATAATTGCCCTGATCACTATTTTCATCCTGGGCTCAATTTGCCTAGATACAGAAAAATATGAATGATCTCTTTCCCTCATCTACTGTACTCACATGGCATTAGAATTCAGCCCCTTGTTGACGGTCATCCAGTCAATTCAAACTAAAATTAACTAGAGTTCTCCAGGTTATTCTTTTTGTTTTCATACCAGGGACCATTTACTTTCAAGGGACACCTCTTTATTATGAACAACTCTTCAAGATTTACTGGTGTGATGGAGTTTTGTTGTAACAAATACCTCTGCACTAATAAATATAACTCTAATTGCTTTAATAAACAAAACCCCAAATCTCAATTGTCTTAAACAATAGAAGTTTGTTTCTCACTAATGTCATGTCCAATGCTGATATACCTGATAGATGGCCTTATATGTGATCATTTCAGAACCCAGGCTTTTACCATCTTGTGACTTCTCCTTGGAGACTTTCCATTCATTTGGCAATGGGGAAAGAGACTATGTGAAAGATATGGCTTCATAATTTCTGCCCCAAAGTGATACACATCTCCATCAACTTGAGCCCTGAAGTGATGTATTACATCTGCTCACATTGCTTTGGCCCGATTAGTCTTTTAGGCCCCTCTCCTGTGACAATGGCACAGTAATAAGAGGTTTTGTCTAGGTAGCTGCTTCTTGACAAATAGCTCCCACTATATAGCTTGTGCTATAGAAGGAGAGCACAAAATTTTGGTGGTCAGTAAACTATCTCCACCCTACCCAGGGGCGCAAGCCCAGGTGAATGTAAGGCTCAACTCATGTCCCCCCCTCCCCCCATTCTCTCAAAGATCACAGCCTGAGTTGGGTGCTAACTACTTCAAACAGTTGTTTTATATATTTTGTCTTGGATTTTGAGTTGTCTATGACAAAAGGGTAATCCTTATACCAGCTATTCCATGGTGGCAGGAAGTAGAATTTGGTTTTAACCCAGCATTTCTTAAACCTATTTGACCATGGAGCCACTTTTCTTCGTATAACAGTTACTAAATGACTTTGAAAAACATTTTTGCAGAGTAAAGCTATACGACCTCCATTTCTTTACTTATAGCCCCAGGTTTTTGCTTTTGTTATTGTTTTGGTTTTGTTGCAATGTTTTGTTTTCTAGAAAAATTTGAGTTTATCTCAGTATTGTTTACCTGGTCAGGATGGCTGAAGGAAGCAAGACTAAAGATGGCTGGAAAACAATTGTACTGGATTACAGGGCAGATGAAGTAAACACAGTATTCTATAGCTCCAACACTGGCAGACCAGAGAGGGAAGAGTATTTGGTAATTATCACTTAGTACATAGAAGATCTTTTGGGATGCCTGGATGGCTCAGTGGTTGGGTGCCTGCCCTTGGCTCAGGGCATGATCCTGGGATCCGGGATCCAGTCCCTCCCGCATCAGGCTCCCTGTGAGGAACCTGCTTCTCCCTCTGCCTGTGTCTTTGCCCCTCTCTCTCAGTCTGTGTCTCTCATGAATAAATAAATCTTAAAAAAAAAAAAAAAAAGATCTCTGGCTTTCTAGTTACTCTCTTTCTGTGAGCCACAGTTTGTAACCTGTAAAACAGGGAGTATTCTTGAGGATTAAATGAGACACCATATGTAAAATATCTAGCAAATAAGGAACTTAATACATATAAGGCTCCTTCTTCCTCTTTCTTTTTTTTTCCTTTAAAGATTTTATTTATTTATTCATGAGAGACACACAGAGAGAGACAGAGACATAGGCAGAGGGAAAAGCAGGCTTGCTGTGGGGAGCCTGATGTGGGACTCCACCCAGGACCCCAGGATCACAACCTGAACCAAAGGCAGATGCTCACCCACTGAGCCACCCAGGTGCCCCCTCTTTCTTCTTTCTATGTTCTAGTTAGTAATATACTAACTTAATTATAGTTAAATTGGTTGTACTATTCTGCTACAATGACAATTATGTGAAAAGAGACCAGGGAAAAGATGAGATAACTGTATAGACAGCTCCCAATATACAAACATTGAGTTAAAAAGCACTGCACATTGAAGGTTAGGTTCTGATAACTTAGACCCTGCCATTCTTACTCTCAATGCCCCACAGTTAATTGGCCATGAAGCTAATGACTGAAGCTTTGAGCCCCTCACGTGTCTTGGCTCCTAGGAGTGCTGGGAGATGGTGAGAGTTGTGGGATGTTCTAGGTGGAAAGGGGTAGGGCAGGTTGCTATCAGGAAGCATTACTATGTAAACATTTCTGGCAAATTGCTGAAAGAGCTCTCAGGAAAAAAAAAGGGTTTGATTCTCAAAGTTTCTGGGTGTTTGTTTCAATTTCTTTTATCACTCTAAATGAGTATTTGCTTTTGTACCTAATTCTCTACTTTTGATTTCTTTTTCTTGAAGATGGTCCCACAAATTGTTTGAGAACTCAAACACATGGATCTGCTCCTGCCCACACTTTTGGTTCCATCACCTGCTACTATTCCGAAAAGTCCCAGAGGTGCTCTCCTCAGAGCCCACTCTGAAGGATGGAGCTGCAGATGGCTTTCCTACACCTCTCCTCTACCTGGCTTTCCTTAGAGCTCACCTCAACACTGCTAAGGTCAAGGCCCAGCTGTTTGAGCCTCTGCCAAAACATATCTCCGCATATCCTGGGTTTATGAGGGAGAATGACCTGGGCTCAAGGCTTAGGACCCAAAGTGTGCGAGGAATTAGGAGAGAGAAAAGGTCACATAAATGGGTCCCTTAGGACAGCAGTTGCACCTCAGGGCCCGTCTTTTGGCTTATTGTGGGTTAGCTTATTCAGGCACACATGCTTTTATTAAATATATTTTTTGAGTATTCATTATGTGTCTGTGGGATTGCCTGCAACCTTCACCTTTACTTGTACCATTTTTCAATGATAACGTTTTCCCAGAGTACAAAACTTTATAATTCCTGAAGACTTTAGTCAGCTGGGTGACTCCTGTATGGATTTATAGGAACTTGTTTAAGAAAGCTAAAGCACATCTATATTCTGTAGAATCTTTATTTAATTGGTAACAGTGTTCATTTCATCCAAGCTTTACCTGCCCAACATTGTCCAGAACAGGAGATAAGAAGATTGACCCATTACAAAGAAGATCAAGAATAAGGTAGCCTCAGAAAGAAAACCTAAAGGCAAGTGTGAAGTACAATGTGCTCAGCAGGAGCCCAGTGTGAGAGCCTTTGGAGGAGGGGCAAATACAAGGTATAAAGCTTTAGAGAGACTCAAGTTGGCCTCTCCAGAGTTTGGCTTCAAGGTGTCAGAATAGGTTTTATAGGTCAACAGAGTTGTTCTAATGATTATCCAAGTTTCTCCCCCTTCAGCTGGGAAGGCCCCAGTTTTATGGAATTACCTGCCCAGTCAGCAGGCTGGGTGTTAGAATTCTGAGCAGACTGCCCCTCCTCCCTGAAAGCAGCAGGCAGCAAAATAGGTCCGGAAATTCCTGTGCATTGGGAAGCCAGCACTAATGCAATTACCTGAAATAAAAGAAGGGGTCAGATAATAAGGGGCAAAGGTTTTTCCTTTTAACGTAGAGCCAGGTAAACAAAACCAGCTGTCCCTGGAGCCAACAAATTTTCCTCATTAAATGTTTTAAGAAGCTAATGGGCATAAGTAGCTACTTGTAGTACAATCCTGAAGACTGAATCTAGGGGCCTGGAGAAGGCAGAGTAGGAGGATCAGGGTTAAAACCTGGCGGACAGAGATTGAAAGGAGATGAGACCTGCCTCTGGCAGATGATCCTAAATGGACAAAATAGAATTAAAATAAGAGTAAGATGTTTTGACCTGGAGTCTTTAATGTCTCTTGTCAATATCCTTGTGGGATGGGCTTGAGAGTTAGCTGGTACAGTTTTAAGCTTAAAATAGGATCTCAAATGAGTTTTTTTAAAATAACCAATTATGGGAAATTTTATGTGCATTTACTATGAAAAATCTCTGAGAGGATATACAGCAAAATGTTAACAGTAGGTTTCTCTGAGTGTTGAGCTTATTGGTAATTTTTCATTTTCATATTTAGATTTTGCTTATGTACATTTTCTAATTTGTCTATAATGAACATTTATTTCTTTTATAATAAATAAATAAAGGGCAAAATTTTAAATAAGATGAAAAGTCTTAAACCAGAAATAAACATTAAGGAGGGCAAGAAAGTTTGTGAAGGAATTGGTAAGAGGTTTTAGTAACTTTGTATAGTCTGCTATGTTTGCCACCTCCCCAGATGTGTGCTTGATATGACCTGCCAATCTAGAGGCCAGCAGAGGAAGGAATAATGGTTGTTGGTAGTAAGCCAAACAGGCTATTTGTCCACACACAAAGGTTTTGACCTCATTGCATTTGTAATAGTTCCCAGAAATGTTATTTCTACACAGCCTCTCTTGGCTTCAGCTGTACGTTAAACAACACAGCCACTTGTGGTTTGATCCTAAGAGATGCTGAAAATTCAAGAGAACTTGGAGGAGGATTATGATTTATATAAAAGCGTCAGTCTTAGTGTTTGGAGAACCAACTATTCTGCCAAGGTTTATGTGAAATATGCCGAAGCACCATGAATTGATGGATTTGCCTTCTCTCTCTTCTTACTTTTTTTCTTTCTCAATCCTTACTTTCTTTTCTCATTTATTTGGTCTTCTGACACTTTTGTAGCCATTACTAAATTAACTAACTCTTTGGAAAGATTGCTTAATGTCTGAAAATCATCTTTATCCTCCCAATGAGAAAGACGAAAGAGCGTTGCCCCCAGGTCACTGGACAGTTAACTGGAATATAGTACTGTTTCCTTTTACCCAACCTTGGTTAGAAATCACCATCTTTATCATTTTTAATGATACATTCAATGATATATTCTTTCCAAATGGTTATGGTAGACCATTCCACTTCCGTGTCCAAATCTGTACAATATAGCTGGCCACAGGCACTCACTACCAGTGGAATTTTTCAAATAACTACTGATTATCAACACTGAATGTTTTTCTTCAATGTGTCACATTTATGAAGGGTAAATGTAGCAAGCTAATTATCCAAGGGTACCAAAGAAAAAGGCTTAGGTATTATCAGACTTACATATGGTTAAATTGGCCCCTCTCTTAAAAGTGACACTAAATTCTGAGGTGCCAAAGTTCATATTTCCGTAGTACAATATATAGGTGGATTTAAGATTGCAGATTAATGTTGCTGAAACGTCTCAGTATGATATGGGGATTCCTTTGACATCCAAATGTGAATTTGACTCAGATTGAGGTTATTAAAATGAGTGAGGAAAGAAAGGATTCTTAGCTGGGTCATATGTAGAGGTAATGCCCATGGCCATATTTGGCAAGCATTTTAGAAGGTTTCTGACATCTCTGTTAAGTTCTCCTATCTTCTTGGAGAAGTCATCTATAGCTGTAGATTCATCTATTACTTATAAGCTGATAACCCAGCTATTTTCCTATCTCAACTTTTATCTGTACTTCCTTCTCATTTCTCCAACTATCTGTTATATATTTCCTCCTTGATGTTCTTTGTGTCCTTGATATCTCAAATAGAATTGTTCATCTCCTTTGACAAATTAAAGCCTAGTCTAACTAACCCACATGCTCATCCACTGAGCCACCCAAGTGCCCCCCTCTTTCTACATCTTCTGGGCATCAGTATTTTCCAAGATATTCTCTCTCACAAGCTCTTGGTCATCACAGATTCCCTTCCTCTTTCTCTTACAGACTATAGAAGCCTTATTTTATTAGTTCTTCCTTCACAGGCTCTCACTTTTACTTCATGACCCTGATCCCTTCCTGCATGCACTATTGAGATAAGATAACCTTGTCACACTGGTTTCCTGCCCAGAGTTCTCCTCTGCTCCATTCTAATTCATAATCCACAGAAATAGCCTGAGACCAACTGAGAATGATTGAATACAGCTTGTTAGGTAAAAAGTGGGGCCAAAAATAGGCTCTAAAAAGCTTAAGCCAAAGTTTTTATTGGAATTCCTCTCCCATATGTCACATGAAAGAGGAATTGGATGATTTCTTGGTCCAAGAAAACAACCATTGAGTGGACAGTAAGAGGGAGCAAATTTTAGACTCATTAGAAGAGCTTTCCATGGATTCAAGCTGTAGTACAGTGGAACAGTACAAGTAGTATATGAGAATGGGTTCTTTGTCCTAGATAATCACTTCTCAGTCATGTTGTAACAAGCTTACATGCTTTAGACTACGTTGCCCTTCAGCTGTTTTCAAATTCCAAATTTTTGCAACAGAAACACAGCTCTTTCCATCTGTCCATCTGCCTCCCACCTACTGGGAATCCAGAGTCTATTCTTGCTGTCCCATACTTCCCTCATTCCAAATCTTACAGTGAATGAATGAACATGCTCTCCTTCAGGATGTTCCCCTGCTGACATCATCCCATGGCTTTTTCAGTCTAGGTTGTTGCTACTTTGGGCCCTTTATATAACCTGAAGGGTAAATTTGCTTATTGGATATCTTTTATGTGCCCAGATCTATCTCCAGCATTTTTCCTAATTTGACTAATACAGTGTACCCTGAATACTGTGGGTTTGAGGTTCTTTTTTAATCAACTTCAAAGCTGGGGAAACCTAATATCTTATAAGTGGTAGGTAACAAAGCTGAAACTGAACCAGGGTTTTCTAACTCCAAGTTCTGAGTTCTGGAGAAAAGAGACAAAAGGAAGGAATGGAGGAATAAAAGGCCCCTCAACTAAGGAGAGTGCAGGATAGGAAGGATGTTCACAAGGAACCCTACATATTGAAAAAGTACATCTGGCATTTTTATCTCAGTAAGTATTAAAGTATACATGTTGCCAGCAAAACTTATAAATTCTGATGTTTAAAGTAGCTATTGGGAGCTAACAAAGAGAAAAGTGGTAACTATAATATATTTGATTAAAACATAAAAGAACACTAATTATAGTGCATTTTTATTATGTGCCTAGTAATCATGTAATATAGTAACAAGTATTTATATCCTTCAGTGTGTATTAGGTTAGCATTGCATGAATTATTAATTTTATCATTATTATGTTTTGGTATACCTAGCTTCTATATAGCAAGCTATCTAATCACATTTTTTAAAAAATCAGAAATGCTAATAGTGAAGTACTAATAGGATGAGTTTGGAGTGGTAAGTAAAAGGCACAGACATGCCCAGCACCGTGTGTTGCCATAATAAATGTTTATTTGATCTGAGTCTAGCATCTGTACCAGGAATGAAATGAAAAGTCATGTCATTATTTTGTTTTATTCCCTAATATAAGTAACCACCAAAACTTTCAAAATCACATACCCTTTGATATAGTAATTCCACTTTTAGGATTCTAGACTCACACATAATTTAATCAACCATCCCCTATTGTCTATGATTCCATATTTGTGAACTGAAAATGAAATTAGAAGAGAACTAAGAGTTGTTGAATGCCCAACACTTTAGATTTACTTGCTTAATCATCAGTTAATCCTGGGAAGTAGATGTTACCTCTTTTAAGAATAAGAAAACTGTGGTTCCTGGGTGGTTCAGTTAGTTGAGCTTCCAACTCTTGATTTCAGCCCCAAGCCATAGTCTCAGAGTTGTGAGATCAAGCCCTGCATCACACTCCACACTTAGTGCAGAGTCTGCTGGAGATTCTGTCTCTCCCTCTCCCTTTGCTCCTTCCCCCGCCCATTTCTTTGTCTCTGCTTTCTCTCTCTTTCTCCAATAAATAAATGAATCTTTAAAAAAAGAATAAGATAAGAACTCCTGGGTAGTTCAGTCGATAAAGTGGCTGACTTGATTTCAGCTCAGGTCATGATCTCAGGGTTGTGAGATCAAGTCCAATGTCAGGCTCCTCACTCAGTGTGAAGTCTGCTTGGGATTCTCTCCCTTTCCCTCTCCCTCTAATGCTCTCTCTCTCTCTCTCTTAAATAAATAAGTAAATAAAATCTTTAAAAAAAATTTTTAGCCATTATACTACACATATTGGTATGGGGATTTGACATTAAAAGAATTTTCACATAGTTCTTTTTTAAAGTTTTTTTTAATTTTTATTTATTTATGATAGTCACAGAGAGAGAGAGAGAGAGGCAGAGACACAGGCAGAGGGAGAAGCAGGCTCCATGCACCGGGAGCCCGACGTGGGATTCGATCCCGGGTCTCCAGGATCACGCCCTGGGCCAAAGGCAGGCGCTAAACCGCTGCGCCACCCAGGAATCCCCATAGTTCTTTTTTAAAAAAGATTTTATTTATTTATTCATGAGAGACAGAGAGAGAGAGAGAGTCAGAGACATAGGCAGAGGGAGAAGAAGGCTCCATGCAGGAAGCCTGAGCCCAATGTGGGACTTGATCCCAGAATTCCTGGATCATGCCCTGAGCCGAAGGCAGATGCTCAACCACTGAGCCACCCAGGCGTCCCCACATAGTTCTATAATATGTACTGATAGGTTGGTGTCTTATTAAAAATGAAATAGTCTATCATTAGCCATCAGCTGAGGAGACTTGAGTGGGTTGGTAAAGGCACCCGGGAGTCATAGGCATTTATTTTAATTCAACTGATTTAATCAGAAAGTTTGTAAAGATGGGGGAGGATTTGAGATGATAAAGGTCACCTAAACCTGGAAAGAGTCTCCGCTTAGTCTTAGAGTAAGGATTCACAAAGCTGGATGGGCCTGTTTTGGTCAAATGTTCACAACATTGTATCAGCACAACTTGATGTTACACTTAAGCGACCTAACAAAACCCACACCACCACAGCCAGTAAATGCTGAACTTGTTATTATTTTTAGGAGAGAGCTCCTAGACTTAATCTAATTTTTTGTTTGTTCATTTATTCATCCATTCATTTATTCTGGAGGTGGTAGGAGAAGATTGACTGTAAGGTGAACTGGAGATGAAACCTTTGAGACCTACTCACTACACTAACTCAGATTTTTGTGGTTATGATTTGTTTTCTCATTGAAAGGTGTGGAAACCTATAAAAATACTTGAATATTCTTTCTAAATCTCTCAAATACCTTCATTACTTTAAGGTTGGGGTAGGGGTGGTATGGGACGGGTGTTAAATAACTCTTCCTAAGGGAAAAAAAGTAAGCTTTTCCCCATTACTTACTTTGTATTACAGATTCCTGTCAGCTCCTATAGAGCAAGCAATGCAGTTTCATGTGACAATGGTTGAAAAAAAATCACAATATAGGCCATAAATGGAGGTAGAAATGAAGAAGATACAAAAGCATATTACTTGTTTGAAAAGCACCCAGGATCAAAACTTCTTAAGATGTAAAAGCCCAGGTGAACTCTGAGCTGTTTCTTCAGGCAACAGAGACCTCTGGCTAGCAAAGTATATTGGTAGTCTCCTCAAGATTTTACCTGATTCTTATTTTATTTTTATTCCAGTTGCTACATTGATGGCCGAGTGGTCAAGGTGATGGACTTCCTGAAAACTCGCCTGTTAGACACACTCTCTGACCAGATTAGGAAAATTCAGAAAGTGAGTAAAAGTCCCCTGGGATGAAGGAATGAGTTTGGGGATAAGGCAAGGAAAAGGTCTCTGGTCCCAGCTGGATGTCAGCCCTTTGGGAACCAGGGTAGAAAAAGAGTATAGTCCAAAGCTCCCTTTCACAGCTGATGGTTGTTGTTTATTGTTTTTCAAATTGAGAACCGTTTGAATGGGCTATTTCCAGGTTTAAAAGCTTCTATATTTTAATAACAACTATTTTGTGCTAGTTTGCTTCTAAATTGTGAGTTTCATAAGAGAAGGGTAGGTTTACTTTGTTTTCTTTTTGCAAGAGTTTATTTGGAGCTAGTTTAAGGAAAGAATGATTATATTTATTCAGTGAAATTCTGGTCTGGGGCATCAGCCATGTTTAAACTATTCTAAAAAGTGTTAAATAGCTACACCATATTTATACTATTCCTAGGTGTCTTAGAATCTGTCAACTAACATCTTACTTTTGTAGAAATGTGGGAGAAACTATATTATATTAAGCAGTTGCATGTAGGTCCCATTAGCAAACCACCTTTGGTCAACAATTCTCAAACTTGAGTGCAATCAAAATCATCAGATGTCGCTCATAAAGTTTGCAAAATCACTCCTGATGTTCTGATTTAGTATGTCTAGAGCGGATCCCAGACAGCTCTATTTTTAGAAGTCATGTGTCAAGTGATTCTACTGAATGCAAATCACATTTTGAAATAAAATGGATTAGTTAATTTTGAATTGTGA
Source organism: Canis lupus baileyi (assembly GCF_048164855.1). Classification (NCBI taxonomy): domain Eukaryota; kingdom Metazoa; phylum Chordata; class Mammalia; order Carnivora; family Canidae; genus Canis; species Canis lupus. The sequence goes on from NC_132866.1 coordinate 29,563,077, forward strand.
TGATCTTATGTCTGTAATTTCCACCTGCCTCTACAAAATGATATCCCATCTTTTGTTGCTTAGTCAGGACAGTTTTCTAGGAAAGGGGGACATTTTGAACACTCACCTATGTCTTGAGCAATTTAAACAAGTCTTTGCAGAAAAATTGCAAAGGGTAGATCCCCATTAATATGGAATTAATGAATAAATGAATGGACAAGTGAATAAATGGATCATGTATAAAATGTGCTGTGAAAGAAAATCATATTTGGAGTAATCATAAAAAAGCACTCTTGATTGGTAAAGTGGTACCTTTTTGTATTCAAACCAATGTCCTGCTCAGATTACAAAAGCTTTTTGAGTCCCCATGTTCTCAAAGAGTATTAGCAGCTGGGAAGCCTTAGGACTTCTGGACTCCTGCATCCCAGTTTGATCCCTCTGGGGATCAGGTGCATTGGTCAGCATCCTTATCTGTCACTGCCTCCTACCAGGCAAAGTCTGGGAGAACTAAATAATTTGAAATATCTCTGCCAGTCTCTGTTTGACATTCATTTAGTTTTTAATATTAATTATTTCATATATACTGAGAACTTAGCAAGTACCAGGCAAAGTGCCAGGTGCTGGGGATACAAAACAGAATAAGGCATGGTCTCTGCCCTCAAGGAACTCACAGTTTTAAAGTTTAACAGTTGATTTAAGCAGGCTGAAAAACATCACTTACGGTAGTTGAATATCAACCTATTGAACAATGTAAAGCACTTTATGCTAATCTGATATTTAGGTATCATTTTTTAGAAGGAGGGAGGAAATTTCTTTCATTCATCATTCATTTGTTTTTCCAACCAACAGATATTTACTGAGTATATACTAGGTTCCAGGCACTATGCTAAATGCTTGTATTACAACAGTGTAGAAGATAGACAAGTCCCTGTATTTTTGACTTTTCTGATTTCAAATTGAATGACCTGATCAAGGGCTGCCATTGGAAATAAAATAATTTAGTGGTATCATGGCACTGAGAGTAAAAGTTCTAGCTGTGCTCATTACTTATTTAAGTAAAACATATAATTCTAGGTCAGAACTAGACAAAGGCATTGGGAGTCATGTTCTTCCCTTTCTCCACACTACCCACCTCCCTCCACCACTGAATACTTCTTAACCACCACAGAATATTCAAAGACTGAAATAAGTGGCTAAGCTCATCTTCTAATTTGTCCAGGCAGAGCCAAAGAACCTTAAAGAAAATGGCTCAAACCCCATGCACAACTGAGGTTCAGATTCAGACCTTTTAACATGCCTACTGGACTTGGAATGGAGGGCCAAGTGCAATTGCAGGGAGGAATAGTGAGTCTTTTTTTTTTTAAGATTGTATTTATTTATTCATGAAAGACACACAGAGAGAGGCAGAGACATAGGCAGAGGGAGAAGCAGGCTCCCTGCCTGGAGCCTGATGTGGGACTCAGTCCCTGAATCCCAGGATCACACCTTTAGCCAAAGGCTCAACTGCTGAGCCACCCAGGCATCCTAGGAACAGTGACTCTTTAAGAGAAATGACCTTTATGAAGAAGTACCTGGCAGGGGACAGTTAGAATTAGCAGTAGGATCTGATCTTACCTTTGGGTGTTGCAGATAGAACATGCCAGAGGTCTCCTCAGGCCTAGGTTTCTGTTCTGGTTATGACTTCCTATACAACAAATTACCCCAAAACTTAGTGACATTAAACAACTATTTACCACGCCCTTGGATTGTATGTGTCAGGAATCCCCACTGGGAGCTATGGGGATGGCTCATCTTTGCTCCATGATGTCTGAAGCTTCAGTTGGAAGACTTAAAGGCTGGGATGACTCAAAGGCTGGTGACTGGAATCACAAGACTTGTTCATTCACAGGTCTGGCAGCTGATGTCAGCTGTCAGCTTGCACCGTTATTGGGCTGATAACTGGAATACCAACACATGAACTTTCTACGTAGCCTGGGTTTCCTTCCAAGGTTCAAAAGTCAGATGCCCAAGGACAAGAGTCAGGTGGAAGCTGTACCACCTTTTCTAACCTACCCTCAAAAGTCCAGGGACACCTGGGTGGCTCAATGGTTGAGCATCTGTTTTTGGCTCAGGTTGTGATACTGGGGTCCTGAGATCGAGTCCCACATCAAGCTCCCCTCAGTGAGTCTGCTTCTTCCTCTGCCTATGTCTCTGCCTCTCTCTGTGTGTCTCTCATGAATAAATAAATAAAAACCTTAAAAAAAAAGTCAGAGGGCTTCACTTCACCCGCAGTCTAGTCCTTGAGATAGTCATCAAGACCAATGGAGAGTCAAGGAGAGAAGAAATAAACTCCTTTTGATTAGCAAGACTCTGGAAGAGCATTTAGGACCAGAATGATTTTTACAGTCATCTTTGAAAATACTGTCTGCCACAGTTTCATCCTCCCTATATCATTTAGTAGCCCTTCCATCATTTTCCTGTCTAGTTTTCTTTTTTCAACTCTTCTTTACAAAGCTCTTGCCAGATATTGCCTTAAATGGGTATCTGCTGGAGTTGTTGCTGGATTATAGATTCCCTGGGATTTGATTTATGGGTAGGCTTTCCATTGGCTGCACAGCCTGGACACCCAGTTGCTAAGGCCTCCAGGATGAGAATCTCTCTTACCACAGCCAGGATGTGCTAGGCACCAGTCTGCTCTGGGGAGATGGGGACTGGGAAACGAGAGAAAGTTCACCATGTTTTGCCAGTTAAAAAATTACTTTGACTATTTCTGAGGTCCTCTGTGGGTGAGAGGATGGTCCGGGGAATTAGAGTCCAAGGTATATACTGGGATAGACTGGCCAAACTTCTTTTCTACAAGCTTCCAAACCAGTTTAGAGATGGACCAAATAAGATTTTAAAATGTATATATCTAGAAACCTCATCCAAAAGCTAAAAGTAGAATCTTTGTTTCTACTCTATTTTGAAAATCTCACAGAAATTATGATGATCCCCCTTAGACCTACAGTGATAGAAAAAGTACAGATTTCCTACCAAAATCAATTCATGAAGGAGTGGTTAGATAAATCAGTGTTAAGACTGTTTTTGATTAAGAGATAGAATACAGGATTTGAAGTCTGATGGCTTGGGTTGGAGCTCAGGCTTAGCTGTGTAACCTTCGGTTATTCACTTAACCTCTCTAACTTTGTTTCTTTATCTGTAAAATGAGGGAGCTAAGAATACGATCATCTTTCTCTTTTACAGAGATTAGAAAAGTCACATGAGCCCCTGTCTTGTTAATTGCTATTGAATGCTAGTACTTATTGCTATTATTATTGTTTTTTCAATTATTATAGTTTATTTCTTTTCTTTTTCTTTTTATTCCAGTATAAATATGGAACACTTTACAAATTTGCATGTCATCCTTTTGCCGGAGCCATGCTTCTTTGTTTCATTCCAATTTTAGTGTATGTGCTGCTGAAGCAAGCACTGTTATAGTTATTTTTAATAATAATTTATATGACTGGAAAAGCTTCCTGCTACCTTTATCCTCAACTTGTTCTTTGCTTTTTTCCTCTTTCCTCTTTCTTTGAACCCTGGGGAATATGGTAGGTGATATTTTTGGCATCTGAAAGGCAGTGACTCAATTGCTAAAAACAGCTGCGATTTTCGAATTTGGACTGCCACGTAAAGAAGAATTCTGAGATTTCTGAGCAGTGGGCAAATTCTGGTTATATGAAAATCTACATTATGTGTTTGAAAGCCAGAAAGAGACAATGTTTAAACAAGCCACCCCTTTGGATGATCTACACATTCTCTCCCTTCCGTTAGAATAAGGATAATCATCTGTACTTTGGGAGATGAGTCAGGGGAAAGAGTTGAAAGTCTAACAATGTAAGCAAGAGTCAGATGGGAAAGTGAGAGATGTTTAGGATGCAGTGCAGATGGTATAGTGTGGATACCTGGGATGACTCCAAAACAATGACATAAGAACCAAGAGGAACCCCTTTGGCTTAAGTCACTTGGACTCTATGATTTGTGTCTTCATCTCCTAGAGGAATCAGAGGAGGAAATAACACTTTTTGATATTATTTTCAGCTATTCAATAAGCATAGGAAGGAGTTGGTGAAATCCTAGTCATAAGGAAAGTAGTTCCAAAAGTACTATCCATACGATTGCATTTTGAATACTAAATAAACTGAACAATTGGCTTCCCCAATATTTGAAAAATTTCTTCCTTCTCTCTTCCTTTCTTTCCTTCACTTATCAACTGTTTATAACATTCTTAGTATTTTCCAGACCCCTGAGGATAAAATGGTGAGCAAGACTTGCATGATGGTGGTCCTCATAGATCTTGTGGTCTAGTGGAAAAACAGTTAATGAAGCAAGCCATGAAAAGTGTGATGACTTTTATAATAGGGATGTATAGGGAGATCTATGAAGGCTCACATCCACTCCATGTGAGCCCATGATGGAAATATCTACCTTCATGTATAAAAGAAGGGAAAGCAGGGAGATCCTTCCAGAGGAAGTGACATTTAGGTCAATACCTAAAGGACAGACACCTTCTAATTTATTCAGTTTCGAGGATGAGAACAGAGGACTAGCAGTGTTAAATATATATGGTGGAGAGAATGGTTTATATGATTCATATTAGGACCATGATTGTTCTTTTGTTAATATCATCATTGCTTACGATTTTTTAAAAAATATTTTATTACTTTGAGAGAGAGAAAGCACAAGCAAGAGAAATCACAGGCAAGGAGGGGGCAGAAGGAGAAGCAGACTGCCCCAGGCTCGATCCCAGGACCCTGAGACCATGACTGAGCCAAAGGCAGATGCTTAACTTACTGAGCCACCCAGGCACCCCTATTGCTTACGATTGATTACAATATTTAATAAAGATGAACTCTTTTGAGGCTTCTTTTTCCAGTATATGTTAGTTACAGGATCAAGGAAGTAGGTAAGGCAGAAGAATTTTTAATCCTTTTGAAGTAATTAATAGGTCAAAAAAGACCTATTTGGTCTCAACCAACCTTCTGGTTTGAGCCTCTTAGGACATTAAAGGGGAAGGGGATAAAAAATAGCAGCTATTCTTGAGGATCATAGAATAGCTAGCAGCCCAACTAAGGAAAAATGGGGACAATGATAACGTTAATCTTCTCTGAATGAAGAAAACTGGAAAATGAGAATGACATTACTAGGGTAAGAACAGTAGCATCACCACAAAAATCAGTGTTTGGCTCTTCTATTCATTGAGCAATGTTAAAGGCTCGTTTCTGTGTGCCAGTACCTATTTACCATAATGCCTATCATTTGGCAGGGTCTTAATAAATGTTAGTGGGAGGAGAACAGACAGGAAAGGGAAGGTAAATGAGCAAAGCAAAATAGTGGAAGTGTAAGAGAAGTAGTGTCTTTGTCTCATTCACATTTGGATCTGCTATCTCAGCTGTTCGCATGCAGAAGAACCTAATCTGCTGCTAACTGTGTAGCATAGTGCTGAATAGTTGGAAATTGATTTAGGCAGCCATAAATGGGCTGTGCCTACATGTAGGCAGAGTAGGAGAGTGTCTTCTGGGTATGTGTTTAGGGGCGAATGAAGAAGAGTTTCTTTGTGGTTCAAAATAATATTTCAGTCTGTTTGCTAATGCCAGATATTTCATTTGAAAAAAATAACCTCTCATTCTATATTAGGAGGAGGATGCAAAATATAAAAAAACCTCAGAAGAGTTAAATCACACTGGTTCAAAGTCACACTAAGGTGTTAATATCAAACAGAAATCCTTTCCCAAGAGCAGCTTTTGATGGAGAGGAGGAGAAACAGGGGACAAGGATGTACTCAGAAGAGGCAGAGTACCAAACACAAACAGTGCCACAGGAACACCTGGGATGACATCTCTGAGTATTCTAAGTTTTATGGAGATAGAAGCTCTTACAATGGAGACCTCTTTAATAAAAACAAAATGAATTTGCGCGTTTTAGAAACTTATCTGACCACATGAACACAATACGAGGGCCCTTCCCAGGACACCAGCAAAGGCTTGTGAGAGTGGGAAGCTGAAAGTTTGAGCTTCATGAGCTTCCCAGTAAATTAGCTTCTGTGACACCACTTGGCTGTGTATCTGCAAATGGGACAGTATGACCCAAGGGATCTTCAGCTCTTTTCTTTCATATAGAAGACACTAATAATAAATAGGCGAATCTAGCTAGAAAGGTACATTTACCACAAAAGAGTTTCAAAGTTTTAGTTGTTGGGATCTTAGGAACAGTATCTCCTTGATTGTTAAACACAAATAATTTTTAAATGTACCATAAATTTAACAGCAGCTTAGTGGGGGAGATAGGAGATAGGGTAAAGGGCTGACAAGTTTCTTTTGATATGGACCATGAAAAACATTCTGATACCTTGAAAAAAAAATTCTGATTTCAAAACAATTAAAATGTGGAAAATGCATCATTAACTTACAGAAATATAGTAACCATATTATCTTTTAGGTTACAAATGCCATTTATTGAGTGCATCAGATTTTGCCAACCCATTGAAGAAACCAGTTATTTGCTCAAGGCCACCAGTAGGTAAAATCAGAATTCCAGGCCAGACCCACTGAACTCCAGAGCCCACACTCTCACCCCATACACTCTTCTGCATCTGCCATACTTATTAGCCATTTGTTTTATAGCCCATATAATATCTATATTCCTAATCACTGAGAATCAGGAAGACTTTTAAAGAATACTGAATGTCCATGGTGAAAGAACATCAATTTGACCCCATGATCAGATCATCTGGGGTGGGTGTCCTAGATGAATTAAATGAAAGCCGTATACCCCAATGTTGGGTAATGTCTAATATTAGCACAGTATTAGACACTGGAAGAGGACAGGGCTTTTCAGGGAGTGATTATCATCCATTCACTGGGCTACATTCTTATATCTCATGTGCACAGGCTTTTGGTCAATGCACAGTGAAGTCTAGTTATGTGCAAGACAATGACAATATGAGGATATGTGCTGCCTATGGATACTTAGAGAAATGGCCCTGGGAATAAATTGTGGTTTGGGGCAAAAGCTCCTTCAGGAGGAAGAGGCAACTTGGGTGACCTTCCAATTTTCCACATGGAAGTGGGAGGATTATAGGGTTTGTCCTGAGTGAGAGGAAATTATTTCTGAGGCTGATAAAGCCTATAACTTGTCAGTGGGGAGACTGTCCAGTTAAGCCTGGGGATTGGTTCTTCATGGAAAAGAACTGGGAAGGAAGAGTCATTCTTTTGCGTCCAGTCTCTCCCTCTACTAGCACTTATCCTTGAACATAGCCTTTGCTTTGGGATTCTGTAAAATCCACTTCATCTTCTTGCATATGCTAACACTTTCCTTGCCTCCCCTATGACTATATCTTTTTAGTGTATGCTCTTATTTTAATTTTATGTTTGTTGCAATTACATACAGCTGCTTTTCTGTGGTTGGAGATAACAAGAATAGAATGCAATTTTAAATCCTAAAAATGTCACAGAAACAGAAACCACAAATTAAAAATTGATCTGATACCAAAAGAAAATGGGTAAATATGGCATTCCGGAATAGGGAGATGATAAAAAGAAATTATACGGAAAAAAAAACTAATGAAACTGACAGGAAGTACATCAGACAGAAGAAATAAATCAGGAAGAATGTGATGAGATATTAGAATGGCTGAGCTCAGAATAGCCCAATTTGTCTACCCTGAGAAGGACATACTAAATACGGAGGCAGGTTAGTCACCCAGAAGCTTCTAGGTCTCTTCAAATGAGAAAATTTGATTAGAAAGTAGATTGAACCCTGAACTGGAATTGTAACAATTTGCTATTTGCTCTTATGGTTTTGAGGTTATTAGTTATCTTTACTGAAACTTGGCCTTTTCATCAGTAAAATATCATCCCCCTCATTTATTAACAAATAAGTTATTTCATTATTGTATTATTTGACAAGTATTTAATAAGCAAAGTAACTGTCAAATGACATGTCAGATTCTTAGATATTTCTACAAGGCAGGTAAAAAGAGAAAAAAAAATGTGGCCTTCTCAAGCTATTTATAGTATAGCATGGAAGACAGATAGATAGGCAAGCAGAAAATTACAATTTAGTTTAATAAGGTCAAGGTCAGAGATAAGTTTGAAGAACTTTGGAACCCAGAGGAGAAATGAATTAATTTTCTAAAGATTTGAGGAAAGTTTCACAGAGGAGGTAACATTTTAAATAAGCCAGAAAAAAAAAAAATCAGACAATGTGGATGAGGCGTGGGTAGGAGAGGAGGCAATCAGTTAAAACCTAAAGGAAGGTCTATAGTTGGAAAATAGTAAGTCCACTCTGTGTGGTGAACCATAGGTCTTGTGGGGAGGGAGGAAGAAGAGGCCGCTCAGGGGTCCTTGTGAAAGATCTAAGATGCCAAGTTAAATGAAGGCAGCTGGCATGTATGCTGAGGGCTGGTGGTTCTCATCGTCATTCCACCACATCTAACATACTCCCATGAACAAATCAGTAAAACAGACTAGGGATTGTGTGTATTTACTGGCTCCTTAGCCTTTTTTCCCAATTAGGGAAACATTTCATAATTTTGGTGAATTAAAAGAATGTTATTGTAACATCTTAGGATCCATTTTTTTTCTTTTTTAAGTAAATCATTCCTTAGATCACTGCTTTCAATATGATCATAGCACATATCCCAGTTAACAGCACAGACCTCTGTGAGCCCGTGATTGAGTGCTTCTGCCATTAATGGGGAGCCAGTGAAGGTTCTGAAGCTGAGGAGGGACCTGGCAAGTTAACAAATGGCAGCGTGAAGGATGAACTTGTGGACGAAGAGATTAGAGGTGGGAGACCAAGGGAGGAATGATAAGATCCAGGACTCAGTGAGGTAGGAGGTGGCAAAATGGAATAACCCCTTCCTCTTCCAATATGGTAGGTAGGCTAGAGTCAAAAATACATAAGAAGGATGGACAGAAACACAGAACATTACTGAACTCTGACCTGGACCTCTAGTAAATACAATAAGAAACAAAGAGGCAGGGGCACCCTGGAGAAGAGCCCTGTGCATAGGCGAGGTTTAAGAAGCTTCCTGAAGCTATTTGCCTTTCTCTAACTGGTGATCAGGGGACCAGTTCTGGTTACTCAGAAAGCTACTGCTCTTCCCGAAGTCATGAGGAAGGTTGATTTCCAAGTAGATGAGATGCTGGAATTAATGGACTCCAGGTTCTTTTGGAAGTTGGGCCTCCTGCCAGGGCTGATTAGCCCAGCTGGCCTGTCCACTATTCCTGTTTTATTGCTTCCTTTCTCATTAAGGAAGGTGTTGGGTTTGGATAACCATAAACAACATGTCTACTGCTACAGAGCTACCATCTCTTGCACAGCCAGTGGCTAAAACCAGGCTCTCAGGAGTTTTCGAAAGACTTAGGTCACAGTTTTGGAGAAACAGGAAAAGGAAGCCCAGATTTGAAAATGTGCCACATAAATGGTTATTTTCTTTTTTGTTTTCTTTCTCTATGCGAAAAAAATTTCACAGTGGCAAGGAAAATAAAACTTTAAAAAATAAAGTAAAATCAGAGCTGTTTTTCCTCATTCTCTCTTCTGTCTCACCCCTGCTCTCTCAAGTCTCACCCCTGCTCTCTCAACACAGCCACATGGAACAATCCTGATGTCCTCAACCCCTCAACCCCCGAGATGGGAGGAAAGGGAGTTGGAGGCTACCTTTTACATCAGCCTGCCCCCAGCAGGGCCAAGTAGTCGAGCAGCCACTGGCCACTTGTTGAGCTGTTCTGTGGGTTCCTCACTACTTCCCTTGTCCACCTGAGCCCAAGGGCTGAAATCTTGTGGGACAACAGAACCCTTGAAAGGGAGCCAGTCACCTAGCCCTTCTATATCCTCACCCTAGTAATCTCAGTGCTTAGATTTCTTCCCTCTCCCCAGGCAACATGTTCTTTAAAAGGACCTTCACTGGCACATCATTTCTCACCAGGAACTGTACCCTTGTTCTTTCCAGTCCAGCAATTTTCTCTCTTCCAGCACAGGGAGAATCATATTTACTCAGAAAACCACAGTGTTGAACTATAGCCCTCAGTTTCTTAGAGTTTCACTTTCTAAGGGAATTTTGCAGCTGGTTCCATCTGCTTTTCCTGATTTTTTTTCTCTCCTCTTCTGCCCATGCTGATTTCTTCCCCAGTCCCAACCAGTCCCAGCCTCAGGACATCCCCAACATGTCACCATGATGGTCTTTTCTGCTCATGGTAGACACACAACTCATCAAACCTCTCACCATGTCCCAAACAGCAAATGCTCAGAAACTCCTTGTTGATTTGTACCAACTACTGCCAGAGCCTTTAGTATTAATACTTTCTAGGAAACTCTCCCTTGCAGAACATCTCATAAAGCTGGTTTTGGTTGTACATAAAAGTCCTATCTCACCATATTTTTTGTTCACCTGGCTTGTCTAGAAAAGGACGGGAATTACTCCTGTGCTGAGGATTGATAAATGAGCTACTCTAAATGCTAATTATGTTAATGTGAATTATCCATGTGTGTTTTAAATTTTAAGCAGACCTTTTCCTGCTAGTTAATATACATCTGGGCTATTATCTACCTCCACAAACATGTCCGAAAGAAAAGCAACTAACTCTAATGTTAGATTGATCCAAATCCAACTCAATGTGCTTTAGACAAGTAGCATGGTCTAGGTTAACATTTGGCTGATTTTAGGAACTTACCAATAAGCCAGATACCTTTCCCAGGGCTTTACAAATATTTGATCATTTAAATATAAAATGTTCTGAGGTGGATATTATTACTATTCTGATTTTACAACGGAGGAAAGTAAAGCACAGAGAGGTCACACAATGAGTAAACAATAGAATCAGGATTCAAACACAGGCAATCTGTGTGCAAAGCCCATTTCCCTAACCACTACTTCACGCTACCTCACCAATAATAGCATCTTGTAAATCATGTATTGCAAATCCCCCTGTGAGACAGAAGAGAATTCAGATGAACTTCTATTTATATGGTGTCTATGTCCCTGCAAAGTCTTATGCATACAGTAGTCTATGAATCAACCATTTTCTGGATTCAAGTCCTCATTTAAAAGAGCTAGACTTTCAACTCCTTTTGGAATATAACCATCTTATACAAATTGATGCCACCTTCTGATGAAATACTTATGACAAATGTCCTCACAGGATAGGTGGTAGGAACATGATTGTCTCCTTATCTTCAATATCAGAACTTTATAATAAGCTCAATACATCATAAAATCCTCTGGTCTCCAAATCTCATTAGATGGTGACTTGCCTTTACCACTTCTGGGATTGTTGGATTCTGTATATAAATTACCTGGTAAGCAAGGCATAATTCCCTTTCCTTCTCTGAAATTTCCATCTTTCAAAAGTCAAGAGAGAGGAGACCCCAGGCCTCATATCCTGAGCTTTAGCAAATTGACATGTATTGGTCTTACCTAGATCTTTAGTGCCATTGTAAGTTTTCATGGCATGCTTTTATTTTTCCTGATCTACAAAGTTGTTTTTGTATTCAAGGTACTGCTTCCAGTTCTTAGCCCAGTTCAGTTGCCCTGTCTTAGGTCATATAACTTCTTTAAAGAGTGGCAGTTTCCTGTGAGCTTGTACATGGTCAGGTTTGGAATCATATTGACTTCTTTGTGCAACTAGAGCACCACAGCCCCCAATTAAACACTCACTCTGTGCTGGGCACTCTGCTAGGAAGTACATACAAATGATACAAATGATATAGGATCCCTGCCTTCACAGGGAGGGACTTTTAGTAAATACAATAATAAATAAGAGCTAATAGTTCAGAGTTTCTGAGAGTAGTCCATAGATTCCTGGACTCCTTTGTTGGGTCATAAATGATAGTTCAGAATCCTACCACCAAACTATAACTATGAATTATCAGTCTATTTAGCATTAGTTCATTTGAATTCATGCATCACCTTAGGTGGACCCACATAAATGTTCATCTGCTATGTCTATGCCACTTTCTGTAGCTCTCAGGATCTTCCTGTGATTGGCCTAATTTATCATTTGACTAGTAGTCAGAATCCTTGACTCAACTTTGCCAAGTATTATTCCAGCTCATGGATGAGGAAATTGAAGCTCACAGTGATCACAGAAATAACAGAACTTCAACATGTCTGTCACTTCAGTTTTATTTTTTATGTATATATGATCTCATAATATGAAATATTGTCATAAATCACTTCATATTACTTTCTTGTATAAATACCTCCAATAGCTTTCCATCACTCTCAGCATAAGAAATATCCATCCTTTCTTCTCTGACCTTTTTTTTTCCTATTTTGTGTTATTTTATTTTCATAATGATAAGTGTGCTCTTTAATCCCATCCTCTATTTCCCGTATGCCTCCACCCATCTCCCCTCTGGTAACCATCAGTTTTTTTCTCTATAGTCAAGAGTCTGTTTCCTGGCTTGCCTCTCTCTTTCTTTCTCTTTTTCCTTTGCTCGTTTGTTTTGTTTCTTAAATGCCACATATTCCACATTCCCTTACTATACTCCAGATGGTCTTCTCTTGGTTCTACAAACCTGTCTGTATATCTTGTCCTTTTTCTGTGCTCCCTCTTCACTCAAGTCTAGGCTCAGATACCACCTTTCAGAGGGGTGACCTGAGCATAGCTAAAGTATCTACCCCCACCCCTCCTTCCAAGTCACTTTCTATCAGATTATTCTGTTTCATTTTCTTCCTAGCTCTTATTATTTCTAAATTTCTTTTCTTTGTTCACTTTTTATTGTTAATATTTTTCCCCTTAACTAAAATATAAGCCAAAGAGACCAGAGCCGTGTTCTGTTTAACTCGATGCTGTATTTCTACCCCTAGAATCCATTTAGCATATAGCAGGTATGCAAGTATTGGTTGAGTGAATGAATAAATGCATTTGATAATACCTTAATGTTTTGTGATGGAAACCCTAAGCCCCTTGCTAGACTCATTTTTAGATATTCTCCTTAGGTAATTTCATCTACTCCAATGGCTTTTTCTATCCCTCTCACTATTTACCTCTAGCTTGATTCTTTTTTCTATCTCTCATATTTGTTGTTTATGTAATTTTAACTTTCATAATCAGAGATACTCTTGACTGTTGAGAAATAGGAGCCAAGGAGGTTGGTATTAATATCACAAAATGCTAATACATTTTAACACTTTATATTTTAGAAGGAGCTTAGTTTTCATCTATTTTCAATTCATGGCTTTGCATGTAGATGAAGAAAGTTCAAGATAATAACAAGCCCAAAATGTCACAGCCAGTGTGTGCCAGAATCCAGAACTTCCAGGGTACTGTTTCCACTGTAGTTATCTGCCTATTAGATGCTACCGCTCCTTTTGCTAGTGACACCACATACATGCACACATAGAGTTTTATTTTTGGAGATAAAATTCACATACCCTGAAATTGTGCATACCCTTTAAAAGTGTGGAATCCTATAGTTTTTAAGGTATTTACAGAATTGTGAAACTATCTATTTAATTTTAGAACATGTTGATCACCCTTAAGAGAAACCTCATATCTGTTTGCAGTCATTCTCCCCTCCCCCAGCTCCCCTACATTCCCCCTCCCCTTCTCCAGCTCTTGGAAACCACTAATCTACTTTCTGTCTCTGCAGACTTGCCTGCTCTGGACATTTCACGTAACAGAATCATACAACATGTGGCCTTTTGTGTCTGGCTTCTTTCACTTAGCTTAATGACTTCAAGGTTCATCATGCTGTAATTTTACCTTTTTGTTTTGCTTAAGCCCTTTTCTCTAACTGCCTTATTTTAATATCTGTCTTTGAGCAAAAATTAAACTCTGAATATCCTGGAAGCCAAAGGCAAAAAAGAAAAACAGAAATATGTTACTCTACTCCAGTTAACCATAAAGGAAGCCCACAGTTTATCACGAGCACAGAGTTTTTGTAGCACTACATTTTGAAGGGAGCCATCAGTGCAGTCCAGTTTCCCATACAGCTCTGTCTTTTGATCATTTAAGGTGTTTTTCTCATTTTCTTAGTCATCCTATCCTTCCAAAGGGAAGTGGGCACCATAAACCGTATGGAGAAGGGAGAGAGAACTACCTTGTGGTGTCCTCAGTGGCTCTTCATTTTCTGAGTACAAAGGGGGCATTCTTATTTAATTTTTAATAACATTGTAATTTGACCTCCACTTTTAATTCTCAGGATCTTTCTTCCATTCTTGATCACAATCCTTTCTTCCAACTCAAATTTGTGAAATATTTTTACAACTTACTTCTGAAAGAGTCAAGCACTTTGCCAACCCTGATTCTAAAACAGGTCTCAAATAATACAAATACTCTCGTAGATGGGGGAAGAGTACAAGCAGTTATACTTAGGGAAGGATGAAAAGAGGAATATGATTGTTTGCTGATGCCTGCCTCTGGATTTGGTAAATGGCAAGTTCTAGCATTTATGCTACATCTCACATTATTTTTTTCTTTTTGGGGATCTGAGATGCAGAGAATTAAATTAAAATCATGCTTCTCAAAGACAGCAAACTATCATCAGTTCATGCAGAGCCTTGCTTTTGTTTTAATTTTCACCTTGATCTCTAATCTCTGCTGACATCTACCTCTCTTTTATACATGCCTCTTTCTGCGTTTGATACATGTCCTTAAGAGACATGTGTCTTTATAAACTAGTTAGTGTTATTAGATGTGAGTGAGTAATTACACAAATAATATTGTGACATAAATCTCATTCTGTTGCTATTTTTTTAACTCCCCACTAAATCTTTAAAGCTAATTCATGTTGCCGGATTTACATTGACTCTCTTGCTCTAACTGCTGCATGTTTTATGGTATGTATCCAACACTTTTTACTTTTCCATTCCTTTAGCAACAGAAACCTGTCTCAAACAAGAACATAGTGAACATCCTCATACTTGACTCCTTAGAGGCCATAGGATTCAGATACACTATTGTCTTTATACAGCTCACCTTGTGCATGACTGGCATACTCTCAGCCCTACCTCCTGTACTGACTATTGCTGCAGGGCCCAGAGGTGGGCAGGTGCACAGGCTGTCACCAGCTTGGTGCCCATGGGATGCGGTACAACCTCACTTCTTATTTCTTGCTCTGGGACTTCACCAAGGCAGAAATACAGAACTTGGGGAACCTGCTCAACACTCATGCCTACACAATTAAGTGGGGCAATGGGGAGGGGCAGGGGTTCAGCCCCAAGACCATTCTTGACCTTTTGAAGGGTAGGAGCCAAAGGATAAATATGCTTCTTCTTGAATTCCCTTGGGAGAAGTTATGAGACGTAGTTCATAAGACTCTTAGCAAATTTCCTGTGAGGTTGGGTACAAGTTTCCAATAGTGGTTGCCAACTTGAAAACACATCCTGGTACTGGTTTTCCCTTTTCCCTGATTTAGACCTTTAGTTCCTCATTCCAGCTCCCTGTTATTACTTCCCAAATGAACTACCTGTAGATAAGCCTTTGTCTCAGGCTCTGCTTCCAGGGGCTATCCAGAGTACAACATTATCCCTAAGTATTGACACACTGCTGTCTAGGAGATCTGGGCCCTAGTCTGGATAGTTTGCCCATCTCCAACTTGAAGATCAGAGACTGGGCCATTTCAAAACTAACAAGAAGCTTTGCCTCTGCTTGGAAAGCTCCTGAGGTAGGATCTTTCACCTGTGGATCGGTGATTTTTTTTTAGTACTTACTGCAGTTATTTTTAAAATGTGGTTGTAATATACATACATGCCCTGGTGATTATACTATATTTCTCCCAAATATTGACCTCTGCCTTCATGATTTATGACTTCTGATGCATGGGCAGTAGACTCATCCTAGGATGTGCCATAACAGAGTATTAAGAAAATTTCCTTCTCGATACTTGTTAATATGGAAACATCATATGATTTATACTTTCCAATGAAGGGTATTGCAGTCAGCTTAGGTCCTAGAAAATGCACTTGTTCTCATTGTCATATTTTCACTTGGGTTTACTTAGGGAAAAAGGGTCATTTTTTTAATTGATATACATCAATGTTAATGCCTGTATGCGTGTGTGTGTGTGCGCATGTGCGCGCACACTCATATGCACACATGCCAGCTCACTGTGTGGGGTGAATCATCATGAAGAAACACAGACTGTGACTACCCACCTGGGAGCAGGGTATCAGCAGAACTCCCTCAAGAAATATGTCTTCCTTCTCTTAAGGAACAACTTTTAACAATTTCTTATCCCCTTCTGCTTTTGTTGTGTGAACAGGTGGTTAATACATACACCCCAGGAAAGAAGATTTGGCTTGAAGGTGTGGTGACCACCTCAGCTGGAGGCACAAACAATCTATCAGATTCCTATGCTGCAGGATTCTTGTGAGTAACATGTGCAGTTTCACTCCCAGGGACTTTGTAGAAAGAAGGATAGTGAAGTGGTACTGCTCATTATTCTGCCTCCTGGAGGGGAAGGTTCATTTCCCATTAAAAGTTCCTTATCTGTTCCTTTGTGAATGGCTGTAACCCATTCAACCAACAGTGATGAGTGACTTCTCTAGACACTAAGATGACACAACAGACATCAGAGCAAAGATAGTAGTAATAAGAGTAGTAGTAGTGACCATGACAGTCATAAGACTTTTATTTAATATCTATAGTTCATAGTGCAGACAACATATAATTTCTCATCCAGTTTTCACCATAGTTCTAGGAGATAGGTAAGAGTAAGATTGGAGGAACAGAGACAGGAGATAAGAAAAGGTGTAGGAGATTACTGCCATAATAATAACAATTTTAACTGTATGTGCCACATGCTTCTGAAGTACTCTCTCTATATCTAATAATTCAACAACCAGTGATACGGATACTATTATTTTACAACCACCCAATGAGATGGGTATGAGAGCTTGGACTCAAGCCCAGGCAGTCTGCTTCATGGTCTAGCCTCTTTATCACTACCTTAGACCATCTTTCTTTCTGCTTCACACGGTCTGTCCAAGAAAAGAAGTGATAGACAGGCAAAGAGATCAGGAATTTCTCTGACTGGGAGAATCAGGAAGGGCTTCATGGAGGAAGTAGCATTTGAGGGGAACATAGAAAAATTAATTTCTGTAGGTAGAAAATGGTGGTGATGGTGGAGGAAAGCATGAGAGGCAGAAGGAACATTATGGGCAGAAGCACAGGGAGGGGAAATGAGTCATGTGATAAAAGCCTCAAGAGCTGCAGGGATGTAGTGAGGGCTGCAATGAGGTGGGGGGCAGGGTGCTTCTCCATCAGTCATGAGGCCTTGTTCTAGACTCAGTGGCAAGCCACTGAAGACTTTGGTGGAAGAGAGAAACACCATCTGACTTGTGTTTACACGTTGGCTTTGGGAATAGTATGCACAAGAATGTGGAGAGGCAGGAGATAGGACAGTGGATTTGAAGGCTTCTGCAGTTATCTGGACAATGACTTATACCAGAAGCATAAAGGACTCCACTTGGCCAGCCAGCATTATGTGGCAGGGACAAACCTCTCAGGACCATAGACTAACCAAGTGACCTGGTCCTGTGCCACTCTGGTCCTGTGGCCCTGACTTTTGCTTAGGGAAGTTCCTCCTAAGAACTGAGCTCTGCCCTCAGCTTTGTGTTTCCTTACTAACAGCTGTTTGTAATTATACACATGAAGTTTCCTTCCATTAAGGCAGCTTCTTGAATACATTTGTAGAGGACAAATCAGGGCAGTCAAGCAGATTGTTTCTGCAGATGGAATCCTGGAACATGCAGATGAAGATAATGAGTCAAAAGAATATCTGATGATACGTTGGGTCTTCCATGCGTGTTCTCAGCACCCAGCCTTGAGTGAAACAGAGCAGTTGTTCCATGAGCATGGTTCAAGTGGGTGAAATGGGATGAATCAGCATTTGATACAGTGGTTCTGAGAGTCTTCTTTCAAAAATACAGTCCTCACCAGGTTTCACTGTGAGCTGTGGAGCAAGGGCGAAAAGCTAGTGGCAGAGGCCTCTCAGAACCAGCAGAGAATAATTAAAAAAAAAAAAAAAAAAAAGAACCAGCAGAGGAATGGCTGTTGCTCAGCTGTCAGAGACAGACTCTGCTGCTGAGACAATGAGCAGCACCATTGTTCTGAGTGTTTTCATGAGCATTCCTCCCTTCAGAGAATGATGTGAACTGAGAAACACTACAGCCCTTCATAGAGGGAGCTGGAAAGAAACCTGCCTTTTCACGAGCACTAGACAAATATCCATGGATCAGTGATTCTGTAAACCTAGATTAACCTAGCTGTTCAGGGTTGGGTTGTAGACTAGGTATCTGATGTGTGGTGGACACAGATCAGATGAGAACTAGCTCACTGGGCTCCTGGTCTTCTCTCTTACCTCTTTATCACCCATTTGCTCTCCCCTCTGCTGGCAGCACCCAGCAAAGTGTCCTTTGAGTCTAGTTCTCCAGGGAGCATAAATTGCTTTCTAGGGGGACAAATAAAGCACTCTAAGAAGCTCCAGAAGACTAGTACAACTGCTTGGAAGGAAAGCGTCTTCAGGCTTTTTTTCAATACATGGTATAATGATGAGCCTACTAGGACACTTGCACATTCATGCAAGAATCAGAATTTTCTGATTCCAGGCAGGGCTTTGAGACTCTCTGATGCACTACAGATATACCCTTGGCATACTGCTGTGTCTCCAGTATCAGTAGTGTCTGCCACCCAGCCAATAGTCAACATATTTTTGTGGAATGGAAACTACTGGCTGCAGTAGCATCCTTGGTGGGATGTATCAGTTGTCTTGTGACTTTTCACTGCTTATGCATGAAAGGGAGACTTGAAACATCATTTATTTCCCCCTCTCAGAGAGCTTATTATTTACAAGAGGAAGAGGAAGACAACTTCCTCTAACTGTTCCACTCTGAAAAGCACAGGGAAGCAGGGATTCTGGTCATAGTCATTTTGAATGCTCTAGACCGCAGATGTGCATGTAGGATGTGGGTTTAGAAAGGAGGGTACATATTTTTCCCTCTCACATTAGAGTTCCTTCAAAAACTCCCTATAGTAGCAGGAAAAACCCCTCCAGATTTACGAGTTAACATATTATTTGTTGAGTATATATTCTTTTTGGATCACTGTTATAAGGTCTACAGAGATCATAAGTAGGAATTTGATACCATTCCTATAAATGAGTACAGGTATTTATGTACACAGTGCTTTACAAATGACTCACATGTCATTTGTATATCTATCCTCAATACTGAGAAGCATTTTTATATCTCCTCAATACTGAGAACAAGGCCTGGCATTTGCAGCTGATTAATTAGTGTTGTTGAATGAGTGATGACTGAATGGCAAATGGGATATTTTAAATACCAAAATACAGTCCTGTATGGATATTCAGCTGCTGCTGCTGGATATGATTACGTATTTACTCATCATTTTGTTTCTTCATTCAGCAAGTGTAGGTATAGAAGGGTGAATAAGACATACTTGTTTTTATAGATAAATACTTGCTAGATATAGATCCTAGTTTTTAAAAGATTTTATTTATTTATTCATGAGAGACACACAGAGGCAGAGACATAGGCAGAGGGAGAAGCAGCTCCCTGTGGGGAGCCTGATGTAGGACTTGATCTCAGGACTCCAGGATTCTGTGCCAAAGGCAGATGCTAAACCACTGAGGCACCCAGGCACCCCATATAGACCCTATTGAATTAGTGCTACATTGGTGGAGAGACCATTGATTTAGTGCATCAACTCAGAATTCATGTTATGGTTCTACCCCAGGATATTTGTACTGTGTCTCCGTGGTTAAAGGAAAAACTAAATCAGCTATCCTGATTTCATGGGGTTGGTAAATTAATAAAAATAATAAAGGCAAGTAGCTTAGCCATGTGGTATTCCAAAAGTAATTTTAGTTCCTAGGTTGCAATGTTGCAGTCTGAACAACAACAACAAAAGTTCTGTTACATAATTGTCAGATTTTCTTTTTTATTTAAAACTTTTGTTTTTACATTTTGCTTTGTTTTGTTTCTATAATCTAATTGTCAGTAAATATTTTTTAGTTTTAATATAATTGTTGATGTGAAAAAGATTGTTAATAATATTCATTTATAATATAGAAATTAGCAATGCTCTTTATTCCAGTAAAGAGAAAGTTTAATTCTACAAATCACTGGTTTGGAGTTCCATATGGTTTCAAATTCGGAAAATTATGGCTATGCATAATTTGTTCTTAGGATGCTGAATAGTGATTCTCAAAGTTCCTTGAATCTAATTTTATCTAGATCAATCTAACATAGAGTCTGAAGCACCTACAGTGTGCTGGGAACTGATATAGATGTTTGGGTACAAAACTAAAACATTGTGTGTGTTCTCAGTGAGCTCCTAACCAACTGGGGACAGCAGAGAAGTAAGGAAGTAATTATCGTGGGCTGGCAGAGGGTGTAAATGAGTTCTGTGAAGGTACAGAGGAGGAAAGTACTACTGTTGGCTGGGCTAGCAGGATTTAGAAGATGACACTTGACTTGAAGATGAATAGATGGCAAGAAATTTGCCAGATGAGGTGGGTTAGAGGAAGGGGAAGGGAATTCTAAGCAGAAGTTAAAAAACGTATGAATACTTAGGTGAATATGCAAAAGCATGGTGAGTTTGAGTAGCCTCGAGTAGTTATATGTGGCTTAGAGCTAGGAAATGGGAGTTTAGGGTGAGAGAAGGGAAAAGAAGTACAGATGAGGACTCACATGTACACTCAGGAAAGATTGTGAATGCCTTATCTTTTATACTATTTAAGACTGAAGCTCTCAGTCACATTTATTATATATTATGTATTATTACAATTAGAAATTTCCCAAAGTTACAGAAGTAGGAATACAAAGAGAAAATTAAATGAATGGGTGAATGAGTGAATAAATTGAATGCATAAATAATAAAGGCAGAGCTAGCAGTGGGTGTTGGAAGAACCAAGAAGGAAGTACTTTGGAAGGATTGCACACCCTGGAAAGTGGGTATTTGGCATAGTGGAGTATGTGATAATGTATGAGCAATGCAGGTCCTCCATTATGATGTGTAGCATAGTTGAAGTTCTGCATTGTTAATTACAGTGCCAAGGAAATTATTATTGCATTGACTGCTGACAGTGGTATATGAGGGATGTAAATGGCTGGACCTTTCTTGCATAGGTCATAGGAATATGTGAGTTAGAGTCACATGAAAGGTACATATACATTGACAGGGTGCAAGCAGGGAAGTTTGAATGATGGAGAGTGTAGTGTGTATTCTCCTGTGATTGTGTGTCCTATAGCCGGGGGGCAAGGGAGATGATAATTGGGCTTATAAGCGGCTAGGATATTCATTTTATTTGTTAGTATTACAGGGGTAGGATAATTCATTTGCAACAAAATATTTTACATTTTATTTCCCGGGACCTCTGTTTCTTTTCCTATAAAATGAAGAGGTTGGACTTGATAATCCCTAAAATGTCTTCCAACTGTGTACTCAATGCTTAAAATAATCTTCTCCTTTAAAGTACTATGTAAATTTCATGGTGGGGGTTGGTGTACGTGTGTGTGTGTGTGTGTGTGTGTGTTAGCCAATCGCTATAGAGCTTGTTATATTGCCATTTTTAAGATGTATTGATAAGGCATTTTTTTCCTGCTTTTTTTTAGATGGTTGAACACTTTAGGAATGCTCGCTAACCAGGGCATTGATGTTGTGATACGACATTCATTTTTTGACCATGGATACAATCACCTTGTGGACCAGAATTTCAACCCATTACCTGTAAGTGTATGATAAAGATTCCCAACTCCTCTTCTATGTCATTCAGTTATTTTGACCACATCTTGTCCATACTGGGAGAATTCCCCCTCCCCCCGTAATGAGGTAATTTCATAAATTGGACAGAAGCATTCATGTCTTTGTTCTCTTGACCCATTTTACAGACTTTGGCTTCACTACACACACACACACACACACACACATATCTATATATACACACATATATACATATGCATACGTATGCATGCATCTGCATTTATACAGTTAATATATTTATATACATTTATATATTTATTTACTACAAATTATTTTAACAAACCTTGTGCAGTTGAGATTCCACATCTATTTGTGGCCTTTTTGAACTCTGCTTGAGAGTGAATTTTTCCAGATTGTTTTTAATGCTAATAGGACACATTAGTTAACGTCAGATGCAACATGTTGAAAGCAGATGGGAGCGTGTTGGCCAAGATCAGATATAGTAGGAACCCATCTCTTAGGGAGTGGCTGAAGTACACTTGCAGTTAGGTGTTGATTCCTATATGACAATGAGGGGATTCACCCTCATATAGTTGGTGAACTTCTCTAGGAGAGAGAAGGGAAAGGAAAGCTAAAGAAGATTGGCAAGAGCAGAGATCTTGATTTGTCAGGGGACTGTATTGACCAATCACAGAAATCCCACTTAGTCCAGAGAAGCTGCACTCATCAGAAATACTACATGGGTCATCCTTTTCATAGACATCATGGTCATGGAGAAAGGTCAGGCTCCTCTCATTAGCTCAGAGACTGTCAGAGCTGGGATTCTCCTTTGAGGAGATGAAGTTGCACCTCCTATAACAGAAGAAGATATAGAACCAGCTCTAGAACCCTTCCCTCTGTCCTAGTCCAGTACTATTCCTACAAAATTACACCTGCTCTTGGGTCCACAGTAAGCAAACTCAACTAGAATCAGTGAGTGTTCCTGCCATTTGCTTCCCTCTGCCTGTTCCTGCCCTGCATTCCCCTTATTTTCACCCTTACCCTGAGCCAGGAGGCTTCTAAGCCCAGAACAGAGAACAGCTTGGCACCCAATGGTACCATTTCCATGTTTTGAAAGAACCCCTGTAGGTTAGAGGACTAAGTAGTTATTGTATCACTGATTGTACATGACTCCAATTAAGTCACAAATACTAGAACTGACTGGAACAGTTGTTTCTATTCACAGGGCCAGGCTACCTTTCTCAAAGTCTGGTAGTGGGGAGGAGAGTGACTAATGTATACTGGAGAGGGAACTTTCAAGTTGGAACCAAATGGTTTTTTGTTTGTTTGTCTGAGCTCATAAACCTGTAGAAATAAAACAAAATAATAATTAGAAAAGTTTCTATGAAGTGTCAGCATTAAACAAACACAATGTCACACAAAAATAAATTCTTACTGACCATCAGGCACTGGAGAGGAGACCAGTAATAAATAAATGAATAAACAAATAGTAGAGTACTATAACAAGGAATCAGTGAGGGCTTCTTTGGAGGGAGTGTATAGGAAAGCTTCTCTGAGAAGGTGACTTTTAAGCCAAGAGCCCAATGACGAGAAGGAGCCAGCCATGCAGACTTTGCAGAGGAACTTTCAAGCAGAGGAAGGGGCTAGCACAAAGGCACCAAAGTAGGAATGGGCTTGGCATGTTTGAGGAAACACAAGGACACCAGAGTGTTGGGGGCCTGGCAGAGAAGGGGAGACTGGTTGGACATGAGGCTGCCAAGAGGTCAGATCCCATAGGGCTTTGAAAGCTAACAGGAGTTTGACTTTATTATACATAGTATGAAAAGCCAGCAGAAGGTTTTAGGCAGGAGAATGATACGATCTAGCTTATATTTTTAAAAGATTCACCCTGGTATAACTAATGCATCAACTGTTACTTATTATTTTAAAATGTGGGTAATACTTAATAATTCACAGATCACTTTCATATATGGTACCTCACTAATGCTATATCCACTCTGACCTTCCTTTTCTCTGTCCTTCCTTCTCACCTCACTCAAATCTCATTTACTCCTCTTGATCATGTACTACATGTTGGTCACCATTCCTGGCAGTGGGCCTCTTTGATGAACCAGAAAGACAAGGTCCCTGAACTCTTGGAGCTTATAAGTTAATAAAGCATAGTGATAAATAGAACATAAATAAACATATAAACAAGATAATTGCACTTTGTCATAACTGCTCTGAAGAGAGTCTGGTGAGAGATGTAGGACTATTTATACTTACCTTGCTGAAGAACAAGGGTTCTGTGAAGATATTAAGTCCAAGGTCCCACAAATACTGGGACAAAGTTTTACAGTTCTAAATCTGATTTTCTTTTCTCTTTCTGTGGTACTCTTTGGTGTCTGTCCCATGGTCTGAAGCCAAAATTTGTGTCATTTGGGTCTGGACATGGAAATGGGCATTTTATGGAACTGGAGAAAGGAAAACTCTAGGCTAGAAAAAGATATTCTTCGGGTGACTAGATAGGCTGAATTTCCAGAGGTGGACAAACCTGGGTTTCATATCAACTCTGTGTGCCTTTGCTGGCCACATATAGGTTAAAAATGCACGTGTTCATGGCTTTGTTCTCCTCAAATGAGAGTGGCACAAGAGTCCTCGGTTGATAGGTGGTGCTGCAGAGCTCCCACAAGACCATGGGAAGCTAAAACACCTCCCACTGATTCAGTACAAAGGCTCAAATGAGCTGGGCAGCTGTATTTCTGGAAACAACAAACTCTAATAATAAGGAAACTGAATGTAAAAACACTTAAGGTGGCAGCCTTTCTTTTTATTTTCTTTGCGCTAATAAATTCTGCACCTTATAAGTAAGGAACTCGACAGACTGAAAGTGTGTGTCTTAAACCTCCCTTGGAAAGAATTTACTAGGCTAGACCAGGGCATCAGTCAGGAAGACCTTGCCAGCAGGCCCTTGGAATGGGCAGTGGAGGCAAATCTGGGAGTTGTACTGGGTGCCACTTTAGAGGGTCGTACAGTCAATAACCAGACATTGCCGATGAAAACTTGTGGACTTTACATTGTGATTAAACCTTCAAGAGAGTTTGTTAAGAGCTTTGGGGATTGGTGAGGTATGTTTTGTCTCCCAGAAAAATCAGTAATTTCTATTTCAGTTTCTTCCAACTCAGCTCAGTGTATTTAAGGAAAGGATCTTATTAGCAAACATGGTTTTGTTTTTGTTTTTGTTACTGCTCTTAGATAAACTTAGAAAAAGTGAGGATCTTGGCCTAATGGCTCCTCACTCCATATCCCATATGACCCCTCCACCTGCCGAGTTGACTTTGATCCCAACTTGTGGGATTCTAGCAGCTTTGGCAAAGTCATTCCAATAGCAGTCTAGGTAAGAGAGAAGAGGAGAGTGGCCCTTTAAAAAAGAAAACTTGTCTTCAGAAAAGATAATTTCCAACTACATCTCATGTTCTTTATGGTTGTTCTTCTAGAAAAATGCCAACACTCCTACTGTTGGAGATTTTCCCTCCTGGGAAGAGGAGAACATTTAGTTCAGCAGTGCTTCATCATCAACTCCCACCCCTTTCCCCTGACCCTCCTGCCATTGGGAAAGAGGGAACGTGTGAGTCTCCACAGCCAGTCAGCCAGTCAGGGACTCCCTTGGGAATAAGTGATGTTTGTGCAGAAGAGATCTGCACATTTGGTGGACATAGTCCAGACCCCACCAGCCGTGGGCATTTCTCCTAAGAGAGGGTTTTGGAATTTAGCTTGCTGCTTTTTTTAAGAGCCTGATTTACAGAGCTTCCAGGGAAAGGAATGGTGAATTACTAGTCAACATCTTTTTAACTCCCACGCCAGCCAAGCAAATATAATTCAATTCAAAAAACATTGACACTTCAAATGTGTCTGCCTCTGTGCTAGGTATTCTGGGGACACACAGATAAATAAGATATGGTTCCCTCATCTGCAGAGCTAACAGTCTGGCATGTGTTTGTGTTTGGTGGATTACAGTTTAGTCCTCTATTTAGAATAAAGCAGAAATCTAGTTCACACTGGACTGCATTTTCTATAGTGGGTGTAGTGGTGGCGATATTTATATTTGCTGTCACCTTTTATGCTGTCACTGCTGAATAATAATATACATTCAGTTCAGCCTGATGCACATTTATTGAGCACTTACTGTGTACATGGTTCTAGAATTTAGTCAGTGGACTGGAGTGCTACCCACTAGTTTATGGTAGGATTGAACCTATGGCTGTGGTTCCCACAGCAACATGCTCTCAGCCAAGCCCTCACTGTTCAGATGCCATTTGCCTACTGGAAGAAAACTCTGAACCTTAATGGTGCCTGCCTAACTCTGCTGGTCACAGGGATGAGATCCTAAATGCTCCATCCTTGTTTCCCTTAGAAATGTTAGACAGTGCCCCTATGCACTGCACAGGTATGATGCAGATATAGGATCAGCTTAAATCTGTCCCTTTCCTGAGAAAGAGCATCTAGTTACAAATCCATGTGCCATTGATTGTAGGTTAATGCACAATTTCTTCTTGTGAGAATAACGCCACTTAAGTAGGAGACCTACGAGGAGTAGAGGAGCCTGGGACTATGATGAGATTCAGGGCTACTATTCCTGACTCTGCCATTAATTAGATGTGTATCTTGCATACCAGTTTTCCCATCACTTAAATTGCAATCAAAATGCCTTCTCTATCTGCTTCCAAAAAATCTTGTTGTAATCCTTGAGAAAATTAGGTAGGGCAATAGGATTCCAATTTCATATATATTCATACACACAAATTACTGGAATCTCTTCATACATCTAAATGTTAAAAGTGGTTTTCTTTGGGTAGTGGGATTACAGACAGTTGTAATTTTCTTCATTGTGGATTTTTTTTTTTTGGTATGTAAAATTGCTGTAGTCAGTATTATTGCTTTTTTAATCTGAAAAAAAGGCTATTTTTAAAAGAAAAAATAAAGTATTTTGAAAGACTCAAGTGCTTTAAATAGTTAAGCAAATATTTTCCCACACTATTTCATTTATCATTCATGATTCATTCATTCAGAAATACTTATTACATTTACGCTGTATGCTAGATACTGTGCTGGGCCCCAGGGAGACCGTCCCTGCCCTGAAGGAGCTTATAGGGTGGAAGGGAGACAGGGACTGTGGCAGAAGTGCTTTAGCAGGACAGAAGAGGAACAGAAATCAGCCAGGCGGAGTGAAGGTGTAAGACATCAAGGAGGGCTTTCTGGAGGAGACAATGCCTGAACTGGATCTTAAGGGAGAAGGACAAGTTAGTCATAGGAAGAGGAGTTTGGTGTCTAGGGAGGATCTTTCAAACAGAGGCAGTAGCAGATGCAAAGGGACAGGGGCAGTAATTTTCTAGAGTCATGTGGATGGATTATGAAAACTTTCTTAGGAAAGCTTTTCCCATTGCTGTCCAGGGGCCACACAGGGTGTGTGAAAATTCAAGAATTTCAAAGATACCCATCTGGAGGTAGTGGGGCGGGGGAGGTACAAAACCCCGCCAAACCAGCCTGTGACCTGTTTCTTGGTGTAGCTTCCTTTCTTTTTCTTTTCATTCCCGTGGGAGCCATCCAGAAGATGAAAGAAGCAGAGTGTACCTGTTTAGGGGTAGCTGTGATGTGAAACCCAATCCTCTCATTAGAGGCCCTGACAAAGCCTTCTCCATGAGCAGCCTTTCTTTGTGGGGCCCTGTGGCTGCTGAGGGAAGAACATCCCCTGCTGCACGATCAATCACTGGGACCCAGGCCGGTTCATGTCAGTGGCCGCTGCTCCTGGGCTGCGTGCCCAGTGGGCATGACTTGCCTCATTCCTCCTCTCTGCCTCTAAACCCTGGTCTCCCAGCTCGGAGCTCATGCCTCACCATCAGACCAGGCAGGCAGCTCTTTTACCTCTAATGCTTTGAATGGAAGCTCCTCTGATTTTTAACTACCAGCCTTCATCCTTTGCTTATTTATCAACCTGAGTGGTGCACATGGGGCATCAGCACTTATGATAGCTCACCCTGACGGAGGCCATCTAGAGGAGAAGGAGCTCTGTGTCTGAGGTCTGAAGATGCAGCATTCCAGTGTTGCTATTGCTGGACTCTTCATTTCCTGGTTTGGAAAAGGGGCCTGACTATGCCGGGGTTGGGGTGGGGAATATTTGAGGGACCACTTAAAACTATTGGCTTTGGAGTCAGACCAACCTGTGTTTCAAATCCAGCTCTACCGCTTACCGGCTTACTAAGCCTCCATAAACATCAATTTCCCTCATAAAATGGAGGCAACAATAATGTCTAGCTCACAATGTTGTTGGAAAGAATTGAATAAGCCAATACCTATGTACCTTTTACGACATAGTAAATATTCAATAAATAGTAGCTGCTGTTATTATTTATAATGTCACTTTGTAAGTATAAAATTCTCTAAGTCTCAGAAATAATTATCATTAATAATGTGAACTATGGTGAGAAAATAAACATTTGAACACCTGTACAGATAATCTAGAAATCAATTCCAGTAATAATAACTAAAATATGAAGAGTAGATATTTTTTGCAAAAATTAAATTACTAGAAAACTAGAAAAAAAAAAAAAAGCTGTGAATCGTGCCCTTGAAAGAAATTGACTGCAAATGGTTAAAGACAAACTAAAAATTACAATTTATTTTCTTCCCTAGAAGATGTTGCCAACTTTTCCCAGTGAAGGCAATTAAGGCAGTAACCACACTGCAATACCAGCTCTAACACCTTCATTTGGTATTTATAAATGGCCCAATAAGCCCTGGAAACCATGATATGTCACATCGAAGTGCTAATGACAGTACATTATGTGAATCACTGAGAAGCAACAATTGAAAATTTCTCTCTGCCATCAACCATTTATATTGTTCCCAGATTGCAGTACTGAGGGATTACAGCTATGGCGAGGCGTGCTGGCAGCAACCTAAATAAATTAAGGAGAAGAAAAAGTTAAAGCCCCACAGAATTTGAGCTCAGGAGCAGGGTGCCATTCTCGAAGCAACCTTCACATGATGGAAGAGCAAGGCAAGCTCTGGAAATGAGAAAAGTTGCACCTCACCTAACCTCATCAGTTCACCTAAAACACTAGAAAGAACATATCTAAAAATAATCTGACAAGGAAGAGAGGAAGGGAGGAGGGAGGAAGAGGAAAGAGAAGAGAGATAAGATGGAATGCTCTTTGGTGGGTTGGAAAGATCTTTTGCAAGTGCCACAATATGACAAACTTAAAGTTATTTCGTTTGCATTTTATTGCAAACTCTATGGCACAATGTGGTCTGCTTATGACGTTTAGGAAGCAACAAGTAGAACTCTGGTAGAAGTGACCTGAGAGCCAAAGATAATCTATTCTTTCAAACTCAATTGTGTTTGTGTTGTTTGTGTAAATAAAAGCAGAAGTCTTTTAAAATAGAAATAGAACACATACACATAAATTTTGTTTTTAATTCTTAAATACACTACACTATTTATAAATTTTAAAAATCTATCCATCATTAGGTACTTCAATTTCAACTAATGTCAAACTGTTTATTTCATCTCTGATTTGTTTTTTTTAAGATTATTTATTTATTTGAGAAAGCATACACGCCAAACAAGTAGGGGGAGGGGCAGAGGGAGAGGATCTGAGGCAGACTCAGAGGTGAGTGCAGAGCCCAATGCAGGGCTCTATCCCACGACCCACGATCACGACCTGAGCCAAAACCAAGAGTTGGATGCTCAACCGACTGAGACACCCAGGTGCCCCCCGATTTGGTTTTAGGCATTGAAAGGATTGAATAAAATACATCATTTTGACTCACTCTAAACTTGAGCAGACTGTCTTCTACTCACTGCTCTCATCTTGATGTTAAAATCCTTATAGCCTTTTTTCATTCGAACAGTGATTCTCGGGGAACCCAGATGGCTCAACTGGTTAAAAGCCTTCAGCTCATGATCCAGAGTCCCAAGTGGAGCCCTGAGTCAGGCTCCCTGCTCAGCAGGGAGTCTGCTTCTCCTTCTGCCCCTCCCCCGGCTTGTGCTATCTCCTACTCTCTCTCTCTCACTCTCAAATAAACAAATAAAGCCTTTAAAAAATAATAAAAAGGGGGATCCCTGGGTGGCTCAGCGGTTTAGCACCTGCCTTCGGCCCAGAGCATGATCCTGGGGTCCCGGGATGGAGTGCCGCATCAGGCTCCCTACATGGAGCCTGCTTATGTCTCTGCCTCTTTCTCTGTCTCTCATAAATAAATAAAATCTTTAAAAAAATAATAATAATAAGAAGAAGAAGAAGAAGTGATTCTCAAGCTTATGCACATTACAATCACCTAGGGGGCTTTTAAAAAATACTTCTGTGTTCGTACCACCTCTGAGGATTCTGATTCAGCTGGTCTGTAGAGGATACCAGGTGTTGGTATTTTTTAAAGCTCCCCAGGTAATTCTAATGTGCAGCCAGATTTGAGCACCACTGGGTTAGAGGTTTCCATTTACCCTGATTAAATCAGAAATTACCTTTCCCCTTTTCTCTATTCGTTTGTACTCAACCTTTGTTCACCTTCCAAATATTAACAAAATTTTAATAGTCTATCATTAATTCATTGGGCAAATATTTATTGACTATTGTTTTCCAGACATTTGTTCTAGTTTGTTGAGGAAATAGAGGTGAAGGAAAAAGACAAACCCCTCTCCCACTGGAGGTTACAGTCTAGTAGTGGAGACTAAAAATAAGTAAACTAACAAATAATTAATTACAAAATTCAGAATGGTGTGTAGGAAGCAAGAAGCCTACTAAATTGAAGAATAATGAATAGAAGATAGTGCTTTAGAAAGTTTGGTCAGGTCAGTCATCAAGGAAGAGGCAGCAGCCGTTGGAAGAGCTGGTAGAAGAATGCATCATTCTCTAGGAGGAAGTAGCATCTGCAAAGCTGCTGGGGGGAGAGGCTCAACTGCACATCAGAGGTCATGCAGTTCCTCTAAGACCACCCTGAGGCCTGGCCCACCCACAGCCTGACACAGCCAGCCAGTGAACTGCCTGGTTCAGTTTATCTCAGGCTCTCCCTTGTACCTGCCTGATTCCTACTCCACACCAAGCAAACTGATTTTCTCCCTGTCTCCTGCTGAGAATGATTGTGCTATATCCCATTGCCTGCCCCTATGTCTGGAATCCTCAACTGAGCCTAATGCCCATTGTGTCCCCCTGCCACTGGCCTGGCCATCTCCACGTACACATTCAGTCACCTCTCTAGGCTTTGAAACAAGAATGGCAGCGTAATGACACTTGTGGAAGCTGGCAGTGAACATTTGGGAATTTGTCATACTATTCTATTTTTGTGTATGTTTAAAAATTTTAGTGACAATTTTTTAATGTCCTCATGCTAGGATGTTGTGACATACACTAAAACAAAGCACCATTTTAGTTATTCTGGGACATAAAGAATAAAGTTGGGTTCTTTCTCTCCACGTTTACAATCTGTTTGGAGTGAGAAAACCTAGAGCTTTGGAGAGAAAGCTAATAGATGATGTATGTGAAAGTCTGTCTTGTTCACTCAGTATCTCCAGAGCCAGACCTCTGAGTAGGAGACATTACTACTGGCTGGAGGGAAGTGGCTAGAAGGGAGAATTGGGGAAGGCCTGTGCAACATGTCCTGAGTGGACATTTGTGATATTAATTACCCAAAGAATACATGCTCCTAAGAAAGCTCCTTGCCCTGTGGTACTGAGACCATAGGAAGGAAGGAGTGCCTTAGGAGTTCTAGATCCGATATCAGGCTCTGCCACCAACTCATTCACCCCGGGGCACTGAGTACTCTGGTTCCCATGTGGATGTTGAAAGAGACCGTCTGAGGCCCCCTTCAGCTCTGACGATTTCTGCTTCATCTTTAAGACTTCCATACCAGTATCTTCAGACAGACTTCCCAGCTGAATTTATATTAATAAAACCTTTAAAGTAAAATTGAAAGGGCACCTTGTGGCTCAGTTAAGTGCTTGACTCTTGGTTTCAGCTCAGGTCACAATCTTGGGGTCCTTGGATTGAGCCCAGCATCAGGCTCTGCACTCAGCATAGAGTCTGCTTAAGACTCTTTCCTTCTGCCCCTCCCTCCCTTTGTCTCTC
Organism: Canis lupus baileyi; assembly: GCF_048164855.1. Classification (NCBI taxonomy): domain Eukaryota; kingdom Metazoa; phylum Chordata; class Mammalia; order Carnivora; family Canidae; genus Canis; species Canis lupus. The sequence continues at coordinate 29,594,845 of NC_132866.1, forward strand.
TCTCTTTTTCTCTTTTTCTGTCTCAAATAAATAAATAAATCCTTTAAAAATTAAATTAAATATCACTATTTCACTTTTTTTAAAGATTTATTTATTTATTTATTTTATTTATTTATGATAGAGAGAGAGAGAGAGAGAGAGAGGCAGAGATACAGGAGGAAGGAGAAGCAGGCTCCATGCCAGGAGCCTGACGTGGGACCGGATCCCGGGACTCCAGGATCGCACCCTGGGCCAAAGGCAGGCGCCAAACCGCTGAGCCACCCAGGGATCGCCACTATTTCACTTTTAAATCATTCAAGGAGGAATCCCTATTTTCTTAAGGCTCTTGTAGCCCTGTTACAGAAGCTAACACTTTCTTTTGTTATTAGAGTTGTTTGGGTACATCTAACTTCCTCTCTTTGACTGTAAGTGCCTTGAAAACAGAAGCCACCTCTCCTATCTTTATGTCCCCCCTAATGACCGCTCACAGGCAATCCGTACTGAGCTCTAAAGATGCTCAGTGACTGGGGTTCTAGGGGTTTACAGTGCACTGCTTGGTAATGGAAATATGGAAGGCAAGCTTTTTACTGCCAGGTGTTGTGTACATGCTGGGAAGTAGTAGAACATGGTGCTTAAGAGACTGGGCTCTGGAGTCAGATAGATCTGGATGTGAATTTCAACTCTAGTGTCTACCATGATGCATCATGTTTGGCAGATTCCTCATCTTCCATCATCTTTATGATGGGGATGCTAATAATCTGTGCCTCATGGGCTTACAATAGTTTCTGACACTTAGTAAGTACATAATAATGTGACCATTATTATTTGTTCTAAATACATGAAAATTATTCCTTGGAATTGGATGAAATTCTAATATCTTGGGAAAGATAAGAACATGTGGGAAACAGCCATCCCACAAAGTAGGTGCTACTTACAAATTGTAAGTAACAGGAAATATTTTAATTATAATAATGTTAGTTGGCACATATAGATTGTTTTAGAATCTTCAAAATCCTTTAAATATCATTTCATACTCCATAAACCTATCTAATAATAGTTTTCTTCTTTGGCTTCTTTGACTTTGTTCTTTATGTCCTGCTTTAAGTTTCCATAGCTTATTTCCATCCATTAAATCATCTGGCCTTTCCAACTTCCTGATAAGGCAGGTAGGATAGATATGCCCAACCAGTTTGGCAGAGAAAAAACTGAGGCCACGAGACGCCCAGCAACTTATTCAAGGGAACACAGCAAGGTAGAGCAATGGTTATGAGTTCTGTGATTCTTCATTGCTACTTAGTTTTCTCTCCTGTCATTCTCCCACAGCTTTGTCAAGTCAAGAATTCAGGTTAGCTGTCTCTGCTAGCAGCCAAAGCAGATAGGAATGGCCATGAGGAATCAGAAAAGGTGGTTTCAAGGTAAAATAAAATGATCCAGGAGATAAAACCTGGGATTTAACAGTGGCTGATTCTTCTAGATTTACATTTTTACTGAATAATGAATATAAAAAAGAAAGGAACAAATTTTCAATTTCATGCAGCAGTAAGTTAGTTTCACTGCCTCTATTGAATGGATTAAAAAAGCAGTATAGAAGGTCTACCTCTCTTAAGGTAGTTATCATTCTGCCCCATTATATATATATATATACACACACACACACACACACACACACACACACATATACATCTACCTCCATTTTAAAACCTTTCAAACCTTAGGACCATGAACAGTGCAGGAGCTGGACCATCCTCTAATGTTCAGCCATCCGATACAGATAGCAGATGCAGATCCAGAAGTCAAGCACATTGTTGAGAGAGCCATACCAGGGCATTTGCGTTCTTGAAGAAAGTTCCAGGATGATTCTAAAGGACAAAAGATCAGTAATATTCCTTCATTAATCTTACCTCCTGGGAAGTACTGCAAACATGTATTAGAAGCTTTGCCATGAATAAAGACTGATCTGGACCCTTGCCCTTGAGGCCAAAATAGAATAGGAAAGAAGCTGTTGGCAGCGTCCAACACAGCATACCAAGTGCCATCCGTCTGTGCAGCAGATTCAGTTATGGTTACGGTGTCTGCAATAGCTGGGGCTGTAGAAATAACAACTGAATTCAGTTGGTAATAATCTACCATAAGTCTCTAGTTCCCATTCCTCTGGACATACAGGGCTGTAGTATTGAGATATTACATCTCTTACTAACCACGCTGCCTTTTAGACCTTAATCAAGGTTGTGATTTCCCTATCTCCTCATGAGACCACTCAAGATAGAATTGGGAGATTGGTTGGGGAGTGATTTACATGGTCTATTACATGTGAATATTCCCACTACATGTCCCACTACTTCTCTACATGTGACTCTCCTCAATCAGGACAATCCCCTCTGGACATTATGAGCATTCACAGCACAAGCATGTAAAACATCAATGCCAATATACATTCAGTAGGGAATGTATGTTGGAAGTCACAACAACAGGACATTGAATTGGTCCCACAGGCCTCACCCACAAGGTCACTTTAGATTTATTTTCCCTACTGGGAACCTTGCCCAAACCTTATTAGTTGAATTCAAGAGCCCTCCTCCCCAGCTAAATTGATAGGATAGTGACTTGGGAACTTGTATCTAACAGAGCCATGAGAGTTTGAGTTCCTTCCTCCCCAGTGTTTCTCACATACTTGAATGTATGCATATGGGTTTTGGTCCCCATGGAGATCGGGAGGCCTCAGTTCCACCTCTAGGCATTTTTCTTCTTAAAACAGCTAAAGCTAGGATGGGAGGAAGTGCAGGATTGGGGCATTAAGGAAGAGAGCAGCTCCCCACAGTAAGAAAGCTTTGTACTTACAATAATTTAAGGTTTTTAAAAATAACAGCTTTATTGAGATAAATCACCTACCGTAAAATACTCTTTAAAAGTGTACAGTTTGGGACACCTGGGTGGTGCAGTGGTTTAGTGCCTGCCTTTGGCCCAGGGCATGATCCTGGAATCCCAGGGATCAAGTCCCACATTGCCTGCATGGAGCCCGCTTCTCCCTCTGCCTGTGTCTCTGCATCTCTCTCTCTCTCTCTCTCTCTCTCTGTCTCTCATGAATAAATAAAATCTTTTTAAAAAATTAAAATAAAAAACAAAACTGTACAGTTCAACTGTTTTCAGTATATTCATGGAGCTGTGCAACCATCACCACAATCTGTTTTTAAATGCCACCAGAAAAGGAAACCCATACCTATTAGTAGCTATTCCCCATTCTCCTCCCCTCTGCCACCAGCCCCTGGCAACCACTAACCCATGTTTTATTTTGTTATATTTGCCTGTTCTAGATATTTCGTGTAAATGGAATCACCCAATATATGGCCTTTTGTGACTGACTTCTTTCACTTAGCCAGTTGTCATGTTGTCACGGGCCATCCTTGATTGTAGTGTGTGTTACTACTTCATTCCCTTCCATTACTGAATAGTATTGCACTGTGTGAATGCACCACATTGTATTTCTCTATCAGTTGATAGACCAATGATGTTTAGCATCTTTTCATGTGCCTATTGCCATTTATGAATCTTCTTAAAGAAATGTCTATTCAAATTCCTTGCCATTTTTAAGGGAGGGTGCTGTTTGTCTGTTGCCACTTTGACCCACTTAGTCACCTATGTGAGTAGCTATAAATTATTCTTTATCAGAAGTTAGATAAGCCTTGTTGTATAGCATACTCATCAAGAACATGTAGCAGTTGATTATCAAGGCTGGTGGCCAACTGCCTCTCCCTGTAATCTACTCCTTGGCTTTACATGTTCTTGGCTGAACTCAACTTTATACTTGAGTGTGCCACTCTGTCAGCCACTCTGATTAATCTGACTGACAGAGGCTGGAGTGAAATTTGTTCCATTTGTCTCACACAGTATGATGACTAATATTATATATCAGGCTGGCTAGGCCATGGTATCTAAATATTTAGTCAAACTTTATTCTAGATATTTCAATAAAAGTACTTTTTAGGTACGATAACATTTATATCAATAGACTTTGAATGAAACAGATTATCTTCCATAATGTGGGTGGGCCTTGTGCAATCAGTTGAAGGCTTTGATAGAAACAAAACTGACCTTTTCTGAACAAGAAATAATTCTGCCAGCAGACTGCCTTCAAACTCTAATGGCAGCATAACTCTTCCCTGTGTCTTCAGCCTGCTGGCCTACCCTACAGATTTTGGACTTACAAGATTCCACAGTCATGTGAGCCAATTACTTAAAATCAAGCTCTTAGATAGATAGATAAACACACATGCATATTCTATTGGTTATTGGTTCTTTTTTCTCTAGAAAACCCTAATATATATAGCCTTTAATTAAAATTACCATCAGCAGGACCTTTATAAAATAATGATCATATTGTATTGTAACTTACCTGTTCACCTTTCTTTCTTCTCTCCTATAAAGGAGAGAAACATTTGACTTGAAAGAGACTGTGAAATGTTGGGTGCACAAACTTTATTTTAGTCATTCCCATTTTCCTCAAATGTAGTAGACACTCAATAAAGGTTTGTTGGATGAAAGAGGGACTGCATGTGTTTGAGTGCATGATTAGAGTTCTATCAACCATAGTTGCCTTCCCCAACATATTAATCTAGCAAAAAAGCGCAGCCATCTTTCAAGGTCCATCTCCAAGATCAACTCTCTTTTTTTTTTTTTTTTTTTTTTGATCAACTCTTTTCCAAGATTTTCTTTGATTCTTCTAAGTGAGTGTTCTCTCTTCTTCTCTTAAACCTCATTAACATTTTATCTATATCCATTTATGCATTTATTAGGCATGCTATTAACTACAAATGCTTAGTCTTTTGCAAACTTGTCATATTTTCATTCCTAAAATATAAGTTCCTTAAGAGTAGGAACTTGGTACACTGATCCTTCTGCCTCTTCTAGCAACCAATACACCATCAGTACTTAATAGACACTCAAAAATTTCTGCTGAATTGGATTGTCTCAAATCAGGGTAGGGAATCACTGGTGCCAACGTGCTAATTACCCACAGCTGGTCTTAAAGGTGTTTCTGATTATTACTTAGCAGTTCAGCTCCGCTTTAGGAAACATGGCCTTTTTGCTAATGATCACTTTAACTACCACACATCTCAGTAATGGCTGGTTGCCTTTAAAATGAGCCAATAACTAGAAGTTTATAGAGAGCATATATGTGAAAGACCTGTGAATACAATCCACAAAAGGTTCAGAGTCCCAGTAGCATGGGTGTTGAATTGTTCTAGAAATCTTGGTTCATTTTCCTCATTATCATTTTCATATTTGAGCTACCATGAAGTGGGAGCCTTCTCTATGCCCAAAAATAGATCATTTCATACCTTGTTTTTTAATCCTTAAAACAAATGGAGACACTATCTTTCGTCTATTCTTCAAGAAAGAGGGTGCAGAGAGTTTTGGTAATTTATTGAGAGATCACTCACAGCCCATCTAATTTTGATATTTTGCTCATCTCTAAGCCATTTGGAATCTCTCTCAGCAATGTGTTTCAAAGTCAAGCTATTCACTGTTGTTAGTCTCTGTCATCATTTGGCACCTCTTTAGCTCTTATCTGGATCATCACAGTGGCCTCGTCATGTTTCTCCTGCCTGTAGTTTCTCCCACTTCCAATATGTCTTCCACAGTGTCAGTCAAAGTCAATGTCATCCCCTTCTTCAAAATCCATGTTGAATCCTTATTGCCTACATACTGCCCTAAATTACTAAGCATGGCATTCAAGGTTTCCCATAATTTGGACTTTCCCTACTTTTCTCATCCTGTTTCTAACCAGTTACTCCCAGATGGCATGTCTTTTACTGGAATCGCTTGCCCATTTTCATCAACACCTTCTCTAATGTCCCCAGTAGGAGTCTCTTACTCTTATTCTCTCGCAGCGTTTTGATTGTGTGTTACACTTGACCCTCACTATACAATGCCATCCATCATAATCATAAATATACAAGTCAGTCTCTTCTTTTAGACAATAAACAAACTGAAGGCAGGGAATATTATGACTTATTGTGCCTAGCATATAATAGGAAAGATTATTAAATTGGCCAAATTACATTGAAATGGGCTTGAATTTGGGGTGAATAAGCAATTAGAAGCTATGCCCAATTACAGCTGAGGCACAATTACAGCTGCTGCCTAAAAAGATACTGATTATAAATTCTTTAATCATTCTCTGTAGTGTAAGACATCAACCATTCAGGCAACTGTGTATCAACTACAGTATGAACAGAATGGAATCTCAGGTATATTCAGGGCTTTTCCAGTGCTGAGAAGCACCTGGTTGTGGTGGTTCCATACCAACTTGAATAAGACCTGAGAGGGGATTTGAAAGGTGAAAGAGAGGTAGCTTGCCAAATGAAATGTCTTAGAAACACCAATTTAATGACTTACATATAAATTAATCATAAACATGTGGATTAAATTTCCCCAGAAAAGGCATGTTTTGGCTCTCTGTGGACCACAAATGATTGAAAAATGATTGGAGATATTTCCTGAGCCCAAAGACGAAGAAGGAACAGGTCTATACTTCTTTAAATGCAAATATTAGTGCAATAGATAAATTGCCAAGGGGGTCTGGGGAAGTTAGAAATATGGACAGGAAATAAGAAAATGAGATTCAGCTTGAAAGTATGCTTCCAGGTACACCTGGGGCAAAATAATCAGAAACAGAGAGATTTTGTTTGAGTGAGAACCCAATAAAGTTATGAAGACTATATAAGACATTCAGAGTGATTTCTAGTTGGCATGGCTCATGTGATATAAAGCAGGTCATTCTTATTCCTGAGGATGCAATAGTCCTGGACTATGGGATATGAGATGGTATTCATTACCCATAGAGTGTAAACAAAGCCTTTGCTTTGGGTTATATCAAGATTTACTGGTATAAAAAAAGATTTGGCTAAAATTAAGCTGACTTTTGCAGACAGCTCAAGGAAATAAGTGACCAAAGTTAAGACTGTGGTCTTTGAGCAGAGTCCAGAGGCAAAGTGGAGTCTAGATCTGAAGCAAAAGAAATTGAAGCTCAAGTTCCTTCCCTAGGAAGAGGCACAGTCTTTGTTTGAAGGCATAAATGCATTATAGGCCTTCCACAGAGGCCTTCCTAGAAGTGTTTTATTCTCCCTTGCCATTTGAAAACACCTCTTAAAGAGATTAGACATTTGAATAGACCAAACTAAAGTAGTCATTATAGGCAAGTTCTGACCTTGGCCATTGGGCCACGTGGTGTTTTACAAGTACATTGAAGTAAATACCAAATGCTCTTTTGCCAAGGAAATGCAAAGAAGTTAATCCTTGAGTCTAGAAAAAGAGTTGAAGAAAGTAATCTATTGTTTTCTAGGAGGCAGAATATTTTACAGAAGTCTCACATTTCACTAGGAAATGTGAGAAAAATAATAACAATGATGATAGCGGCATTTTGCATTTGTACAATGCTTTGCTATTTACGTGGTGCTCCTTATAAATTGTCCTATAATCTTCTCAGTAACTGCCAGGTAATATTATTGTCTCATGTTTACAGATGAAGAAACAGAAGCACAGAAATGGCAAATAATTTACTAGCCAGTGGCAGTGTCAGGGACTGAAGTCTGGTTCTCCTGACCCCTAATTCAGTATTCTTCTTGTATCTAAATAATTTAGTAGCTTATTAGTGTGATTTTATAGGGAAGAAGATTACTATAGCTTATTGAGAGTCTGTCTACATATTTCAAATTCTTTGTTGATGATTAGATGATCTAAGCACTTTATTAACTCATTTAATGCTCACAACAATACTATAAAGTAACTTTATTATTATTCTTATTTTGAAGATAGAAACAGTTACAGAGGGATTAAGTGACTTGCCCACTGGTTATTAAGTGGAGGAGCTGGAATTCAAATCCAGGCATTCTGACTCCAGGACTCATTCTCTAACCTACTGCACTGAACTGATTTTAGAAATGTTTTTATCATAAACGCCATATTCCATGGTTAGGAAAAAGCTATATCAGGATGAAGCTGGTATCTAATTCTGGAAGTATCTACTCCTGGCATACAGATTTCAATGAATTGCAAAGAGAATTCCAAAAGTGAAAAAAATGGAGAGTGTTATTTAAGTAGTGTAGTATTTAAATGATATGACCCCTGGAAGTATAACCAGAGTCCTAATGCAGCATGGTTGCTTCTTTCTTCTAAATGGGAAATAAAGAGAATAGAAAGTCATTTGATATTGGAACTTTATCTCCTATTTTTTTTCCTCTTGCTTTATAGAAAAGTAGTGACCAGGGGACTTGGACTTGTCTTCCTAATTCAGCTCATTTCTTTGTTTAAAATCTACCAGCCTAATGGAGACAAGGCAGGGAAAATGGTGAGCATCCGGATAGTTGAGTTGTAGTTGCCAGAGGCCTTTTCCTGACCATCCCAGCTAAATTCTGCAGTCATTCCATAGGGGTTTGAGTCAAAGATGAGGATTCAAGGGGCATGAAAAGAACCATCCCAATCAAAACTGAGAGTAAGAGAGAAGTCATGTGACGTAGTGATGTGCACCAGGGTGGAATAAGTGTTGTGTGAAGGGACCATAGACAACTTGTGAATGCTTCTACAGAGAGCAGTCTGGGACAATGGAGGGACTGTGAATCTAATGATATGAGCAGGGGGGAATGTTCTGGGAAAAGTAGAAGGAAGAGCGGACTTGCAGGTGATGTGAGGTTGTCTTCTGACATCTGAAAGGCTGTCATGTTCAAGAGAGTTTAGATTATTCTATAAAGCACAGATTTCTTTCTTTTTTTTTTTTTTAAGATTTTATTTACTTGTTCATGAGAGACACAGAGGGAGAAGCGGGCTCCCTGTAGGGAGCCTGATGTGGGACTCCATCCCGGAACTCTAGGATCATGACCTGAGCTTTGCAAAGGCAGACGCTCAACTATTGAGCCACTCAGGTGCCCCTAAAGCATAGATTTCTTGTAAGACACAGAGCTGCACCCCTGGCTGGAAACCAAAAGGAAAGGGATTTTAATTCCTGCTAAAAGTGAGCTAGGATTTGAAGCCCAAACCTGACCCCAGATCACTTTGTCCTAACCCCTATGCTATTTTAATAGGAGGGCTTTAATGTGTATTCTACAACTCAGATGGTTTAAAAAAAATGAAACTTTATTTCACTAACTAATCACTCCTGACCCCTAACAGTGCTTGGGAGTAACAGAACAAAAAAAGAAATCAACTTGCCAGTTGAAGCCAGTTAAAGGCTTCTCTTCCTGGTAATTTCAGACTTGTCAGAGTTTTGATGTTTTTCTCCTTCTTTCCTTTCTCCTAGTTGCCATCTGGGTACAAAGGAGTGCTGACATTATATGCTGATAATGAGGGGGGGCTGCATGGGTCCTGTGCTGTCATTGGATTACTTGGTGACTTTCACTCAATCATCCCCCCATAATTACTTGACACACTACCTACTATTTACTGAGGCATGGTGGCTGCTGCCAGGTCTTCTTGGCTTCATGTTGGCAGCGGCTGTTGAGCATTGGCATTACCATTGCACTATGCTTAGCTTCCCATATTCTGGGACATACTATCACCAAGATTATTCCAGAACACCAGTCCCCTCAGCAGTTCTCTGTGGCCTCACAGAGTCCATGATAACTCATAGATCTCCTATAGCCAGGTGGAGGCCATGGCAGGTAGAAAGCACTGACTCAGGCCCTTCCTTTGCAGAATCACACCAGGCCACGATTTCCATGCCACTCTTGCTGCTGTAGGTATTGATATGTGAGGCTTCCCCCAACCCTGGAGTTCCATGTGGAAATGGAACACATGTATGCTCTTCTTTCAGTCTCCCCTTCTTCCTGGCATGAGAACTGGAGGGATGAACTGGGTCTCTTTTCTGTGATCCTGGCAAATTCCTAACCCTGGTCTTATTCCCTCAGAACCTCCTCTGTCATGTCCTCAATCTTCTCTATAGTAAGGCCTCCAGTAAAAACTTATGTTCACATTTCTGCACATTGCTAGTTAAGAAAAGCTTTAAAGGTCACCTGGGTGGCTCAGTTGGTTAAGCATCTGCCTTCAGCTCAGGCCATGATCCCAGGGTCCTAGGATCAATCTCCACATAGAGCTCCTTGCTCAGTGGGGATCTGCTTCTCCCTGTCCCCTTTCTCTCTCTCTCTCTCTCTCTCTCTCTCATGCATGCGCTTGCTCAAATAAATAAATAAGATTTAAAAAAAAAATCAAAACTAGGTTCTTCTGCTTCCAGGAAGATGGTATAGAAATGCTTTTTTAAAAAAATAAATAAATAAAAGCTTTAAGAATTTGGAGGAGGGGAGTGGGCTACTTAACAAAATTTGTTTTCCAAGACTTTGCCTCACTAAAGATTTTTAGGCTAATTTGAAACTCAAAACTGAACACTGACCCTTCTGGTCTAGGTGGCTTCTAACTTTCTAAAGAAGCTTGAATGTCCTGGATTCAATACAAAAGGAGCTGAAGGGCAACAGGATTTACAGAGAATGAAAGCTAAAATTGGTTACAGAGAATAAAAACTAAATTGATTATTTCGCGTATTCTGTTTCAGTGAAATATTTCATAATAAAAAATTTTAAATACATTGGTTAAAAAAAATAAAAAATAAATACACTGGTTTAAGATTTTAAAATATCATTTTCATTATACTTTACTGCCTTCTGTAGTAAAGAAAACCAACCAGGGCATGTTAGCATTAGCCTGTATTCAAAAATGCCAGGCAAGAAAAGGTTCTGAAGAAGTGTTCTAACTTGGGGAAGCAGGGCAGAAGTTTTTAATAGGGCTTTTAGCAGAAGGGGTTAGCTGAAGTTCAGCTGGTTTCGGGAATAGTTGGATCAAGACAGTTCTCAGAAGAGGGAGGAATTGTACATGTGAGTTAGCAGCCGTTGTTTGGGCAATTTGATTTTATTAAGAGTAGAGAAGAACAGCTGTGGAAGACAAGGACATGCTAGGGCCATAGTGGAAAATTCTCTGGCTTTGAATGTCTCTTAATTTACAAAGTGGAAAAATAAACCAGTTGCTCTGTTCAGTATGTGAAAGGCTGTTTTCTGAGCAACTGTTCTAATGATGTGGCCATAACCCACCTTGAGTATTCTGTGTCTTGATAACTGAATTTGCAAATATTTTCTGAAATAATGAGATGGTTCAAAAGGCTTTGAACATAGCGGGATTTTAATCAATATCTGCTTGGCTGGCTTGAGAAGAGGCTCTGTCTTAGAACTCACCAAACAACAAGTGAGACAGATTTGAAACAAATTAAATTATCCTATCAAAATGATAGCATGTTCAGAGTGTTCTGAAATTTCAGGGAAGAAAGTGGCATTTCTACAAGATGGAATGACATTTGATTTATACTTTGAAGGATGATAATGATGATAAAAATAATAATATTAATATAAGCTATGGTTCACTTAGCCCTATCATGTGCTCTCTATAGACAGTATTTCAATTTTTCAAAATCTCCCACCCTTCATCCCTCAGGCTACTAAAACAAAAATACCATAGACTGACTAGACTTTAAACAACATACATTAATTTCTGAAACTTCTAGAGGCTAAAAAGCCCACTTTAAGGTATCAGCTTTGGTGAGGCCTGCTTGCTGGTTCATAGATGGCTGCCTTTTCTCTGTGTCCTCTAGAGGAAGGGGTGAGGAGTCTCTTGAGATTTCTTTCATAAGGGCACTGATCCCATTCATAAGGGCTCCACCCTCATGACCAAATCACCTCCCAGAGGCCCACATCCAAATACTATCACCTTTGGGGATTAGGATTCAACACATGAATTTTGAGGATGGACAGAAACATTCAGTCTATAGCACCCACTGAGATAGATCTTATTTACCTAAGGAGTAGAAAGTGAAGTTTACAGAGATTAAGTGACTTGTCCAAAGCCAAATTTGCAAATAGCAGAGCTCCGATTTGAGCCAAGCTTAATCCGGCTCCAAAGCCTACTACTGTTCTCCTGTACCAGTGTATCCCAAAGTATGGGGCAGGCACCAGTGATGAGAAGGGAGAGGAATCTGGATGCCTTGTGAAAAAGATTAGGAAAATCATGACATAACATTACATAACACTGAATCCCACAGTGGGGAATTATTCTCATGTCATTGTTCTGTTAACATCTAAGAGAAAGTTTCAGTTTGATGGAATATGTCCACACCCCTCCTTAATCTTTCCGATCTCCCATTTTACAAAGAGCCTTGGGATCATTGCATTTGGCAGCTTTCTAGCTAGAATTTAATAAACTTTTCATAGTACTTATTTTTATGGTTATTTTCCAACTAGAAAATGATGCTTTTTAAAAATTTACATAATTTGAGATGAAGTTTCCAATTTATAGTTATTTAAGTTAAAACGTATGTAGTATTTTTTAAATATTGGAAACATATTGGTGGAGACAGATGATGAATATGTGACGGTGGCCTGCATGAGTGGTGTTGGGACTCAGACACCATACCTTACTGACCATGTTTTCACTAGATAAATGTGACCATGAGAAATAGCTGCTGGTGGTGAAGGGAAGAGAGCACTCCAAAGAGAGGAAAAGACTCCTAAAATGAGGAGCATATAAAAATATGATGCATTTGGGGGTGCCTGGGTGGCTCAGTTGGTTAAGTGTCTGCCTTCGGCTCAGGTCATGTTTCCAGGGTCCTAGATTGAGTTCCATGTGGGGCTCCCTGCTGAGTTTCTGCCTCTGCCCTTCCTCCTAATTCTCTCTCTTTCTCTCTCTCTCTCTCTTTCTCTCTCTCTCAAATAAATAAGATAAAATTTAAAAATATATATGATGCATTTGGAAACAGTGACCAGTTAGGGAGCTAAAGTGTGCATGATGGATGGAGCTGGCAATGTTGTTATTATATACAAATCCTTTACCTCACTATTCCATAATGGAGATGTGACTGATAGTAAATAGCATTCATGTCTTTTTTGTTATCTATTGTGAGCTCCCTCTTTTTTTTTTTTTTTACAAGAAGCTGCCATAACCTTGATTAAAAATTAGAAAAGCTTTATTCTTTGTAAGTAGGTAAGAAATGAGGATGAAGGGAATCAGAATATACCACCCCAAAATATGCCACTTTTGCAGGGCTGTAAGAAGTCTGCCTCCCCATTGACCTAAAAGCAGAACATAAATTTCCCTTTGTGAAGGTTTTGCTCCCTCCCCTCTTCTATACCAGGGGGAAGAAAAACTATGATTATCACCGGAGACAGAAAGTCAGCAACCAAGATGGGTTGGCACAAACAAACTTTACTAAAATAACCCTTATCTTCTGTTAGGTATACTAGTTTCCCCTATGTATTTAGTTCCCCACAGTTTACCACTCCTAGAAGCCCAGTATCCTTTTCCTTAGTATTGCCACTTCTCCACAAATCTATCACTCTTTGTTAAAATGGTAAATAACCTCTGAATCACCCTGCTTCTTTGGGTCTTTTCTTCTTTTCTATGAATACCTCTATGTGTGTGAAAATTAAAATATCAACATCAAATAAAATTTGTATGCCTTTTGGGATCCCTGGGTAGTGCAGTGGTTTAGCGCCTGCCTTTGGCCCAGGGAGCGATCCTGGAGACCCAGGATCGAATCCCACGTCAGGCTCCCAGTGCATGGAGCCTGCTTCTCCCTCTGCCTGTATCTCTGCCTCTCTTTCTCTCTGTGTGACTATCATAAAAAAAAAAAAAAAAAAAAAAATTTGTATGCCTTTTCAACTGGCAATCTGTCTCTTGTCAGTCTAATTCAGAGGCTGCAGATACAGAACCTAAGAGGGTAGAGGAAAAGTTTTTTTCTTCCCCTACAAAGGTCTTTTAAACAAATGAGCCTCATCACAAGTTTCTCAGAAGGCAAGTTGGAGAAGAATGTTGTTTTGAGTTTGAAAAATATGCCCCCATATTGAGATGTGCCTGTCTCATTTGAGAAATGTATTTTAAGGAGTACCTGGGTGGCTCAGTTGGTTAAACATCTGCCTTTAACTCAGGTCATGAACCCGGGATCCTGGAATCCAATCCCTGGTCAGGCTTCCTGCTCAGTCGGAAGTCTGCTTCTCCTTCTCCTTCTGCCCACCACCACCCCCACCCCCAACCCTGCTCATGCTCTCTCTCAAATAAATAAAATCTTAAAAATATATATATATATATTTTTGGGAAAATTTCTGCTTTTTCCAGTCCTTTATCTCTGGTTATTTCAAGTCAAATAATAGTAAGAAAAATAGGTGAGAACTTATATATGAAGTAAGTTATACTCATTACCAACTACATAAGTTAAATGATTTCAGTGAGGGACAAAAAAAAAAGTGTGGTGACAGTTAAACCTTCTTTTTTTTTTTTTTTTTTTAATTTTTATTTATTTATGATAGTCACAGAGAGAGAGAGAGAAAGAGAGGCAGAGACATAGGCAGAGGGAGAAGCAAGCTCCAAGCACCGGGAGCCCGATGTGGGATTTGATCCCGGGTCTCCAGGATGGCGCCCTGGGCCAAAGGCAGGCGCTAAACCGCTGCACCACCCAGGGATCCCCAGTTAAACCTTCTTATGAAGAAAGCAAAGCCTAAGAGACTGTTCTGCTCCCTGGAGCACACCACCCTCTTTTGCTTTGTTTCCTCCTCTCATCTATGATTTGTACAGAAAAGAAGGAGGATCTTTGAAACAGGGGAGGCAGGAAAGAGAATTGAGGCCCTCTTATGATCTAAGACAAACACCGTGAGTAAGGTAAATAGTGGAATCTAACAAAACCATAAATAACAATGCTACTTCATGCTATGTCACTGAGCTGGCCTTCCAGGGTAAGGGGGGGGGGGAGGGGGAGGGAAGGAGAAGTAAAGCTGAAGGCAGATATATGTCCTTTGCCCAGGGTGAGGGCAGCTTCTGCCCTCCTCATTTAATTATTAACAAATTGTCACTTACCAAAAATATACCTATAATATAAAACATTCTACATCAAATAAACATCAGGCAAATCATTCTCAAAGAAACTACTTTAGAACAACTTTTAAAACAAAGAAGCGCTTGCGGTATAATTTGGCACCTTTCTTGCTGATGATAACTTTCCATGAAGCAACCCAAGATTCAGGGCAAACCATGTGACTTAAGGCATTCTAGTCATGGCTTTGTCACACTACCATCATCTGGTAGCAATAGAACAAACTGCAGGAGTTTTCTTAAGTGACTAAATCATTAGAAACTTCTAAAAGAATTTGTATTCTTATAGAATATTTAAATTTTATTTTCTGTCTTTGCCTTTCTCATTTTGCAATCACAGTACTGTGTGACTTTTTTCCTTCACTCTCCTTTGTAACACAGGAACCTTTTACTACTCATCCCTATGCAGCTTTGGCCTTTTAGACAGGAAGGCAAGACACCTGTCTATATAAGTACTTAGGGCTGCTAGCTTCCTTTCACAAATATCCACTGTTGGATGCTAACTTTCCAGAATATCACCAAAGCAACCTGTTGGTTGATAAGACAAAAATGTTTGGTTTTGCTGGTTAAAAAACAAAACAAAACAAAAACAAAACAAACAAAAACCACTGCTACATATAGTGTGTGAGCTTGGTTAGAATTGGGTAGGAATCATGATAAAATAGGTTAGTATTGCTGAACAGCCAGGTGAGGATTTTAAGGTGAGGAGTTCAAAGGACTCTTGGGGTATAAAGTGTTCTTTGCTGTGAAGGATTGATGGGTCTTTCAGGAAGTCCCTGGAATGCACAATTAAATTATTTCCATATCTATCACTCCTGGGCAAGAATTTCCTGAAGTAGTAAACTTATATTGATGAAGACAGTTAAGACAGGAAAGTCAAGTTACTGTGGACAGTGAACTGTGTAGGTACAGATAGTTTGGGTTCTTACTACCCAACCACCAAACTCCTTATGTCTGCCCTCACATGGCTGAAGAATCATTCCCATAAAGGCTTTCTGGTCCTTCAGGGTAGCACAATGAAAATTGCCCAGGTTTTGAAGTTATTAGATTTTGCATAGCCTGGTACTCAGTAAGTGCTCATTCTCTCCAATTCCTTTTCCTCTCTCTGCTTTCTAAGCCTTCTGTTAAAATGTGGAGAAATTGGAACCCTCATACATTGCTGGTGGGAATGTAATATGGTGCAGCCACTTTAGAAAGCAGTTTTGGAAAATGTTAAACATAGAGTTACCATATGCCCCAGCATTTCCACTCCTAGATATACACCCAAGAGAATTGAAAACATATGTCCACACAAAAGCTTGTGTACATAGACGTTCATAGCAGTATTACTCACAATAGCTAAAAAGGGGAAACAACTCAAATGTCTATCAACTGATGAATGAATAAATAAAGTGTGATATGTCCATGTGATGGAATATTGTTTGGCCACAAAAGGAACAAAGTATTGTACATGCTACAACATAGATAACACTTGAAAACATGAAGCTAAGTGAAAGGAGCCAGTCACAAAAGACCACATATCATATGATTGTACTTATATGAAACGTCCAGAATAAATAAATATACAGAGACAGAAAGATAAGTGAATGCCTGGAGCTGACTGGTGGGAGGGAGGGGATAAGTGAGGGGAATGAGGAGTAACTACTAATTGGGGTTCCTTTTTGGGGTTTTGAAAATGTTCTAAAATTGTGGTGATGGTAGCACAGCTGTGTGAACATACTAAAAACCACTGGAAGGTACACTTTAAAAGGGTGAGTTGTGTGCTATGTAAACTAGATCTCAATGAAACTGTTTTTTTTTAAAGGTTCCCATAAAATTTAAATACTCCCTTTGCTAAGAGTCATACTATAAAAGAATATAGTGCTGATAAAAGAACTAATGGCTGAGAGCAAAATTGTAGAAAAGGCATTTTGGGTTGGTGAAGAACGAGATGGGGAGCAGGAAGGAACTTGGCTGGAAAGAGGAAGCGCCCGTGGAGCTGATGAACTGGCAGCTCTGACCTTGCCTGGTTCAGACCCCGCCTGGGCTTGCCCTCACAGAGGCCAAGTCACGCAGGCGCATGCTCAGTGCATTTGGCACCCAGAAGATCATTTTTTAACATTCCCATTCCTCAACGTGACAGTGTTTTGCAGTGATAATCAGTAATAGCATTATTTTCTTGACTTCTTTTTTTAGTATTAAAGCAGTTGACAATTTAAGAGTGCATACATTTCTATTTTAAAGATGTTTCTATTTAAAGAGAGTGTTCAAATTCAGTAACAGATTTTAGTATGAGCTAAACTTTGCATTTGTCAAACAAGAATAATATACCTCATAACTGGCATTCTGTGTTCACATTTAACTTAAACACAAAATCTCTAAGTGGTCACATAAAGTGACAGAATTGAAATAACTCTAGTTCTGTTTTATCATCTTAGGGTCACAGAGCAATCTCTGTTTACTTAGAGCCTGTGGTTTAAATGTAGGTATATTCACTAACCCTGGGGTGGAAGATGTGAAGGGAACTCACACAGTTCAGAACAGCTTGAATCATTACAAAATTATTCTGGAAAGGAACATGTGTAATCAACACTGTAGAGGACCCACTGAATAACTGGGAGTTCTCAGAATTAACTTCTATGTAGAATATAGTTTTTACTAACGGATGCATTGTGAAAATGTGCTAATTTAAAGCTTACATATATATTATTAAAACTTACCAGTAACCACTGTCGTTGTTTGGAGTTTAGATCAACAAAAGACTTTTTCAGGGAGGAGTATTTTATCACTGCAATGTTTAGAATTGTTGGCACATGGTGATAATAAAAAGCAGACTGACTTTTAGTCGGTTTTATTATTGTTTTTAAAAACTCTACACATAACGCAACCTCTTGATGCCTGTGTCCAAGAAGGCCCCCACCACCCTACACGTGGAACACTGCTGAGGTTAAGTCACAAATTCTGTGTAGATTTAACTGCATCCATGGTAAATGATTATACCATTTATTATTATCTAACAACTATAGTTACTGTGAATAAAATAGGTTAATTTAAGAGTAAAAAAAAACTATCATTTAGATCTAAATTTGCTGTAAGCCTGTTATATAATCCTAGCACTAGGATTAAAAGGTTAATTTTTATTATACCTCTGAGCTCATGAAAGCTCTAAAGCCCACACTAATTTATAATAAGTTAAAACGGATTTCTCAAGGTAAAAATTGGTTTTGTTTGTTGCAAGAGAAAGACTAACTTTTACAAACTACTTACAGCCAGATGGTGAGTTCCTGGGGCATCCAACACACATATTGTTTTTAAATGTTGAAAATCTTTTAAAATAAAAAATAGGGCACGACAGATGAATAGTAATAACAAGCAAATAATTATAACAGTACTCTATGAAAGCATTTGAAACCACAACTCATAATGGTGTATTGTCTGAGTTCACCTCTGTTTTAACAGAAAGGTGGCATGAAATATAAGAAATATATACAAGGAAAATAAGACCAATTGACACTATAATCTGAATCATTAGGAATTCTAGAGACTTCTTATATAATTTCCTCATATGTTAGAGATCTAACATTTATTTGAAAAACTGAAATACCCCATCAAACTATCCACTCATTCTCTTTCCTTCCTGCCTGCCTGCTTTTCTGACCTCTTTACCCCCTTTATTCTCATTCTTCATTAATTTTCTCTTATATTCCAGGCACTATGCTAAGTAGTGGGTTACAAACATGGATAAATTACCATTTTTGCCTTCAAAGATCTCTTAGTCTGGTGGCAAAGACAGACACATAAGCAGCTTAGTATAACTCATGTGGCTAGTGCCGTACTATAAGAATGCGCAGATAGATGTATGAACACCAGGGAGCAGGCAACTAGCTCTGTATGGGCAGGGAGAAACTCTACAGAGGTGACATCAAACTGAGTTTGAAGAGCTTCAGGATTTCTCCAGGCAGTGATTCACATAGGCAATGTGGGAAGCAGGGTGGAGCAGAGGGAAGACATTCTACAGTGAGAGCCCAAGACTTGATTTACTTTTTTCTCCTTATGTTCCTCAGTTTTATATTGAGGTAAATTAAAACTCATTCATTCTCAATATTTTATTGAGCATTTCATATGTACTACATGCAACTAATGAGAAATTCCAGAATCACTGATTGCTTACAAATCATGAATTGCTTTTCAGAACTGGTTGTCAAGTTCACTTAAGTAGAATCTGCGCATATTTAAATTCTAACCCTAAAATCTTTTCTTTCTGCTTAGCTCTACTCAATAGTTAAGTTTTGGACAATCAGTGCTTTATAACTTTTCCTCACCTCCATCTTTCAAGTTTGAGAGGTCCTGTTAATTCTAATAGTCCATAACGTGGTTTACAAAACCTGCTTACCCTGGTTGATTCCCTTGAGGGGCAAAGTCAGGGAAGCCAATAGCCCACTGGGGCATGGCTTCTCCTCAGAAAGCTGTCTCGGTGAGGGGCATGCTCAGTCTCATTGGAAGAAGCACCATCCAAGGGCTACCTTCCCCAGGCCCTGAAATTCCCAACCATAAACAAAATTAGTTGAGAAAAGAAGAGCTGCTCTCAAAAACAGAGCTGCTCCTACATGGTCTTAGAGCAATAAAAATTCACTCAACCTAATACCTGGAAGTATTCTTGCACCTTGTTTTCCAGACTACCAGAGAAATGTCTCCCATCCCACATGTTCTTATGTTGTGACCTTGACATTCCCACTTTAGAGAGAGGGCTCTATGTTCCTTCTCTTTGAATTTGGGCGTGCCATTGTGACAGCCTCTGCAAATAGAATTCGGGAGGAGATGCTATGTGATTTCTAAGACTAGTTATTAAAATAGAGGCACTCTGGATGCTTACTCTTACATCCTAGCCTCCATGCTCTGAGGAAACCCAAACTAGTCTACACAGAGAGGCCACATAAAAGTGTTCTAATCAATAGCCCATCTGAGGTCCCAACCAGGAGCCAATATCAGCCACCAAATATGTGAGTAAAAATGCCTCGAGATGATTCTAGTCCCCAGCCTTTGAGTCCCTGTAATTATTTTATTAACATTTTATTTTTCTAGATTGATCTGATACTTTTAACCTATAAATCCCTATGACCTACTATGCTACAATAGCCTAGCATATGGATCTACCATGACAAATGTTTTACTTCTAGGCTTGTATTGAGTTAATTTAAGTAGGATACACTATAATAGAAAATGTCACCTAAACTCTTTTCTTCATGGCTTCCTATTCATATCTAATGAAAAAAATAAGTTGGTCAAGCTCTTCCGCCTCCCCGCTGAGACTATAACACTTTCACCATGGCTGGGAGTCTGAGAGCTGTAAATGGAATCCAATGTGAATGATTTAAGGTAACCCTGCCTGTCAGACCATCAGACAGGATTTGACTTGGACATTCTTCTCTTCCTCTCGCTTCCCAATTCTACTCAGCAGGACATCACCTCATTGTCCACCTGGCTTCAACATAACCACACAGTATTCCTATCTTTCTGTTTATCCTGTTAGTCAGCCTAGAAGAATGGACCCAATACATAGAAGTTTCAGGAGCTTTGGAAAGAAAGAATTGGCATTTCTGTAGTTCTGGCAATAATAACAACCTACCTCAGATTTGTCTACCTTTTACAGTTTCAAGTGCTTTATACTGCTGATGACAATGCAGAGAAACTTAATCTGTCACACTTTGCTGTGAAATAGTATAGCTACTCTGGAAAAACATTTCTTAAAAACTAAATTCACACTTATCATATAACTCAGCAATTGTATCCCTAGGCATTTATTCCAGAGAAATGAAAACTTGTGTTCACATAAAAACATATACACTATTGTTCATAGCATCTTTATTAATAATAGTTTACAGTCTGTTAATAACCAAAATATCTCTTAATAGGTGAATGGTTAAACTGTGGTATATCTGTACCATGGAATACTACTTAGGAATAAAAAGTCAACTGTGGACACGTAAGAACTTGATTGGATTTCAAAGGCAGTATGCTAGGTGAAAAAAGCCGATATCAAAAATAAATTAAATAATGTATTATTCATTGGTATAGCATTCTTGAAATGACAAAAACATAGAGGTGGAGAACAAATTTCTTGCCAGGGATTAGAGAATGGGGGAGAGGAGAGAGGGGTGAGAATGATATAAATGGGAAACATAATGGAGACCTCTGTGGTGGAACAGCTTTATGTTTTGACTGTTCTGGTGGCACACAGATGTACACATGGGATAAAATGGCATATAGCTACACACATACTATACCTATGTCGGATTCCTTATTTTGATATTGTACTGTAATTACCTTAAGATGTAATCATTAGGCGAAACTGGGGAAGGGTACAAGAGACCTCTATACTATCTTGGAAACTTCCTAAGAATCTCTAATAATTTCAGAATTAAAATTTTTTAAATACATTTTTTCCTCACTCTCAAAAATCCTTTCAGACATGTAAACATTTGATATTTGTCCCCACTTTTTAAAACTAAGTTTCAAAAGGGTTTTGACTAGCCTAATGCCACACAGCTAAAATGATTTTGAAACTGGTTCTTCTAACTTCAAGTCCAGTTCTCTTTCATTCAGTGATAGCAGAACCACCTCAAGTCTGGGGGTCAGAAACTTAATACGTCTGTTTTAGTTTCACTAACATTTCATTGGGTTAGTTTCACATGGTTTATTCAATTGATTTTTTTAACCACTTGGACTTAATAGTGTATCATTTCATGGCATAATATTTGTAGCTCTATAAAATTAATTCTTTATTTATATGAGTGGAAATGTTATAGGACCAAAATAGCATAAAGTATGTATTTGAGTACTAAGGTTGAACTCAAGTTCTTTTAAAAAATCTGTATAGTAAATATATTTGGGACTTTAGGGATTTAAAAATTTCAAGCCTCAAAATATTTTGGGGTTTTCTTCTGAAAAATGGCAGGTCAAAATAGTCTTATTTTGTAGTCTCAGGATTTGTAAAACTGAAAAAAGAATACAAAAATTTTTAATCCAAAATGTATTTAGCTCCTTTTGCCTTTTTCCAATTTCTTTTTTTTTTTTTTAAAGATTTTATTTATTTATTCATGAGAGACACACAGAGAGAGGCAGAGACACAGGCAGGGGGAGAAGCAGCCTCCTCACAGGGAGCCCAATGTAGGACCCAATCCTGGACCCCAGGATCATGTCCTGAGCCAAAGGCAGATGCTCAACTGCTGAGCCACCCAGGTGTGCCCAATTTCTTTTTTTTTTTAAAGCAGAGCCAGATATTAAAGATACTTGAGAAAAATCTGTGACTAGAATCTTTATACAGTTTTATGATATTTTCCTCTGTTTTTGTCCACACCTAATTGGCAGCAGTTTTCTTTTTGGTAGGTCTCTCATGTACCAAGTCTTTCCAAAATATTCAACTTAGTTTTCATGAAAGTAACAAGTCTCTTCATATTTTATTGGTTTACATCATAAATTATATATATGAAAAACAATCATCATTGGCATTACAAAATTTGAGGGAAAAAAACACAACTCTTCTTGATAGGTATTCATCTCAGCTGATGGAAGTAGGAATGTGGGCAAACCTGTGAGTGGCCTATTAGTCATGAGCATGCTGTGAGTTATTATGCTTCTCAGAGGGACAGGAAAGTATGCATTAATCCAAAAAGCTAACTAATGGAAGTCAACTAAGAGGGCCTCTAGTGTATTACATTCGAAAATTAGAACAGCAGGCTATCTTGTATACTAAAAAGGGGAATAATTAAAAAATAAAGACCTCTTAGAAATTAAAAATATGGTTTTCAAAATAATAATAATAACAATAATAATAGAAAATGAAGTAGAGAAGAGTCCCCATGTATGGAGCAAAGAGAAAATCAAAGAGACAGAAAAAAATGAGATAAGATTTATGAAGTGGAGAGGACTAGAAGGCCTCAATTTCACTAGTAGGTTTCTAATAAGAGAGAACAAAGCAAATGGAAGAGAGGAAGTGGTCAAGGAAATAACATAAGAAAATATCCTAGAAGTGAATATGTCCCAGAACAGAAGGGAAGTAAAAGTCTTGACATTTTAAAGGCCTAGAAAATTCTGAGCAGAATGAAAGAAAAATGATCTACATATATACACATCACTTAAAATGTTCATAAAACCAAGAATAAGGAGAAAATACTAAAAGCTTCCAGAGGGAAAAGGGAATAAAGCATAGACGGCATTACATTTCTCATCAACAACATGGGAGGCCAAAATTCAATAGAACAGTTCTTTTAAAGTTCTAAGAAAAGATAGTTTTTAACTCAGAAATCTGTACCTCATCTAACTTTGAATCAAATGTGAGGTCAAAATAGAGAAATTTTCAGACATGAAAGTCCACAAAGCACCAGCTGGGTAACAAATCTACAGAGCTGAAGATCAAGATTGAGGCAGGAAGATGGAGGACTCCCAGAGGAGGGTTTCTGGGGAGAAAATGGCAATTTGATGAAGCAGGCAGTATGTTGGAGATTTTAGGAAAAAACTGAAACATGATAAAGCAATAGAGTTCAAGAATAACAGAAAGGCTTTTCAGGCATTCTGAGATGGAAGGAGAGGAGAGAATTAAACCAGAAAGTAGCAATTCAAATATAAGCAAACTAAAAGCTGATATGACGTTCAGTTTTTAATATTTAGAATACACCATTAGACAAATAATGAGAAATAACCGTGGTTATAGAATAGTTCATAAATATTATCAAAGCCTTGGAAAATTATACAAGTAAAGATAGCGCTGATAGAAGTTGGATGGTGGAAGGTGAGAGGAGAGATGGAGGGAAAAACAGGAAAATTAATGACCTTATTTTACAAAATGGAACAATAATCTGTTATTATGGTAGAAAAACAGAAAAATAACCTATTGATATGGAAAAGCTGAGTATATTGCCTACCACAGTAATGGAGACCACTACTGTAGCAAATGTTATTCTATTTTTTTTGTTCTAAGAATCTTTGAAAATATACAGTGAAGGATTAATGGTCTGGCAATAGGATTCATTCCCATTTCAGATTTCACTTGCATATTAAATCTGCTATTTCTGGTTAAAAGCCATTCACAAAAGGTGAGAGGAGCCAAGAGTCACCTCTGCTTCAGGATCTGCCCTGAATGCTGCTGTCTCTAAGTGTTAAAGAGCTTATCCTTGAAGTCTCAGATGCACTTACCCTTTCTTTTCTTACAAGACCAAACTGGAGCTTCCGGTGTAATTCTAGGTCTTTTAAGACAGCCTCAGGGTCTTCCCATTCCGCTTTCTCCATCCGAGTTTCTGCATCGAAGATTCCCATTAACATATGAACAAATGGGTATAGACTACTCTGGGAGCCCTGAATCATACACAACTAAAACTATTCTAAATTTCTCTGCAAATTTCAATCTATCTTTTGGAAAGTCTTTTTTTCCATGACTTCTCTCAGCTCAGATCAAGACCAGGAATCAGCACAGGGTATTATACTATATGTTGGCAAATTGAATTTAAATAAAATATATTTTTTAAAAAAGGAAAGAAAACAAAAACTATAATTCAAAAAGAAAAAGAAAGACCAGGAATCAAAAGCCAGAGGATTTCCCTGTTCTGAAAGGGGTTTAACTTTAAGGGGTAATTGAGCTTTAGAGTGTCTGCCCATCCAGGAGAGAAGGCAAGAGGGTGAAGGAGAGAAGCAGAGGGACATGAAAGAGCATGGGATGAAGAAAGAGGAAGAGTAAGATGAGGGCCATTTGTTTCAAGTTGTGAGTTGTGGGGGTATCTAAAAAAAAAGTTTTAAATGTTTCACATGTTTCCTTTTCCTTGGCCAAAGAATCTCTTAAGGAAATGATTTTGGAATTTAAATTTCTTTTGTATGATTCTTCGTGCCAGTCAAAAACTGGAGACCATTTGATATTTACAAGCTTTTCATTCTAAGGTATTTCTCAATTGAGCATTTTTATTCTATGTGAAAAACTCCATAATTCTAAATTATCCCTTGTGAAATTATGTTACTTAGAAAGTAAGTTCATGAATTTGGACTTTGCATGAGTACTTAATAAGAAGGAGTATGGCCTGGAAATTTGAATCAGATTTAGATTTAGACTGGGTCACACCCACAAGAGGCTGTGGAACTGGTTAAAAGTGTCACTATGCACCTCTTGACTTGGGTCCCATCCTAATGGCTAGCCATCTCTGTTAGAAAATTTGATGGATTTCCAGCTCCCATAGGACAGAAGGTTTGGAGAGAAGATCTCTCCCAGAATCACAGTCTCACATACAAAACAGCAAGAGTAATCAAAGTCCTCAGAAGGGCAAAGACAAAGTTGGGGTATTAATGAGGCTTTTTTTTTTTTTTTTTTGAGATGTAGTTTAGAGTAAGTCTTACAGTGTGTGGGCTTGATTAGGATTAGTTAAGTATCATGACAATATAGTTTAGGATTGGTAGACACAGCAAAGGAAGTGTTTTGAGGTGAGGGTTTCTCTTTTTTATCTTTAAAGATTTTATTTATTAATCTGAGAGACACAGAGAGAGAGGCAAAGACAAAGGCAGAGGGAGAAGCAGGCTCCGTGCAGGGAGCCCCATATGCAGAAGGTGGACAGTAGAGAAAGCAAGAATATAATTTAGTTCTGTTGGGAGAAGAAAAGAAGGAAAAAGTGGGGGCTAAGTCCCCATCTTTCATCTCAGAAAATCAGGGATTTTTCTAAAACTAATAATTAAGAAATAGTATATTTGTTGGGTGAGGTGACACTCTTCATTATAAGCCTTTATTGTTCTTTTTTTTAACCATGTGAATATATATTTCTTTGGTAATTTTTTAAAAAGAAGAAGGAAAGGCTGATTAGCAACTGAAAGTTCCAGAGGAAGGCCAGAGAGAACAAGGGCTGTGTGAGAGAAGGGGTCATTGATAATCTTCTCCAAGTTTCCTCAGAGCAGGGTGGGGAGGAAGGGGAGGGGGGAGCTGGGGAGTAAAGGGAATGCCTGGGAAGTTTAGGCAGCAAAGAAACAAAGAAATAGGATAGTCCTGAGGCAGGCACTCCAGGAGAGGGAGCAGCCTGACAGAGACTGATGCAGAGGTGTCTGGGACCCTGCTGAGAGCCCTCTTTTCTCTCCCCTGCACTCCCTCTTTCTCTGCTTCTCCTTTTCCTCTTTCACTGGCTGTAACATGGGTCTGGAGTAGTTTTTATTACAATTTTTGGTGTATTTATTGACTATAGTTTTATGTTTCCTGTTCATAATTGAAAAAGCAGATGAGTTAAACATTTCATGTTCCTCACAAAATAAAAAATATTAAACCAAATTGAGTTGCTTTTTATATCTCAATTGTCTTCAGTTGACTTGTTCTGTGGGTGAGTGGTCTTCAAAGACTCGTGCCTTCCCCCTCACCCCAGCCTACACTATTCCCTTTGGTAAATGTAATCCACCTTCTCAAATGCCAGAATTTTTATTGTTTCCCTGGTGATTTGTGCTCTTCTACAACACCTTTGATTATTTTAACCTACTCTTATCTCTGATCAAAAGTTCATCACTTTGTAGCTTAATATATATAATATCCAAATTATTTCTGAACTCATTTTTGACCTTTACATATATTTCTTCCAATAAAAAGTAAAGCAGAGCTTTCACTCCACTTGGAAACTCAGGAGTCAATTTCGATTTTAAACAGTGACAATAAACTCCTGAGGTTATAAGTGTCATCGTGTCAACTAGAGGTTCACACAGGATGAACAAAATTCTAGCAGAAAATTATTTACTAAAATAACCTCTTGTCTTTATCAGATGAATTTACTTCAAATATACAATTAAAAAATGACAAGAAAGGATTAAGAAGCCTGTCTTCAATTTGGAAGCTATGAGGAATTAAAGATTTCAGTTGTAGGAAGCCTGAGACAAGAAAGTCAAGAATTGGCATCTTGAAAATTATATCAGACTAAAATCCATAAACATGAGGTATCATTCTAGTCTCTTACTAGCTGTTAGACTTTAAGCAAATTAGTTAATCTCTCTGAGTTATTTCTTTATCTGTAAAATGGGGATAATGGTAACATCTGCATCATAATGCTGTTGTGAGGATTAATAGAAATAATGAATATGAAATGCTTAGCACAGTGCTTGACACATAATGAGCACTTAATAAAATATTAACTATTTTATCATCTATGTTTCTATGATGCTTGCCACTACAAATTCACCACTGGACTTCAGGCAAGTGACGTTACATATTTGGGCATCTGTTAGAATAGATGAGTTCCATCTTAACTGTTTTTGTGACCTTCCAGCTCTGCTCTCTTCTACCTGAGATCTACCATGGAGCTCCACAGCTATGTGGAGACCTGGCTTCTATCCCTACATAGGTAGATGGCACACATCCCTTCTAAGGTGATTATTATACGTGCAAATTCAGTCATGCTTAGGTCTTAAGCAACAACACAGTCTGTTGAAAACAAACCTAAGTTCTTCTCATAATCCTTAATTAGCTGCTTAAAAACTTAAGACCCTATCTGATGCCTTTTCCTTTTCAAGGATCCTCAAGGGATTGTCCCCTATAATGACTGGCTGCAGATTTAGTTTGCCCAGCTTCTCTTCCCTATTATCTCAGAAAATAGTAAAAAGGAAAAAAAAAAAAAAAAAGGGAAAGAAAGAAATAAAGAAAAAGACAAGAAAGTTCCCTTTTCTCTTGTTTTAAGAGCTACACCACTATTCTCTGTGTGGACACTAATCTCTGTGGAGGCTCCTGTAGTTAGGGTAGTTCCCAAGTTTCTAGAAATTGAATCTTGCTCTTTGTGTAGCCATCCTGGATAATGCAGTTCCTGGTTCCCTTCTCTATCCTGGATCCTGGCAGTCTTCTTACTCAGTTCCAGTCCCCCACTTCCCTTGAAATCAGTAGTAAACAGCACAATTTGGGGTGATCCTGTGGTTGAAGTAGACCTTGTTTGTGACTCCAGGACACAGACGGCCTCATTCCTTCCTGGGCTTTGCTCTGCACCTAAATTTTATCCAAGGAGTTGTCTGCACACTGGGTCAGTTGGAGAGGTCTGTGATATCTGAATGGTCCCAAGTTCTTTGGGAGCTCTCAGGGCACTGGGACTCCCTGTCCACTTTCCCTCTGGGGACTTTTCAAGGAAGCCTACTTCTCTCTCTCTCTCTCTCTCTCTCTCTCATTTCTGATGTTCTCTTTTTCTGTCTTCGTTCTCTTCCATTTCCGGTTTCCGAGGATTCTGTGGAATGACCCAATTGAGTGAAGGCCAGCAGTGCCAGTGGTGAAAGAATTCATCTGAGGCAGAACAAAGGAGATAGAAGTTAACTGAATATGACACAAGGGAGCAGCAGGCAGGACAGTGAAGGAGAGACTGCTTGCCAGGAGGCAGTGATGAGGGGCTGTAGCTAAGGGGGAGAGAGGAGGTATGAGAATGTATGCAATTTTCCTTTTTGGTACCTGTGTCTGATTGTAAGTAGCCCACTGGTCAGCTAGGGCTTATGGATTTTCTGAGGTGGGTCACCTAATGGGCCTTTGTTCAGCCCAGTGGTGACTGTGACCCTTTTATCTCACTTGGGTTGCCAGTGCTCAAGCCTGTGGCCTAAAAGCAGGCCTCTACAGATTCTACTGATATATCCTCTAGCTCAGAGATTTTTCTTTTTCTCCTCAGCTGTGTCCAGTCTACTCATAAGGCCATCAGAGGTGTTCTATTTTTCTGCTACAGTTTTTATCTCCAGCATTTGTTTCTTTCTTAGGATTTCCATTGCTCTGCTGTCTGTCTGTTCTTGCACACTGACTATTTTATCCATTATAGCTCTTTGTATATTAATACTAGTTGTTTTAAATTTCCAGCCTGATAATTCCAATATCCCTGCCATGTATGGTTCTGATGCTTGCTCTGTCTCTTCAAATTGTGCTTATTTTACTTTAGATATGTCTTATAATTTTTTCTTGCTAGCTGGACATGATATGCTGGGTAAAAAAGAACTGCTATAAATAGGATTTTAGTAAGGTGGTGCTGAGGTGTGGGGGAGGGGAAACATTCTGTAGTCCTATGATTAGGTCTCCCTGAACCTGTGTCGCTGAACTAGGAATCTCACAAATATTTCTCTCCCTTTTTTTTTTAAACCCCCTTAAGTGAGACAGGATAGCTAGAGTGGGCTGGAGTTGGGTAATTTCCTTCCCCACATCACTTAGATTCTGAGAAAACCCCAGCAGGTTAGGCTCTGGTTAACTAGTTGTGAAGAACAGTGTTCTGTTGGATTTTAAAGTAGTTCCTTCTCTGTGTCCTCTGCCAATGGCCCAAGGAAATTTTTCTCTGATATTTACTGTGGGAACCTGATCAAGCTCCAGGAGGCAACTCTCACAGAATTGTGGGGCCCCTCTATGACTGGGTCCCCCTAGAGTTTTTAAATCTTAGGGTCAAATACAGTTCAGTTCTCCCTGTGGGGCACTTGTTCCCACAACGTTTTCTGCTCCCAAGTCTTTGTTCCCCTTAGCAATGGTGACCCATACTCACCTGTCTTCTGTCTTGAGGGCAGTGGTGTTCACTGCACCCTCCCCTCTCTTACAGATCCAAGAAGAGTTGTTGATTTTTTAATCTGTTTAGCTTTTTACTTATTATTAGGATGGAGTGTCTACTTCCAAGCTCCTTACATGTGAAACCAGAAATCTGAAATCTAATGTTCCCTTTTTTAATCAATTTTTAATTTTAAAGTAATACATGAATAAACTGTCCTTGAAAAAAATTAATATATTGCAAATAAGGAGAATTTTCTTTGTATTCCATCCTCAGTCTTATTCTTCTTCCCCCTCCCTCAGTTCTGTACTTTTATCATTTTATTGTGCATTTTTTAATATTTTGTATTTGTATGCATAGATTGGAGACCTTATCAACATATGTAGACTTAGCTCATTATTTTTAAAGTGCTACAGTGATCCACAGTATGGCTATACCCTGCTATTTTTAGCAACTTCCCCTTTGACAAACATTTAGGATACCTCTGTCTTCAGGAAATATAATAGTGCTAAGTGAAAGAAGCCAGTCACAGAGGACCACATATTGTATGATTCCATTTATATGAAATGTCTCTACTAAGCAATTCTGTAGAGACAGAAAGTAAATTAGCGCTCTCCTGGGCTGGGGACAGGGGTGGGGGGAGAGCAGTGTTGAGGAGTGATGGCTGAGGGGCACAAGGTTTCTTTTTTAAAAATATTCTAAAATTGTGGTGATGGGTGCAGTGCACAACACTGTGAATATACTAAAAGCCATTGAATTTTATACATGAATCAATGAATTATATGGTACATGAACTATATCTCAAGCTGTATAAAAGAGAAAGAAATATAGTAGTCATCCCATTAGGTATGCTTCATCAGGACTAATTAAATTAGATGCAGTCTCCAGGGACTGCCTAATTGTGCTGGTGATTTTTAACCTCAGCCCCTCATCTACACAGGTGGCATACTCTGTGACAAGCTTATTCTCTTCAGCAATTAAAGTTTTTTTAGGTTTGATACATGACATTAAACTTAAGTAAATGGTCCAAGGTCATGCAGATCTGCTGCCCCAAAGTCAGTGTCCTTCCTACTATATCACACTATCTCCTATGTATTTTAGCCTTGGGGACTCTCAAGGACTCAAGGGCTCTTTGAGGTCAGAGGCCTTACTCACTTAATCTCTGTCTTTTTTTTTTTTTCAATTTTTTTTTTTTTTTAATCTCTGTCTTATATGCCACCCCACTCAGGGTGCTTAGCAAAAGTTGGTTCCTAGTGCATGTTGGTAGAAATTCTTAGGACGCATTCTTAGGACACTCTACTCTATTTGTGCAGATCTTGCCTGAGTGTGGCCATGTACCACCTAAGGCACCTGAGTTCCTGCAGGGAGTTCACACAGGAGACCATGTGGAGCCTCTGACTAACTCCCAAGAAGGGGATTTTCTTTTTAAAGAGGATGTTAGGAAGAGTCTACAGGGAAATGTTAGGAAATTAAAATCTGTGGAATCAGCATGAAGGCTGCTTACAGATTACATTAGTCATGGAAGGTGAATTCATTCTCAAGAAAACAGAAAAGGGGAGAAATGGAGAGCATGCAGTTGGCAGGATACAAATGACAGGTACAAAGTACCTTCAGAAGGAGGAAGCCCAACCTAAGTCATTCCTAAGGCATATAAACATGTGCAGATCAGATGAAGAAGGAGAGAAAATTAGCGTCATGGCCAAAGCAGAAAGAGACACATTGAGATGTGGTTATATGCTTATAGAAACAAATAAAACTGACCTCTGGAACACATAGATGCTACCTCTGGACAACAAATAAGTCAACTATAGCATCTTGCCTCAATAGAAGAGAGATTCTATATTTGGAAATCAATTTGTTTTGGAATTAGAAGTAAAGCCAGATAAGAACAGAAAAGGAATAAAGAAATTCTCTTCTACTTGGAGTCCAGAGTAGACAGACCAAAATCCTAGTGACATGGACAGTTATGAAAAAAAGCCTGGCCTAACTGCCAATCCCTGAAATGAATCAGGTGGACCTAAAGATCTTCCATTGCTCAGCAATTATTTTATGGGAGATTTTATGAAGTCATCTTTGAATGTCCTCAATTCTTTTTTTTTTTAAGGTTTTATTTATTTATTTGAGAGAGAGACAGAGAGAGAAAGAGGGAGAGAGTGCTGAGTGGGGAGTGGCAGAGGGAGAAGGAATCTTAAGCAAACTCAACCCTGAGCATGGAGCATGGAGCTGGACTCAGGGTTCAATGGGGGGATAGAGCAGGGCTGGATCTCAGGATCCTGAGATTACGACTTGAGCTGAAACCAAGAGTCGGAGGGTTAACCAACTGTACCACTCAGGCACCCCTGAATGTCCACGATTCTGCCCACAGTTTCTTCATCTCATGAAATAAGTCAGCAGCCCATGAATATTGTCACTTCAAAATTGGAGTCCAGTCTCTGGAGTAAATCTTGAATTCAGTCCTAGGTCCACTGTGGACATGTTAGGGGACACTAGGGGACACTAGTCAGTTACTACATTTTTCTCTTCCTACATTTCTCTCTTTGTAACAGAGATAATGTAGTTTTCTTAGTTACCTCAGGATAAATGCTTTTAAAAATGTGAAATTATTTTACTCCTTTGAAATCTATTCAACAATCATTCATTAAATATTGGTCTCCTTTGTGCAAGGTACAGGGCTTGAGTCTATGCAACATGATCCCCATGCTTACTTAATCCAGAGGATTATTGTACCAGGCAGCAAATGAACCAAGTACTGACATGCATTAGGTCTTTTCTACTTTCTTTTCTAGAAATATCTCTCCTGGAATCTGACTCTGGAATTTCCTGACTTTTCCAAGTTTAGATAATAAATCTTCCATTGCACTAGTATAACTTAATGCCTTTATTTGCCTGAATTATATTTTAAAAAGAAATTTATACAGTCTCACTGCCCTCAGCAAGCCACAACATATTCAAGCATATTTCATTAGATTTATACTCTTGAGATTTTACACTGTACAGTACTAAGAACTTTAAACATACAATAATTAATACTATACAGTTGAAAACAGAACCTGGGAAGGAATATTTTTTAAATTGGACAGGATTTATTTCAAGCCTCATACTTAGAGTCAGAAGATGTAAGGTGCCATTTGAAAGAAGGGGCTCCAGTTGACCTATCCTAGTTAGTGGCCCATCCTGGATCCCCAGCCCCATCTGTGGCCATAAGGTCACGTTGTACAAAGGGCTGCTTCTGTGGTAACCATCTGATGGCTCTGCATTACATGAAAAGTTAAGGGAATCGGTAGATGAGGGCTGAGCAGACAAAACAATCCAACCACCCAGGTCACCACTGACTGCTGGTTTTCCCATTCTAACGGCCAAGTTCAGAAAAAAGAAAAGAAAAGAAAAGAAAAGAAAGCTCCCAAAGTGCCTAACACAAAGACAATTGAGAGTTAATTACTTAATTAACAGTAATTAATTAACTGTGTATTATTAAAAACAAAACAGTGGTGCCTGGGTGGCTCAGTTGGTTAAGCATCTGACTCTTGATTTTAGCTCAGGCCATGATCTTAGAGTCATGAGATCAAGCCCCATGTAGGGGTCTGCACATAGTGCAGTATCTGCTTGTCCCTCTCCCTCTGCTGCTCCCTTTCTCCTCCTACCCCACTGCTCTCACTCCCAAATAAATTAAATAAAATAAATAAATAAATAAATAAATAAATAAATAAATAAATAAATAAAATCTTTCTTAAAAAAAGAAGAAAATTCACTTTAGCAGATATTCACCTGAGTACCTGCTGGGTACAGTGTATCAAACTATGTGGTGAGGCCATAAAAGCAACAGAAGCCATGCCATGTAGATATTACCAGTAAGGACAAAATCCTGGACATAAACTGAACAAGGAAAGATCAGGTATGTGTGGCAAGGCTACTTAGAAAAAGAATTCCTTCCAGGATAAGGAATGTTCAGATCTGGCTCTGGGATGTGGTGAGGGACAAGGAAAAAGCAGATTCAAGAGAGAATTCCATCTGCCAGGAAGAACCCTTGCAAAGACAGCAAGTGGGCATGTTGAGAAGAGTCAGGAGATGCCAGTGAGATTCAAAAGAGCTAGTCCAGAGAAGGCCTCTCAGCACTTAGGTGGACTCAATAAGCAACTTGGATCATGTTGGGTCCTTAATTAGGAAGGGAAAGTAAACAGAAATGTATCAGGAAGTTTCTTTTGTAGCAGCTCTTTGGGAGTCAGTGGAGTAGGAGGATCCAGGAGGCAGAAGACCAGATCCAACCCTAGTCTGAGTCAGAGACTGGGAAGCTATCCTGGAAGACATGAATGAGAAAGACTCCTAGGTAGATGAGTACCCCTGGGTGTTCCTGTTATTATCCTCCTTTACCCCTTCATTTCTCCACTTGAAGCCTTCCCATGCAGAACAGATAGGTGTAAAAAAGCACAGGTTTGATAAGTGATTAGATAGAGGACTCTTGCTGGTGGAGACCCAGAAAGCGTTAATGGGATAAATCTGGAAAGATTAATTGGATTTTGATGGGCACAATGGTACTTGAGGAGGGAGAGAAAGACGGAATGAGAAGGAATGTAGATCTGCAGGAGTAGAGGTAGTGTTTCATCTTGGTTCACAATACTATGTGATATGTTATGGCTCATTATAGTTTAATTAAATTTATACTTTGTAATTTAAATGTGTAATTTAAAATTATAATTAAATTATAATTTATATTTCAATTAAAACTACGGAAAGACAGAAGAATGGAAAACTAGATAGTCTCACTTATTTTATTTGTAACAACTTTATTGAGATATAACTCACCATAAAATTCACCCTCTCTTAAAAAAATATTTTATTTATTTATTCATGAGAGACCCAAACACAGAGGCAGAGACACAGGCAGAGGGAGAAGCAGGCTCCATGCAGGAAGCCTGATGCAGGACTCAATTCTGGGACTCAAGGATCACACCCTGAGCCAAAGGCAGACGCTCAACCGCTGAGGCACCCAGGTGTCCCTTCACCCTTTTAAAGTATACAATTCAGTGGTTTCTAATGTATTCAGAGTTGTGCAAACATCATCACTGTCTAATTTTAGAACATTTTCATCACCCCAGAAAGAAACTGCATCCATACCCATTGGCAATAGTCTAACCTATTTTTAATCTAAAACTCACAAACGCAATGAGAGTAGAGACTGGCTGTCAGGAACTCTCTTGTCTTTCCTAGCTGGGGAGGAGCTTTCAATAATTCTCATTAATCTTCAAGTCCCGTGTCCCTGCTGCTCTACAGAAAAACTTCCTGATGTGGCTAGGTTGTAAGGATGAGAGGAAAGGACCTGGAGACCAGAATGGAAGGATGTGTATGAGAACCTCAAGGGATGGAAAGGGAGCAGTTGGGCCTCAGGGAAGGAGAAGCCAACCAGAGTGAGTAGAGCAGATAAGGCAGCACTTCTCCCAGCAGCCCCAGGAACGTGAAAACCTCACAGGACAATCACGTAACAGCTCTATCCCCATTCACCTCTGGGGCTTCACTGAGCAGGAAATAATTTCCCTTTTTCCACCCATCCTCCCTGGAGCAGTGGAGCCTTCTCATCTCCCCCTTTCTGCCATGTGGCTAGGAACTTTCTCTGTGTTGACTCACAGAGATAATTTAATCCCCACACCAGTCCTAATGAGGTAGATATGGTTATCCCTGTTCATTTGGAGATCAACAAGTGTAGCTCATAGAGTTAAAGTACCTTGCTCAGGATCATTTGCCTGGTAACTGGTAGAATCAATTTCAAACCCAGGACTCCAACCAGGATTCATTTAGCTTCTAGATCTTTACTGTCACTGCCTCAAAGGGTTCCACATCGTTCTGAATCCCTCCTGACTCCCCAGGACAAAGAACCAAGGTATAAGAAGTCTGCTCTTCAAGTCTGATAAAAGCACTGTGGTGACTAAGGTTATAAAAATTTTTGAAGCCTTCACTAATGTTTTTGAAAGTGATGTGGTCTTCCCAGCAGTGTCTTTTCTGTGTTAGCCCTTTGCACATCTGGCATGCTAGATCCCAGATGTGTGATTTTCATCCCATGCGGTGGGGGCCACAGTACTGGGGATCCTGCCGGTTCAGCTGTTCTCAAGAAGGCCTGTTTCTTTGACAGGGCCTGCAGGAGGTGGCTAGTGGTGGTTTTGTAGCCCCTGATTTATTACTGTCTCCAGCCAGAGACAAGTGCTATGCAATCGGTACACACACAAAGACACGCGCGCACACACACACACACACATGCACACACATGGACACACCCCATCCATTTGGAGAGGAACACGAAGAAGGAAACATTCACAAGGCATCACCACTGATTTCTCTTTTCTCCCAGATCAACTGGTCTGACTTCTCCCTGTTGCCTCCTTTGCCTGTGGTCTGTCAGCTGGAGGTGATGACAAGGAATATTTCAGACTCTTTCCCCATCTGCTCCAAACACCAGGAAGCTGCAGGCCTGCTTCCCTCCAGGCCAGCTTAGAAATCCTGGTGTCAGGATAGAACAGCCTTCCAAAAGCCAACCACAGAACATTTAATACCTGTGCAAACCCCACGTAGAATTCATATGCCATAGGGTCATGGCTTTATGAGTGTTTCCATGACATGGTATTATTACACCCCAGATCTCTCACCTCATATGTCACTCAAGCATTCTCTGTCAGGAAACCAAGGATAAACATCCAAAAAGAAGATTAATATTAGACTAAAAGAGTAAAGTTCACCTAAACCATATGGTTCAGCTCAGAAGGGATGTGTGTCAGCCCTTTTCTCTATCCCTTCACCCCTGCCTTCCACCTCATCTTGCCTCACACTCCAAACAGGAATCCCTTTACAGCAAGTCTGCGTGGGCTACCTATGTCAGAGTCAGGAAAGTTTTTTAAAAGGCAGATTCCTGGGAATCATCATTTTTGGGACATGACCTGAGAATCTACATTTCACAAGCTCCCCAAGAGATGTTTGTAAATGGCAGGTCCCCAGGGAACCTCCCCAAGAAGCAAACCACCTACCCCTGTTTGAGTACATTTTGTCATGCAGAACTCACTACTTCCTTGGGCAGCTGAGTCTAGTGTAAGATGATTGTAATGAGAGGAAAGATCTCTTTTCTTGTGCTGAATTTGACCTTCTAGAATTCTCATCCACTTTTCTTTCCATTTTTCCTCTTCCCCTTGGAGCCACAGGGACTGCAACCACCCTTCCACAGAAGAGCCTCTAGCTCAGACCTCCCTTTGTTCCATCTCAAAAAGCAGAAAACTGAGTCCACCCACTGGCCTGGCACAGCCAGTCGGAGCAGGGCATTGAATAACAGAGTTTTCACCTGCCATGGTCTTGCAGAAGGCCTGGAGCTGAGTTAAAGGTTAAAGGCCCAGCCCCTGGATTCCTATCAGGGGTGGATCCTGACTATATACCCATGGGCAAGATGCTCCTTCTCTCTGTGACCCAGTTCCTCATTTGCAAAACAATGATAGCAATGCAAGTTTTTGTAAAGATTAAATAAAATAATACACCTAAAGCACTCATGAGAGTGCTCGTTACGTATTAAGTGCTCTGTAAGTATCATCATCATCTCTGAGTGGGAAAAAGGCAAGGAAACAAATTCTTCAAGTTTTGCCTGCTTTGACTTCTGCTTCTTTTTTTCTGGTCCACACATTGACAAAAAAGTAAAAGTTTAAGGATATAAGGTTGTTACACAGACCATGAGAGCCAGTTGTTCTTCTCTGTTGACTACTAAGTAAAATAATGTGGGCGGCACTCAAAACAGCACTCCCAACTAATTGCCATTCATGGGGTGACTATACATCCCAGCACTTTGCCCAGCATTGCCTCACTTTGTTTCTGTGGCCATTATTCATACTCTTAAAGATATCTGTTTAGATGACAAACTGTTAAGTTGCTCCAGACATTAGATATTCGGAAGACTTTCAATATGGGTTGGAAGCATTAAGACAGGTTACTAAAAGAGTTTGTGAAATCTCTTCCTCAGAAATATTTAAAACATGCCCATCTGGCTGGGATGATTTAGAACAACTGCAAATAAGTACGCATTTATAAACCCCTAAAATGCTTTGTTTGGTTTGGTTTAACTAAACTGCCTTTCCCTGCCTCCAGGAGGCACGTAGGTAGTAAAATTAATGGAAACAACATTCTTAACTATTCAGTTCGCCCAACAAAAATTGACTTGTGCTGTGGGCTCGTGGATGTGGGTGAGCAACCATTATGAGCTTAGAGTCAGTAACATCCTGCCTCAGATTATAGGAAAGAGATACCACAGGCTAGCAAGCTAACAAATGCTTGGATAGCTTAGAGTTTGAAAGCAGAATGTAGTCTTTTACTTGAGTAAGAATATTGTAAGAATGGTTAACAATGTGCTGGGTATTGTATAGATATTAACGCATTTTATCCTCAAAAACCCCTATGAACTTACTGCTGTTATTATACATAATTACAGATAAGAAAACTGAGTCACAGAGAGTTAAGGAACTTGCTCAAGTGTGTGGCAGTTTGTCCCTGGTGGTTTGCATCCAGAGCGCATGCTCTCCACCACCCTGCCGCATGCTCTCTAGAAGAGAGAATACTTTAGTAAATGAGGTGGGGACAGGAGCTCCAGCTAGTCTGATCTGAGCTGGCTACTGCTGAGAGCAGACTGCTGAAGGAAAAAACTGGTCCTCACTGAGGGATGAATGAAGAAAAATAGTATTTCTAGGACTTTACATGTAATCCTCACAACATCCATGGAAGATGGGTATCACTGTTTTCATTTCACAGTTCAGGAAAGTGAGGGCCTAGAGAGGTGGAGGAGAGTCCCCAGGACCCATTGTAAGTCAGGAGCAGAAGCAGGATTCTGACTCAGGAATCCTACCTGACTGGGAACCCCTGCTATTCGTATCTCTGGGAAATGCCTGCCATCACCACTAAGCCAAATACATGGGCTACAAACTTGGATAGAGAAAACGACCCCGGGTGTGTGTATGTGTGTGTGTGTGTGTGTGTGTGTACACAGAAAAAGGAGAAAAAGAATGTATAGCAGAAATGTCAACAGTGGGTAGCTCTGGATAGTGGAATAATAGGTAATATGTTTCTTCTGTATGTATTGATTTTCTAAGTTTTGCTTAATGAACATGTATCTTTTTTAACAGTTTTATTGAGATATAATTTAGATTCCAAATACTTTGCCCAGTTAAAGCGTTCAATCCAATGGCTTTTAGTACCTTCACAAAATTGTGCAACCATCACTTCAGTCACATTTAGAACATTTTCATCACCCAAAAACGATACCCACAATCAGTAGCATCACTCCCTGTTTGCCACCAGCCCCTCCAGCCCTAAGGAACCAC
Source organism: Canis lupus baileyi (assembly GCF_048164855.1). NCBI lineage: Eukaryota > Metazoa > Chordata > Mammalia > Carnivora > Canidae > Canis > Canis lupus. Next base: position 29,633,510 of record NC_132866.1, read on the forward strand.
TCATCTACTTCCTGTCACAATAGAATTACTTATTCTGGACATTTCATATAAATCAAATCATGTAACATATGGACTTCTGTTAATTGCTTCTTTCATTTAGCATGTTTTCAAGGCTCATCCAGGTTGTCACATGTATTAGTACTTTATTTCTTTTTATTGCCAAATAATATTCTATTACATGAATATACCACATTGTATTTATCCACTCATCAGTTGATGAGCATTTGAGTTGTATCCATTTTTTAGCTATTATGAATAATCATGCACCAGTTTTTGTGCGCATATGTTTTCGTTTCTCTTAGGTACTTAACATTAGAATTGCTGAGTCATGTAGTAACTCTATGTAACCTTTTGAGGAACACATGTATCTTTTTAAAAGTAATTTGTTTTAAAGCCTGGACCCCAGGAACCACTTATATGATAGTTGGAGCAGAAAAAAACTATCTTAAAATTAGATGTTCCATGTCAAGCCTCTTATAAAATCAAATCATACAAACAACAAAAAGAAAAATAGAATAAAAAATGAGAAACATAATCCTCAACAGATATTAATATGTATATTGAGTCATTTGTCTATTCATACTACAAATATTTTTTAAGTATCTATTATATATAAGAAAGGACCAGTGGATTTGAAGTCAAAAGACCTAAACACTGCCTTTTCAGGCACTCTCTCTCTCTCAAAGGGTAAATGTGAGGTTCCAATAGGATCAAGTGTTTTACACTGTAAATGTCTGTTCACTGTGAAGGAGTTGCAGTAAAAGGGATCTCAGAGAGACAAAGTCCTCCTGAGGTATACTGAGAAAATGTGCTCAGTGGAGAAGAAAAGGCCTGAGAGGCAGAGAGGGAAGTGGTGCCTGTATGGGTACAGGACCAGGCTTTGGTCTCAGGCTGCTCAGGGTTTATCAGGAGACCCCAAAGGGAGGACAGGGCCCAGGACCATCTGTGGGGTGCATCTCAGGGCAAAGACAAGTCCTGTGTGGCTTTGCTCCTTTGTCTAGCTACTCTTTATCCTGATCAGATTTGGTTGGTTGGGAGAAGAAGGCAGCACATGCAATCACACTTGAAGGAGACTTCAGGCTCACCAGCAAAGGAACAGGGAGAAAGAAGTAGGTTGTGATGTCACTCCCAGTACCTAGACTGCTGTGGTAGTTGGGCAAGGAGATTTTCAAAAAGATTTGGGAATATGATTGACAGTAATGGTAAGTAGAGTGTAAGGGGGCGAGGAAGGCCGAGGGATTTAGAATTGGTGAGGTGAACGTGAATAAAATGGGATTGTTTCCAGCTCTGTACTCCATTTTTCAAAACCTTTCAATAGTCTGTACTACCTATAAAGTGAGGCCTTTAGTGAGGCATCCAAGACCCTCCATGGTCTGACCCCAGCTTAATTCTCCATCCTTACTTCCCACTGCTTCCCTTCAGTATATTCAGCCACACTGAAGTATTTACTTTTTTCACAAATGAAACCAGAATCCAGCCTTTGTCTGGAATTACCTCCTCTACTCTCTGAGTATCCAAAGTACTGCTCATTCTTCAAAGCCCAGCTTCCAAACTATGTCTTCCACAAGGATTACCCAGAACCCCCACACCCTCCTTCCCAGACAGAATTAGTCCCAGGGGTGCCTAGGTGGCTCAGTTGGTTAAACATCCAACTCTTGAACTCAGTTCAGGTGTTGATCTCAGGGTTGTGAGTTCAAGGCCCACATTGGGCTCCATATTGGGTGTGGAGCCTACTTAACAAAAAATTAGTCTCAAACTTCACAGGATACATATAATGTTTTATCCATATAATGACTCTCACAGGTTGTCTTTACTTCTCATTAGAGAGTAGGTCTCTCAAATTCACCTGCCCCTGATATAAAGTCTGACATATAATAGATATTCAATAAATATTTGTTAAATCAGTGAGTGTAGGAATTAATGGAATAAAGGTATAGATAAGGGAAGAGAAAGGGAGATTTGGGGGATGTGAAGATAGATATATTCAGGTAAGTTCCAGGGCAGCCAGGAGAGAAGTCTTCATGGAGAGATGACTGGAGGTGTGCTGAGTAAGGTACAATCAGATATGAGTGGAGATTGATGGTGGGGTGCTAGAGCAGACAGAGAGGAAGGGAATATACAGGGAAAAGAGTAAATTCTACCCTAGGGACTCAGACTTGAGCTAGAACCAATAGACAGAATGGGTTTTATTCCTGGGAATGAACTCAGAGGCCTATGAAGGCTAGACATAGGGCACCAATGTGTCTTGTATGACAGTATAGCTGTGGCTCAACTCCAGTGAGCCTCTTGGAGGGAAGGCACCATGGACAGGTCTTGAAATGTTTTTAGGAGAAGCCAGATGTGTTTTTTGATGAGATTTCCCCTTTGTGAAATATTACAAACTAATTTGGGCTTTAAAAACTTTATTGAATATGTAGAAATGAACTCATGTCCTAAGTGAATTTTCAATGAATTTTCACAAACTGAGCATGGTCATGTAACCAGTACTGATCAACTATCAGAATATCACCAGCAATTCAGAAGCACACCTCCCGCACCCATATGCTCCCTTCCAGTCCTTACTGTCTCAGTAGTAATCACTCTTGGCTGCTTAGATCATAGAATAATTTTGCCACTTTTATATTCTATATAAATGCAATCATGTAGTACTTAGTTTTTGGATGTCTGGGTTTTTTCACTCAACATGTTTGTGAGAAGCATCCATACTGCTGGATATAGTCATGGGATTGTGCATTTCATTGCTGTATAGTATCCCACTGTGTGAATATACACAACTTATATGTTCATTCTACTGCTAGAGGACATTTTAACTATAACACATAGTGCTGCTAGGGACATCTAGTAGGTGTCTTGGTGAATATATGAATATATGTGCCCATTTTTACTGAGGATACCTAGGAATAAAGTAGCAGAATCCTAAAATATGTATATGTTCAGGTTTGGTAGATGCTGCCAAAATGTTTGTACAGATTTGCATTCCTATTAGCGATATATGAAAGTTCTGGTTTCTCTACAACATTGTCTACACTGATTTTTTTTTTCATTTCAGCCATTCTTGCGCATGTGTACTTCTACTGCATTGTTGTTTTGATTCATATTGCTCTGATGAATAATGAAACTGAGCACCTATTCCTTTGTTCATTGGCCATTTGGGTAGCTTCTTTTATGAGGTGACTGACTATTCAAGTTATTTGCTAATTTCTCCATTGAGTTGTCCATCCTTTCCTTTATATATTCTGGATATGATGCTTTTGACAGATGCATGTACTATGAATACCTTCTGCTACTCAGTCACCTGCCTTTTCACTCTGTTGGTGGCACCTTTTGATAAACACAAGGTCTTAACTTAATTGTTCAATTTAATCATCATTCTTTGTGTTTTAAAAAATATTTGCATACTCCACTGTCATAAAGGTGTACTCTTATGTTTTCTCTAGAAGCTTTATTGTTTTATCTTTCATATTTAGCTCTGCAATCCATCTGGAATTGCTTTATTATATGGTATAAGGTATGGTCAATAAACATCTTTCCATGTGGATATCCAATTGTCTCAACACCATTTATTGAAAAAGATCATCCTTTTCCCAATGCTCTGCAATGTTGCCTTTGTCATAAAACAGATTATCATAGATGTGAGGGTATGTATCTGGATTATGTATTACATTTTATTTGTTAGTTTGTCTATTTTTGCACCAAAACCTCAATGTCTTAATTATTCTAGCTTTATAATAAATCACCAGATCTGGTGGTATTAGTCTCTTCCAGCTTTGTTTTCTTCTTCAAAATTATATTAGATATTTTTGGCCTTTAGCATTTCCACATAAATTTTAGAACCAGCTTGTTAATTTCTGCAAAAGAACCCCCCTGAAATTTTGATAGAGATTGCATTAAATCTACACTTTAATTTAGAGAAAATTAACATCTTTATAACAGTGAGTATTCTATTCCATGAATATGCTAAATCTCTTCATCTATTTAGATTTCTCATTTCCTCTCAATAATGTTGTGGTTTTCAGGGTAGAGGTTAGGTCTTACCCACTTTTTATTAGATAAATTTGATATTTGTTGAAGTTATATCTTTTTTAAAATTTTATTTTCTATATAGTTGTTGTTAATACATAGCAATGAAATCAATTTTGTGTGTTGACCTTATTATAACCAGTGATCTTGCTAAATTCACTTATTTCTAATAGTTTGTAGATGCATGTGGATTTTCTACATACACAATAATATTGTCAGCAAATAATTACAATTTTATTTCTCCTATTCTGATTATTACTCATCTTTGATTAGGGCCATCTATTTGCTGAGGAAATATGTTTATAGAGGTGACCTACTATTTCTATTGGGATTTATTGTTCATACCTCCTTCTACCATGATTTTATTTCTTTTGCTCTGGAACTATATATACTCCTTCTTCTGTTCTCTGAATTCCAAGGGTCAGTGTAGCTCACAGTAAATTTCTTTAGACTGTTACTACTGATGAGCTCACCTTTCCTTTTATCACCACTGCACTGTTTTTGCTAGAAGTGTATGTGATAAACAATAAAAGTGAGTAGTCAACATGGTTTCTTGTTCAATTTGGTCTTTTCTGTGGTATGGAGCTAAGTCTCTGCTAGGAACACTCTCCATTTCTCTGGTGGCCCACCTATGCCTAGATTTCTTAGTGCCAACAAGAGTATGCTTTTAAGACTGTCTTAAACAAACAGGCCTAGCATTTGGTAAGGATGCTAATTATGGTATACTGTGGTGGTTTCCGTGATAATGGTCCTTCTTCTTACTGCTATTTCATTACTTTTGTTTTTGTCAGTGGGTTTTGAAGGAGATAAAGTTAAAATGCCTTTATTCCATCGTCTGCAGCCAGATGTTCCCTTTCACATTCCCCTCCCCTTCACATTTTAAAAAACTAAAATGTATAGTTCTTTATTATAAACATTATACATGGTCATTGTGGAAAGTATAGAAAATAAATGGAAATACACAGAAGAATCATTAAGAATAGAATAGTATGGACTTATTTGCTTGAGGCAAGAGCAGCAGAGACTTTGGTGTAACTGCAAGACAAGAGGTGTTAATGGACAAAAGAATCCCTTAGAGAGCCAGACTGTGCCAAAATATACAGCCCTCAAAGGGGAATTTAGTTAGACAAATCCACAGGACAAGCCGAGTGTGCAAACACAAACAGCCCTCAGAGGGGAGATCTGGTCAGGCAAACCCAGACAAGGCCCTGCAGGAAAGCAGAGGCTACAGAAAAAGCAGAATGTGCAAACAGCACCTCTCAGAGGGGAGGCATAAAGAGGGTGGAATCCCAGGCATTAGAGGTGCTGGTAGGCTTATTAAGTTACATTTCATTCCCTAGGGCCAATGCTGAATCATTTCCAGCTAAAGATTAATTGAATGCATTTTCCTAAATGACTCAGAGGGGGCATGGCATCCCCAGAGAAGAGAGAGCTATTATTGTTGGAAAGGATCTCAGGTACAGTCTAGGCCAATACCTCCCAAAGCATGGTCCATGGGCCACAACTGGCATAAGAAGTTATTTAAATGGTACAGAGACTTTCTTTTTACTTGAATAGTCATATTTATTTTAATTTGTGTTTGAAAAAAATTATAAACAACAAAATGAAACCACAGTTTCATAGATATCCTTATTTAGGATGAGGCTATTAAATTTGATGGTAATGTTAGACCTGGGCTAATTTAAAGAAAACTATTAAGCAAATATAGTACAGGATTAGGCAAGTATCGCAAAATCAAGGTTTGGGAATTCTGTTCTAGGGCAGTCCTCTGACCTTAACTATGGATAATGGTGAAGTCTCATCTGGCTGGAGGCCTAGATAGAGGAAGCAGCGTGTAGGATGTTCTGAGAGGTATGACTTTAAGGACAGATGAGTCTGAATCTTGGCAAGCATTGGAAGCACTGCCAAGAAATTTTAATTTTAATCTCTAGATGATGACAAAAGGTAAATGGGTCTGAGGAGTCCCATATTTCCATAGTAACCATGACATGCCTATATTTAAAACTAAGAGTACTAAATTTCCTGAATCCTTAGTGAGTTCTGAGAAGGAAAGAGCACTAATGAACCACATCATGATGCCAGATTGTACTATAAAAAGAAACAGGGACTAGAGGACCAGCAAGACAGAGACACAGTTGGCTGTCCACTTGCAATGAAGGAATCTCAAAGAGGATGAAAAGCAACTTCTCAACCAGCATAGGAAGACCCATAGAGAGAAAAGAATGACAATCAAGTTCCTCTTTCCTATTGTGACATTGGAGAGGCTTCAGCAACCCACAGTCTTGGAAAAGAATGAAGGCTGATGACTTCATGTGATCTGAGGATCCAGAGATGAGAGGCGAAAACAGAGCTTCAGCAATGGGATGCCAAGGCTAGAAATGGTGGAGAGAAGGGTGGTAGAAAGATAATCCAGGGCAGACCAGAAAATTTACCTGGCCATTGCCAGGTGTGAAGTATGCTGCGGGCATAGTGTATGCTTGGGTAGGAGGTGAGCCCTTTACTTCAATAAAGATGCATGTCTAAGCATGTAGTTGGTCCCTGAAGATCCTGGGAAACTGAAAACACAGAGAAGGGCCACCCAAAGCCTCACATGTCATCAGGGAAATGAATAAAGCTTCATTAACATTAACATTAATATGTGTGAACATTGTTCTCTCTTCTCACAGAGAACTTTGTTGTAAGATTTCTGGTACTGTCTTTTCAATATTCTCTCTCAGAATGCCTAGAGTATGTTTTCTTGAAATAGTTCGTATAATCAACTGTTTTGAATCAGATGTGATGATAACAATCTGAAAACAAGTATGCGTTTAAGCATGTCAAATTAACTGTGGATTAGGAACAATGATGAGGCTAGTTGCAAAATATCAGAAATTCTAAAAATAATTGATATCTTCCTTTGGAATCCAGTTTAATTCAAGCAATTTTTATTGATGTCCTTCTGCAGGCAGAACCATTTACTATATCCTTAGAGAAACAAAAGGGAGAATCAGGGCCTTTCTTGACCCCTGGGTCAAGAAAGTCTAGTAGTTGATAGTCTAGTAGTTGCAGTCTAGTAGTTGATAGACATCTCTTTATAGGCAGACTGAAATCCATGTTATAAGGAAAGCTCATCTGAGGTGTCTCGGTGGTTCAAAGAAGTGGTTCACACTTGTCATGTCTCATTAAATCTAAGATACTGTCAGTTGAATGACACACTATTATATTATGCATCACTAAGGAAAAAAGAACTCAGAGTAAACTATGATATGTCATTGATTATAAGAGGCATCCTTTTCCCAGAGATGTTAAAAAAAGTGAAAAAAGCCATCTTAAAATTAATGAAATATGGTAACTGAAGAATTTTGACAGGTGGAAATAAGAGGAAAAGCCCACCACACAGGGGTCCTCCTGCTTTTTATATACTACATACTTCCTTTAATCATTCACATGACTTCAATCACTGCCTCTACGGTAACTCATAAATCTTCAGCTCCTGCCAGAATCTCTCCCCTTAAATGCAGACCTTTATGTCTAACTTTATTTCACTCATTTATTTTACACTTATGTAGTACCCATCATGTGCCAGCCAGTATTCTGTTTTGTATTAAGTGTCATAAAAACTCTATGAATAAGTATTATTATTATTCCCATTGTACATAGAGATTAAGTGACTTGCCCAAATCACAGAGCTCATAAGTGACAGAACTAGAAAAGATGGGCATAAGAGAAATTGCAAATCACAGGACTTGAATCTATAGTACTTGTCAACTGAGTGGGGATAGAGGCTAAGAGAGAAGGTTTTAAAAGGAAATGACAGGAAGAATCACTGTCTTAACTCAGGCTGCTATAACAAAATATCACAGACTAAATACCACTGGCTTAAACAACAGATTTATTTCTCACAGTTCTGGAGGCTGAGAAGTCCAAGTGCCAGTAGCTTCAGTTCTTGGTTGAGAGCCCTCTTCCCGGCTTGTAGATGGCCACCTTCTCACTGTGTTTTCACATGGTGGAGATAGAATGAGCTCTGATATTTCTTCTTCTACTTATAAGGACACTTATCCCATCATGGGGCCCCACCCTCATGACCCCATCTAAACCCAACAGCCTCCCAAGAGTCCCACCTCTAGATACTATCACACTAGGGTTTAGGTCTCAACATATGAATTTGAGGGAGACACAAACATTCAGTCCATACAAATCAGCAATAGGGGTAAGGGAATCAAATAAGAAAATTTCCTTTGGAAGGAAAATATTTAAAGTTGGGCAAGTTGTGTTTTTAAGTGCTGCAAGAAATGTAGGCATAAATATCCTCTACTCAGTTGGAAACACTAGTGTGCAAATTTGGGCCGATATCAGGATAGGGATATTGATTAGGTAGTGAGGTGCAGAGCTCAACTGTGGGAGTGGATGATATACTGAGGAAGAGATCTGGTACAAACAAGCTAAGGACAACTGGAGAAAAATCCATGTCTAAGAGAGATAGAAGAAAAGGCTCAGTATGACATAGGAAGAGTCCAAACTATGGAGGGTCACAGAAGGCGAAGAAGAGAGTTTCAAAAAGGAAAAAGTTGTTGGTCAATGTTAAACTACTACAGTTAAATGCAGAGGTGAAGAATGACTTATGTAAGGTAAGGAGAAGCTCACTGGAGATGGGAAAAAGCACTAGCATCTGATTGATCGGATAGAAACTAGTGGGTAGGTGACTTTAAAAGAAGGCAGGAGTTGCAAATATTGTTTTCAAGAAGTTTATCTATGCTGTGAGGAGAGCTATAGTCCTGTAGCAGGAATGAGGAAATAGGTTTTTAAAATGGAATTTTGAAGTAGTGAGGGAGTGGATTCAATGCAAAGTCAAGATGTAAGAGGCAGGTAATTAGAGAATCAACTTTTGAAGGAGGCCAAAGAAAGGGGGGTCTTAACAAGTAGGGCACTTCATTCTCTGCATTGATGGGATAATAATAATAATAATAATAATAATAATAATAATAACAATAACAATATCATTATTTTGGACTTTTGCAAGGTATCAGGAACTATTCTAAGTAGTTTATAAGTAATTTATCTTATCAAAAATTCTGTAAGATAAAGCTCTTGTTCTTCTCATTTTATAAGATTTTTAAAAAGTGAGGCTCAGAGCTTTAAACAACTCATTTGAGGTCTCAATGCCAGTAAGTGGTATAAGCAAGATTTAATCCCAAGAATTAAATTATTGATTCCAGAATCCCCACTCTAAACCAGTATACTGTAAAATAATAAAGATATTGAGAGTGCTAAAATGGAACTTTAGAATTAGATGGCTTAAAACTTTGTAGTAAAATAGAACTTGAGGTTTTCTGCTGTAAGTGGGCAAAAAAAGGGAAGGTTGGGGGTCTCTATGGGAACAGGGATGATTTGAGAATCTACTGTAAGAAATTCAATGGATTTGAATTAATAAGAATGAATTAATGAGAATTAATAAGGATGAATCAAAAGATCCATATCCTTCTTACCTGCCACAGTGAGAGAAATATGAATATTATGGTAAGATTACTGTGCTTTTTTTTCTTGACCTTTCCAAGGTGTATCCAGATGCTGAAGTACTTGATTGTAGAATTAAAGGTGTAGGGATGGACCTAATGTTTCAGCTTCTCAGTGTGCTGAATGGGATTCCTACAGTGGTATGCATATGGCACCATTCGAAGGAGCTCTTATTAAAAATTATAAGCATACATCTGTGAATCTCTGAAATTATATAGGAAGATATTGGGTAAGGGAATTTGTCCACCCATTGTCAACATTATGATTTTTTGTTGACATTCATTCACTAAGTCAGAGAATCATGATTACAATCTAAGTTTTATAAGAGCTATTAGATCTGAATAATATATACTTTTTCTCTGTGACTTTAATGCTTGTCTTCTTATGAAATCTATAACTTTCATTATATTATAGTTATTTGTGGGCATTTTTTTGTCCCCCTGTAAGACCATCAGCTTTGGAAGGCAAGGACTTTGTACTGTCCATATCTATTTTTCCAGTGCCTGAATTCTCCTCAATGCATAATATGTCTTTACATTGAATTATTGTAGGGGAGAAAGACCTCTTGCCTAACTTTTTGGGAATTGTGTCTAGTTCAGTAATCCTGAATTAATTTTTTTTTTGTAATTCTGAATTTAAATTAATCCCTGGACATGGACAAGTCATTTTCAATATCCTTACTTTAGTTTTTATTTAAGTGATTTGCAGAGACAATGGCAGTGTCTCAATAAATATAATGCTTCTGTGTGGTTTGAAATTTGACATATGCAGCACATTTAAGGGTAGTAGAGTTCAACTCTGAAAAATTAAATTTTAATAATTAAACCCTGATGTAGCACTATAAAGTTACCCTAATGTTCAAGCCCTTTTAATTATAATTGAAAAGTAAAAAACTAATTTTTCCAACTACAATGACTCTAAAAAACATTTATTCCATACCAAATCATTACATGAAAACCCTTTTTAAAAAATTATATGACTGTGATTAGTGAAAACTGTTCTATTGAGTCATCCAAATCCTAAATAAGAATTATTTCTAAGAGAATAGCTATTCTTCCCCTTCACATTGTTCTTGCTTCTCCTTTATAATTTGATACAGTTTATATCACAGTCTTCAAGTCTATACAACCTTAAATTTAATTATCCTGATATTTCCTTTTTACATCTAAAATCCAATTATATCATAGTGTATGCATTTGAAATGGCTGTGCATTTCAAACTTGCTGTTTCCTAACTGGATTATAAGTCTTAATGTGCTATGGTTTAGTTGCTTTTGTTTACTTAATTTTCTTGCTGTTTAACTTACCCTCTATCTTGCAAACTGTATTTTCAGAGAGAAAACATTATCTATTTAAGTTATTTATGTGCTTTTGAAGGAGTTTATGTTTTATATCTTTGGTTTATTGCTCTAAGACCCCTTGGACTCTTTTTTATTCATATAGTCTATTTTTTAAATGCTTCTTTTGCTATCTTCATATGCTCTTGATTTCCTCAAAAATGTGTTTAAAACACACTTGTAAGTGATTTTAGAGAATGGTCAAGCCAACCATAATTGCATTTGGCCCACTACACCTTCATGATCCAGTAATGGTCAAGGTCGCAAGTCCTTTACCATATGGGCCCGTTTATGTCACACCACTTTACATATCACAGACCTTGCTCATGACCTTATTCAAAATTCACACAAATGTATATTTTTAGGCACAAGAGAAACTAGGAAAAAAACATGTATGCATAAATCCACATCCAACCCCACTACTAAAAAAATGGTTTAATTTATGTGCCCTACCATTGATGGCTTCTTCAATGAACACGTGTTTTCATTACTCAACAAAAAATTGACTTCTTCCTATGTTCCATGTACTCTTTTAGTTACTGGAGGCAGCAAACAAAAGAGACTATTCTAGCCCTCATGAAATTTTCATTATTATAGACTCCCACCTTAAGCATAGATAATAAACATAATAACTAAGATACATAATACATTGCATAGAGATAATGCCAAAGATTTTCTGAAAAGCAAATAAAATAGGAAATATCAGAGAGAAAGGTAAAAATTTTAAATAGAGTGGCATCTCTGCAAAAATCTGTTGGGCACCTGCTGTGTTCCACGTATATGGTAAAAAGGCAGACACCGTTCTTGCCTTCAGGGAGCTCACACTCCTATAGGTAAGACAGATATTGAACAAGCAAATACCAGGCTGATGAGTGATCCATAAAAGGGAAAGTAGAGTACAACCAGGTATTATAAGGGGTGCCAATCTGAGGGCAAGGGAGAACCTCCTTGAAGAAGTGGCATTTAAATGAGACCTATCGGATGAAGAGTTAGCCAGGTGACAATGAGGAAACCCAAAGTTACAGATTTGGGGAGGGGCCCTTAGACATCACTCTTCCCAAATTTATCATTTCGTATTTAGGAAAACTAAGCCCCCAAAAGATAAAATTACTTACCCAAATTACACAATGAGTTAGGGATAGAGTTAGGACCATAATCCAGAACCACCGGAATGAAAGCTTCACAGGAAAGGGGTATTCATCTGTTTTCTTAGTGCCTAGAGCAGTAAACATTTGTTGAATCAAAGAATAAATAAGTTGCCTGATTGGCTTGTCAGTGGTTTTTTCCCCCACTCCATAATAAAGCTCATACATAAAACTGTATGAGGCCAAAAGGGCTGTGTGTGATATGAAGTAAAAGAGACACATTCCCTGTCCTCCAATAGCTTGTCATATTAGACCAGCAGCTCTCAAACTTTGTGGTCTCAGGTTCTCTTTACACTCTTAGAAAAAAAATTTTTTGAAGATTTTGTTTCCTTATTCATGAGAGACACACAGAGAGAGAGAGAGAGAGAGGCAAGGACATAGGCAGAGGGAGAAGCAGGCTCCATGCAGGGAGCCCGACGTGGGACTCGATCCTGGACCCAGGATCACACCCTGAGCCAAAGGCAGATGCTCAACCACTGAGCCACCCAGGCATCCCTATACTCTTAGAAATTATTGAAGAACACAAGTATGTGTGAGATATATATATCAATATTTACCTTAAAGAAATTAAAGCTAGTTTCATTCTTCTGCATGTGGATGTCCAATTTTCCCAGATCCATTTATTGAAGAGACTGTCTTTCTTCCAATGGATAGTCTTTCCTCCTTTATCGAATATTAGTTGACCATAAAGTTCAGGGTCCACTTCTGGGTTCTCTATTCTGTTCCATTGATCTATGTGTCTGTTTTTGTGCCAGTACCACACTGTCTTGATGACCACAGCTTTGTAGTACAACCTGAAATCTGGCATTGTGATGCCCCAGATATGGTTTTCTTTTTTAAAATTCCCCGGCTATTTGGGGTCTTTTCTGATTCCACACAAATCTTAAAATAATTTGTTCTAACTCTCTGAAGAAAGTCCATGGTGTTTTGATAGGGATTGCATTAAACGTGTATATTGCCCTGGGTAACATTGACATTTTCACAATATTAATTCTGCCAATCCATGAGCATGGAATATTTTTTCATCTCTTTGTGTCTTCCTCAATTTCTTTCAGAAGTGTTCTATAGTTTTTTGGGTATAGATCCTTTACCTCTTTGGTTAGGTTTATTCCTAGGTATCTTATGCTTTTGGGTGCAATTGTAAATGGGATTGACTCCTTAATTTCTCTTTCTTCAGTCTCATTGTTAGTGTATAGAAATGCCACTGATTTCTGGGCATTGATTTTGTATCCTGCCACGCTACCAAATTGCTGTATGAATTCTAGCAATCTTGGGGTGGAGGCTTTTGGGTTTTCTATGTAGAGTATCATGTCATTGGCGAAGAGGGAGAGTTTGACTTCTTCTTTGCCAATTTGAATGCCTTTAATGTCTTTTTGTTGTCTGATTGCTGAGGCTAGGACTTCCAGTACTATGTTGAATAGCAGTGGTGAGAGTGGACATCCCTGTCTTGTTCCTGATCTTAGGGGAAAGGCTCCCAGTGCTTCCCCATTGAGAATGATATTTGCTGTGGGCTTTTCGTAGATGTTGAGGAATGTTCCTTCTATCCCTACACTCTGAGGAGTTTTGATCAGAAATGGATGCTGTATTTTTGTCAAATGCTTTCTCTGCATCTAATGAGAGGATCATATGGTTCTTGGTTTTTCTCTTGCTGATATGATGAATCACATTGATTGTTTTACGGGTGTTGAACCAGCCTTGTGTCCCAGGGATAAATCCTACTTGGTCATGGCGAATGATTTTCTTAATGTACTGTTGGATCCTATTGGCCAGTACCACTCTCTTTCACCATACACAAAGATAAACTCAAAATGGATGAAAGATCTAAATGTGAGACAAGATTCCATCAAAAACCTAGAGAAGAACACAGGCAACACTCTTCTTTTTTAACTCGGCCACAGTAACTTCTTGCAAGATACATCCACGAAGGCAAAAGAAACAAAAGCAAAAATGAACTATTGGGACTTCATCAAGATAAGAAGCTTTTGCATAGCAAAGGATACAGTCAACAAAGCTAAAAGACAACCTACAGAATGGGAGAAGATATTTGCAAATGACCTATCAGATAAAGGGCTAGTTTCCAAGATCTATAAAGAACTTATTAAACTCAACACCAAAGAAACAAACAATCCAATCATGAAATGGGCAAAAGACATGAAGAGAAATCTCACAGACGAAGACAGACATGGCCAACACGCACATGAGAAAATGCTCTGCATCACTTGCCATCAGGAAAATACAAATCAAAACCACAATGAGATACCACCTCACACCAGTGAGAATGGGGAAAATTAACAAGGCAGGAAACAACAAATGTTGGAGAGGATGCAGAGAAAAGGGAATCCTCTTACACTGTTGGTGGGAATGTGAACTGGTGCAGCCACTCTGGAAAACTGTGTGGAGGTTCCTCAAAGAGTTAAAAATAGACCTGCCCTACGACCCAGCAATTGCACTGTTGGGGATTTACCCCAAAGATTCAGATGCAATGAAACCCCGGGACACCTGCACCCCGATGTTTCTAGCAGCAATGTCCACAATAGCCAAACTGTGGAAGGAGCCTCGGTGTCCATCGAAAGATGAATGGATAAAGAAGATGTGGTTTATGTATACAATGGAATATTACTCAGCCATTAGAAATGACAAATACCCACCATTTGCTTCAACGTGGATGGAACTGGAGGGTATTATGCTGAGTGAAGTAAGTGAGTCGGAGAAGGACAAACATTATATGTTCTCATTCATTTGGGGAATATAAATAATAGTGAAAGGGAATATAAGGGAAGGGTGAAGAAATGTGTGGGAAATATCAGAAAGGGAGACAGAACGTAAAGACTGCTAACTCTGGGAAACGAACTAGGGGTGGTGGATGGGGAGGAGAGTGGGGGGTGGGAGTGAATGGATGACGGGCACTGGGGGTTATTCTGTATGTTGGTAAATTGAACACCAATAAAAAATAAATTAAAAAAAGAAATTAAAGCTAAACAAATTAAATATTTATGTATTCATTCAAAAATAACAACAAATCTCATTAAATGTTAACACAAATAAGTTTCATACGTCTTAGGAAAATAGTTATATTATCCAAAACAAAAAAGTAGTTAGTGAGAAGAATAGCATTGATTTTTATATTTTTGCAAATTTCTTTGTCTGGTTTCACAGAAGACAGCAAAATTTTCATCTACTTCTTGCATTCGATTGTTGCAATATGTTGTTTTGATTAAACTATATGAAAAAAAATCTGTACATATACAGACATGCAGTTGGGGAAAAGAGAAGGGTATTTAATAGCCTTTTCAGATTATTCAGATATTGCTTTTGATACTACACCAAAACTCAGTAGTAGTGATTTTTCAAAGGTTAATTGCAATGTGGAATCCAAAACTCTACCAGTGAACTTTTCATATTGTGTTGCATGAAAATCTAGGATCTGCATTATAATCTTTTACTCATCATGATTTTGTAACATCATTCACTGGTCATCTGGAAAATACTGTTTCACTGAGCTATGTGAATCTCCCAAAGTTATAGAATTTCATTATACAATGTTTAAAAATAACCTTACTGATATCATTAGCAATCTCATGAGAAAAGTCATTTATTATTGGGAAGCTGTCAGGCTCACAGGGGTATATCCAAGTTTTCCAAAATTCTAATTTTTCACTTGAAAGTTTAAATTTTTATTATTGCCAACAAATACTGTCAGTTTCCTTGAAGTGGCAGACTCACTTCGTTTTGGAGAAAATGTCTGTGGCAGTATCCAGGTCCAAATAATCATGGTTTGTTACTCGCTCAAGCAACAGTTATGTTCTAAGGAAAAAAGCAGTTAGTTTAGCTCATAACTCAAACACATAAGTGCTTCTCTTGAGATAATCATTGTACTTCAGTATGCACAAGAAGTGTGCTTTATGCATGCTTCTCATTTTGTCACATGGAATATTAAAAAGATATGTATTCAAGGGTCAAGAGTTAATAAATACTTTCTCTTTTACTCCTTCATCAAGAATATCTTAAAGGGAACTTAGTTGTGGCTGTTGTTTACTCCAAGTTTGTGGTAGTGCCAGGAAACTGAAGGAGACAGATGAGTGGGAGACTGAAGAGGAAAGAGAAGGATGTGGAGACAAAGAGTGAAGATGGAAGGTGTGGGGGCAGAGAACAAAGAAAAGAGATACAGATGTGACAAGAAAGAGGTGGCTGGAAAAGTTGCTGAAGTGGAATGGCACCTACACTCTTCTAATAATATGAGTAAAATATTTTTGGAAGAAAGAAAGAAAAAAAAGAAAGAAGAGTGAAAAAAAAAAGGATCATACAAACAGCTTTCTTAACATGCCTTTTAAGGAAGGGTAGGCATCATGCCTTCACTTACCAGACTGTTAAGTATTATGGAGTTGATTTGTTGGTGAAATGGTTTGACAAGAGAGGACCAGAAATAGATTTCAACCTCTCTACCACTTTCTTGAACCTAATATTAAGCTATCACCTATTTTTTTTTCTCCATGTAATGAGTCAGTAATGCTGCAGAATGGTATCCTGGCTCTCTACTTGGTACTGCTACCACAGACTCAGTCTATGTCACTGGCCAACTGTGGACAATTTAGACAAGATATTCCAAAGTACAGTATTTGGCAATACATAAGAAATCATCTGCTATGACCCCACCAGTGTCTTCACTATCCCCATAAATAGGCATGCTCACTCCATTCACTTACATTCCTCAAGAGCCTGCTCGAGTTTTTCACTTCTTCCATTAAGCTAAACCAACCAGTTCTCTAGAGATAAATATATGCTGTTTATTAGGAAACACTAATGCAAGATCAGAAGCCATCTTAATTAAGGTCAATTGTTCTCAATCTTGGCTACATATTTAAGATCACCTGGGGAGCTTTTAAAAATTCCAATTCCCAGACAACATTCTAGACCAATTAAATCAGAGTTTTGGAGGGTAGGACCCATTTATCAGTATATTTTAAAGCTCCCCAGATGATTCCAGTGTTCAGCCAAAGTTCAGAACCATTGACCTGAGCCTTCTTAATGAGATATACTGGGGGACATTACAGAGGCCCAGAGAATTAATAATCTGCCTGTTTGCTCTCAGCTGCCCCAAGAAATTAATGTAAAACAGTAATAAATACATTTCAAAACCTACTGGTAATATTAGGTAAACCAGGTTTCAGAAAAGTTCACAACTGTCAGGACCCATAGAAAGATGAAGAAAGCCCAGTGGAGGAGAAAGTTGATAAATGCTTGAGTTTGAAACAGTATTCTTCCTGGCTTCCCACCTACCCTTCCTGCTAGACTTCATTTCTCTTTGCAAGCTTTTCTTCCTCTACCCATCCCCTAAATATCAATATTCTCTAGGGTTCTTTCATAGTCTTACTTCTTTTCTTATTCTAAATATATTCTAAATATGTAAGCTCATCCACTTGCACAGCTCCAATTACCTTCTATTCATCAGTCATTCAAAAAATGCACATGTGTAGCCAATTCCTCCATCCTGACTTTGAGCTTGCTACTAGATATATCTCATTGGATGCTTCACAGGCATGTCTAAATGTAAACTGGACACCTCCCTTCCCCTACCCTCTTACTCCTGTGCCATAAATGTGGAAGTCCTTTTATGCCATATTTAAATGAATGACACTACCATCCACCCAAGCTAGAAACCTTAACTTATCCCTTCACCTCATTCCCTAAATCTCCTTAGCCTGTCTTGGCTCTTCTGTGCTTCTCTTCAGTGTATTTTCTATATTGCAGCCAAAGTGATTTTCTAAAACACAATGCCTACTAATACCTGCTATAAAACAAACAAAAAACACCTCTAACCCATTGCCTCTGGAATAAATTCAAATGTATTAAAATGATGCACAGAGTCCCACATGATTTGGTCTCTATACCCACATCTCCAACCCTGTCTCCCGCCAAATTGAATTTCTTTTAGTTCCTTAAATGTGGTTTGTTTCTTTTTTCATCTCTGAGTAAACTCTATTGTGTTCTTTGCTGCAATCCCAGTGCCTGCCACAGTACCTAGCACAGAGTAAGCACCCAAGGAGCAGTTGGAGTGTGTGTGTGTGTGTGCGCGCGCGTGCACACACACATCCACATGAGAGACCAAATATGTTTTCAGGCACTTAAAGCCTTAGATGTTCTCCTTTCCTATAATGAGCTAATTCACCAGCACTAATCTATTGATTCAGAATAATTCTTATCTTGCGTTACCTGACTCTCTTTTTCTTGACCCTGGCTTAGCAAACCTGACTCTGGCCTCTTATGCCATTGACCTTACTTCTTAATGCTTTTCCACTAACCCTGACTTGCTCCTTTCTTCCTCCTCTCTGATAACCAATTCTGTCTCCACGTAATTCTGAATAGTTTAGTAGGAAGGACAGCAATATTTGCTGTTCACATCAGAAACACTGTCTTTCCAGCATTACCTCAATGGCCTCTACAAGACCTTCTTCAGCAGTTTTCTTTGGGTTCTCTACTCACCCAAAATATAGCTAAAGAAATAGTCATGTCTGAAATGGTTTTTTCTTTTTTTAACATTTTATTTATTTATTTGACAGAGAAAGAGAGAAAGTGAGCAAGAGAGAACACAAGCAGAGGAGGGGCAGAGGGAAAGAGAGAGAAGCAGACTCCCACTACGCAGGGAGCCTGACATGGGGCTCAATCCCAGGACCCTATGATCATGATCTCAGCCGAAGGCAGATGCTTAATTGACTGCACCACCCACGCGCCCCTGAAATGACTTTTCTAATAATAAACTGAGACTATCCATTCAGCTTTTCTGTGGCTTTGATTCTCATTGAGCCTTTGGTTTTGTAACAAATGGAACTTTTCTGTTGCCCATTTTAACTCAGGAGTCAAAGCTAAGGTCAATGGGTGTAAAGTGCCCTACATCACAAAGAGAGGCTAGAGTTAGACCATTCATGCAGGATCTCCTACAGGGTGGTCCCAGACCAGATGGTATCTATTGCCCATTTCCTGTCTACATGTAAGAGAGGCTAGAAGGCTAATGAGAGAGAAGATTATGTCTGTATCTGAAGAGAGATTTATCAGCCTAGAAATAGGGGAACAGGAAAGGTTCTCTCTACCCCAAGCCTCAGCATTAGAAGTGTTCTAGAAGAGTATAAGGAGAGTTCTTAGGAGGACTTGATGTGTGTTCCCTGTAGTTTGGCAGACACAGAGTCCAGAGCCTGGTCCTCACCTGGAAAGGTCTAATGAAAAGGCTGGCTGGAGCTGTCCTTAACAATTCAATGAAGTGAGAGAGCTGGCCTAGAGTAGATACCACAGAAAATAACCAAGCTTCAGTTGTCTTAAAAGAATCTCATCCAAGAAGAAAGAAGCTGTGAGAGATATATCATCAGGGTAGAAGCTCAGAGGAGTTCTAAGTAGTCAACTATAAAGCCTGTTGTCTGCATAAGGTAATAGTATTCATGGAGGGTCCTAGCAGGAAAGTATTAGAAGAAGCCACAAAAATGTCCCACAAGAGAAGGGTCCATGATTTGGGCATCTCCCTTAGAGGGTACACCAAAGCCACATTGCAGTACCATCAGTCAATAAGGCATTTTTGCCCCTGTCTTACCTTTTTTCTTCCCATCTAGTCCTTTAGGAATTGGTAAAGAATAGGATTAAATTAAAAAAAAAAAAACAGCAAACAAACAAAAGTATGTATCCCCTCCATCCCCTGCAGTTTTCTGATTTATTCCAAGCTGAAACTGGTCAAGAAATGAATCAAACTGGATTTAAAAAAACTAAAGTTTTTGATACAAGATTGGGCTGGACTTTTTAATACCCAAAAATGAAATTATTGATTAATATTCAAAATCTAAGAAATAAGCTTTGAGATGACATTCAGAAATAGAAAATTGAGTTTGAATGGCATAATTTTAAAAAGTAGCATGAAGTTGTTTTCTGTGGGTACCCCCACCAAATTGAGCCCTTTCAATAAACCACTACACTTGTACTCCTAACATCTAATGAGGTGGTAGAGAGCAGGGAAAATGAAGTGCCCTACATATGAAGTAAGCTTAGGGGGTAACACGCTAACTTTTTCTCAAGCACACCAGAACTAATTTATCCAAATGAAAGGACTTCTCTTCAAAAAGAGTCACTTCAGAAAGCTCTACAGTTCTTTTTACTGATATTGCCTTTGCTGAAGATATCTGTGAAACATCTCTTTAGGAATTGCATCCTGCATTTATGGCACATTCTTTAGTGTCTTATCTATGGTTAATCTTTATCCTGTAGTGGTGGGTTGCATTTTTTGAAGTAGCTAAATGTTATTTGGAGTCAGGAAGACTGAACAGAGTGGATAATTTAACTGAGAAATTTCACTTGGGGTGAAAAATATCCCAGATTGTGACTATGGAGTGGATTTCTTCCATGACTTTTACTGGCTTAAAAGGCAATTCCAATTTAAATATCCAAATGGTTATGAGTCATGGCAGTGTTATTTGAAGCACCAAGTGACTGAGTTGGTGTCCAGCTTTAAGAATCAAATTGTCCTCAATTTCTCAGTAGGACAAAACAGGTGGTACTTGTCGGGTCTTCAGAGCAGATGCCACTCATGCCCCTCAGTATCATGGTTTTGGCCAGTTCTTCCAATTGTGATGTCCTGGCATTTAAAGGCTCATATCTAACTCGTATTTCTGTTATTTTTTTAAACTATGAATTTCTTCTTGTCCTGAAAAGCTAAGTCATCGCCCAGCCTCCTTTTCTTCAGACAAAACAACAACCACAGTTGTTGGACACCAACAGAGTCTAGTTAATTGCTCTCTGAGGACCAAGTGAAACTGTTTCACATCATTAGAAAAAAATGAAAATGGTCATTTTGAAATTCAGGATGACTATTAATGACCAACAAAATCAGTATGTTCTCCATCTGCATTTAAAGTCCCCACAAAAGAGTTCTATTGGCTTTCATTGTTCTGTCCAATTTTGAAATTTCCAGAGCCTACCAAAGTCTGCCGGACAGCTTCCTAACTCCCTCCATTCCTTGGAGTGAGCAGTATTCACTGAGCTATCCCAGGCCTTCATACTTTGCTTCAGGAAAGTGCCTTTCCAATTCCTCTGCTGACCCCATTGCTAGAATGTCTAAGGATTTCTCCCCATCTTGAATACCAGTCAGAACCATCTCTGAAAAAAATCAGACCCTAATTTCATCAAAGAGTTAACTGGTGTTTGGAACCATACAGGTCTCTTCACTATAAAAAACATATGTTTAAAATTGACATTTGGACCAATTTTTGCATCCATTAGATCCCAGATTTAGAAGAATTGCATGTGATTAACATTACGAAACATAAACACTGTTCCAGTGACTCGAAAGAAAGCCAGGAAATTTTGTATTAAGGCATTATTATATCTTTAGAATGCCCAATTGTGAATCCTCTAAATACCTCCCCAAACCTACCTTCTTTTATAAAATTCTGCTTTAGTTTGTTTAAGCCTCTAATTACTGTGATACTAAGAAGTACTAGACATCACAGCTGCTTCATTTGTAGTCTAGCCCATTGGTTGCAATCTTTATTGCCCACACTGCCCTTGAATACATCCAGCTTTGTTACAGTCTCAGCCAAACACCCACAGGAAAAGGGTACCGGTTGAGATCTACAGACTCACAGAATATTGAAATTAGAAGGGACTTAAGAGATCCTCCTAATTCCTAAAACAGAATCTTGAGGTCCCAAAGAAGGGGCATACGTGGCCCCAGGTCCTCAGAGAGAATGATGGTACCAAGGGAGTATCTGCAGAGATGGAAATGAATGCAGACCCCTGGAAGAGAAAGAGCTAGATCAGCACACATCCCTGAGAATCAATAATGCCAGCAACAATAATGGTCAAAAGAGACAAAGAGAAGCTTTTTCAGGGTCTGTAGTTTGTTCTCTAAATCCTAAAGAGTGAGAAGGTTATTGTTCCACACTCTGAAAGGTAAGATGAGGCTAGAATCAGCTGACTAGACTTGAGAAGAATCTTTTCGGATCATTTTCTCCTGATCCTTTATTCTATAAAGAAGAAATCTATTACTAGAAAGCTATTACTTCAACTTCCAATCTGATTTTCTTTCCATTATGCTACAAGACCTAATATTACTGAGTGCTTGTTAAGTGCCAGGCACTGTACTAACAATGCTTTACCAAATTCTATTACTTGATTGTCTCAACAGCCTCTTGAGGTACATACTTTTATCGCTTCCATTTTTTCATGTAAGTAAGGAGAAGCAAAGAGTGGTTAAGGCACATGCTTAGGATCACAAAGCAGAGGCAGCATCCAGACTCATGTGACCTAAGAGTCCATGAATGTAACCATTACTCATGCTTTAGAAGAAGTGGTTCAAGATTTCCATGTTGGTCATTTGCATTATTAACTGTCCCCTAGGATCTGATGTGCCTTCTCTATTCTTTATGACTTTGTACCTCATAAACAATTTCAAGGAGTATAGAAGATGTACTAGAGACTCCCAACATACAGGAAAGAAGAGAATTTTCTTCCAGCAAGCTCTCAAATATCTGAAGAACTGCTCAGCCATAGGATTTAATTAGGGGTCTTCCATGTTGATGGAGCAAATACTGCACATGGCCCTTATGAAACCCAGACAGAGTTCTGAATTAAAGCTATGAAAAAAGTGGAAATATGTGGAAATTTTGGGCCTATTCACCTAAAAATGCATTTGCTTAGCTTAAATGTCAATAGAAAAAAAAAACAGCTAGTAGTTATTGGGAGCTTACAGGTATTATTTCATTTCATTCCCACAACAACCCTATGAGTGTAGATATTATGATTCCCATTTATGGATGAGGAAAACTGAGGCACAGAGAGATAAAGTAACTTGCTAAGGGTTACATAATTAGGAGTTAGATGTGGAATAGAAGTTCAAAGTCAGTAGAAGGCTTCCTATGTTGCATTTTCAAGTAGGTATCTGGGAAAATCACTGCTCCGTTCCCTATGTCACAGGCTATCAATAAAGAAAGGCCAACTTTCTGAAATGTTGGTACATATTTGAAAATGAGATGTAGAAAACTGAGTTTATTGTCTTACATTTGAAAAACTGGACATCTTTCCCTCAAAGGACCCTCTTTGAAGTTTTAAACTACGAATATTAGTTAGTAATCGGTAATCAAATCAGTAATTTTGCCTGCATCTGCACGAAGTTTGTTAGGCCCAGAGTAAAACAGATCATGGCAACAGCTGGAAATTCAGGAAGCTGACAAATATCCCTGGTGGGCAGAGCTGCAATTAGAAACACCCAATGTTCTTGATGGCACTAAGTAAAAGCTTAGAAATACACTGCTTCCGCATCTCCTCCTCCCCTACTCCAATAGCACAGAAGGGCACTCTATTGTGGAGAGATTCTAGTACTCATTCTGTTCCCCAAAGCATAGACTCCCTGCTCTTCTCCTTCTCCTCCTACGGCCAGCTGGAATGACACCCCCTCTTCAGAGTCTAATTTCTTCAGTCAAAAGTAATTATCCTTTTTTTCCGGGCTCTCTGTACTTCCAGAATTTGCATTTTAGCACTAAATGCTTTTTATTTTTTAATTTTTATTTATTTATGATAGTCACACAGAGAGAGAGAGAGAGAGAGAGGCAGAGACATAGGAAGAGGAGAAGCAGGCTCCATGCAGGGAGCCCGACGTGGGATTCGATCCCGGGTCTCCAGGATCGTGCCCTGGGCCAAAGGCAGGATCCAAACCACTGCACCACCCAGGGATCCCAGCACTAAATGCTTTTGATCTCCTGTGGTAACCACTAAGGTGTCTGTCTCCTCCAGTGGGGTCTAAACTGTTCGAGGGTGGGGACCAAGTTTTCTACATTTGTTGCCTCTGAAGTCCACAGTACTGTGCCTGGCACAGAGCATACATTCTCTGTGTTGGAGCAGAGTTAACATTGGGGCAGAAAGGAAAGAAGAAAATATGTTTTGGGTAGAGGGAGAATGACATGATAGAGAGAAGGAATGAGTGGCTAATATATCAGGTCCTTCTCCCCAGGATCCAGAGCCCTTCCTGTGACAATGGACTCCCTGAACAGTCTGTTGGCTCGCTCCCCACTTGGCTGCAGAAGGCCCCTTCCCCGGGAGGATGGGAGGCAACACAACGCTGGTGGGGAGGGGGGGTGAGAACACAGGATGCATCGTCTCCCATACCCAACACTCCAGAGTCCTGCTAATGGTTATGTATGGAATGCCATGTACACACTGCAGGGTGAGAGGCTGCAACCCTAAAGCCAGACAGAATAGAGACATTCCAAAGGGCTGTGTGCTGCCCGTCCAGAGCAGAAATTACCGGAAGTTGTTCAAACAGCAAAGTCAAGGCTCTGGACTGTGACCAATAAAAGGGATGGCTGCTCTCCCGAATGACCACATGGCACTTGCCTAAGGATCCGCACGCATGAGAAAAGGAGAGTAGGCTTACTCCATTAAAGTGGTGATTCTCAAAGTCCAGTCCCCAGACGATGTGCATCATCTGGGAATTTGTTAGAAATGCAAATAAATGCTCAGGCCCACCCTGGTCTTACTGAATCAGAATCTCTGGGGATGGGGGACAGGAATCGAAGTTTTAACAAGCCCTTGAGGTGATTCTTTTTGCACTCTAAGATTTGAGAACTACCAAAATATTTAAAAGGCCTCCAAGTGAGGGATGGAACCCTCTTTTCCCTCACTTGAGGGAACTGAAGTAAGTCTAGCTGGGTTTAGTATCTTTGAGTAGGAGAGACCATCTACCCCACCCTATCCCACCTGCACATATACACCCCCTCCATTATGTCTGTCCATAAATATAAATGAGGCAACCAGAAGGAAACCAAAAGAAGCCAGCGGGCACCAATGTGGTCTGCAGGTTCTTTACATCAGACAAAGCCTGGCAATTGGTGAGTCAAGGAGGTCTGTGCCAGTAGCACCAGAGATGATTCTAATCTGAGTACTTCCTAACTAAAGGAAACTCTGTCTTATTACTGTTAGCAGAGAAGTAATGAGAGTGTTACCTGTTTCATGGTTTTTAAATTATAAGATGTTATAAAGAGGTAAAATTTACTCTGGAAGATTAATCTTCCTAGCTGGCCAGACTGAACTTTTTAAAGCACAAAGTCTTTTAAGACCCTCCAGTTCCCATCCAGTAAATGCAGACTACTCACTCTCCATACAAGATCCTTCCTGGTCTGGTTACAAATCTACTTTTTTAATTGTCACATTCAACACAGTTTTTCGTAGCCACCTCAAGTTAATCTTTTGGGAAAAGGCACAGCAGGTCTCCATTAATTAATGAAAATGGTTACTTACATATGTGTCCTTTACCCCCTAGCTTCTAATAAACAGGACCTAGTATCTCTTGGAACAGAAATGCAATATATGGCTACGTTTTTGTTAATTAATATATGTTTGTATTTTAATTTTAAGAAGATTTTAAATTTTAAAAGTAATCCATAATTATGTTAAGAAATTCAAGCTGTATATGGGGACAGAAAGGATTCCCTCTAAATAGAAGTACCAGCTATCACAGTTTCTTGTAGGTTCAGGAACTTTCCATGCATATGCTATAATATATTTGGGTGTGGCAGAAGACTTTTTAAATACTATGCTCTACAGTTTTGCTTTTTTTTTTTTTTTTTTTTTTACCTAATATATCTTGGACAGTTTTTTATCCCTGTGAAAATAGTTCTACCTTTTAGTATTCTAAGGATATGCCATCATTTATATAACCCTTCACTTATTAGTAAACATTAAAGTTGTTTTTTATTGTTTGGTATTATAACAATGCTATACCTAACATTCTTGTATTCATTTGTTCATTTACTCAAATATTCATCAGTATTTATCGATCTCTTTCTATGTATGACATATTGTGTGAAGGGTTAGGTATACA
The DNA here is from genome assembly GCF_048164855.1 of Canis lupus baileyi. NCBI lineage: Eukaryota > Metazoa > Chordata > Mammalia > Carnivora > Canidae > Canis > Canis lupus. The sequence continues at coordinate 29,659,353 of NC_132866.1, forward strand.
TATCTGAATAATATTCCCTGCCTTGCAGAGTTTACAATCTAGTACCCAAAATATATAGAATAAATGAGGAAGTAAATAGGCAATCACAAATTGTGATAAATGCTATGAGGGAAATGAAGTGTGCTAATGTAAAGTTAACTGGGAACACTTACCTGGAGAACTTTTTGAGAAGTTGGTATTTAAAATGGAACCCAAAGGTGATAAAGCATTCCAGGCATATGGAATAGCATTGGAAAGCCCTAGACAGAAATGAACTTAGTGCTTTTAAGGAATTGAAAAGAGGCTGTGGCTAAAAGGTGATAGATAAGAGAAAGCAGCATGAAATAACATTGCAGAGGTAGAGAGAGACCAGTTATAAAATACCTTGTAAGCTGTGGTAAGAAGTTTGGGTCTGAAATGTTACAAGAAGCCACTGGAGAATTTTATTCATTTAATGTGATTAGATACAGATATGGATATAAAGATAGATAGATGATAGATAGATAGATAGATGATAGATAGATACCAATACAGATATAGAGATACATATATAGAAAACCACTCACATACTCTGGAGAACAGATTGTAATAGTTAGGTTTAGGCCAGGAAGGAAGCTTTTTCATTAGTACAGGCAAGATGATGATGGCTAGTTTGGGCCAGGCTAGTGGCTATCAAGATAGACAGATTCAACATATCTTTAAACAGTAGAATTGACATGCATAACAGGGATGGATGTGGGAATCAAAGAATAGAGGCTTGGACAACTACTGAGTGGTGCAACCATTCACTGTGTGAGGAAGACTAGGGGAATAATAAATTTGTGGGGAAGGATGGGTCCTTTGAACATGTTAATTTTGAGACGCTTGGGAGACATCCAAGTAGAGTATCAAGTATGCAGATTAATCATATGTGGTCTATGTATACAATGGAATATTACTCAGCCATTAGAAACGACAAATACCACCATTTGCTTCGACATGGATGGAACTGGAGGGTATTATGCTGAGTGAAATAAGTCAATCAGAAAAGGACAAACATTATATGGTCTCATTAATTTGGGGAATATAAAAATTAGTGAAAGGGAATAAAGGGGAAAGGAGAGAAAATGAGTGAAAATATCAGTGAGGGTGACAAAACATGAGAGACACCTAACTCTGGGAAACGAACAAGGGGTAGTGCAAAGGGAGGTGGGCAGGGGGTTGGGGTGACTGGGTGATGGGCACTGAGGGGGGCACTTGGTGGGATGAGCACTGGGTGTTATGCTATATGTTGGCAAATTGAACTCCAATAAAAAATATTAAAAAAATAATAATAAGTCTGGAGTTCAATGATATTTGTACTGAAGATACAAATTTGCCAGCATATTTTAAGCCAGGCAAAAGTATGAGGATTGACAGTGCAAAAAAAGAAGGTGGATTTGAGGTGGTAGACAAAGCCTAGCCTTCTTTGGGAGAGACAGCACTTCCGACTTGTATAGGAAGAGAGTAGGATATAGCAGCAACTGTGCATGGACTAGGTGACAGAAGAAAAGGAGCTCCCAGATCACAGTTCCTTGTATTGTTTGAGACATAGGGCAAGATGATTGAGTGGAAGGCATATGAGCAAAGAAAAGGATTTAAGCAGAAAAGAAATGTACGAAATAGTCACTTCAGAGAGTAGAAAGGCCAGTTTGATGAAGAAACTTAAAAATTGTCATAAGATTACCAGTAGCACTGAAAGCGCATGTGAGATGTGGGATCATATTCAAAATGAAACCTGTCTGCCTGAGTGTGTGGTTTTCTACAGCTACATTCAGCTTCTTGGTTACAAAAACGGAGAAGATGGGTGCTTAAGGATGTCTTTGTGTAGTGTAGTAAGTCTGCATAAAGATACCTAGAAATAAAATTACTAAAGTAAAAAGGTATGTGCTTTTAAATGTTGATAGTTATCACTACCAATCTATATATTTGCAGATTTACCTGGAAAAAATTTAAGAACCACTCTTCATCCTTGTTAGTCTATTTCGATACAACAACAAAAAAGCACTAAATGGATAATAGTACTGTTGTGACTAATAATTTAGATATTTCAAAACAGGAAAGTATAGTGCAATTTAAGGAGAAAAATTTAAAAATTACTTGAATAATTCATCTTATATGTATAAGGCTATTACTACATGTGTGTTGGTTAAGTGTGTGTGTGTGTGTGTGCGCGCGCGCGTGTGTTTGAAAATGGAAGGTGACCCACCTTATCCTGAATGGACCCAGAGACATTACACTTGAGCACAAAGGGTACCAAAGCAGTTGTTACCACTGATTTTTCGTGTCTTCCCACTGTGCAAGTCTCTGTCAGGAAAACAAAGTGGTTTGGCTGGATATAGTTGGGATTTGCTATGACGGGGGTAAAACTGTCAGATTTATATGGCTTTTTCTTCTAAAAATATATGGCCTTCCTCTTTCATTCACAATAACTGTGAAGCTCATTTAGAGCTGTTGTATCCCCATCACTTGGCTCCCGAATCCTAAAGAGTGCATAGCACATGGCTCAGAGGGACTGCACTTCCAGTGGACACATCAGATAGGAAATTCCCAGTGATTTGGTCCCAAAATGCCTTTCTGGGTGTCCACATTTACATAGTTCTCTCCTTTCACCTGCCAGTCAAAGGTTATTATAACTAATTGGGTATCTGTCCTGCACTGGCCTTCATGGGTCGATCAGCACACACTTAGTTCCACTGATGGAATCACCATGTGATCTGAGGAATGAGTGTTGATCAGTGTACTGGCCATCCTCTTGCTTTCTTGACTTTTTTTAAAAATTCCAGCAGCTCTGCCTTAGGAAATGTCCTCTAAACCTCGCATCATATGCTTTTTTGGGTAAAATGACATGACTCAGAGAATGCGTCTAGAATTATATCTCCTAAAGCTCAGCTTTCAAAACTTAAGTATGTTGAATGAAAGCCAGTCAAATAAACTAAAAGCTGGCCGGGGGAAGACAAACACAGGAGAGTGATGAGTGACTCTGGGCTGCACAGAGGGATGCCTGCTGGGAGTCTGTCGAGAGGAGGAGTCGCTTCTTTGTCCTTGTCTCTCACCATTATTCCTCATCTAGGAAGGCAGATGTTAAGGCTACCTTAATGAAAATGCAGGTGATGCTAAATTTAGAGGCATTCTCCAAGGCATAGAAATGTAGGTGAAAAGTCCACAAAAGAAAAAGTGTTCTTGCTGAAGCTGCCACTGCTGTGATTGAGGGTTCAAAGATCACCTGACCATGTGCTATAACACCTGCCCCATCCCTGAAGGGCCTCTGCTAAGCACCTTGGGAGCTTGAAGATACGTTTTATTTTATTGTCCAGGTACATTCATCAGCTCTGGAGCCGCAGATTACTTCCCCAGAAATGACTACAGGATTAAGAGGTCCAGTTTTAAAATATGCTGATCACTACAGTGGCCTTGTGACAGGAGATGGGTTTAGTTATTCACACATTCTTACAGAGTGCCAGCTCTGTACTAACACTGTGCTAGGTTCTGGCAATATAGCTATGATGGAAATAGACATGGCTTCTTGTTCTCAAGAAGCTCAGAGTCTATCTTGGGCAGAGAAAAATAAGAAATAAGTAACCAGAAAATAAGATAATTACTACAGATTGTGACAATAACAATAAAGGTTTGGAGAAATCTGGTGAAGGTTTGGTGAAGAGGCTACTTTATTATTTTTAAGATTTTTAAATTTATTTTAAGAGAGTGAGACAGAGAGAGAGCAGGAGTAGAGTGGGGGAAGCAGAGGGAGACAGACAAACAAATTCTGTACTGAGGACAGAGACCGATGAGGGGCTTAATCCCACGACCCTGAGATCATGACCTGAGCTGAAATCAAGAGTCAGATGCTTAACCAACTGAGCAACCCAGATGCCTGAAGAGGCTTTTTTTAAAAGGATTTTTTATTTATTCATCTGATTCAGAGAAAGAGAGAATGAGCATGAGGGAGGGATGGGAGGGGGGAAGCAGACTCCCTGCTGAGCCCAGACCCCAATGTGGGGCTCAATCCTATGACCCCAAGATCATGACCTGAGCCGAAGGCAGATGCATGGAAGTGGCTATTTGAGATGAAGTGACACAGATAGGTCCCTGAGCAGGAAGTTGAGCAGGGAGCTGAACGATGAGAATGAGGTGGCCTCAAGAAGAGCCGGGGGAGCACTCTTGTGCTGGGGCTTTCAGAAGGGAGCAGGTCCAGAGGATTCATAGGGTGGAGAAGAAAGCTGAGTGAAGTAGGGAGGTAGAAGAGGTATATAAAGAAGCTAGAGAGCTAGGCTGGAGCCAGATCATGCAGAGCATAAGGACCACCATGAGGAGCTCAGGTTCTAGTCCAAGAGCAATGAGCAGCCACTGAAGGGAACTGCTCTGATCTGACATAAGTCTTGGGAAAATGACTTGAACTGCTCTGTGGAGAACAGATAGCAGAGAGTCCAGAGTTGGGGCAGAGAGCCTAGGGAGACACTGTCATGGACCCAGTGAGAAACTATGAAGGCTCGCACAAGGGCACTGGCAGTGGCAATGAAGAGGGCAGAAGGGGACTGATGAGAGAATATAGTAAGAGGTAGAAATGATAGGCCATGTGGATGGATTGGATGGGAAGGAGTAAAGATAAGAGAGGAACATTTTTTTTTTTTTTGCCTTCCACTCCTTTTATGCAAACCCCAGGATAGCATTATCCTAAATCATCACATTAACACTGTACAAACCACAGAATGGGTTGGAGCTCTCCTGAAAACATGTTTCCACCCCTCCCCCAGCAAGAGTGGACTGGCTGAACATCTTTGCAAGGTACTTGAGTTAATATTAGCACGGTTGGACACTGGGCCCTCTTCCTGAGTGCTAGGCCCCAGAAATTTTTTTTTATTTTTGTATTTTTTATTATTATTTTTATTTATTTATTTATTTATTTATTTATTTATTTATTTATTTATTCATGAGAGACACAGAGGGAGAGAAAGAGAGGCAGAGACACAGGCAGAGGGGAAAGCAGGCTCCATGCAGGGAGCCCAATGTGGGACCCGATCCCGGGACTCCAGGATCATGCCCTGAGCCAAAGGCAGGCACTAAACCACTGAGCCACCCAGGGATCCCCGGCCTCAGAAATTTATACCACTTTCATTTCCCCCAACCCCAATGAGCCCCCATCCTAATCTAGACATGACCACACAAAGATAGTCCTTCGCCATCATTCACTTTTATGGTTAAGACTCTCTCTAGGCCTCTACCCTGCATTTGTTCCTGTTTAGAATTCCCAGCCTGCCCTTCTTCTCATTAGTGTCATCTATAAACTTAATGATGACCATGTTCTGTATTTTAGCCCCCAGGTCCTTTAGAAACTATGTTCTCTGTATTTATTTTTGAAGTCATAAGCAGATGGCCATGCTGTATGAACACAGGCATTGTAATCTGAATCAAGGAAATATGATTTTGGAATGAGACTGGCCCCATGACTAGTGCTAGACTTTATACTATAGAGTTTAATTTAATATTGTAGTTAGTGTTGTAATCAAAATAAAATTTACAGCAGAGCTGATCTGGTATATCTAATAATGTGATTGTTATTATGCTGAGAGAAATGACATTTGTATAAATGACTTAATACACATTACTATTTCACAGCCCCACCAAAGCTGTAGTTTTCGTGTAAGAATTTTCAATAATTTTCCTTGTCACCCATGTGAATACAAACTCACAGAGAAAGACAAATATTCTATCTAGACCTTACTTCTAATCATTGTACTCACAGGGCTAAGATTTCCGTTCCTACACTCAGTCCTCTCCCATAGCTTGCCCTATACCCAGGTCCTGAAGCAGCACACATTCTTGTTTCCACATCTAACCATACTAGAAGGCTAGATAGCAGAAACTCTAGCTGCTGAGGCTATGGATCGAGGTTATGATGGCAATCATCATATCCCTGTTCTGTGAGGTGATTAAGGGCTGTGTGATGTTGGAAATTACATTGTAGGCAGTGCATTCTTAGACAACTCTGCATGTGATTTTGCCTCACACTCATGGAAGCATCCAACCCACAGAAGAGTTAGATCAAAAATTTTAAGTTGAAACATTATTCATGATCGGTATTGAAAGATGCCAAACACCACTTCCCTTGTGCTGCCAAATTCAGAAATCCTTTTATGGAGGTAAAATATTGAAGAACCTTTCTACCAGTCTCGTCCTTCCATGTTTACATGCTCCTCACCCCAACCCACCTGCATGTGTCACTTCCTGCCCTCTGTGGTCCAGAGGCCACAGTGGGAGATGCAGGGCACTACAGCAGCTCACAGGCCCACTTTACTTTCTCTGAATCATGTGGGTCTCACCCATCAAACTCAGTTTTCACCAAGGCAAGATCCTTATAGCCCCATCTCCTCTTTTTCTATGGCTATTCCTTTTATAGCCAGCAATCAGTTTGAATCTCCCCTTAGACCTGTCTTCCCAGCAGTATCTCTCCAGTTTTTGGACTCCCACCCTGTTTTGGTAGATGCTGGTGAAATATACAGGAAGGGGATATTACAGTGCTGCAGAGTTGTTGGGAAAAGTGAGGATGGATCCTGCCACCTTACATAATCTGCGGGACCCCATGCAAAAAGAAAATGTGGAACCTCAGTTTTCGAAAAGTGCCATTAAACATATACCAAACTGCAAAGCTTTTTTCCTTTCTGCCAGTCTCTCTTCTGACAGTATTTTTTAATTTGGTATTAAAGTTTTTCTAAATAAAGAACAATTAAAAATTTAAATAATTAACATGACTTTTGCCATTCATCTTTCTATTGTGAATGCGAGACATAGTGCTAATAGAAGAGCCTTTAAATTCCATGCAAATTACCAAAATTATACAATTTGTATTTCATAGCTTGTACATGTATATGTATTTTGTTCTTTTAGAACAATGAAAACATTGCATAAAACACACACTCACCTTGCACTCACTTTGTCTCGTTGAACTCTCATGCATCATGAATCCACTGGAATTCTGTGCTCATTGGTCATTATCAACGTTATGTGTCACTTGGGTAGCAAAGAACTACAGACACGCATATTGTGCATATCTCCTCTGCTCATGCTCATGTGCATGTGGGTTGGATGCTTCCATGAGTCTGCAAAATCACATGCAGAGTTGTCTAAGAATGCACTGCCTACAATGTAATTTCCAACATCACACAGCCCTAATCACCCCACAGAATAGGTATATGCCAAAGGAAATCCCTTATTATGTTAAGAAAGGCCCCGAACCTATTGGGTTCTGGGCTCAGTTTCTGTCAGTAACACCTGAAATTTGTATTTATATCTTTGACTATGAGGGTAGAGAGGATAGGAGGGAGTTCTGCCAATTTTTTCATTTATAGTTGACACGGAAACTTCATTGAGGTAGAAGAGAGAGACCAGAGAGTGAAACTCTATGACACAGTCTTTATTTCCTAATTGTAAGGGAAACTTTTAAATGCATTTTCACTGTCCTACTTACATTTTTAAAACAACTGCGGTCATTTAAAACTAAGGAATGGTAATCAGAGCAAAATAGAATAAAATTTTCCATCAAGCTTAATTTGTGTGGAGAATTTGTGCAATTCAAGACTTAAGTCAGCAGGCTTTTGCAAATGTCAGAATTATCAAATTATGTAATGAGATTTATAATAATGTCTTCATTCAGGGTTCAAGAAGCTGTTTTCCAGCTGGCAATTTTCTGGCGTTGGACTTCCCTTTGAACTGTGAAAATCTTGCACATTTCAGAGAGTCCATATTCTATTTTCTTAGTGGGTTTCTGTGCCAGGGTTGCTATTCTTTCCAGCTTCTCCATCAACTAATATTTCTTTATGCAAAGTCTGTAAAACTCCATAAATGAAGCTTTTTGGGTTTATAATGATTGATTTCCAATATGTAGGAGTTATGTATGAAAACATCAAAGGTAGTTACTGAGTTGGTAGTGTGGCTTCTCGTTTGTACTTATTAAGAATAGTAATATATAACTGGCAAAGTACCTGCTCCAAAGTGTTCCTGTCACTAACCCACAATTGTTCCCTGAACAGTAAGGATGTAATGGCTAAAGATAGAAACCTCTGGTGGTTCTGGCTATGCCCAGCCAAGAGAACTGCTTCTTGCCCCTGGTCATAGGGGAGCATCCATATAGGAAACATTGAGCCAGAATGCTGTATGGGTGACCACTTTGGTCAATTCTGTTTCTAGTGTATTTTCTGTTGAGAATGATATAGTTTGGCAACATGGGTTTGCCAGTTAATTATCAGTCCTCACTTTTAACTTGATATCAGCAAAATGGTCACCGAAATGAGAAGTATACTCAAGGCACAGAATAGAGACAGACCTCCTACCTTTTCTCTCTAATGCTTCTGTCTCCCCTTCTCTAGATTCCTGATGGAGATGGGCTTTATTCCACAAGACCTATTTTCTCACATCCTGGAATTGCCCCACACACTTCATACACTGCCTTTCATAAATAGCAAAGTACCTACTAGCTTCCATTATAGGATATGGAATACAACAAAGATTCTCTGTCCCTCCCCAGCTTGACTCTTTATCTTATTTCATATTTCTACACATATGCCCTGGCTTTAGGGTATAGTAAATGCACTTTGGTGATTACAAGGTTAACTATTCTTTTAAAATCATATAAACCCTGATATGAATGGAGATATCTTAAAAGCCAACAAATATATAGTTTCTTCTTAAAGGATAGATCTTACCCTGATCCGTGAAGCTCACTTCTTTGGCTCCACTCAAATTATGGGCCTTTTAGAGCAGGGTCTGGAGTCTAGACAACCTTAGTGGACCCTATAAAAGCACAGATAGCATATTCTACACTTAAAAAAGTCAAGCGTGAGGTCATTTGGGACTATTTCCTGAAAATCAGTTCTTAAATTTCCTTGTAGATGGCCTGAGGGTCTAAAACCTGTGGCTAGCCTAGCAATTTAACTTTGCCCAGGAACAAGGGGAGAGATGAAGAGACTAACCTAGTTATCTGAGGCAGTGTTTCTTTTCTCAGGAAAGATCCTGAATTTAGAAGTGCCTCAGGCATAGAAAACCTTTCTCCAGTGTTCAGAAAAACTGAAGGGGGGAGCTAGCCCCCTTCTTATGCCAGTTGAGTTCTGGGTGTATTTGTCCTGCAGACCTGGATTGATAGAACCACTTTGGTCATGCTTTCCCACCAGTTACACATTGTAGCCATTTCAGGTTCAGCCATGCATGCCAGATTGAATTAAATGCTTTTTAAAAAGTCTCCAAAGCAGGAAAACATCTTTCTCTGATTGTTTGGTTTTTATTTTTTTTTTTTTACATATTTGTTAATGAGTGTCTGCACAATAAAGATGTGGTCTGTAGCTTGTTTTCCAAGGAGAAATCCAATTTGGCTCTCATTGGATGTTGCTGCTACTCAGATATAGTTTAATTCTGTAATTGAAGCAGCTGTGGAATAGCTTGTGGACAATGCAGTGTTCCTCCACAGGCTTTCCTGGAGCTGTCTGGTTGGAGACCACCTTTACTTTTGTGTTCCAAATCCCCTGAGCTTGTCAGAGTGGCTGTCAAAAGAATGTCTCCCCTGGGGCTGGTTGACCCTGCCATTGGCCTGTGAAAGCTGTGGTCAGATCTGTGGCTGACTTCACAGACTTGATTCTTCTCCTTGTAGTCAGAAAGGTGCTAGAGCATGCCACCCAGCACAAAGGAGCAAACCAACTTTTCTCCAAATGCTCTTCCAGAAATCTCTCCACTGGCTCAGCATCTGTAGCCTGCCTAAAAGCCTGCCTATTCTTCTGAAGTCTTTTCAATAAGCACCTCAATGCACTTAACTTTCCTGACTTGTACAAAATATTGGGCACAGAAAAACATTGGTGGTAAAAGAGCACAAGTTGGGGAGAGAGAATCTGTTCAAGGTTTGACTCCTTCTGCCTACCAACATCCACAGACAAGGCCATTTAGAGAGAGTAGGACCTCTGAGTTAGATGAAAAAGTTTACTTAGGGACCCGGTAAACCATGAGCTCTTCAAGGTGTGACATTGCCTTATTATTTGTTTGTCCAATGCATCACAGGAACTCAGTGAATATTGCCCGATGATAATGATAGCAAAACAAAAGGCTCTTCTACTACCTGTCCATTCATTTTTAGTGAAGGTAGGACCTTGTCTCTGGCCTGACTCTCTAAGCCTCTAGTGCACACAGCTACCTGACCCCCAGCTTTTACATAAGAGTACCACTATGCACTTTTAACCTTTGTCTTTTTTTCCCACTTTTTCTATCTTATTCCTGCATTTTCTCCCATATATAGCTTATCCTCTACTTCTTCTCTTGTGATTGGTTAGTTATTTGACTTCTGTCTTATCTACCTTGGGCCTTGTTATCCCCATCATTCATCCTTTCTAGAGTACATTCAATACAATAAATATAAGCACAGGTATCCACAGAAGACAATTATTCATAGTACAATCAGCTAATACTGTTCAGTATCTACCACTCACCAGGCACTGGGCTGATCCCTTTACATACATTAGCCTTATTAATCCTCACAACATCCTTATGAAGTGTGTACTTGCCCAAGATTGTGGTCTTACCTAGAAAGTAGTGAAGTTGAACTAGAACCCAAGTCTGACTTCAGTTGCTGCCATGCACATTATGGCTTACAAAATGACATTGAAGAGGCCTCCTGAGTGAAACACAACTTCTGTAGCAGCAGCCTTCTTACCCTGTGAGGACAGCTTTCCTGATAAAGCCCTACTCACTTAAGCCCCGTCTTCACTTACTGTCTCCCGAGCTGTTTCCAAGCAGTCCAGGTCAAAGCTCTCAATCACATTCAAGAACCTTCCCTGATTATCCCAGCATGACTTTGCCACCTGCCTGTACTATGCTTTGAGAAAAGCTGAAGAAATATTCGGGGGCACTAAACTCTGTGATGGAATCTTTCTCTTATTCCTATTTCCTGGGTAGTAATCCAAGACCAAGGGAAGAAAACATTTATGAGCAGAAACTGGTTCAGCCTGCTGAGACTGGGCCAGGCACTGTCCAAGGCCTCATCTCATCCTGAATTTTCACCATGATCAAGCAAGGAAGGTTCTCATGGTTGAGGAAATTACAGCTCAGAACAGTTGAGTGAGTTAACAGTGAACACAGATAAATGAGTTTTAACTGGAATTCCAGTCCAGGGTACCTGACTCCAAAACCCAGGCTTTTCTACCCCTGCTAGGAACAAACACAAGTGCCCAGAAATCCAGAGTAGTCTAGGAATTCAGCTCTGTTGTCCATGCAAAGATTGGAGCACAAGCTTTCCATGCTTGGAAACATCATTTGACTGGGGTGAATGGAAAGAATGTTCTTAAATGATCACTAACAAGCTATTAGACATTCTTACATACCACCATCATATATAAAACATAAGGTTAATGGGATGCTACATACTTCCACACCACATACATAAACAAGAAACATGAGTGTGTCCACAATACATTTATGAGATAGCCTGTGAAATGTAGGGATGCACCAATGTTTTCCACTTGCCACAGTCTAGGTCAGTGGTTTGTCAAACGAGGGAAGGTGACTTGAATGCTGAGGGGAGACTCAGCAGTGTCTGGAGGCATTTTTGTTTGTCACAACTGGAGGAAGGGAATGCTACTGGCATCTAGTAGTTGCAGGCTTGAGATGCTGCTAAATAACCTACACAACGCAGGGCAGTCTGTCCCAGTAGAATTATCAGGCCCAAGCTACCACTAGTGCTAAGGCTGGAAGACCCTACTCTCAAGTTTATGGTCTGAGTTTCTCTCAGGTCCTTAGGATCCTACAGAAGGGATTATTCCTAGTATATTCCACTGCGCCTGCCTTTGGCCCAGGGCGCGATCCTGGAGACCCGGGATCAAATCCCACGTCAGGCTCCCAGCATGGAGCCTGCTTCTCCCTCTGCCTGTGTCTCTGCCTCTCTCTCTCTCTGTGAGACTATCATAAATAAATAAAAATTAAAAAAAAAAAAAAAAAAAGTAACTGCCTGGAACCAAGAATCTGTCTGAGAAGACTCACTGGTTTGTTTGTTTTTTTTCCTTTACTCTCACATTCTGCCACACTCACACTTCTAACCCCAGATGTGGAGGTTTTTTTCCCAAAACAATCAATTATCCGATCCAGCTGAGTGTCCTGTGATTCAGTTTAGTTCTGAAACTATCTACCTGGAGTAGCATCAGGTCCCACCAGAGCTGTCTCACAGTACTGCCCCCACTTCAGACACCAATCACAAATCCCTGGCTGTCCCTTGTACTTCTGACCAACAAAGCCAGGGTTCCCATGACTCCCTCCTCAGGTCTGATAATTTACTAGAATGGCTCACAGAATTCAGGGAAACACTTAATTAGTCTTACTGGTTATTATGTAATAAAGAATATGATAAAAGAGAATAAAGAATATGATAAAGGATACTGATGAACAGCCAGATGAAGTGAGAAATAGAGCACGGTTCAGAAGAGTCCTGAACACAGGAACTGTGTCCCTGTGGAGCTGGAGTATACCACCCTCCTGGCACATGGATGTGTTTACCAACCCAGAAGCTCTCCGAACCCTGTGTTTTGGGGATCTTTATGGAGGCTACATCACATAGGTACGATCAATTATTAATTCAATTTGTAGCCCCTCGCCCCTCTCTAGAGAATAGGGGAGGGGATACTGAGAGTTTTAAGCTTCTAATCATGCTTTGTCTTTCTAATGATCAGCCCCAACCCAGGACCCCAACAAAAGCAACCTCATTAGAACAAAAGATGCTCCTATCATCTAGGAAATTACAAGGGATTTAGGAGCTCCGTGTCAGGAAATGGAGTCAAAAACCAAATATTAGCAGGAACTGAGGGTAGAGACAAATATATGTGTGTGTATTTTTTTTTCATAGAATGTCTGAAAGAACCCAGTGAATTTAGGAGATTAAACAATCCTACTGAAAATCAGGAGAGTTATTATCACTTACTTTTCTGTTTGCTGGATCCCAACTTAAAATTCAGATTTTGGCAGTCTGCTCATTTCTGCTTCAGTGCAGCACTCAATTGATTATCACATTTGTCCCAGGTTAGTTCTTCGTATTCCTGGAATATTGCTCAGTGTGATGGTCTGGAAAATGACATTCACATCTGGGCTCAAGCTTTGTTCAGGTCTTCTAGTGCAGCAGGAGCAGTACAGGGCATTTTGGTGGCCAGTTTAGGTGAGAAGCGTGCTTTCTTCTTGCCTTGTCCTGTACCTAGTTTAGACAGTGAAGTATGGCTGCTATTTAACTAATTCTCACAGAAGCATTCATAGGAGGAGAAAAGATGGGACAGATTTTTATCTCTATGCAGAAGTGGCTCTGAATTTTTTAGGGATCTTCACAGTGAATTCACTAATCAGTGAAGATAAGATGTTGTTTCCCCCTTTAGCTGTATACTGACATCTTACTCATTTGATCAGGCTGGCACTTTATTTTTTTTCAAGATTTTATATGTTTATTTGTGAAAAAAAGAGAGAATGAGCAGAGGGAAAGGCAGAGGAAGAGGGAGAAGTAGGCTCCCCACTGATCAGGGAGCTTGACATGGGGCTCCATCCCAGGGTCCCAGGATCATGACTTGAGCCAAAGGCAGATGCTTAAATGATGGAGCCACCCAGGTGCTCCCAAGCTGGCATTTTAAATTCTAGTAACACTCTTTAATTATAGATTCAGAGAACTGCAATAATTAGATTTATTGACATAATTTTAGTATATTCATTCATTAATTCAACAAATATTTATTAAGCACTTACTATATACCTAAAACATGGTGCTAAATGCTGGAGGTACAACTCCAGCACTTAGGTACATTGCTTTATATCTCTAAGCTCCAGATCCTTACCTATAAAAAGGAAAAATAATAGTGTTATTTTGATAAATTCAGTGAGATAATACATATGAAACACTTATAGCACCCAAGGGATGTTCATTGACTTTATTATGAAAAACATGGACCCTGATCTCCCTGAAAGGTCTAGTAGACAAACACATACAAGTCAGTAGGCAATTACCACACATTGTGAAAACTGCTATAAAAGGAAACTACAGGATTTGCCAGATCACATACAAGAGAAAACCTAACCTGGACTCAGGGTTTCAGAGGGTATTCCAAGAGGAAATTTCATTTAGATGGAAATCCAAAAAATATGAAACAGTTAGCCAGACAGGACAGTGAACAGTGTTTCTAAAGGCCCAGAGATGAGAGAGAATGGGCCTTTTGAGGACCTGGATGAAGAAAGATAGTACTACTCAGAGATAGATACTGTTTCCATTTTGGTGTATATCCTTAAAGTTTAACTCCAGAGAAATGTTTAATTCTCCTCAAAAATAGGATGACCCTACTTTAGAGCCTGTTCTTTTTTTTTCAAGTTTATACTTAAATTTCAGCTAGTGAACATACAGTGTAATATTAGTTTCAGGTGTAGAATTTAGTGATTCAATACTTACATACATTCAGACAGCCAAAAGACATGTGGAAAGATGCTCAACATCACTCATCATTAGGGAAATGCAAATCAAAACTACAATGAGATATCCCCTCATACCAGTCAAAATAGCTAAAATCAACAACACAGGAAGCAATGGGTGTTGATGAGGATATGGAGAAAGGAGAACCTTCTTATACTGTTGGTGGGAATGCAAACTGATGCAGCCACTCTGGAAAATAGTATGGAGGTTCCTCAGAAAGTTAAAAATAGAACTACGTGGGCAGCCCGGGTGGCTCAAAGGTTTAGCACGGACTTCAGCTCAGGGCCTGATCCTGGAGACCCCAGATCGAGTCCCACATCAGGCTCCCTGCATGGAGCCTGCTTCTCCCTCTACCTGTGTCTCTGCCTCTCTCTCTCTCTCTCTCTCTGTCTGTCATGAATAAATAAATAAAATATTAAAAAAAGAAGCACTTGCACCCCAATGTTTATAGCAGCAATGTCCACCATAGCCAAACTGTGGAAAGAGCCCATATGTCCATCAACAGATGAATGGATAAAGAAGATGTGATACACACACACACACACACACACACACACACACACACACACAGGAATATTACTCAGCCATCAAAAAGAATGAAATCTTGCCATTTGCAATGACGTGGATGGAACTAGGGAGTATTTTAAGTGTAAGAAGTCAGTCAGCAAAAGACAAATACCATGTGATTTCACTCATATGTGGAATTTAAGAAACAAATGAACATGGGTGGGGGGAGAAGAAAACCAAGAAACAGACTCTTTACTGTAGAGAACAAACTGATGGTTACCAAAGGGAAGGTGTTTGGGAGGATGGATAAAATAGGTGAAAGGGATTAAGGAGTACACTTGTCATGATGAGCACAGCACTAGGTGTTGTATGAAGTGTTGAGCCTGATTTTTTTATCTACACCATAATGAACATGTTTTGACATCATTAATTATTATTCTAAAATATAATTTTTAGGGACTGTAAAATATCCATAGTTTGATCTACTACAATTTGTTTATCCAGTAATTTATTTATTGAACTTGTAATTGTTTTCAGATTTTTTTCCCCATTAAAAATAATGCTGTGATGACCACTGAACCAATTAAGATTCTTTGGCCATAGCCAAAGAGGGAAGGAAGAAATCTAGGGATCTTAAGCGGAGAAGAAATGGGGTAGTTGAAAAGCTGAAGCACACAGCCTAAAAAGGATAGAATCCAGGGAAACATGGGACCCAGGTGGCAGCACCAGTGACAGTCTGCTCAAAGTGCCACTCCATAGAATAAATCTATTCCAGCCACTCTTAATGTGCTTGGCTATACCATTCGGTTTCCAGATTTCTTTGGAGAGAAAGTCCAGCTGGGCTAATAAGATCGCTTAGTCTCCTCAGTGGAGATCAGGGAACCTTGATAAACAGTATACAATCATGGCTGAATCGCTTCCTAGTAGATCCACATGCTGTTATCAGGAGAAGGAATTTAGGGCACAAAACCAACTATACCTACTGCAGCCATCTTGCAGACAAATCTTTGCACATATTATGATTATTTCTTTGAGATAAATTATGAGAGGTGGAATTGTTGGGTCAAAGGGTATGCAGCAATTTGAGGCTGAGATGCATATTTCCAAGTCATTCTCAAGAAAGATTATTTCTGACAATTCCTTTTTTCATTCTGATAAAGTATATAGAACATAAAATTTGCTAATTTAACCATTTTTAAGTGTACAATTCAGTGGCATTAAGTATATTCTCAATATTGTGCAACCATCTCTGCTATTTCCAAAATTTTTCATAACTCTGAATAGAAAGCTATACCCATTAAGCAATAACTATAACGTCCTATTCTCACCTACCCCCCATATGCCCTCTAGTAACCTCTATTCTACTTTCTGTGTCTCTGAATTTACTTACTCTAGATGTTAATATAAGTGGAATCATACAATATTTGTCCTTTGTGTCTGGCTTGTTTCACTTAGCATGTTTTCAAAGTTCAGCCATGTTGTAGCATGTGTCAGAACTTCATTCCTTTTGATGACTGAATAAGATACCACTGTGTGGATAGACCACATTAAATTCATCTAGTGATGGACACTTGGGTTCTTTTCACCTTTTGTATGTTGTGAACAATGCTATAATGAACATTCATGTACAAGAGTCTGTTTGCCTCCCTGATTTCAGTTCTTTGGGGTATATTCCTAGAAGTGAAATTGCTGTGTTGGGGGTAATTCTATGTTTAATTTTTTGAGGAACTGCCAAACTGTTTTCCACAGTGGCTGTGCCATTTGGCAATTTATTCTTGATATTAAACACTAAGAAGTGTTTCAATGACATGCTAGACTTTCATGATCTGACTATCAAAGTTGTTGAAATAAGGATAGAATAATGCATATTTGCCAAAAATAACTCTCACTGAAAGCGTATAATTTGGCTTCATTTTAAAGCAAACTTCTCAGTTCTGCCCCTGGCATTTTGAAGCCAGACAACATCACTTGCCTTGTCTCAGATCAAATTCAAGATGGGCCCTTATAACCCTTTGTGCAAGCTTGTGATTGCTTCCACGTATTCCTGGAATCTTGATTTTATACCCCAGTACTTCTGGTGCCCCTTGAGTGATGACTCTCTGGGATGCCTTTATAGGCTGAAAGCTTCCTAGGTCTTGAGTCTGCTCAATTCTCTGGTTTGGGCATCATCCCCATTGTACTGAGCTAGATGTTCCTCACTGCTGCCCCACAGAGCATCACATCACAGACTGCATCACAGAGCCCCACTGCATCACAGAGCCCCACTGAGCCAGTGCTTCCTCCCACCCTTACTTAAGTCTGGGATTGATGAAGCTGAGTACAGAAAAACTCTGTAATTTGTTTCAAAGTAGATTACCCAAAGTCCAGCTGTAGATAAGACTGAGGAAGAGGAGCAAGGGGCAGGAGGCCAGAACAAGGGGTAAATGGGTATCTCTAGGCCCCTTTAGTATCCCCTCTTTAACAAGCACCTTTATGTTCCAGGTACTGTGTTAGGCTCAGGCACACAGCTGTGAGAAAACACAGCACCACCATCATGGAAGTCATAGTGTAGAAGAGAAGAGATATATGAACCATAAAATCCTACCCATAAATGTGTAAATACAAACTGAATCAGGTATCCTAAGAGAAACCATTTCTATAGTTCTATGAGAACATATAACACAGAAATGTGACTTAGCCCAGGTAGGGAATGCGGGTGGTCCAGGAAGACTTTCCTAGGAAAGTGACCCTAAAGCTGATATCTGAATTAAGAGTTAACAAAGCATATATGTATGCACTAGTGATCGTGCATACTGGGGAGGGATGTGTGGGATGAGATGGGGAGGTAACTAGAGAAACTGGAAGGCCTTGTCCAAGGTGGGAGGAAGAAAAAAATCAATGTCCTCGAGCATAAAAGGCCAGGTAGAGAAAGACAGGATGGTAAGAGGCCAATTCATGTTTGAAAACCACCAGTTTAGCCACTGGTCTCTAGACTGTGAGCATCAGGAAGCCATTTGATAGTTGTGAGTAAGGTGGTAAAAAAAAAAAAAAAAAAAAAAAATTGATTGGAGGGATTTCATCCCCTCCAGGGAGGGTAGCAGGGAAAACTGTAGCTTTTAGTATTTCCAAAGATGCCTTAGTCACATGGAAACTTTCTGGATCTGAATCTTCCCTGCAGCTCCCTCTCTGTGGAGGAAGTTGGAGCAGCAGGGTTCTTTCCCTTACACGTGAGCTCTGGCACACTGCCATGTCTAGCGCCAAAATCCACAGTGATGTTCCACTTCATTTCTTCTTGGCTCTCTAAGGTCAGATACTAGATGAAGGTGGCTATTGGTGTAGTATTTATGCCCACTAAAACGTAACTAGGTTTTTTGTGACTTTGCAAGTCAGACAAGAAACTCCGTGAAGGAAAAATATTTGTCATTTTGCTGTCTACTTCAGTGCATCTATATTATTCACAAGAAGAAAATATTGAGATTAAACAAGTTTAGGAAGCTGCAGCAAGGCCACCAGTGCTCAGAAAAACCATAACCTTTGAATCTTGCAAAGTTGTCATTTCACTCCCATTCATCCCTGGAAGCTACCCCTCCATCAGCTTCAGGAAGAGAATCTTCATTTGATCATTTATTCAATCAAACATTTGTTGAGTGCCAATATCTATGTTCACAGACATTGGGGATGCAAAGGTAAGCTCTGACCTCAAGGAGGCCTCTTCCAACAATCCCTAATCTTCCAAAACATGCACACATGTATACACACACACCCAAGCACACACACATACCCCAACCCCCTCCACACACATACCAGTTATGTTTATGTTTTCAGGGAAAATTGTGATTTTCCTGTGATACAACTATGTACATACTGGAATATAACTATTTTCATGAGGCTAAAGAAATCTTTCAAGGAATAAAGAGAAGAATAAGCAGCATGTATTAAATATTTTATTTACCAGGCACAATGACAAATGTTTCCAGATATATCATCTCATTAAACCCCTATAAGGAGACTGGGGTTTAGAGATAATAAATCACTGTCCAGGATTTAAATGTGTATCTTTCAACTCTAAGCACATTATTTCTCCACTTTTGTTTCTCTGTGAAGCTTTCCCTGAATCTCCTGGTCATAAGTAATTGCTTCCTCTCTAAATTCCCAAAGTACTACAAGTGGTTTCTGCTCATGTGGAGTTTACTTTGGTCAGCCTCGTTTTACAGAGAATTATTTACATGTATCTTGACCACTAAGTTCCTAGAGGACAGGAAGATGTCTTGTTCATCTTTGTGTCACCCAGACTCAACGGAAAAGTTTGTGTGCCACTAATATATGTTCAGAAAATGTTTGTAGAAGTCAAGAATGTATTCACAGCTCTCACTTAGTTGGTAAGCACATAGGGCCATAGCTCAGCACCCCTACCTACACCCTAGTGTATCATCAAGGGCGTCATGGTCATGTATTGTAGCTAACCCAGTCTAAAGCCCAAGCCCTGATCACATCTCCATAACCAGCTGACCTTTTCCACCTTTTCAGCCTAGTAGTGCATACCTTTAAACTATTGTCTACTCTTAGGAAGCCAGATTCCAGGTTGAGATCTATGATACGAAGTCCTGGCTATAAAATAGGGAATTCTGGGGCTCAGAACATGGTCTAGAAAGAGGCATAGGCCCTTGGCTCTGTGGACTTCTTACCCCATGGAGAAGGGTGCTGCCAAAGGAAGACCAGAGCTTGGCTCTCTAAAGCAAGGGTCCCCTTGCCCAGCTAGATCTATATCAATGGATATAGTAAATGTGAGAAGTAGTGGATGAAGTAAGTAAATAAAGACAAAACATTTCAAAAATATGCATTGGATTTAGTATGCACTAAAAATAAAAAGAAACTTCAGAACTAAATTTCAGGGACACATTAGGAAATATTCATCCATTGCAATTTGTTGGATATCATTATCACTCTGATTTCTCTTAGGTATGTTCTGTGCTTGTCTCTGTCAAAACCTGATCACACTAAGCTTTTGTGGGCTAGGATTGTGTTAGGAGGAGGTGCGTTGAGGATTGAAGGGATATACTGTACTTGTCTTGCTGTAGTCATCCCATCCTCTAGAATTAAGGATTGGAGCACTTAAAAAGCTCCAAATCCAGGTTTCATGCTCATTCTCTGTATCTAATCAATCACCATGTCCAATCAATTTTATCTCCTAAGTATTTCTCAAAATCCCCTTCTAATTTAACTTCCTCACCTTAATCAAATGATCATTTTTCTTCTAAACTAATCTCCTAAATGGTTTTCTCCAGTCTGTTTTCTTCCCAGCTGTGAAAGTCAACTTGCTAAATGTAATTTGAATAGTATCTGTTTTTCTGTTAAAATTTTACAGTGGCTTCCCATTTATTTTAAGACAAATTCTAGAATCCTGAGGTCTACAAGAACTGGCCCTGCCATCCTCATTTTGTATTTACTGCTGAGTTCCAAGCTCAGTTGGTCTGCTTTCAGATTCTCAAACATTCCAAACAAACTCTTCCCCTTCTCAGAGACTTTTCCTAAGCTCTTTCTCTTGACTAAAACACTTTCTATCCTCTCCCCTTTTTTCTTCAAATCTTAAATGAAGTCTTTTACTCCATGAGAGATTTCTTTCCTCACCACAAGGAAGTGACCCTAGATTGGGTCACAAGTTCTATTATATTGCAGACTCACAGAGTCCTCCATTACCATTATACAATTAAAATTAATTATTTACTTAACGCTTTCTTCTTGCTAAATATAAGCTTCATGATAGCAAGAACTGCATGTGTCTTATCACCACTATATACTTAATACCTAGCATGGAACCATAAACATAAGATTCCATAATTCCACATTCCATAATTTAGTTCTAGCACCTCCTGCAAGGCAGGTGCTCTACTAGGCGTGAGCTATAGCAATGGGTAACTAGTCTTAGACCTCAAGGAACACACAGTTCAGTGATTAATCCAGTAAATTCTGCAAAATTCTGTCAGTTTCTTTCTCTTTTCCCATTTATTTTGGTTCAACTTACTCCATACACTGCATTGTCTAGCTTTCAGACAGCAATTGACTTTTTGATAAATAGTAAAGGAAAAGAAAAGATTTAAAACCTCTGTCTTTTTAGTGTCATCTGTTATTAGTTTTCCCTCTCCAGCTAATAAATGAACACTATTTTTCTTCCACCTTTCCTTTGTCTGATACACTTAAAGAATGTCTGTTTGTTTCTCCCTCTGTCCCTTGAAAATTGCAGTGCATTCTTTGCTTTAGATTTTTTTATTGACAAAAAAGCCATTATATTAGCCCTCCTTCTTGATGACTCTTACTGTCTGAAAACTTCTATTTATACTCCATCTTTCTTTCATATAATGTATTGTTGTTGTTGTTTTCTTTTTAAAGATTTTAGTTATTTATTTATTCACGAGACACAGAGAGAGAGGCAGAGACATAAGCAGAGGGAGAAGCAGGCTCCACTTGGAAAGCCTGATGTAGGACTCGATCTCAGGATCCCAGGATCATGACCTGGGCCAAAGGCAGAAGCTCAACCACAGAGCCAACCAGGTGCCCCTTGTTGTTGTTATAAGATATGCATGAGCATTCTTCATTTTTCCTATCTACTCTATACATAGAGGTCATTTCTTCTACTTTTTCATGTCATTTCCTTAACAGATATTCAGGAATCATTTCATTTGCTTAGTTTTACTTGTGATTATATAAATGGCACGTATCTATAGTCAAATAAAAGAAAGAAAGAGGAGAAACGGAGGGACTATCAAAATGAGGCCCATAGAAAATATAATTTGATTCTGTTGGGAGCTGGTGTACATGAGGGAGAGATAAGGACAGAAAAACAGGGATGGTAGAATTTTTAAAAAGAGGTAGGATAAATAGGGAACTGAGAAGAGCAAAGGTAAGAGAGGAGTCTGAAAATTGTACATGGAACTAAGTAAAGGTGAAATTTTCACATTCAACTTGACTTTTAACCTACCATCAACTCCCACCAACCCAAATCCTCTATTCCCCTGAAGGAAGAGATGATGAACTAGCAGCATATTACCATAAACTCATCTCTCTTTGGGCAAAACAATTAAGGGATACCAGCTTATGGGTGGATTGACAATGTCATCTTCAAAAGGGAAGCTCTGATAAACAAATGCATACACAATTTTCTTTTATTATCTTTTTAATATTTTATTTGACATGTTCAAAAGATTATCTATGCCTACATGTTACTTTTAAAGCAGAACAAAAACAGCACCATGACTCCACCACCCAACCCCAAAACGAAGCTACTACCATCAACCTCTACGTTCTCCCATTATGCAATTCCTGATTCCTCCCACCCCACCCCATTATCCTAAGTTTCATGTTTATCAACCTATTGCTTATATACCTATATACACAATGTTATCACAAATATATGTTCACTTAAACAATATATGTATGAGCCAAATGTAAGTATTTTTTAAAAAAGCAAATATTTGCCTACCGCATCTGAGAAACACACAGATATTGCCTAGATCACATACTTTACCTGAGCACACTATCCTTGAATTCCAGGAGGTTGGGTGGGGTGGGGTGGGAGGTGGGGAAATAAAGGCTTTTGTCCATCCATGTGTGCTTTTAGAAATGAAAGTGTAAGTAAAGAGATCGTTGCAAATAGATTGCATAGAATACCAAAAGGATAAGCAGAGAATAAAGGGGAAAAGGAATACAGAAACACTTTGAAAGTGCTTTCTCTAGAAATGGAAAATCAGTGAATCTGCCAATAGAGGAAATTTGAGGCTTAACACCAGATTCTCCTTATTGCCATGCTTACTACTAAATGGTTAACAGAAAACTCCTAAAAATAAAATGTTTCCTGATTTCAGTCTCTGAACAGAAAATATTTCCATGTTTTCTTCTCCTTTCAAGATTAGTTTTCATTGTGAAACATCTAGGATACTTTCTGAATAGAAAAAAAATTAGATGATTGTGAACTTTGAAAGAAAGAAAAGAAACAAACAGACAAAAAGAAACAAAGAAAGAGAAAAGATTCCTTGACTGGAAGGAATTTACTTTTCACTGCCTTTTGTATTTATGGATGAGAAGACTCAATAATATAAGAATGTAAACTCTTCTCATTTGAGCTGTAAATTCACTGAAATTCCAAAGTCCCAGAAGATTTTGTTTAGATACTTAATAATCTAATTCTGAAATGTCTGTAGCTGAGCAAAGGTCCAAGATTAGCAAAATCATTCCTGAAGAATAAGATAGGAGGGTTTGCTCTACCAGATTTCAAGACTTATGTAAAACAATGGTAATTAAAACAGTGTGGCAGTGATGCAGGACAACACAATGGGACAGAATAGAGAACCCTGAAACAAACCTATGAATATATGAAAGTTTGATATATAACACAGAGGACATTACAGATCACTAAAGAAAAAGAGACTATTTAATAAACAATGCTGGTATAACTCACTATCCACATAGAAAATATGAAGTTAGGCACCTACCTCACACACCATACTAGCAGATCAATTCTAGATTGATTAAAGATGTAATGATTAGAGGGGAAAAAACCTTCAAAAGTTATAAAAGAAAATATAAAATATCTATGAACTGGACACGAGGAAGGACTTCTTAACACACAAAAAGAACTAGACATTTTGTGCCCACTAGATTGGCAAAAATTCAGTCAGAAAAGAACAGATGTTGGCAAAGATGTGGATCAAAGGGAACTTATACAGACAATGCTGGAGGAAGTACAAGTTGGAATAACTGAAATCACTTTGGAAAACAGTTTGGCATTATCCTGTAAAGTTGAATATTTGTATATTTTTGTATGACATAGCAATTCCACCCTTAGATAGGTGCTCTTGAGCAGTGCTTCTCTAACTTTAATGAGCATCAGAATCACCTAGAAAGCCACACAATTTTGGGGCCCCACCCCTGGAGATTCTAATTCCTAGGTCTGTGAGTGTGTGCTTTCTGAGAAGCACGCAAGTGTTGAGGCTGCTGCTGCTGCTGCTGGCTTCCCATCACAGTGGAGCAGTGCTTCTCCAGATTTCCTCACTTGTGTCTTGAGAAACAGGAATAAGAATATTCAGAGCCACATCGTTCAGTAACAGCAAAAACCTGGGCACAACCCCAATATCCATCAGCAGAAGAATGGAGAAACGAACTGTAGTATGTTCACACAATAATGTATCATATAACATTGCGAATGAATGAACAAAAGTACAGGCAGTAACCTGGATGAATCTTAGAAGCATAATGTTAAGTGAAAAAAAATGAGTCGCGGAAAATTACATTCAGCATGAGACCACCTTTATAAAACTAAAAAATTAAATAATATATTGCTTAGGAGCAAATGTATGGATAAAACAAAATATGAAGCAAGTGAATGAAAAACACAAAAATGGGAAAGGGAAGAGTCACATATGGGATGCCTGAGTGGCTCAGCAGTTGAGCGTCTGCCTTTGGCTCAGGGCATGATCCTGGATTCCAGGGATTGAGTCCTGCATCAGGTTCCTTGCATGGAGACTGCTTCTCTCTCTGCCTGTGTCTCTGCCTCTCTTTCTGGGTCTCTCATGAATAAATAAATAAAAATCTTAAAAAAAAAAAAAAAGAGTCACATAACTAGATGCCACCACAGAGCTGTTAAAGTAGCTTTTCAGGTGGGTGGCAGGTTCTTATATGCTTCAGAACTCTCATATAAATTATAGGTACACAAAAATTTGTTATAAATATTTGTCATATATATACATATATATATATGGAAAACATATACATGGTACACATAAATGGAAAACAATTTTTAAATGAGTGCCAGACAATCAGGTAAGCTAAATGAGACAAGGTTATAGGGAAAGTAAAATTGTAATAACAATTAAAATACTCAAGTGACAGAAATGATCCTGAAGGAAATGTAAAGGACAAATTTGAGCTATCCTCTTGCAGAGGGAAAACAAAAAGATTGAAAAGTGATGAGAAAGGAGATGATAGATGTGCAGGATTGAGGATGGAGGGTTCACAATCAGACTCCTGAAACAAAGAGTGAAGCAAAGAGAAAGAAAAAGAAGTCAAAGCTATATTTAAGGAAAATTTTCATTGGTAAAAAAAAAAGACCTTAGTCTTTCTGATCAAAAGTATTCCTCAAATATCAGCAAATTGATGCAGAAACCCACATTGACATGTTTCCAATAAAAATTCAAATACCAAGGATAAAGCATGCCTTCATAAGCATTCTGGCAGAACACAAAAGATAGAAAATAAACAGGCTAACCAAACAGACTAAAATTCAGACTGGCCTCAAGTTTCTCTGAACAACAAACGCTACAAAAAATTATTTCAAAGTTGGTTTGTAAAAATAAATTGATATGACTAATTAAAGAAAGTTTGATTAAAGAAAAATCAAAAATGAACTTGAATCTCTAGATATTAAAATGTAAACTACAATAATGAAGTGATATAAAACTGTATAATACAATGTGTTATATTACATATTACACTGTTATATATTTATATATTTTTACATGTATATATAAAACTTGGTGATTAAGATGGATTTAAAAATACATTATCAACTGTATGATGCTACAACTAATTCCTGTAGAATAATTTAGAAAATAATAGTACCATATCACAAAATAATTTTCAGTGAATTAAGAGGTTATACTTTTAACTGATGAACAAGAAGAAATATCTTTGAAGATTTATCTGATCCTTGTGTGAGGAAGGACTTCCTAAGAATAAAAGAGGTGAAAGAAATCAAAAGGAAAAAATAGATTTTCTCTATAATTTTTTTTAATTCTCCATGTCAAAAAATCATAAACAGTGATAACAAGTGAACTACACACTTGGATGGAATATTTGTTCAATATACATTCCAAAGATTCTTAACAATAATATGAAAAGATGTATTACAAATCAATAAGAAAAGGATAGTGTCCCATTGGAAACAGGTGTGACTGTGATAATCATTTAATAAAGTTTACTTCAGATCAAAAATACAGAAATTGTAGTCAAATAAGAGCAAATGAAACAATGAGATTTTTTTCATTTATATGATTGATGATGATATTTAGCATTTTAAGTATTAGGAGACCAAATTTAATGGCCATTTTGAAGATACTTAAGGTTAATTAAGGTAGACAGTTGGGCAAGTCTTAGAGCTCACTATTCAGGGCAGATTTAGAGCTGTTCTGGTGGCAAAGGGGCTTGGAGACTTTGTTCTGATTTATGCAATTCAACAGATACTTTTAAGCAGCTGATGTTATAGATAAACACACAAGGAGAAAAAAAATCATTAAAAGATTTCTGCCTAGAAAGATGAAGGCTGAGAAGACGTGCATGATGTCTTTTAGACTTTGAGAAGCATGCCCACATTGAGTAGCATGATTATGGAATTCCAGAACTGGGGGGAGGGAAAAAGCCCCCAAACAAATTAGGAAGCCCTTTATTACATGGAGAGTTATAACCACTAAAGTCATTACCCCATGATTGGATATAACAGCAAATACAAAATAAATACAAAATACAAAATATGTCTTGTATCAAGTATAAAAAACAAAATATGGTAATAGCAAATACTATAGAAATTAAGGTGCCAGTGAATAGACTTTTGTAAGGTCAGATACACGTATGGGTCACAAATTGAATATTTATTCATCAGTTACAAATGGATGCCAGAATGGTTGAAAGTATCATATTCCTTTAGTTTAGAATTATTCATTTTATTTTAGAATTATTGAGGATGACCAAGAATTAGCACCAGGGTTTGCAAACATTCTTCTGTTTGTGTTTCTGACTCTGGAATTCAGAAGTCTGATCTCTTGCCTAGAGTACCTTCCTCTCCCTCCCACCACACAATTAGTCTTTAATGATAATATTTGAAGGATGACGTGTGGATTCTTATATTGATGGCAATCCTAAAGATTGGAAATCTTCTATCCTACAGTTAAACACAAGTGATAAACCAGTATGAAAGTAAAGTTAAAGAAAGTAAAAAATTTAAGGCCCTGACAGGTTATTATTTCATATGTGAAAAACTTTGATTCATTTGTTTTGTATGCTGGTCTGACTCCACCCCACTTAAATTTCCCCATTTGGTCAGTTGAAAAGGTCACTTTAGATAGTGCCCATTTCATTATCAACCCAAGGTGAGCACTTCATCGTGTTGACATGCTTAACTGAATTAGGGTCTCTAGTCACGATTCACTGTACCCCTAGTAAGAAGTAGTTTCTGGCCTGTGTGTTGGCATATTTATCTTTGACACTCAATGTGCATCTTTCTCTGACTCTCCACCTCTCTATTCTCCTCAGGACTACTGGCTCTCTCTCCTTTACAAGCGCCTGATTGGCCCCAAAGTCTTGGCTGTGCATGTGGCCGGGCTCCAACGGAAGCCACGGCCAGGCCGAGTGATCCGGGACAAACTAAGGATTTATGCTCACTGCACAAACCACCACAAGTAAGTCTTCAGAGAGATGTTACAGAAGGCTACTCCCAAAGGGCTTCAGGCTTCAAATCCCTTCTTAGAATTCCATACCATTTGGGACCCCTGTAAGACTTACTGTAAACTGCTTCTGGAATTATTTTACTTGCTCTTTACAGGTTTTAAAGGATCTCTGATAAATAGCTTTTTCTCCAAGTAAAACCATTTTCTCACTCTCAGAAGATTGATGCACAAAAAGTTCAGAAAAACACATGCCATTTTTTCATTTACTTCATCCAACAAATTTTTATTGAGCCTTTTCTCTGTGCCAGGTGATGTAATGTGCATGAGGCTTTTGTATGTACCTACACCTGAACCAAGTCTAGAGATATAAAATTTGTTCTTATGATCCACCAGCAGAGCTTGAGGAAATAAGTCTACATTTCTAAGGTGTATGCTGAAGAGCTCTACCACTAGAAACCTAGCCCTAGATCTGTTGTGTCCCAAGCTGGAAAGCCCAAAGGCAGTCACGCCAGCTTTAGAATCATTTTCAGAATTTCAGAAATCTTTCCAGCTATTTTAAATGTTAAGAGGTTAAATAAAATCTGGGCTTCCTTTTTTACAGGGCTGGACTTAGAACAATCAGTGTGGTAATGTGTGGCTATCCTTCTCTTTTTGATCTGAAGCACTGGTTGTCATTGAAGTCTGTAAACAAACAGGGAAAGTAATTATCATTAAACTGATAAAGTTTAGCAGATGCCATTTTAAAACATGAGAATCATAAGGTAAAAACTGTAAACAGCCTAAAGCGAATCCCATCTGACCAAATATGGCTTTCTTACATCACTTCCTGTTTAAGGAGCAGCGTAGGCAGCTCTGGAAAAGAACTCTTTCTCTTAATGCAGGTGGGGGAGGGGGAGGAGGAAGCTAATGCCTCCAGCCAGACCTTCATTCCCGTGGGCCTATCAGGGGCAGATCGTGGTCAGTGGATAGCACAAAGAGCTCCAGTGGTCAGGTTACAACAGAGGCTCTTTCCCCTTCCTTGATGAGAGAGGAGCCAAGTCAATTAATTTATCATGATAAGATTTTTCAAAGAATCACTCTGAACATAGTGGGGCCAGGGGCCAGTTGTCTTGTCTGTAGATACAAGTGCCTATTGTGGATGAGAGGAGGCTGGTTTGGGCAGAGGCCAGAGGTTTTCAACGTCCCTTTTGCTCAACAGGAAGCTCAATCCAATACCTGACAGAGAGTGACTGCTTTATGGCTTTGGCTGGAGTTATCTGATCCCCACACAAGGATACATTGTACTCCTTGTCTCCACCCTAGCCCTGAGGTAACCACTCAAAAGGAGGACCCCCAGCTTCAAGAGAGAAATATTACCCTTAGCACCTTTTGTCTCTGTTGGGAAGCACTTCAGTTGTGCCCTTTAATACTATCAGTCTGAGGAACCAGGGGGAAAATGTCAGTAGCCATGGGCTTTGCTGACCTTTGGTGTCCTCACAGAGGGCTCCTCACATAGTCTCATCTCAGTGCTCATCCTGATATTCTTTGACATTCTTGTCACTAATAGTCTGAATATACCATGAACTCAGGGCCAGTGTCTCGTTCATTTTTGTATTCTTGGTGTCTAATATAGTGACTGGCATGAAGAAGATCTCAGCAAATGTTTAATGAAGGAAGGAATGAGTGAATGAATGCAGAAATAGGACATCAAGACATCATGGAGGATTTACAGTTCTGGCTCTCTTCCCCTTTGATGTCAGCACATCATCCAGAAAGAGGTGGTGTGGTAGAGTGGCTACAAATTCTACCATTCACTAACATCATCTGGATCTAATATTCTCTCTACATCACCAGCACCCCTCTACTTTCCATGGGAATACACTTCAGAACCTCTCTGGGGAAATGGTGCCACTGTGCTTCTGTCAGTACCATCCCTCTTCCCCATTACAAAAGAGAGACAAGACTAGACTGATGCACATATGACCTTCATGATAATAATAGGGATGAAGGTCTTGTTGTTCCTATTTGAAAAGTAGACCCACAATGAATGCATGGAACTGGCTGGGGTTGCAGATCTCCTACATGTCTATTGGTGTCAAGTGCCCCAGATTGGTAGGCACAAAGATAGGACAAGTGTCTCTGCTCCTTCTCCCTGGAAAGCCATGTGTCTTGTCTGTGTCTGCTCATCCCTCACAACAGTCATGAGGAAGCACTACTGATTCACTTAGTTGATTTATGGTCAACAAGCTCAAGGTCACAGAAATGTCCCAGAGTGGACATCTTGGCTTCACACTATTCACTCTTGACCAATACTCTGAAAATATATATCCTGGATCAAAACAGGGATTGGGTGAGAAAGTATAAACTTACCAGTAGAACAACCCAAAGAGAATATCTATTGAAACAACTCCTGAACTTCAGTGTATATTGAGCACTTGCTGTATGCCAAGCATCTTGCCAGATATCTACACTTATATTATCATATTGAATTCCAAAAGTTTTATGGTATCACTCCTGTATTCAAATAATAACAACATTAATAATGCAAAGAATTTTACACTTGGGAAGAAACCTTAGAGATCTTTGGCCCAATATCCTATACAACAGAAATTCCTTTTACAGCCTCCTTGACAGTTATGCAACCTCTATTTGAATATCTTACTGAAAAAAAAAATGAATATCTTACTGCCTTTCATGGCAGCCTCTTACATTATGGTTTGTTTCTGACCTAGGAGAGTGTTGTGTTTTACAATCGATTTAGGATAAAAAGTGTGATATGTATACCAACACCAGCAGGTGTTCCACTGCCTTCTGTTCTAGAGTCAACAAATTACGAGCCTGGTGGCATGGCAGTTCTCACCTTAGATCTTCTTGTTCAGAGAACAAATAAGTTTTGACTGGGAAACCTTGTTTTATAAATCATTCTGCTGAAACAATGTATGTTTCTGGGGAGGAGCTGAGGTCTTAAGCCAAGTTCAGAACCAATTGGAACCTGGTGGATACTGAAGCAAAATTGAGCCGAGCCTTTTGGGGTTCAAGTTTGTTTATTATTGGCAAAACATGACTTCCTGTTTTTTAGAAGAAATTTTTTTAAAGGCTCATAAAAAAGGTTCCTGAGGCTTCTTGGACATCAAATCGCTCTTACAAAACAATATTTTGATGAGTTAAGTGTAAATGAATCAGAAACATGTGGATTAAATTTCCCTTAAAATACACAGGGGCTTTGAAATTAGGGGAAAAAATGTTTGGCAAAACATGGCCTGACTTTTACCGAACCCAAAAACTTTGAGTTAGATTTGGAGACAATGGACCAATCCAGTTCTCAAACACACGGACTTTCACTGGAAATGACCATGGATTCCAAAGCACCGTCTTGTCTTCCCTTTTCTCATCTCCCAGCTTCACTGGAGACATTCCTAGAACAGTGACTATTTTTTATCTGGAAGTCAAGATGCAGCTCTCCATATGATGTCCCCCACCTCTTAAATCCAGGATACTCCACTTTGAGCCTCCCTTCCCTGACTCACTTCCTCCTACCCCCATGGCATCACAGAGATGTCAGGCAGCAAAAGAACAGCCAGAAAGATGAACTCCAGATGCATGGATTCTCTGCTGGGGAAAAAGTCTGACTGTGAGTGAGACATGGAGTAAGATAGATGTTCTACCAGACAGAAAGAGACATTCGCTAAGAGAACCAAAAGCCACCTGGACTTGACCTCAGAAGACGATCGATTGCCTGTGAGCCATTCTTTCAGTCAGATCCCTAACTTCTTAGGGAACAACATTCTTCCAAGATTATTTTTCTGTGGGCAGAGAATATATATTCTTCAGGAATCTGGATTCTCGACACAGTACTTTCAGGTTGGTGCTGCACTCCCTCGCCAAGAATGTGTCTTCGCAGCCACAGGACCTCTGCTTAATATCCTTGCCCATCAGCCAAGCAGAAAAAGGGATGGGTGAGGCAGGCTTCAATGCCAGTTCCTACCTGAAGAGGCTCCATGCATTCTGAGAGCCTCTGCACAAGGGTCTCTGAGCTGGCTTGCTGTATGGTTTGTCTCCCCCAGGGGAACTATGTAAATAAAAATCAGACCATTGCCAAGCAGCTTGAAAAGACAGCTTTCCCTGTAGCAATGCTGTGCTGTCAGGTCTCCCTCCCACCCACCACTTCCCTACATCCCACCCTTCTCCTCTACAGTCTCCCAGGGCTCATTCTGCCCCAGCTTTGCAGAGGAGAAACTCGTAAATGCAAGTGTGCAGCTCTCCCTCCTCCACTGCTGGACTTGAGAAGGTTGTCTGGTGGTAGTTAGCACAAGAGTTTACCACAGTCTGGCAAAATTGGTACCCACGTACCATGCGGGTACCATGCTCATACTGAAGCCCAGAGTACCTGTAGTTAATGTTTCCCTCAATTTCCTCAGCTAAACTAAGCTTAAAGCCCATTAATAGAATATAGTTAATGTTCTTTTAATGATGGTAAGTGATTACACAGTCTAGCATCCTTCTTCTGAGCTCTGGTGATATAAGTCTGTTAGGAAATGGGCATTCTCTTCTGACCTAACTCAGTTGGCTCCAAAAACGACTTCACATGCTTTAGAAGACTAAGAAGGACCAGAGGAGGAAGAACCAGAGAGAAAAGTCATTTAATAATTTATCAGAATATCAGTGCAGGCATTCAGAAAGCCTTGAATACAATGAAGTACCCTCCTACAGATGCAAGAAAAATCTTCTGACACAGTCAGTGGAATGAATACACATTAAGAATTCTAATCTTAATGGATTGCTCTAGGCAAGTGGTTCCCAAACCCACCTCATCTGCCAAATACCCTAGAAAGATTTAGACACACACACATACCTACACATACACACACAACAGCTCCCTAGTTCCCATCACAAATGGATGGAATCAAAATCTCCAGGATGAGCCCTGGTAACTGTTTTATTAAAAAACAAAAACAACCCAAGTTATCAAGTTGACCTGCCCTCAGTCACTCAACTCTTAATTAGCACCTTTAGAAGCAGAGGTGAGTGACCCAGAGGCTAAGGGATGCTGTTTCTGCAAGGAATGATATTTTCCTCTGGGCAAAGTTGACTTAGAGTTTCTCTGAACTCCTTTGAAGGCAGGACTGGGTCATTTCTTCTGTTTCCTCTCATTAACCCATCCAGATGGGGCCCTAGGGGACCCCTTAGAAACAAAGTCTTTTTTCCTACAAGAAAGAAGGAAATCATTATAGTTTTGTTGATACATGCTGAAAGGCTCTTGCATGTAGGCATATAGTTCTCCCAGGCTTCTGAACATCCTGTGCTGGTTTAAAAGGATTCCAAAATGTGAATAGGCTTATAATCTTGGTGTAGATAAAACAGCAAAAGCAGAAATGAAAAAGATCAATAAATTTGACTACCTAAAAGTTTTTAACTTTTATACATCAGAATACAATATAAACAAACTGAATTCATCAAAGAAACCCCAGGGGAAATTTTGCAACATGCATGCAAAGAATAACTATTTTTAATAAATTGTTTGTTTGTTTGTTTGTTTAAGATTTTATTTATTTATTCACAAGAGATGCAGAGAGAGAGAGAGGCAGAGACACAGGCAGAGGGAGAAGCAGGCTCCATGCAGGGTGAAGTGGGACTCGATCCCGAGACCCCAGGATCATGCCCTGGGCGGAAGGCAGCGTTAAACTGCTGAGCCACCCGGACTGCCCAAATAGTTTTTTTAAATCAATAGAAAAATGGACAAAGGACATGAATAGTCAGTTTATAAAAGAAGAGATGAAATGGCAAACAGGCCAATGAAAACAATGCTGTACCTCAACATAAATTTTTTTAAAATACGTATTAGTACAACATCAAAATCCCACTATCACCTCTTAGGTTAAGAAAGATATTTTAAAAGGTTAATATCCATTGATATTAAGGGTATGAGGAAATGAGTGCTCTTATAGATAGCTGAACAGAGCAAATTGGTACAAGCTTTCTAGAGAGTTGACATCAGTGTTAGCAATATGTGTGTTATCAGTCAGGATAGGTGAGGTTATGCTATGATAATAAAAGACCAACAAATCTCCATGGCTTTCAATAAGAAAGTGTATTTCTCATTCATACTACTTGTCTGTCATGGCTCAGCTGTAGCTCTGCTCCACATCATCTTTGTTCCAGGACGCAAGTCAATAAAATAGCCTCTGTCAAGAACATTGTTGGTCTTCTGGCACAGGGAAAAGAGACATGGCAAAACATAGGCAGCCTCTTAAATCCATGCAAAGATTTTAACATGTCCATCCATGTTTCATTGGCCAAAGGCAATCATATGATCCTTAGGGTTCCACATCAGGGCAGAAAATCTTCCCACAGGGAGGAGCATCACTGGGAATGAACCAGAAGATTTGGTTAGGAATCATGCGATGTGCATTCCCCTTGACCTAATGTGTCCAACTTCCAGGACTTTATTAGAAATGATGATATGCAAAAAGTTTATATAATGGCATATGTAATTTGTGATGGCAAAAATTTGAAAAGATGTAAGTCCCCAAAGGTAGAGGATTAACTAAATAAATTATATTACATTTCTATAATGAGGAATTTAGCATTCTTCTGTAAGTAGAAGAAAATACAATAACTTAATAACATAGAAATATGTCTGAGATGGTCACGAACTGAAAAAACAATGTGGTCCCAATTAGATGAAAACTGAGAAATATATATGTATGTGTCAAACTACTCAGTAAATATTTGAATTAATATTGAATTAATAAACAAAAAATACTGGAAGGAAATTTACCAAAATTGTATCATATCGCAAGATACTTGGACTATGGGAGAATTTTCTTTTCCTTTTTTGTATTTCTCTGTATTTTTCCTTTTTATTCTCTGCAGTCTGCATGTTTTTTTCACACTCAGAAAAAGATATTTTGTTTTCTAAAATCATTGTAATACATTTAAACAAAAACAAAAAGAGTGTGGTGGGAAGTTGGTATCTTCTTTGCAAGAAACCACAGTAACAAGGCCTTCCTGTCTTTGAAGGTCAAGAGTGACCAAGAACCATAAAATCAGTGCCCTTTCCTGGGGCAGTCCTGTTTGGTGCAGTCTATAAATTATTTAGCAGCATCTAACTGACCACTTTATTTCCATTTTCCCCTTCTCTCTCTCCATCTCAGCCACAACTATGTTCGAGGGTCCATTACGCTTTTTATCATCAACTTGCACCGATCAAGAAAGAAAATCAAACTGGCTGGAACTCTCAGGGATAAGCTTGTGCACCAGTATCTGCTGCAGCCCTATGGACAGGAGGGCCTGAAGTCCAAGTAAGTGCAGACCTAGAAATGGCTTAAGAGCAAGTGCAGCAGGAGCTGGATGGGGGAGTTGGGGCGGGGGGAGGGGGGTAGGGAGCTAGAGCTGCCTCTTTCCTGCTGCTAATTCACTTGGGGGCTCAGTGGGATGGAGTCCATGGACTGCTGACTCCCTTTGGGACTCTGGTCAAGCCCTTCCTGGTCTTTAGGCTCAACTGTAAAGTCAAGTGGTAGATAAGGTATTTCTCAACAAGGGCATTTTTGGTATCTGGACAAGACAATTCATTATGAAGGATGATCTCATTTCAAGCTACTTATTTGCACCCTGGGTCCCTGCCCACTAAATGCCAATAGCACTCCCTAGTCATGTGACAAACAAAAACCCTGGTAGTTGAGAACCATGCCCCTTTCAGCTGTAATATTCTGTGATGCTGTATCTCCCTGTTTGTCAGCATCTATAAACCTCACGGGACTAAAAGGGAGGAGCACTGAGCAAAGGGTCAAAAGTTCAGAGGTCAAGCGTCTGTTCTGCCCCAAAATTTTATAACTTTGGACACATCATCTCTTGGATTTCAGTTTCCTTATCTGAACATTTATTAAAAGAGACATTATATTCTGGGGGCTCTGCAATTCCCTCAAACTCTATGAATATATGCTTCTGTAATGCTCCATATTTCCCTCAGTCTCTCCCAGAGACTATTGACAACACTGACATCTATCAAGAGAAAGCAGTTCTAGGCCACAGTGAGAAGAGCTTGGTCAAAGGCAAGGTCACCTCAGCTCCCCGAGTAAGGCCTCCCAGGAAGGGTATGGGATGCTGTACAAACTGGGAGCATTCCTAGTCCATTTTTAATGTTTACCAAGTTTAACAAAGCTGTAAACTTGGAGCAGGTGGCTTGCACTCCCACAGCTGCCCACAACTATTTGTGCTATAATTGTTCACTGTTTCACTGCAACCTTGGTGGCTTGCATTTGGCTTCCAACTGTATGTGCAATGGGAACAAAACACAATCTGGGAAGTCACTTACTGAGTTGCTTTAGCCCACCCGAGATCTGTGTTTTCAGTCTTGGTTCACATACTGGCTCTTTTCTCTGGCTATGTGTACATTGCATCTACTTGTCTTTCCTCTCAATCCTATCTGTATTGGGAGACTTTCTTGAGTATTTCATCCCCTCTCTTTCTTTTCCCCAGTATTCACAACTAGTGTGCTGAATTTTCAGCCTTCATTCTAGGAAAGAGAACCAGTTCTGGTCCCAGATTCACTAAATAATCACTTGACCTGGGCAGATCCTTGAATCCTGATCCTTTGGCTTCAGTGTTCTCATCTGCAAAATTCAAGAGTTGCTGTATATTTGGTAAGGTCCCTCTGGCTCTAAAATCCTCATCCTGGGTCTGATTTTCTGAGGATCATGGGTATGTTCCAGTTTCCCACTGCCATTCATTAATGACCTGAAAAGGCATTTCTGGCACAATCTGGTGTTAGCAGTGATTGTGATAGTTCAAGATCCTCTGGAGCCAAAGAGATTAGGAACTGAGCCTGCCCAACATTGGGAAGACCACATGTACCATGTGGAAGGAATGAGCCGAATACCTTAATTCCAACAAGCCACTTGCTGGCTCTGTGTCCTTGAGCAAGTTCTATAATCTCTACAAAACAGTCTCCATTTCTTCATCTCATAGGGAGAGGAGTAAAGAAGGTAATCTATGTAAAGTTCCTGACATATAGTCAGTGTGCAGTACATGTCCATTGCCTTCCTTTTCCGCAGCTCATGACTCCAGCTGGCTGGGGAAGAAGAGGGAAACAATTGCTCTCTTTCTAACACCTCTTAGATGTTCTTCCAAAGCAGAATCTTCTCCAACTTTTTAAGATAATGTGTTGCTAAGACATATGTTAAGATTATAATAAGAGGGCAGCCCAGGTGGCTTGGCAGTTTAGCGCCACCTTTAGCCCAGGGCCTGATCCTGGAGACCGGGGATCGAGTCCCACATCAGGCTCCCTGCATGGAGCCTCCTTTTACCTCTGCCTCTCTCTCTCTCTCTCTCTCATAAATAAATAAAATATTTTTTAAAAATATTATAATAAGAATGGGATAAATGCAAAACCAAAAACAAGAGGAGATGTAGTCAGAGGGTGACATCATTTTATGAGCTTTTCCCCCCACAACCAAGGCATACAGGCCTCCAGGCCTGTTTACTCCACTCTATGTCCTGCCTCCAGGATTATTCCCCTAATATTTGAACCTGGCCACATCTCAGTCCCTCTTGCCTGTACCTGTCCTTTAGAGTGACTAAAGCAACTCCCACTGGCTACTGATATGCTCTATGTCCCAATTATGCTGTCTTGCACTTCACCTTGTCCCCATCTCAGTGAGAAGCTGTGTTACGGCTTTGTTGAAAATGTGGGAGACAGACAGGGAAAATGAGAATTTCATTCCAGAGGGGTCCTGAAGAGGGATTTGGTAATGGCCACCGAGATCAAATAACAATGTCATGCAATTAAAAGAAGGGGGAGCTGGAATCACAAGCCCTGTGAATCCAGTTGCTGCCATTTACTCCTGTGGGCAAACCTCAGCTCCCTTACCTGTCAGATGGGGTTATCGTGAGAATCAAACTAGAGCATGTGGGTGAAATACAGCTTTTTACAAATGAAAATTTCATACACCCAAGTATATGCCTATGTATATAAGTAGAAATATAGACAGGCACATATGAGTTTACATATATCATATTAAAGAGAATTTTGGATTGGAAGTCAAGAGAACTGGATTCCAGCCCTAATCCTACCATTACTTCACTGCGGAGCTTCGGGCTCTTCATTTAATTCTCTAAGCCTGTTTCTGTCCTGTAAACTACTGCTAATTTGACACCTCTCCTACTAGACCTCAGTGGTCTGTGCCACCTTGGACTGTTAGCTGCTGGCAGGGGCTGTCACGTATATGTTCAGTGCCCCCCAGTGCTGTGCTCAGTAACTATTAATGAGTGCAAGAGCCCTCAGTGGTTCTGAGATGGGGGTCTCACAGGAAGGGTGTGGTTTTGGTGAAGCAGACTCTGCAGGAAAGGATGAAAGGAAATGCAAGGAAGTGATTTCAGCCTTTAGTGTCTCCTTCTCTGTTTTATAAGCCTCTGGGGCTAGATTCTGTGTTCTGTGTCTGCTAATTCCTTGCTGCAGCCTGGAGCCATATTAGCTCAGAAGAGGATGGAAAGCATTGGGAGCAGAGGAACCTGTAATTGCTCTTGTCTGGAGGAACCAGAAAGAGGATATAGAGCAAGTCAGTGTGCCATTCAAGCCACCAGTTAGACCAATTTGGCCTGGCGGTTCAGGAGTAAAGAGATGCCAGTAAACCTTTATGACTAGTTGAGAACATGGAGTAACTGATTCTCTCGGAGCTGCCAGCAGGACTGGGGATATTTGAAATCTTTGCAAAGGTATCTCCACGAGATCTCAGGGCTCAAGAATGTCAGGTATTGCACATGAAGCACCCTTAGGGCCACTAATCAGGCACAGTCTAGGGATCCAAGTCCACAGGTGAAGATTCCTGTTTCTCATTTCAGTGAGTGAACCAATCTTAAGACCTACCACTCAAGTCTCAACTCTTTATGCAAGAAATAGTTCTCATTCTTGCAATCAGACCAAAGGTGGGTGACCAATACCCTATAGGATAGGAGAAGGGAAGCTCAGAAAACTGCAGTATGTACACAAAAGGAGGGGGTTCTGTGTCTGGAATACATATTATGTAAGGCTGTCTGAAGGAAATAGGGAGATTTCATTCAGACAAGAAAAATAAGTCATGAGGACTTTCTTCAGATACTTCAGGAACTGAGAAGTGAAAGAAAACAGATTTAGCCTAGAATCCTCCAAAGTGACAGCAAACCAGGGAGCATAATCTAAAAGAGAAAGAATTCACCACAAAAAAAAGAGCTAATTTTCCTTCAAAGGCTTGCCTGGTCTGACTGAGGACAGGGTTTGTTGGGAGGTAGCCTGTTGCACAGAGTGAGCAGCCATGGCCAGCCCAGAGGGGCTCCAAGATTCCAACTCAGTGGGAGGGTGAGCTCAAAAGAGTTCTGCCTCCCATTGAATTCTAAAATGTGATTCTTCTTTTCCATTCTCATTCTCCCACTCCCACTTCACTTTTGGAGCCTGTTGTCTCCACGGTCACCAGCCAAGTAGCTTCTTCAGGCCACTAAAAGGCCACACAGAGAGGCTGTGCTGTAAGAGGAAGTGACCGTAACATTAGGCTAGTTTTTCTCCAGAAAATCTCCAGCTGCAAGTCCATCCTCTGTCCTGTTTCCTACATTCTCATCTTTCTGGGAGGAAGACTGATCATTTACACCCAAGACAATAATAGTTCCCATTCTGGATAAGTCAAAAAGAACCTTTGGAACATCTCTGTCATCCATGAAGAAAGGAATCTGCCCAATGCCTGATGTGATCACAAATCAGTGAACATTGTCCTCTAGGGAATCAGTTCTCCCCAAGACATAAATATCTCCAGTGTCTTTTGACAAACAGGGAAAGCAGCATGAAGTGAGGCCAAAGAAGTCAACTTACATCAAAATACAGGACTCAGATTTTTAGGGAAAAGTCAAACCAAGAGCAAGGGTTTGGTCACATCCCAGTGTCCTGCCCTATGTGTCTCATTCAATTCCATTTGAAAGGAAAACTATCCAAAAAAAGAAAAGAAGGAAAGAATTTTCACCACATTGACTGTTCTATTCTGACACCAGAACCTGAGGGAATCAGATGCTAAGAATCCTGGGGCAGAATGACATTTTGAAGTGATCTGCTCTATTCTCCCTACCCTTACTCATTTGCAGCAAAGCCATCTGGACTAGAAGATGCTCAAGGTTTAAGGCCTCTGGGGAAGGAGTGCCCACAACTTCAATCCTGTCCGAACACTTAATTTTATAAGAACACTGTGGCCCAATGTGGTTAGGACTTTATAGATAATAAAGAGCTTTAATAGCCATTATCTCATTTGACCCTCTAAATAGCACCATGAAGAAAGTAGAACAATCCCTGCCTCCCTCACACTTTAGAGTTGGGGAAACTGAATCTCAGAGAAGTAAATGACTTATTCAAGTCACCCAACTATTAAGTGATAGAAAGTATCTAGCACCCAATTTTCCTGGCCCCAAATCCAATGCACTTTCCTCAACACCGTGCTACCCCAACTGGCATTCATACAGTATAGATCACTGTACCCTATCACCATAGTGTCTGCTTTCATTTCATCATAGGCTTTTCACAGAATGAATGTGAAGAGCATCAGATTAGTCAGCAATGTTCTCTCCTCTAGGCTAACTCACTCTTGTTTCATTAACTTTTCTTCACAAGTCCTAATTTCAGATCCTTCTTAAAAGTTATTCTCTGAGCTTCTTCAAAGCTTCTTTTTCCCAGTCATATAGAATTTTAATAAAAGCTTTTGTTTTCTCAGCAAAAGTGGGGACTTCCTGTTTCCTCTATGCTTTTCTCAAACAAAAGGATTATTACTTTCCAGCAGTGACTATAAGCTGGTTTAATTTGAAGCCTCTAAAAATCAATTTTGACATAGTATATTCTAACCCCATACATATAGGCACTGCCAGCTAGTTCCCCTTCCCCTACTGGAGCACAAGCCCAGAGGCACATCTCTGAGGGAAAGATGCTGGCACATGAGCCTTCTCATGTCTTCATCCATCCATCACCTTTTATTGAGATCCTACTTTGTGCCAGACATGACTTGTTTCCCTTCAGCACTCTAATGTGCAGTGGCAACTAATGTAGCCAAAGTTTTAAATGAATTGTAGTCCCATAATTATAAAGAGCTCAGGAATCCCAAATACACAAGTTAGGGGAAAACATCTGAACCTGAAGTTCATTGTGAATACTTCATCTCAGAATGTCTCCTGATCCTTCAAATGCCAGCCCCACATCATCAATGGCCTTCAAAAGCTATCCAATGTGGGATATTAGGGGGGAGGGGGGAGGGAATTCTAAAGTCCTTATCCTCAAGTTGTTCATCTCTGTTATTAGAAACAAACAACTAACAGGAAGCAGCTTGTGGGTGGTGCATGAGAGAGGTGTGGAATATTTCTGCTTCAGGGCTAATCAGTTCCATACTAAATATTTGCATTTCATATCTGTATTAAGCCTCTCCTTCAGCTGCCATGATTAGCTGAACTTGAGGCTTCTATTAACCCAGAATCTTATTGACTATTCTGTGAAGAAATGAACATATTTTTTTTCTTTTCTGCATACTGCTTATTTTTTTCATCTCTCCGGGATATGGCTTTTGCTTTGATTTCACCCTCATTAAATCCTATATCAAAGAAAAACACTGGCATCTAACTGCATGCCTTTAGAAGGGTGTCATTTGATGTTAGCCAAACAGAATAGTTCTGAAAATACTCAAGTTAACTCCCAGGTGCTAAGACTTGAAAACTATCTTCGTGTCCCTGTTGGAACAGACCACATTATGATACTTCATCTCCAGATTCAGAGCTTGGTGAGTGTGAGGCTGAACTGGCCACCACCTGACCTACCACAGTCTCTCTCTAAAGATGACTAGAAGCACCACGTTTATTTTTGAACATGGACAAATCTGGGAAAAGAAGCTTGGGGAAAAGTCTTAACCCTAAGATTTCTATACCAAGACTTCTCACTTACACACTTACAAACAAAAACTGAAAACCTGCTTTCTAGAACCAAAGGGCCATTATTCCACTTACCTCAGCAGACTCAAGACAAGTAAGTGTGTAAGTTCTCCCCTGCTGATATTAGTTGGTACCTGGAGTTTTTTAACTCTGTTTGACCAGACATACTCCCTGCAGGTTTCCATTTTCTCTACTTGTCTGGGATCATTTAAATTAGTTTCTTCTTAAAATAAACCACTTTATGAAAGTTCTGAAGTTATTAAAAGGTGACTTTATAGAGGAAAAATTGGGGAGTACTCTTAGGGATCAAGAAGTTTCCTCTGTAACATCCCCGACAGAAAGCCGGCAGCTTCTGTTTGCTGAGACTACTCATGTCATGAGTCAGCCCACTCTGGGACTCAACAGCTCTGATTGTAGGAAAGATCCTCCTTGTATGTGGCCAAAGTGTGTTTTCTTCCATCTATCCCCTTGCTTTAGAAAAATTAAGCAGAGTAAATCTATGCCTTCTTCATAATAATTTTTCAGTGTCTCCCCGTAGAGTTGTAGTCTCCAAACTAAACAGTCAGTTCCTTCAACCATTCCTCAAATGGTCTGGTTTCCAGATTTCTCACTATTCCATTCATGTTGGACTCCATTGAACTATATAGAACCTTATCGCCTATGATTAACTGTTCAATTTTCTTACCTCAGACAGGCTTAGTTGTGGCGGCCTGAGGAGTAGGAAGTGTGAACATTTTGTTATTCCAACTACCTCACCAGCACAGAACAGGAATATTTTTAAATCTTTGCCAACTTCATAATGAAAAATAATACTTTCATCTTAATTTGTATTTTTTGAGTATTAGGGAGGTTGAAAATTTTTCATGCCTATTAGTATTGCTTTTAGGCATTTTCTATCTCTTCTGCTTATTTTTCAGTTGAGTTGTTATATTTTATTAATGATTTCTAAGTTTTTCTAACATGAGGCAATTTCAAAAAAAAAAAAAAAGAGGCAATTTCCCCTTTGCTACCTATCAGATGTGTTAAAATATTTTCCCCAGTATTTTTTTTTGCTGTTGTTACAACATTTCATTTTTAATGTATTATCTTGACATACAGAAGTATTTCCTTTTTATATAGTTAGATCTATATATCTTTTGCTTTGTGGTTCCTTCCATTCCACTTATATGTCTATGTATTTATATTCCTGATATCAGATAAATATGTATCTTTGTTTTATTCTAGTTTTTTTGTTTCATTTTTTATATTTATTTCTTTAATGCCTCTGGAATTTATTTTGATATTCTGTAGGAGGTAAGGACCATCAGTAGTGCTATTGGAGCTGAAGTGTGTGCAGAAGCTGTTCACCCACACAGGGCATCTGGTGCTGGTTTTTAAAAGTCAGAAAAAAAAGGGGCGCCTGGGTGGCTCAGTTGGTTAAGCATTTGCCTTCAGCTCAGATCATGATCTCGGGGTCCTGGGATGGATCCCTGCGTTGAGCTCCCTGCTCAGCCAGGAGTCTGCTTCTCCCTCTCTCTCTGCAGCTCCCCCTGCTCATGCTCGCTCTCGCTCTCTCTGTCAAATAAATAAAATCTTTTTTAATAAAGTAAAAAAAAAAAAAAAAAAAGGATCCTTTTCTTAAAAGTAGGCATTAGAATAGAGACCTCTTTTACCTGGAGGAAGAAGCCCTGCTGGGCAGATGCAACCACATTATCTGCAGCCCCTTTAAAAGGGCACTGAGCACCCCTCAGGAGGAAAGATAAGCCACTGATGCTGAAGCGCTGAGTGGGCAAGAAAGGTTCATGGGACAGGGGAGATTTGCAAGCTGGCCTCAAGGGAACAGGAAGGTAGTACTTAATCTAACCAGCAACATTGAAGCTAGTGTTCCAGTTCAGAAAGTCTGAAGTGGACACTGTGAAAGTAGAAATGTAAATATATATGAGTATGTATATTTGTAAAAATACTTACACACAAAGCTTTGAGTTGTCTATAGAAAAACTAAAGAGAAGTAAGGACATAGAGAAATGAGCCTTACAAATCTTCAGTTAATGTAAGCCTACTACTACTCATTGAAACCTAGAGGATTTGGATTCTTTTAACCCTTGTGCTCATTTCAGGGTATTCTGTGGTTCAAAAAGACATAGTAGCCATAACCAACATATACTGTGCGTTATCGGAGTAATTACATACATATCTGGAAACCACAGTGAAAATACTGGATGATATATTTAATCCCCTTCGGTTCCTCTTGCCTGGAAAGAGCTTGACCCACCTTCTGTCTGTAGGGAACTCTCTGTGCCACAGCTCAGAACCTCAGAGAAACCTAAATGCCTTTGAGAACTTGCCCTTCAAAAAGAAGCAGAAGTTTTCTCCTGAATGTTAAAGAAATGCAGTTTGTTATCTGTGCAAATGCTTCATCTGATTAGGTTCTTAATTCATCCTGGGCAGTGCTACACACTCGCCTCCCTGGTAGTAAGGAGCATGTTCATCTCACTAGTGGACACACTGGAGGGAGAAATGAAATGAAGCAGTTCTCTTGAAAAAGCAAAAATGCTTGCTTCAGACAATTCAAAAAAACTTGCCTTTGAGAAGCTCACATCTGGGGTGCCTGGGTGGATCAGTCATTTAAGCATCTGCCTTCAACTGAGGTCATGATCCTAGATCAAGCCCTGTGTTGGACTCCTCGCTGAGCGGGGAGCCTGCTTCTCCCTCTCCTCCCTGCCTGTGCTCTCTCGCGCGATCTCTATCACTGTCTCTCTCTCAAATAAATAAAATCTTAAAAAAAAAAAAAAGAAAAGTTCACATCTTACTATTAGGTTAAAAATAATGTGGCCTCTTGACATGGTACTCCAAAACAGTAAGAAAAGCTCTTTTTATTGGAAATAAATGAAGAATGTTATGGTTAGAAAGCTGTTTGAGTCCCTTCCACCCCCAGCTGCAAACATATTCCCACTCTCTCTTCTACCTCTGGTGCTCAACTGTGGCTGTGCTCTGAATCACCTGGGAGCTTTAAAAAAAAAAACAAAAAAAAACAAAAAAAAACATGCCC
Source organism: Canis lupus baileyi (assembly GCF_048164855.1). NCBI lineage: Eukaryota > Metazoa > Chordata > Mammalia > Carnivora > Canidae > Canis > Canis lupus. The sequence continues at coordinate 29,703,652 of NC_132866.1, forward strand.
AAGCCACACCCCAGACCAATTAAACCAAAATCTCTGGCCTGGGACCCAGGCAACAGTATTTTTAAAGGTCCCCAGGTGATTCAAATATGTGGTCAAGGTTGCGAACCATTGTCGCTCCAGAAAACGCTGGAGCAACATCCCGGCTGATTTCCATCTTTGATTTCACCCAGATTCTAGTCTTCATTTAGGCTCGAAGCCATTTTGCCAAAGGTGTGAACATGCCATGAGCCCCCGGGAGTTCTCTATGACTAAGTGGAAGGATGTGTACGGCTCCCCATAGGTTTTATTGTTTGTTTTGTTTGAACTCCCATATTAGTAATGTACAGATCGCTGTGCAGATTAGAGGATTATAAAATGCTTTTATATTTTACAGTAACTTGACATCTTAAACCAAGATGTTTAGGAATTCAGGGTTTTCACTTTGCACTTGGGGTTGTTTTCTGAGAGTTTTTCATTTGTTCTCGGCTCCAGAATACATTTTCTTGCAGCTCACTCCCAGCAGCTGGAATCTCTCTGCACAGCTGTCCATCAAGGCTAGGGCCTCCCCTCCCCACCTTCACTCACCTGGGGACTCTCACTGCAGGCAGAGACTTCTATTCTGTTCCAGATAACCCAGATGAAACACTGGTGAATGAGCACTTTAGGCTAACACTCACATGTTTCTGAGCAGTTGACTCCAAAATGAGGGGCAAGGAAGCAGACTATGTAGGCAGTTCTGCTAGACTGAGAAGAAATGGCCCTTGTCTTCTCCTTTCTCCACATCCTCCAGAGGCTGTGGTTTGGGTGACAGACAAATGTAAGCCACAGGGAACTGAAAAATCTTAATCCAACTCATCCCTACGGCAGGGCCTGGGCCCTGAATCAGTAGATCTTTGGCTGCCAAGCACCAGGAAGCCCGAGATGACATGTGGCTTATTCCAGATGAGGGGCCTAGAGCACCAAACTGGGGGACCAGCTGCCCAACACCAATAATCACTTGGCAGACTACTTCTTCTCTGCTCACCTTTGCAGGAATGATTCTGAATCACCGCACACTATGCATTTTGACATCTGTGGGCTCTGGAACAGAGCCTGTGCCACCTGGGATGTCTTACTTTTTGCTTTTGAGGGTGCACCTGATACTATAGGGAGCATTTTATCAAAATCCCATAAAACCGAGATATTTATCCCTTTAACATATTTGAATAGGTATTCATGACTTTAGAATGATGGAACTAATTTTGGGTGTGGCTTATAGACTTTATCTCATACTTTTACATATGGAAAACCCATCTGTGCACATGTGCACACACATACACCTGCCCTCTTGCCTGACTCTCTTCATCTCACCTGTAGACTGCCCATAAAGGAGACACTTCTCATCCCCACACTTGCCTCTTCCAGCTCCACACAATTAGAACTGGGGGAACCTGGTGATATTTTAAGACAAGAAGACAAGACAGACCACAAGAGGGTAAATATAGGAAAGGGGAGTATAAGGAAGGAAGAGATGAATTCTAACTTGGCAACCTAGGAAGTCCTCAGGGCTGAGGGCCACTGAGCAGGAGCTGGAAGGATGAGTGATATACCTAGGAAATGCTGGACAGAAGGAGATTCCGGGCAGTGGGATGAGCTTACTAATGTTCAGAAGTACAAAAGTTCAAGGCTCATTTTGTTTGAAGGGAGTGGGTGATGGCAAATCATTTTACATGATTGGAATATAAGATGCTTTGTATGGGTGAGAGGAAAGGCCACAGAAATATACCAGAGCCAGAACACAGAAGACCTCAAAATCCAGGCTGAGAAAGTGTGATTTTCCTTGTCTCTCTCCTTGTGTAATGTGTTAATTATAGTGTATCTGACCACACATTTGCATGTTTCTGAGTTTCTGTCTTCACGGGTAAGGGCTCCGTCTGCTACAATTGAATTTGTACAACACAGAGAACAGTAGGGAGATGAGTAATGCCCCTTGTATACTCATGAATGCCGGAGATCATGGCACCGATTCTTTATAATGGGAAGGGAACAGAGTTAACCACATGTTAAAGCCTCTCCATGGTTTTTATAGCTGGTTCTTATTGTGTCCTGTGGTTTGAGTGTGATAGGCCTATGACATGGAGCTTTGAGATGGTCGCAGAATCAAATTTTCTTTCCAAACTGCCCCCAGATGATTTCCCCATCTGTTGGGAATTAACAATATCAGTATAAACCCAGGTTCCTTAGCTGGGCTCTCATCTTGTCTGCCAAATGTGCTAAGTTACTCTAAGCCATTAGAAGCACATGGTAAAATCCCAGTATGGAGTAGACATTATTACACAGCCTGGGATAGAACACAGATCAAGTCATGACCCCCAAACAGGAAAAGCCTAGATCTCTGACAACTTGTCTATAAAATCCCCCAGCTCTGTCCGCATAAAGGAGTCCTAGTGTTGGTTCAGTGATACAGAAGTTAGACCAAAACTCCTCATTGTTTCTTTTTTTTTTTTTAATTTTTAAAATTTATTTATGATAGAGAGAGAGAGAGAGAGAGAGGGGCAGAGACACAAGCAGGCTCCATGCAGGGAGCCCGACGTCGGATTCGATCCCGGGTCTCCAGATCGCGCCCTGGGCCAGAGGCAGGCGCTAAACCGCTGCGCCACCCAGGGATCCCCTCCTCATTGTTTCAACACACCCCTCAAAGAATAGGATGAAGGGCAAATGATCCTCTCAGCCTCAAAGGGTCTGAGTGGCCAGGAGCCTCACACACAATGTGGGGCTACTTGAGGGGTGAGGGGAACAGGAGATCCATTTGATCTCTCTGGTACAGTCTCCTCTCCTTAACAATAGGGGAAGGGGTTAGTGTCCAATCAGGAGAACTCCTAGAGAGGCTGACTTAGTGGAAGGCAACAAACATTAAGTAGGATTACTCTCCTAAGCAAGAAGGCACTGAACCACATGCTACTGAAAACGAGGAAATGAAAACAGTCGGGTGTAGCCGGCGAAATGACCCCAGCACACAGGTAAAGTAAAGCCGGCAGGACGGGTGCTAGAGGGAGCTGCAGATACCGGCCTCTCCTCCGCTGCCCCATGAGGCCTTGAAGGCCGCGGCCAGTGGGGCCTGGAGGGAGAGGGGACTTTCTGACAGTCTCTACCAGGTTCCAGGCGAGGCAAAGAGAGGGGGAAAGCTTCAGGGCGCACTGGGACGCCATCCTCCCCATGGCCCCTGAGGCAGGAGCACCCCCGGGAGGGGAGTGAGCATCCTGCAGCCCCTGCTCCAGCGGGGCTAGTGAGGCCGGCGACACTAGCTGCGGCGCCTCCGCGGCCCTCCGCGGCCCTCCGCGGCCCAGTGGCATCACTCGCGGCCCTTTCAAAGGAACTTCCCCTCTACGCCACCCAGATGCACGGCCTCCCCGGGAGCACGGGGACAGCAAGGCCCCTCTGTCCTCGAGCCCCCAGGCCCCAACCTGGCGCTGGCCCTGGCCCTGGCCCTGGCCCGGAGAAGGGCAGCCGCAGCCGCACAGCCCAGCGTCCTGACTCGGCCGCGAGGGGCCGCGAGGGGCCGCGAGGGGCCGCCGGCCCCGGGGAGCCTGTAAAGTGCACACAGGTGCGCGGCCGGCGCGGAGGCCCGGGGCTCCGGGGCGCACCTGCGCCCCCTCCCTGCACGCCGGCCGAACCGCTTCCTGAGTCTCGGCAACCTTCAGGCGGGCCCTCCGCCAAGGGGACCGCGACGCGCTCTCGGCTGGGATCCGAGCGACCCTGCGCTGCGCTCCTCGGGGAGGCCGCGCGCGGGCGGGGGCGGCGCTCCGGAGCCCTTGTGTGGAGCAAGAGCGCCCTCTAGTGGCGCAGGGGGCGCCTCCTGGCCCGAGAGGCCGCCTGGGAGCACAGGGAGCCGAGGCCGCGCCCCAGCACACGCGCCAGATTCCTATGCATTATCCTCCCTCTCCTCTGCCTCCCTTCTTCTTTCCCCTCCAACGGTTTAACGATCCAGGAACAAGGACCAGACAGACTGGTGACAGGGCCAGGCCGACATAGTTCATGCTGGAAGTCTACACTAAAACTCGGGTCTCTGGCCTTCCAGTCCAGGGTCTTTTCCTTCTAGGTTCATCTCCCTGCATACATCTATATCTATACATATACATATAATCAGTCCTTCTTTTCTTGATCACCTGCTATGTGAATTGGTATAGGGAGACTGCAGGAATGGACAAGACACACACATGGTCTTCCCGCCTGGGGGAGAGACTGACAAGCTGTCAGCAATGCCAGTGCCCTGTGAAGATGCCTCTAAAGGGCTGGAGACGTAGGTAAAAGGCTCTGGACAGTGTTCTAAGATCAGCAGGGCGCTACTGAACATTAGGTGGGCGAATATCGTGATCAGATTTCTAACTGTGCAGGATCACTCTGAGTTTGAGCAATGCCTCAAGCTAGTTGTTAGGCTTTGGACAACCCACCTAAAAAATGTTCAAGACAGAAGGAATCTTAGGTTTCAACTAGTCTATCTTATACATAGAGAGACCCAAGCTCTCAGAGAAGGCAAATCACTTCCTTGAAATAGCTGAGTCCCTTCACCTAAGTCCCTTCACCTCCCACTCAAGGTCCCAAATATGCCAGCCTGAAGCAGACACAGCTCCCACGAATGCTCCCTATAATACAAAGACTTCCCTAGCCTCTGCCCCCACAAAAGTTCACCCGGGGCCAGACCAGAGTCAAGCAAATTATCTTCAAGACTGACAAAAAAGCATGCTCACTAGACCTGCTACCCTGAGACCTCAGGGTAGTTGAGAGCTTGCTTCAGTATCCATGGCTAGCAACAACCAGGGTAAGACATGAAACCCAGAGACTGTAGACAGGTGTTGGGGGAAGGAGGGTGACCTTGGCAAGGGGCTCCCACAGAGACCTGGGGAGCAGGAGGCTTGACTCACACTGACACATTGAATTCCATTCCAAATAGCATGCAAAATAAAGAAAACAAGTTTAGGAATTGAAAAGTAACTCAGACTTTGTAAAAACAGATGGTGATAAAATGCAGTTGTCCTAATATTTGGATAATTTAAATGCCCTCAGCAGCTAGGGAATTAAGAGAAATAGTTCAACATAGGCTGGATCATTTAGCATTTGGTTTGAAAAGTCATGGGCAGTAAAGAGGTCCCAAAATATGATGGAAACATGATAAGGAATGGTTTTGAAATAAAGAAACATGATCGGGGTGAGTGCCATCTGGAATTGGAGAACACCATGAAATAGTAGAAAGAGAGGTCGGAAAGATTGAATTCGAGACCTAGCTTAGCACCTATTAGCTATGTGACCTTGCCCAGACCACTTAACCTCTCTGACTTCATCTCAATAGTAAAGTTACAATAATAATAATAATAATAATTGCCCCATGTACCTCATAGGGCTCTTTAGCAATCACAAGGGAGGCCAGATAGGACCATGATAAAGGACAGCATTGCAGATCTCACCCCTACCACTTATTGGCTTTGTGACTTAGGTGAGGCCCCTCTAAACTCTGAGGGGTCTCACCATAATATAGGGATGTTAACCCCTGTTTCAGCTGGTTGTTGGAAGAACTAAATGCAATAGTCAAATTAAATCATAGCTAAATGACTTTGTCTACAAAATAGTGTGTACCACTCGATTTTTATCATCAGTGTGACTGTTTTCAAACCTACAAATTATTTATAAAAATGAAATATTATTGTAATATTTAGCATGCTATGACTTCACTGGGTAACAGGATAAATATTTAAAGAAAAATATACACAGAAAAAATTGGATGGAGGTGGTAAAGCATGTGGTCCGTCTTTATAAGGGAGGGAGTTCATAGATAAGGATGTATGGGGACTCAGGGTCTCACCAAATTAACTCATTTTAACTTAGTTAAGAGATGGTCATATGGATCTTTTTTAAGGATGAAAAATACTGTCCATGATCAATGGCCTTGTGTCAGGTTGGGATAAGGTATTTGGTGAGTGACTGAGAATCAGTGATAATTCAGGTCTTATCTAACATCTCCAGAGCCACTGAGAGCAAGAGTAATTGGTAGGTTAATGAAATCTGTAAAGACAGCGAACCTCCAGGGAGCCAATCTCAAGCTGGAGAAACTCCCCCCTCCTCCCCACAGAAGATAAAAAGTAATGCAGAAGAGCACCAAAGTTCATTCACTCCAAAAATACTTCTTCCCTACTCTATACTGGGCACCTTGTTAGGCACCGAGGATTTAGGTTTGAAAGACATGATCCCCTTCCTCACCAAGCTCACAGCCCAGTGAGGGGGAGTGTAAGTCACTACAATTCAGTAGGTAGTTATAGAGAAGTTTAGGGTACAGGAGTGTCCAGAGTTGGGGCTTCTAGCCCAGCCCAGAGATTAGAAAAGGTTTCCCAGAGGGACAACACCTGAGCAGGTTCTGCAAGGACCCAATGTAGCTAGTCTGACAGGGGGTCTGACAGGGGAGGAGGGTGGTTGTATTCTAGGAGGAAGGAGCACCACAGAAGTGGAACCACAGGTTGTTCAATTTGGTCCTTCAGGGTAAGGGAGTCAGCCCTGCAAAAGAACTAGGGTTCTTTTTATTATTATTATTATTATTTTATTTTATGATAGTCACAGAGAGAGAGAGAGAGGCAGAGACATAGGCAGAGGGAGAAGCAGGCTCCATGCACCGGGAGCCCGACGTGGGATTCGATCCCGGGTCTCCAGGATCGCGCCCTGGGCCAAAGGCAGGCGCCAAACCGCTGCACCACCCAGGGATCCCACTAGGGTTCCTTTTTAACGTCGGCTAATGTCATGGCCTTGCCACATTATAGTGATTGTCCTTTTAAAATCTCTTGCTTGAGGGGCACCACAGGGGCTTAGTCAGTTAAGCGTCTGACTCTTGGTTTAAGCTCAGGTCATGGTCTCGGGGTCCTGAGATCCAGAGCCCTGCCCTGCATCAGGCTCCATGCTCAGCAGGGAGTCTGCTTGTCCCTCCACTCCTCTTTCTCTACCACCCTCCCTCTGTCTCTAAATAAATAAGTAAAACCTTAAACCTCTTGCTTGAGAAAAGCGCATGATGCCCCCCGCCAAAAAAATTCCATTAGGAATCTTTTAACAGTTTTCTATGAACTTGTGTCTTACTAATCCCAACAGTGTCTGCTGGTACTTACACTTGAAAAATATTTATTATACTTTTGAAGGAACTTGTGTACTTTATTCCCAACAGTATCTACTGACATTGTCATTTGAAAAATATTTATGTGCAAGACTTAGCTAGCTTTTCATTGTGAAACACTCTTTGTTCATGCATAATTGTTCATGTTCATGACCTTACAAGGACTGCCAACTCAGCTCATGCCCCACTCCCCACCCCCAGAAGTTGGTGAGCCAGTTAGCATTGGAGTAAAGGGTACTGGCAGGATCTGAGACTGGAGAGCTAGCCAGAGCTAGGCTTCATTGTCCCTGTGAAAGTAGAAGGCATGGGGAGATGCTGAAGGGTTTAAAGGAGTGACAGCAATTGATGCTCTGCTGGCAATGTGGCAAGCAGCAGGAGAAAGGCAAGGCAGGGGACAAAGAGATGGGTTACATGGCAAGCTCTGAACTAAAGAATGGAAAGAAAGGAGCAGATATGAAAAATATTAAAAGGTAGAATTGATTGGACTCAGTGACCCTGATGTAAGAATTGGGGGCAAAGTCCCAGATGACCAGCTTGCTGGCTTAGGTAATTGGGTAGATGGTGGTACCAACACAAAAAAGGCAGAGAAAAGGACAGGGTTTGAGAAGAAAATTTTGACTTTGGACATAGCGACTTTGTAGTTCCTATGGGACAGCCAAGTGGAGATATATTAGAAGAAGGACCTAGGCTAGGTTTGGGAAGTATTGACATGGATAATAAAGTCCTGGGTGTGGGTAATAGCACTCAGCCATGGTATAGAGTGTGGGAGAAGAGGTCCAAGGACAAAACACCAAGAACCTCACCATCTAAGAGGCAGGTAGAAGTGAATAATTCCCCTCAGGAGGCAACCACATGCAGAAATGAAGGAGAAGGAGAGTAGCGGCAAGAGAGACAGAAAGAGACAGAGGTACCATGGAGCCAAGGGAAGAGAGGATTTTAAGAAGAAGCCATGAAATTTGTCAGTCCCAAGAGCAGTCAAGTACAAGGACCAGGGATCCCTGGGTGGCGCAGCGGTTTGGCGCCTGCCTTTGGCCCAGGGCGCGATCCTGGAGACCCGGGATCGAATCCCACGTCGGGCTCCCGGTGCATGGAGCCTGCTTCTCCCTCTGCCTGTGTCTCTGCCTCTCTCTCTGTGACTATCATAAATAAATAAAAATTTAAAAAAAAATTTATAAAAAAAAAAAAAGTACAAGGACCAATAACTTTACTAGTAGCTATGGTGAAAAGAATTAATAACAAAATACCATCTCCTACTTATGGGGCTCATTATGCTGTCAGAGCACCGCATACTTTGTATTTCATGTGTCTGGCCCTACAGCCTATAGCAACTGTCCAGAGGAAAAAGCCCCTAGAATGGAGGTGACTGTCTAGCAAGTTAGTGACTGGGCTCCTGGAACTGGAGATCAGTCCAGAATCTCAACCATGCTCCCTGGTTCCACCCACACTTGGGTTAGTGTCTTACATAACCAACAAGGAAATCAGAATGGGCCCTGTTCCAGAATAATGATATAGACTTTCAAAGGCTTGCTTATCACACTTTCTTTTGCACTTCCCAGAATCCAGAGGTATCAATGCTGTGGGATCATGTGACTCCTAAAAGGCATTACCTAATTCCTTACAGGAAGGGCTTGCACCCAGTTCCATATGTAAGAGGGATCATTGAAGGTCTTCAAGTAGAGCAGTGATATCAACTGAGGAGTCATTGGAAAGATTTATTAATTTTATTGAACTTGTATTTGACGGTACGTATTGTCTGGTTGTTGGATATTCACACCACCTGAAACAAAATAATGACAGTACACTGTGAAGACCTGTTCTGGATTTTTTTTTGCAACTGGACCCCTTCTCCTCACCATACCTCCTACTCCAATGAGTAGTCTATCTTCACCAGAGAGAATCACTCAAATTTGGAGCAAAAGCTCCTTGCAGATTTGATGAGGTCAATACTTCATCAGATCTCAGTTCTCCTCCTTCTGTGCTTTTCCAGGGGCAGGTCTGGCTCTCCCTACAGGAGTCCTCTGCTCACTCTTTCATCCCTGAATCACACCAATAAGAAGAGGGCAGCTGCCCTTCTGGTCTGTCAGATCTGGACCAGGCCCAGACTTTTCCATGCGGGACCAGGCTTGGACCTGCCTCCCTGCCTTGCTTTCTGTTGGGAGCAATTCACAACATACTTATCTCTGGGAATTCACTGCTCTGCTGGGCATAGGTCTGAGTATCTCTCTCTAAACCTATCATTCATAGCACAGAAGTAATATGAAAAAAAGACCTCTGGGGGATCCCTGGGTGGCTCAGCGGTTTGGTGCCTGCCTTTGGCCCAGGGCGCGATCCTGGAGTCTGGGGATCGAGTCCCGTGTCGGTCTCCTGGCATGGAGCCTGCTTCTCCTTCCTCCTGTGTCTCTGCCTCTCTCTCTCTCTCTCTCATAAGTAAATAAATAAATATTTTTAAAAAGACCTCTGTATCAGTGTCTAACATTGCATTCTCTACATCTCTCTATGGCCCAGATAGTATCACTGCACTGTTATCACATTGGAGGTTGGGCAAGGCCCCAAAACAGTCACCACTATGCAATGTTGATTTTCTGAGGGTGACTCATAGCCTTAGTTCCAGCTGGTGGCCTGGCTCTGGCCTTTTCTTCTGACCCAAAAAACTGAGCTTCAATCTGGGTACATGACTGCACAAGTCATTCCGGGTCAGGAACAGCTGAGAAGTTCTCTGGACTCTGTACCACTGGCCAAGGATGAGTGATGAGCTACTTCCTTTCCTCCTAAGTGTACTCTGTATGTGGCCCTCTTCTCATGATTGAAGATGGCTGGTACACAGGAAGAATAAAAGCAAGCAGGATGGGTGAATTGGAATTTTAAAATGCCTGCTTTGTCGCCTACTCCATTGTGTTGCTAAAACAGAAACATCCATTAAATATTAGATATGAGGGGCACCTGGGTGGCTTAGTCAGTTGAGTGTCCAACCTTTGATCGTGATCTCAAGGTCATGAGATCGAGCCCCACTTAAGATTCTATCTCTCCCTCTCCCTCTGCCCTCTGTCCCTGCTCACATTCTCTCTCTCTAAAATAAATAGTTATGAAAACTCATTCTCAGAAAAAGGAGAGTCATTAAATGTCTGTCTCCTCCTTCAGAACAAGCCTAGACAAGTAACATGATGTTAATTCTCTCATCTCTCAACTAAATTAAAGAGATCAGTTAACTAGGAGACTTCTGAAATCATCTTAAGCCTATGCAACATTCCACCGGAAAAAAATTCTCTCTGTGTAAAGTCAAATTGAACTGCTATTATGATTTTAAAAAAATAGGTGTGATACACTTTTTAGCTTCTGCATCACAGACTTTTTGCTTGTCTAAATGACATGTCTCTGCAACTAGACAACCTGTGTTCAAATCCTGGCTCCCAGACCAACAAGCTGGATGACCTTGGACAAGCCACTTAGCCACCCTGGGTAAAATGGGATAATGGCATTTCTTTCTCGGAGCATTGCTGGAGTATTTTTAATACATTTTAAAAAGTAAAACACCGAGGTGAGAGCCTGGGCATACCAAGTGTCAGTACAGGATAGCCCGGGGAAGTTTCAGACTGACTGATACTGGGTGGCAGGCAATCAGGGGCTGCCCAGGCTCTGCTGTGATGGTGCAATAACAAGCTCCCTGCTGTTTTTCTTCACTGTAGGTCAGTGCAGCTGAACGGCCAGCCCCTAGTGATGGTGGATGATGGGACCCTCCCAGAACTGAAGCCCCGCCCCCTGCGGCCTGGCCGGACTTTGGTCATCCCTCCAGTCACCATGGGCTTTTATGTGGTCAAGAACGTCAACGCTTTGGCCTGCCGCTACCGATAAGCCACCCTCATACCCACAAGTTACCAGCTGGTCTGCTGGACCGCTTTCCACTCTCCCACCCTGATAGTATCCTGATTTTTCAGACATCTTCTTAGCAACAAATCAATCTCTGCTGCCCCATCCTGCTGGAATCAGCAGACTTGCTCTCCAAAGAGACTAATGCCATAGCATGAGCTTAGCCTAGGTAGGCCACATCCACCCCAAAGGAACATGTAGACATCACCCATCACTGTACCTATGTAAGGATGAAGGTACATGTATAGAGCTGTATGTATCCATGTATACACCATGTAAATGAGCTGATGGCACATGCCAAGGACAGATGAAACAGCTCTCCATGATCCGGGTCACACAGCTATACGACTGTGGACCATAGTGTGTGACTGCTGCCCTCAGCACAAAATGGGGAAGGAAACCACCAGGTGGGCCCTCAGGAGCCCAATCCTCCTCTGATTCCTCTCCTTGTCTGTTCCCTGCTGTTGCCCTGGGTTTCCCGTCACCTCTCTTCCTACAGGGGAGCAGGCAGGTGGGTCAGCGCCGGCCTGCTGGGTGAGCTGTTTCTGTCATTTCCTGGTTGATGCATGATTGTGTGCATCTGGGCTTCTGACAGTGGCATCCATCACTGACTATTCCTCTGGGAAGCGGGTGCTTCAAAAGTAAAATTGCAATCATGCTCCAGATTTTGTAAGAGGGTTCTATTCCTCTGTGCATCCAGATTCCCCTGGGGTTGGAATGGGAGTCAGGTAACAATATTCATGGAGTGGAGAACAATGTATTAGGCACCACAGAAAGCAATCATCATCCGTCATGTGGCTGAGAGGAAGGGAGCTTCAGCACAAAGAGAAAGCACACTGAACCAGCAAATGCACATGCACACGTGCACACACGCACGTGCACACACCCCCCAACTGAACAAGCAAATAATTAGACCTGTATCAAATCTGAAGGAATTTTAAGGGCATGTAGATCAAGCTCTTAATAGTTTGTCTGACCAAAACCATAAAAAAAAAAAGGTGTAAATCGAAAGTCATCACTGTAAGATACAAGGGAATCTAACCTTTCTGCCTCTTCCCAAGGAGTGGTGAGCCTGCCAGTGGCATTTCCTAGGCAGAAAGCTAATCCAGTCCTGAAAGATGACCAGGTCCCTGCTCCCCCAGACCAGCCCCCAGGCAACAGAACAAAGCTTTCAGTTCACCACCTGGGGAAGAGGGTATCTGGAAACTGAGGTCTGCTGGGGAACTGTGGAGTGGTGAGTGGGATCCCCCCCACCCCCGAACTGGGCAGGGGACATGGACTGATTTAAAGTTTATGATAAACCTTCCATATGATTTAAGAGGTAAGATGCAAATAAGCTGCCACTGAAACTACTCTTTCCTATGGGTTTGATTTTCTTTCTCAGGGTAAATGGCATGAATGACAGGGGCTAAGGACAGGGCCAGGTCTGAGGTGACACAAGGGAGGAAGTCCAGGAGACTCAGCATGGAGAACAGAGATGGGGGGTGATTGGGGGGAGGGAAGCAACAGGCCACTCTTTGCGTGAGGAAGAGTGGACTTGGGTTTTGTCAAGTGTGTCAGCAGGTCCAGGAGGATGAGCACACCGGAGGTGGGGGAACAAATACTGGGCTGGACCTGGTCAGTGGGCATGCTCAGCCCAGAAGAGGATGGAGAGAGGGGAGCAGACCCTGGCACTGTCAGGTGCAAGGTTATCCTAGGGGGCCTCCTCCTCAGGAAGCAGGCAGCTCCTGCTGAAGCCTCAGCTCTGGTGGGGAGCAAGGGAAGAGAAGCGCCAAGGCTGGGATAGAACAGCCCAAATGAGGACAGTCCAAGTAAGGAAGACAGAGGAAAGGAGAGACCAAGTAGTTGTCTCCCCAAAGTTTAAAAAATTTGTGCAGATAACAAAATCTCCTCTATATATGGGCACAGCTATAGGCTTCCAATGATAACATAAGAGCAGCGGTCCCAGTGGGTCTGGGCCTGGCCAGTTTGCTTTACATATATAGTAGCCCCATGAAGGAGTCCCTGGTTTTACCCCCACCTTCCGATGAGGTGTGGAGAGAGGTCGTAGCTGGCCCAGGGCCACCCAGGGCAGTGGGTTGCTGAGTGGAGAATAATCCAGTGCCTGTCCATTTAACCACCAAGCCCAGTGGTTGCCCACCTCACAGCCTCACTCCCTCACCTCGAATTCAATGCAGTCAAACCTCCAGAACTCCGTGCAAAGCACACTTTGTGTAAATAAGTGTTGATTCTTCACTAAGCTTCTAAGCCTGCAGAAGATAGGCAGTTTCTGCTTCTTTTTTCTTTCTCTGTGTATTAAATGCTCCCAAGAGGTTTAAATTTTGCTTTTTGGTTTTTTTTTTTTTTTTTTTTTTTTTTTTTAGTTAATAAAAAGGGAAGAGGGAATCATTGAAATTTATCTTTGGGGTCCTGAAATTCTAATTTTGTGACTGTCTCGTGGAAGTATTTGCGTTATTCAAAGGATACTGATAACATCATATTCTTTAGGGATTTCCCTATAGAGCACCTGTCCTGGCTTTTGCATTTGGGATGGGGGATAATTACTAAATCAGTAGGGCTCACTTCCTATAAGGGATTCCCCTATAATACTCCCCCAAAAGACAGCCTGTGGCAAAACTCAGCATCACAATGCATACCAGGGGAGCAGTTTGCAAGGCTGGGCCCTGGGACAAAAGAGTTCATCCACTAGCTTCCCAGATCAGATTTTTTCCTCCTAAAATAAGACACGACTGAGATCATCCAAGACTTTAGAGCCACTTTACTTGAAACTGAAGAATGGGCTTGCAGAGATGCTTATTTGAAAGCATAATAAGGTATAATGAGAAGTCTTTGCCTTTTGTTGAGATGATTGTCTGTTCTCCCTGCCTCTAGGAATGATTTTCTTTCTCTTTTCTTATCACAAAGGTTCAGAACAAATTCTCATTGTTGTCTGAAGAAAAAGTCTCAATTCTTCTAGTTCCCTGAAAAAGCTGCAACTGTGGAATATTAGCTTATCTCTGGATGGAGAAAAGCTTGAAAATTCCAGAACAGGTTTACAATGAGGCTAAGGCCTGGGACCCCCCAGAACAATTCCCAATGGCCCAGTGGCCCTCATAGCCCCAGCCCCTCCCCAGCAGTTGGGCCCAAGCCCTGCATCCTCCAAATGGTAGAAGCTTTTGGTGGATTTCACCTGAAAGTCCTCCTGCTGGCCTGGAGCATCAGAAGCTGCTGAGGCTTTGGGAGTGGAGGGGGGTCAGGGGGGATGGAGGGGTTGGAGGGGGGTCCGGGGGGGTGTGCAGGGAAGGGATCCAGCCTGACTGTGAACCTGGCTGTGAACTGCTGAGCTGCTGGAGGGGTTCTGGCCATGCCCCACATCTGCAGGTGTGGTCCACAAGTACATTCCAGGCCCATGTTTGGGAAGGATGCAGCTGCTGGATTCACCTTGGAAATCCACTGAGAGAGGCTTTATTTCTGAAAACAAAAGGGCAGTATTTAAACTCTGCAGAAGCAAAGATGAAGCAGGTAGATATCACTGGCAATAAAAAACACTAGGACAGAAAAAGACTTTAAAAATTTGAAGCATCAGGGGATCCCTGGTGACTCAGCGGTTTAGCGCCTGCCTTTGGCCCAGGATGTGGTCCTGGAGTCCCGGGATCGAATCCCACATCAGGCTTCCTGCATGGAGCCTGCTTCTCCCTCTGCCTGTGTCTCTGCCTCTTTCTGTGTGTCTTTCATGAATAAATGAATAAAATCTTTAAAAAAATTTTTTTTGAAGCATTAATAGAATATCTAAAAATAATAGAGATGTGTCTTGGAGAAGGCAAGGGAAGAGGGGGCATAAAACATTTATGCACAAGGGTTCCTCCACTACCCTTCTCTCTCTAACCTCAGTACTCCTGCCCCAGCCTGGACACTGCCCACTGCTTTCCCACTAACTCCTCTCCAGTTTCATTGCCTTCCCTCTGCCTCGGGCTCCCAACCTGGAGGCCAGGGAAATCTGTACTGACCAGGAATTAAGTCTTATTGTAGAATTGTTTGCAATCTTTTCTTAGGATATACCAGAATTGCAAATAAGGTAGTAAGGGGCACTCAAAGATAAACAGTTTTTATAAGACTCAAACAACTAGAGCTTTAGAATCATTGCTTTAGAATCACATGGACACAAAAACTTCTATAACTGCCTTCTTATGCCCAGTCCTGGGTGGTGACTGTTTGGGGAAGACCAGAGAAGTGATTTGTCCAAGACAATCCAGATAAGCAGAGCGGCAGAACCAGGAGTCAAACCCAGATCTGTTGGATTCCAAAGCCTGCTCTCATTGAACCATGCTCTCTCTCATTGGACTGGTGGTGGCCAACTTTTTCTCACCTCCAAAGAAGCTCCACAGCTAGCTTTCTTAACAGCCTGTGAGTGTCTACAGAAACCCCTACTAGTGCTTTCACCCAGGACAGCTGTCAAGTGGGGGGAAGCCTGTGAGCAGGCCTAATGAGTAGTGAGTAGGGCTGTAACCTACCAACCTTGGCTGTAACATTTGGAATCCACCCTCCCCTCAGGCCCACCAGTGGTCCTCCTGGTCACTCCTTCCCTGTGTTTTTCTGTAGAATAATTTAAAGGACAACTCCTACCATCACCACCCACCACAGGTGATGATTCCTGATATTTCTAAGTCCTGGAGAGCCAGGCAGCACCTACACATGCATTGTCCCTGAAAGCACTGCTCCTCCTGTCCCCATCACTAAGAGGTTTGGAAGTTTCTCTTTGTCTTCCAGACTAAATAATAAATCCATTAACTACTGCCAGAGGGGTTGTATTTGTATAGACCACTCTAAAATAAGAAAGCTAAAACACAAGAAACCAACTGCTTTGGCACCCACTTCCTACTAAACAGCAGAGCAGCTCCCCCAGGAGCCCTGGAGCATTTGGAAGGAGATGACCAAATTCCAAATGACTGGCTCATGAGTAAACCCCCCTGTCCTATGCACCCAGCTGAGAAAAGGGGTCCTTCCTTACAGCCCACAGCATGAACTTTACTCTTCTAATTATTATTCATGAAAATATTCTAGGATTCTTTTTCAAGTTCTAAATGTTATATAATAAATTATATTTTTGGAAGAAGCAAAAAAGAAACCTAAGTTTTATTCATCTGGAAGTTGGCAAAATGAGTAAAGGAACACCTCCCAGGGAAAGTTTCTTCTCTGCAGGGGATTTTACCAGGTGTTAATATTTGCTTCCAAAAACAGATTATATTAAGGTTTATACGAGCTTGGTGATTGCAGAGAGTCTGGGTCCATGAGGTAGTTTATATTTTGAAATGACATTCTGTAAGTAATAAAATGTGAATGCTCTAACTTTCTGTTCTCAGGGTGTTCTGTGGGGAGAAGGGGGAGGCGGGGCACAGTTGTCCACACTACATTTCCACCCAACAAACTAACACACAGGTGGGATCATTGGTTTCGTGATGTGCTGCCATCTCCCTATTTCCTCTTCTCCACAGGCTTTGCTTCCAGTATTAGGGCTCTAAGTGCAAATGAAATGTTGCTGTTCAAGTTAGGTGACATGCACTATGTCAAAGTAACTGTTAACTGCAATAACAGATAAACCCCAGAATCTCAATGACCTAACATAATCGACATTTCTTGCTAATAGATCATGTAAAGTTCAACTGGTGGCAGTGGGGTAAGTAGTGGTTCCATTCCCCACAGCCCTTCAGGGACCCAGATGGAAGGCAGTCTGCCATCTCAGCACTTGGCCTCCAAGGTTGCTATGGGCATCCACCTGTAGTTGGCAGACGAGAAGAGAGAGTGTGCAGAACCACCTATGCTAGCTTAGGGGCCTAACCCGGAATTCACATAAATTCCTTCCACTCAATTCCATTGACCATCAGTCACATAGTCCCATCTAGATGTGAAGGTTTCAGAAATGATGTCCCTGGCTGGACAGTCACTTCTCAACAGTTGTATTTCATTGCTATAAATGGAATGTCTTTGATCCCCACCACCACCACCAAACTCATATTGAAACCTTATCCTATGTGATGGTCTCCCAATGAGATAGTATTTGGATGTGGGGCCTTTGGGAGTGATTAGATCATGAGGTGGAGTTTTCATGAATGGGATTATAAAAGAGACTGCAGAGGGCTCCTTTGCTCCTTCAACCATGTGAGAATACATCCAAAAGGTTCTTATGAACCAAAAAGGGCCTCTCATCAGATACTGAAGCTGCTGGAACCTTGATCTTGGACCTCTCTGCCTCCAGAGCTGTGAGGAATAAACCTCTGTTGTTTATAAGCCATCCTGTCTATGGTATTTTTATTATAGAAGCCTGAACAGACTAGGACATTCATGAAAAAGGAGCACAAAACTTTGATGGACAGCTAGGAGATGATAAAATGTATCAATGATATTGGGTCGCTCTGGTTAATTTGCCATCAAGTGAGTGTTACAAGTGAGTGGTGATATCTAAATTCAGAGGATTCTTTTACATATTTCAGATTGACCTAGAGGAGCTTTCTTCTCCCTCTTTCCCTTCCCTTAAGTCATGCCACTCCAAGTACTTGGCCTAATTTTAACAGAAAACAATCTTTGTGTTGTCTCACTGCTATCCAGTTAGGATGCATCTGGTATGGATGCTGTGCCCTCTACCAGACATAGCAGAAATATAACTTAAAACCTCCAAATAAAATAATAAAAAGTAAAACCTCAAATAGCAAAGCGGAATCAAAGAGGCCATAGCTACAGACCAAATGGGAACCCACCCCTGGAGATGACACAGTTTTCACTGGTTGAATCCACCTGAGGAGAGTGGGAATCTATATCTTCAGGCCAGTTAAGGAGGCTATTCTGGTCTCCGGTCCTGACTTCCCGTCTACTGTGTGATGTTAAACAAGTCACTGGCCTCTCTGGAGCTTAGAGCCCTCATCTGTAAAATGAGGACCTCAGATTAAGTGAACTCTAGGGTCACCCAAAACTCCCTACTGCCCGAGTTCATAAATATATGCATACACACACACACACACACACATATATACACATATATTGTGTATATATATATACATATATATGTATAAATATATACATATATATTTAGATATACCTTTCTGAAAGGTCTCAAAGTTAGCCTTACATTTTTTGTCGCTGCTTCTATATAAATACAATGTGCCTTCAGGATCCATGCACGTGAAATTTAACAGACCACACCATTTGATGATTTTTGTTTCTAGAGGTAAGGTCATGATTTTTCTTTGAGTTAATTACTTGACTCCTCCCATCCAAATTTCTTCCAAGCAACGACTTAGTACAAATTTAATGTAAATGAAGCACGCCCCAAGGTATACTCGCCTTGTTATTAGGTATTTAAAAGAAAAAAACAGTTGACCTCACTTTTGAGAAATTAAATTGCACTAGAAGACATGAACAAGGGATGCCACAGCAACATTTGAAATGTAACACAGTAGATTTTTTTCATGTGTACACCTAATGTCCTGGAATTCAACTATTTGGGGGGGGAGGTGAGCAGTGGAGGAGTGAGGAAGTGGGAGGGGCAATGAAAGATGCAGGGTGGACAGCAAAAAGAATGAATAATTAAAATAATGCTAAGGGAGATGCAGGGAAGAACAAAGAGCAACATAAATGGTAAATATATGGGGAAATCTAAATAAATATAAGACAATAATAATGGTATTTCTTTTTTTTTAATGGTATTTCATAGAATTGAAAATGCGTTACAATAGCATACATTTTAAAAGCAGACAGGCAAGTATTCTAACATCCTTTCATTTTCAAGGAAGAGGTAAAAGTACCAATTTATATTAAACTTTGATAAGTCAAGGATTCATGTTTTACTCCCTAGGGTAACCACTAAAAGAATATTAAAAGAAGGCATTATTTCTAAGTGAATAGAGGCAGGGAGAAGAGTGGAATCAAAATAAGAAATAATTGATCTAAAAGAAAGCAAGAAAAGAAATAACAAAGAACAGGTGGGACAAATAGAAAGTGAATAGTAAGATGATAGATTTGAACACAAATTTGTAATGTTATTAAATGTAAGTAGAATGCTCCAATTAAAAGACAAAGATTGTCGGAGAAGATAAAAAGAAACAAAGCCCAACTAAATGCCATTTAAAAAGAAACATCTAAAATATAAGAAGGTAAAAGGATTAAAAAAGATATGCCATGCAACAAGAGGTTACGTTGATATAAGACAATAAATACTTTTGTAAAACAAAAAGCACTGTTAATAATGGAGAGGGACATTTCATAAAGAATTTTTAACCATAAAAATTCTAAATTTGCATGCACTTAAATAACAAACCTTATCTGTAAGAAAAGCCTCACAGAAATATAAGGGGAAAAGACAAAATCACATGTATAATAGGAAATTTTTTTTTTTTTTTTTTTTTTTTTTTTAATGATAGAGAGAGAGAGAGAGAGAGAGGCAGAGACACAGGCAGAGGGAGAAGCAGGCTCCATGCAGGGAGCCCAACATGGGACTTGATCCCAGGTCTCCAGGATCACACCCCAGGCTGATGGTGGCGCTAAACCACTAAGCCACCGGGTCTGCCCTGTAATAGGAAATTCTAAACACATTTCTCTGAAAAAATGAGAGAAAAGGCAGACAAACTCAGAAAGGATAGAAAATTCAGACAATTAACAAATTTCATCTAAATGAAATTTGATGCATAAATTTTAAAATGAAATTAAATCATATATACAGGGATACCTGGGTGGCTCTGGGGTTGAGCCTTTGGTTCAGGGTGTGATTCTAGAGTCGCAGGATCGAGTCCCGCGTCGGGCTCCTTGCATGGAGCCTGCTTCTCCCTCTGCCTATGTTTCTGCCTCTCTCTGTGTCTCTCATGAATAAATGAATAAATATTTTTTAAAAATTAAAAAAAAATCATATATATACACGTATCTATGTGTGTGCACATATATGAAGCAAAAACTGACCCAGTCAGTAAAAATGTTTTTGTTTGTTTTAGTAAAAATGTTAATGCCAAGCTTACTAAAGCCTGAGGCAAATAGGTAAATCAGAAATACTGATCATATTTATATTCAAAATTTTGATATTTTGTTCATCATGGATTTTTTGCATTAGTTTTGACTTTTGGAAACATTAATTAGAATAGTATTATATTGATTACCAAATTTTTTGACATCCCTTTAAAATCTTCAGAGTATCTCATTCTCCCCACCCCCCATCCTGGTCCTGAAGCTAATATAGGAGGTAAAATGGAATCCTAGAAGGACTCATAAATGTTTTTAAAGGCATAAAAAGAGGAAAAAAGAAACAAAAGGTGGGACAAATGCAAAACAAATAGCAAGATAATGACTGATAGGCTTTAAACCACAGTACTAATCCCATTAGTGTGAGTTGTTCTTTACACACAATCTGACAAATCTGTCTGGCAGAGATGGTCAGTCTGGAAAAAAAATCAGACCCAAGTATAACGTGCCTACAAAAAAAAAAAACTGTGTTTTACATATGAAGACACAAGTAGGCTAAGAGTAAAGGATGGAAGATTACATATGCAGGGGAGGTAAAATGTCTCCTCTACCCTCTCAGGGTTTCTGGCTGAGGCTGACACAAAACAGAGTCCCAGGAGAGAAGCACAGAGATTTTATTTAGTAATTTTTAACACCTATGTGGGAGCCCCCACAAGAACGAAGATCCGAAGAACCAGCAAGGCCTAAGTAGATACTAGACTGAAGAAAGTGGCAATTGTGGAAAAGTAACTAGAGTATATGAAGAGACTACAGAAAGATAAGAGTTATTTTAACCTAGTCTATTTGTACAGATTTCTCTCTGCCTAGATTGCCCTTCTCTGGTGCAAAGAAATTTCCTTTGGAGGAGGGCATCTTTCCCATAGAAGTTTCATCTCCTGCTTACTGAAAGAAAAGGGAAGGTCACTGTGCCCTTCTTGCACCTGCTATGTTTCAAGTGCCTTTAGCTCACAATAATCAACACACCAAAGTAGCATATTTTGGGGTTACATGTCTTGAACGCTTCCATATGCCATATTAACTAATCAAAATAAAGCTGTCGTGGTGACACTATTCTCAAAGTAGATTTAGTGCAATGAATAGTGTTAAGGATGAAAAGGTAATTTTATAATGGTATGGGGGCTCATTCATTAAGAGAACATAATAATCATACTGTTAATGTATCAAATAACAGAGCTTCAAAATATATGAAGCAAAACCTGACAGAATCATGAGGAGGAATAGACAAATCCACAATTGTAGTTAGAGAATTCAATATCACTATCTCAATATTTGATAGAAAAGGTACACAGAAAATCATTAAGGAGATAGAAGACTTAAGTGTCAGTATCAACCAGCTTGGCCTAATTGACATTTGTAGATCACTCAACCCAACAAAAGAATGATATATATTATTCTCAAGTACACCTGAAACATTTACCAAGATTTACCATATCCTAAGCCATCAATACATTTAAGAGGACTCAAGTCTCACAAAGCATATTCTCTGGCCAAATGGAATTGGAATAGAAAACAATTAAAGAAAGATACCTGGAAAATAGTTGGAAATAACTATTCAAATAGTTGGAAATTAATACCACACTTCTAAATAATCTACGAGCCAAAAATAATCAAAGGAAAAATTAGAAAGCATTTTGAACTCATTGAAAATGAAAATATGACATACCAAAAGCTGTGGGTGCTGATAAAACAGTACCTCGGGGAAAATTTATAGGAGCAAACTCCCTTGTTGGAAAAAAAAGACGAAAGGTCTCAAATAAAATGGGTCAGTTTCTACCCTAAGAAACTAAAAAATAATAAAAAAAAAGAACAAATTAAATCCAAAGTAAACAGAGGAAAGGAAATAGTAAATAGTGCAAAAATTGATGAAATAAACAGAAAAACCAATGAAAATTGTTGAAACCAAAAGCTGTTTGAAAAAAAACAATAAAATCCTTAGTGTGATCTGAATCCTTCTAAATTTATTGAACAGAATAGAGAATCCAGAAATAGAGCCACATATTTATATTCAACTTATTTGAGACAAATGTGTCAATGTAATTCAATGAAGAAAGGATATTTTTTTCAACAAATGGTGTTAGAAAAATTGGGTATCTATATGCAGAAAAATGAACCTGAATATTTCTCTCATGCTTTCTACAAAAAATCAACTTGAAATGGATCATAGACTTAAGTGCAAAACAAACTATGAAACTTCTGGAAGAAAACAGGAGGAAATCTTTGTGACCCTGGTTTAGGCAAAGATGTTTTAGGCAGTGGTTCAAAAAGCACAAAAATTTCTGTTCCTCAAAAGTCACTGTAAAAGAAAATGAAAAGACAAAGCCACAGGCAGGCAAAAGAAGAAAGGAAAGGAAAGGAAAGGAAAGGAAAGGAAAGGAAAGGAAAGGAAAGGAAAGGAAAGGAAAGGAAAGGAAAGGAAAGGGAGAAAAGAAAGAAAGACAGAAAGAAAGAAAGAAAGAAAGAAAGAAAGAAAGAAAGAAAGAAAGAAAGAAAGAAAGAGAAAGAAAGAAAGAAAACATCTGGTAAAGAATTCATTCTAAATATATAAAGGAATCATATAAGTAATAAGAAAAAAATTCTAATTTTAAAATGGGCAAATGATTTGAACTTTTAACACATGGCATATAAACACATGAAAAGAAGTTCAACGTCATTAGTCATTAGGAAAATGGGAATTCAGACCCCAGTGGGATACTACAACATACCTACTAGAATGGCTAAAATTACAGAAGGACGATGTCAAATGCTAAGGAGGTGACAGAGCAGCAAACTCTTTCAGAGCTGCCAGGGTGGGTGTAAAATGGTGCATTCACTTTACTGTACAGCCTATACCATACAGTTACTTATTATACAGCCCCACCATCCTACTCCTAAGTATTTACCCAAGTAAAATAGAAACTTATGTTGACACAAAAGCTTGGATATAATTACAAATGGGTATAGTGGATTAAATCAAAATTGAAAACGTTTGTGCCACAAATGATACCATTTAGAAAGCAAAAAACCAAACCACATAAAGGGGGGAAAATTGTAAATCATAGATCTACTAGGGGACTTGTATCCAGGATATATAAAGAACTCCTACAATTTGATAATAAAAAGACAAGTAATTTTTAAATGGGCAAAGGAACTGAACGTACATTTCTTGAAAGAAGATTCACAAATGGCCAAAAAGCACACGAAAGATGCTGAACACCGTTAGTCATTAGGAAAATGCAAATCAAAATCAGGAGATACCGCTTTCCACCCACCAGGATGGCTAAATAAAAAGAGACAATAACAAGCGTTGACACAGATGTGGAGAATTGGGACCCTCCCACACTGCTGGTGAGAAATGGAAACTTCTAGCAGTGGCAGGGAAGAATGGCAGCATATCCACTTGATGGAACTAATTCAAGCCCTGAAATCCGCGCTTATGAAGAGTCTTAGAGAGGAGAGAAACAAGGGGAGCGAAAACGGGGTGAAGAGCGCAGCGCCACCGGATCTCAACACACTCGCCTGCAGCACGTGCGAGCCGGGATGGGCCGCTGCGAGGTGCTGCGAGGTGCGGCGCTGAGGCGAGCGGGGAGGCGGGAGCAGCGGCGGGGCGCGGTGGAGCCCGCTCGGGGGCCCGCAGTGCAGGCTGCAGCTCCCGGCCGGTTCTCCCGACTGCTGGGCCTGGCCGCGACCCCCCCACCCCCCCCACCGGGCTGCGCCCAGCGCCCCCAGGGAGCCCCGAGGCACGGGGCGGGGGGGGGGGGGTCGGGAGGGGATTTGCTCCCTTCCAGGATCTTCATCAGCAACCCTCACTTCAGCCGCTCGGGGTACACCATTTATATGGAAAACACGGGTTCGGGATCCCTGGGTGGCGCAGCGGTTTGGCGCCTGCCTTTGGCCCAGGGCGCGATCCTGGAGACCCGGGATCGAATCCCACGTCGGGCTCCCGGTGCATGGAGCCTGCTTCTCCCTCTGCCTGTGTCTCTGCCCCCCCCCCCCCCCGTGACTATCATAAATAAATAAAAAATTAAAAAAAAAAAAGAAAGAAAACACGGGTTCTAGGCCGAGCCCCTAAGGTGCCCTGGCCGCCCAAAGGGATTGGGAGCTTTCATCAGGAAGTTCCAGCGTCGCGCTGCGGGGGCAACCGGGCCCTCGCGCGGGCGGTCTCCTCCCGGGGCGCGGGAACCCTCGCTCGGAAAGCCGGAGGGTGCGAAGGGGCGGGCGGGAGCCCGGCGGCCTGGGCTCCGATCCCAACTCGGGCCCTCTGCGAATGATTTCTTCTTTCTGGGCCGCCGGGGTTCAAGGCAGTGGGGCGCGGGCCGGGCTCGAACCCGCGGAACCGGCCTCCGCTCCCAGCCCCTCCCCCGGCGGGGCGGGGACGCGGGCGCTCACGTGACCACACCCGGAAGCGCGCCGCGGGCCCGCACGGCCGGGCGCGAGCAGGTACGGTCCCCGCCCTCCGCCCGCGCCGCCCCCCGCGGCCCCTCCGTGGGCGGCCGAGCTCCCCCGGCGCCCCCGCGAGCCCCGCGGCCTCCCGGAGGCGGGCGCCGGCCCCGCCCGGCTGCACGTCGGCTGCACGTCGCCCGCCCGGCCGGGGGCCCGCCGCTGCTCTGGACCCTGAGCCTCCTCGGCCGCGGGGTTGGCGGGCGCCCCCCGCCGGGCCCTCCGCCCGGTCGCCGTGAGCTTCGTGGGGTGCGGGGCGGAGCGGCCTGACCCGGCGGCTGCGGGCGGGCGGGCGGGCGGGGGGCGCTGACGCGGGGCTGGGCCTTCCCAGCGGGCCCGGCGCCGCCTGCTTGGAGCGGGACGGAGGGGAGAGCGGGGAAGCGCAAAGGGACGCGGGCGAGGTGCGCTTGGCAGCGGCCTTTGGGAATCAAACAGTGGAGCCTGGCGTCCGCGGAAAAGCATCTCCCCTTTCCTGGGAACGGGCCACCAGGGCTGGTCCCGCGGGCGATGCCAGGTCTCATGCTGCAAAAGATGCAGAGCCCCGAACTACCCTTTCTTGCCTCTTACTTGCGTACTACGTTTGGTTTCCTAATTGGGTTACAGCTTCCTGTGGTTCCTGCCTTGGATCCTCAAAATGTAAATGATTCTGGAGCCGGCGTGGTTCGCCCTGTTATTTGACAAAGGGCAGCTGGGAAGTAAGAACGGAAAATAAGCCCACTTCTACGTAAGAAAGCAGAGTTTGCTTCCCGCCTGGCTATTCTTCCACCGCAGCCCTAGGAGGTAGGGCAGGGGTTGGAGACTCCCAGGTCCAAGTGCCTCGGCCAAGCCGAAACTAGATCCGGGTGGGTCTCCCGCGCCTTTTGTTTGGGGTATTTCATGGTCCCAGGATTTCACCTCCTCCTCCCAGGAGGGCTTCCCTATGGGGCTGGGATGTGCTGCGCCGTTTCCAGTCTCTCCTAGCAAGATCCTTAGGGCAAGGTCGCTGACCACACCATGGTTCTGAGTGACCCACGGTAAAATGAGTGCCCGGAAGGAAACAGGAGGTGGAAATTAATGCTTGTGGGCCCCTGCTGTGTCCAAAGGACTGTGCTGGCCTGGTGTGTGTTGCGGGTTGCGGGTTGTGGGAAGGCAGGGTGGGTGGGATACAGGGCACCAGGCAGGCGCCTCCTGGCTGTGGGGTGTGTGTTCTAGAGAGACGTTTGACCACCGAGTCCTTCGCCAGCTTGTCCTCCCAGAGATGATCAGCAGTGAGATGAGAGGCTCAGCTTGCCCTCATGACCTCTCTGTTTTAGGCATTTGCAGGACCCTGGCTGCTGTGCCGCTCTCCATGAGCTGGTCATCGAATCTGTCTACTGCAGCCCTTTCTGAAACTGGCTGTCTGGAGGCTCTGCTGTTCATCTCAAGGTAGATGATCCTGCCTGGCCTGGGGGCAGAACCCAGGCATGCGCCACCCACTCCGGGGCTGTTCTGGGGGAATGAGTGGTACACGGGCAGGGCAAGAGGCAGGCAGTGGACTGAGCCTTCCCTGGCTCTGCAGAGCCCTGTCCTCCCCAACCCCTGCCGCAGCTCTGCCTCCTGATGTCACCTTGCCTATTTTCTCCTTCCCTGCATCCAGGCCCTCACCAAGACCTAGGACTCTAAGCTACATCTCTTAAATCGGCCCCTTCCTCTCCTGGCCTCCGCCAAGAAGTGGGCCCTAATTACCTCCCACCAGGATCCTTAACCTCACCCACCTGTGCCCAGCATGTCACTCCTCACACCCTTCCCAGCCTCCAGGGGGTGCTGCTGCTGACCACAGCCTCCATTCTGTAGCCCACCATTGCCCAGCACACACACTCCTTCCCCATCAGGCTGGCCCCTGTAGCCCCCCTCTCTTCCTCCCCGGCTTTGTCACACTCACCTGGGTGTCCCAGAGCCACCTCTTCCTGGTCCACCTGCCCTCAGCCAGCAACCTTGACTTCACACTCCGTTGTTCTCCCAGTCTCTGCCTTCTGTTTAGCAATTCCATGGGAATAGGCTGCATTCTTTTCCACTGTGAAGGAACCACCCTGAGGCTAGGTGCTATGAACTAATTAGAGTTGATAAACCAACTGGAGATTTGGGAGGAATTCACTAAGTGCCACTAAGTTGGCTGGACCTATCAGGTATCCTGAAGAGGATAACTGAAACTGAGACCTCAAGATACAATGATCCTATTGAAACTGGACATCCACTCAGGGGGGCAGAGCAGAGTTTTCTGGTCATCGTCACGTCTCAGCACACGTACAACGTGATCTCATCTGTGTGGCACACTGAGGGGCAGAAGATGTGAAGCCCCTGCCTGGGGTTTTCTCAGCTGCAAGTAGCTGGCCTGAGAACCCTGGCCTCCCCTGGCTTGGGCGGGCTGCCCCAGGAGTTGAGAGGATCAATGTTTTGCTGCACACCAGGAGTGAAAGGCACGGTGTGGGAAGCTCTGGATTAAGAGTCTCCCCATTGATGAATAATGAAACACATTTTGTATAATCAGGCATTAAAACATGTAGCACAGAAGGTGTGGGTGGTGGGGAAAGTGATTTGGGAGGGCCACGGTCCTGGTGGATGCAGCGGAGGAAGCCGCAGCTAAACAGATGTGAGTGAACTGTGGACAAGGTTAGGCAGCCTCTGTTTCCACCTAGAGCAGAAGGAGCTTGGGAGCAGAAGGAGCTCCGTCACAGTGAACCCACCACTGGGGGGGTGGGTTGGAACTTGTCTCCTGGAGCTGTCTTTTCCTCAAGGAGGAACACATTTCTGAAGTGCCCAGTGGGAGGTGCCTTGGCCTCCCTCCATTCTAGACCAGGTGCTGACCACCCTGAGCCACGCACGATACTCGCTGCCTCTCCTGTGCAGTTGATTCCATGTCCAGATCAGGAGCGGGGTCCTTCTGTCTATTTGGTGCAGGTAGGCCCATGAAGAGCCTGACACTCTGGTGAGAAGTACTGGAAGACGTGGAAGCAAGAGCCCCAGCCTTAGGCCCGGATTTAGATCCCAGTGGCTCTGCTACTCCAAGCTGTAATAAGTCTTGCACCAGGAAGTGGGAGTAACTCAAGATTCCTGCCTCCTCAGGGGCCTGGGAGGGTATGACAGAATAACAGCAGGAAGGCCCCTGTCGTGGTGCCTGGTGCCCAGTGAGGGCTCAGTAGGTGATTGCAGGGGCAGGCTGAGCTTATGGGTGAAGGGGCTGGTAGGTGACCTTGGCCTTGCTTCTTCTTGCCAGATGAAGTGCGTCTTGGTGGCCACAGAAGGTGCAGAGGTCCTCTTCTATTGGACAGATGAGGAGTTTGAGGCAAGTCTGCGGCTGAAGTTTGGGCAGTCGGAGAATGAGGACGAAGAGGTGAGTGCAGGGTAGGGAGGGAAGAGCACAGAACTAGCAGGAAGTGGGAGAATCTGCCCGCCCACCCCGAGGAACTGAGACGGTGGTGCCTGTGGCCCAGAGTCCTGCACACCCAGCTGCTCGTCCTCTGAGGTTGGCCCCTTGATGCTCTCAACTTAGTGACCTCACCCCTACTCCACCAGGGCTCATCAGGCTAAATGAGAGCAGGAGAAGGAGGTATAATTTTAATCACACAACAGGGACGTTTGGTGTTCCTAATTTCTTTACCTGAGAAGTTTAGCATAAGCTTAACACATCAATTTTTTAAACGGCTATGTACTGACATACTGTACACTGAACATTCTCAAAGGGTACAATTTGACACACACACCTGTGATTCTGTCACAGTCAATAAAATAAACATATTTTTGTCCCAAAACCTGTGACCCCTCCCTCACCTCCCCCAATCTGAGCAGCTACCAATCTGCTTTCTATCATAACAGAGGAGTTTGTATTTCTTAGGCTTTTATGTAAACGAAATCACACATTATATACACAAGGTTTGGGTTTGGTTTTGGTCTGGCTTCTTTCTCGCAGCATAATTTTGAGATTTATCCATGTTATAGCACGTATCAGTAGTTATTCCTTCTCGTTGCTGAGGGGAGGCAGTCTGTTGTGTAGGCACACCACTGTGTATCCGTGTACCTGTTGGTGGTAACTGTGTTCAGCGTTTGACTCTTCCGAATAAAGCAAGTGTGAACATTCACTCTCAGGTCTTTATGTGAACATCGCCTTTCACTTTTCTTGAATAAATACCTAGGGTAGAATGGCTAGATCGTGTAGGTATATGTTAAACTTTGTGAGAAACGGCCAGATTTTGCCAGAAGGGTTGTATCATATGATAGCCCGCTACTCGTGTATGAGAATTCCACTTCTTCTGTTCCCTCCCTAACACTTGGGCTGTGGTCTTTTTAATTTTAGCCGTTCTAACAGGTGTCTCTCGGAATCTCGTTGCCTTAATTTTCATGTCCTATTGGCTGATGATTTTGACATCATTTCACGAGCTTATTTGCCCTCTATCTTTTTTAATTGCAGTCAGTTCAAATTTCACCCATCTTTTTATTGGGTAGGTTATTTCTTATTGTTCTTCCTGAGTTTTGAGAGTGTTACATATGTAGTTTGGAGCAAGTCCTTTATTAGGTAAGTGTTTTGCGAATATTTTCTTCCAGTCTGTGTTTTATCTTCACATCCATTAACCTGTATTTTGTGAAAAGCGGAAGTTTTTCATTTTGATAACTCCTGTGAATCCATGTTTTGCTTTTAGGGAATCACACTTTTGGTGTCATATCTGAGAAATCTTTGCCCAACACAAGATCACAGAGTTTTCCCTGTATTGTCTTCTGGAACTTTTATCTTTGTAGCTTTTATATTAGATCTAATGATCCATTTTGAATTTTTATATATGATGTAAAGTATGGATTAAAATTTATGTTTTGTATGTAGATGTCCAGGGTAGCTTTGAAATATTTCAGCTCAGAGATAGTTGTAATTTTCACTTGTAATTTCTATTCTACATTTTAAAGGAGTATTGTATTTTGGACATTTTTTCCAGATGAATTTTGGATTAAAAATTTTTGCAGGGAAAGCAGCAGAGAGAGTTCTCACATTTCTGCAGCAGCACAGACTGGTGGCCTGCCAGTCCCCTTCTCGCTCTGCTGGGCTTAATCACCAGCTGAGTCAGTTCCGCTTCAGCAGGTTAATCCACCTCAACATCACCAATATTCTTGTCACAGACTTTAGGAATAAAGATATCAGAGATCATGACATTTTAGTGGTTTTATTTAAGCTAAAAAACAAGTCTGTCTCTTAGGCTCTTTTATTTTTAGCAGTCAATACATACATTTTTAAAACATTATTTATTATAGAGAGAGAAAGTATGAGTGGGTAGAGGGAGACAGAAAGAATCTCAGACTCCCCAACTGAGTGTTGAGCTAGATGCGGGGCTTGATCCCAGGACCCTGAGATCACAACCTGAGCCAAAATCAAGAGTCTGATGCTTAACCAACTGAGCCACCCAGGCGCCCTGATACTTACAGTTTTTTAAAGAATTTTTACATATTTTCATTCTTAAACTATTTTAATTAGGTCAATTGAAGAAGCAAACTATCAGCAGACCTCTGTATCTCCAGAACCTGCCATAATATTGGCATAAAGTCACTTAATATATAGGTGAATGAATGAATAAAACAAAAGAAGCAAGTTATGTGATAGTGTTTATCTTCCACATTATTAAAAATCTTGTAAAGAAAAAAATTCCTGATTTTTCAGTTCCTAAATGACTAATGTAAAGAAAAAAATGCCTTCAAAATTTTATTTTTTATGTACCTAACGTTTCTTTTTTTTCTGAGTCTATAAATAACATGAATTAATTGTAGGAAATTTGGAAATACAGAGAAATCGTTTTTAAATGACCCATAATTCTAGTACCAGAGCCATTAGCTCTTCTACATATTTCCTTTGGGTCTTTATCTTTTATGCATAGTTGGGATCATACCACATTTACAGTTTTATTTCCTGTTTTTCCCACTTGCCATTATATCAAAACAGTATTCCTTTTTGTTAAATATTCTCAAAAGCATAAATCTTAATGGAAGCATTATATTCCAGTGTACAAATAAATGTATCATTTATCTGACCGTGTTTCCCATACTAGACGTGTATATTGCTTCTAGTTTGCTAAAACTATTGCTGTAGGGAACATTTATGCTTGAATTTGATCCCACATCCCATTATTTCCTTAGGATAATTTCCTATAAATAGAAACATTGATTCAAAAGCCATTCAGAGATAATGTACCACTTTATAATTCCAAGTAATAGTTATTCCTTTACACTCCATCTACGCCAAATATTTTCATCTTCCCTAGCCTTTTTAAAAAAATTCTTGCTACCTGCAGAAAAAGCAACTACTTTAAAAATGGAGCTGCTGTACACAATCTAGATTTTTTTAAGTGACTTTCTGTTAACCTAATTCATTCATGACAGCTCAAGAAAATTGTGGTGCATGAATAATTCAACAAATGTTTGCCTATGTGGAGGGATATTCATTCAACGCATGTTAATTGAGAACATACTGTGTACCAGCCTTCCGGGGGTGAATCAGTGAAATAGCAACAGGAGCCTGCTCTCGCAGAACTTAGGGCTGGGAAGGGATGATACACGGTGACCCAGGTGCCCATAAACACAGGAGAGAGGCCAGCAGAGCTGAGACCCAGGTGGGGCACAGGAACCACTGCTAAAGCTTGCCAAGCAGACCCCGGAGCAGCAGGACCCAGCTCGGTTGCCAGTCAGTTGCTGAGCACCGAGAAGGTTGGAAGGAAATTCGCACTACTGTGCTGCTGATGGAGTTCCTGTGGTAAATGCTGCCATTGCTCCAGCAGGCTGCCTGTTTTTCTTTTCAAGGCAGGGTCTTCCTCCTCTCCTTCCAGATTTCACAAGCTCAGGATTTGGCTTTCTCTGTATTTCAGTCAAGACTCCCAAGGTGACATGGGGAACGTCAGCTATCCCCTGTCTTCCCCTTGCAGTGAGGCAGGTTTGAGTGGCGACCATTCTGCTGGCTTTATGCCAGTTGTATTCCCAGATTTTTCAATAGATTTGTCCAGTTTCTCTTGGTTTTATTTGTTGTGTTCCTTATTTTGGGGGGCAGAGAGAACAGTTGGAAGAAGAGCTTGTACAAGGGAAGGTTGGCTTGTTAGGGAGATCAGGACAGTCCAGAAGCATAACAAGGAGGGATGGTCCCTCATACTCTCTCTGCCAGAAGGAATAACTAACAGCGTAGCATTGACTTTCTTAATGTTTTTTTTTTTCAATACTTTATTTTTTTATGCATTTTTTTTAAAATTTTTATTTATTTTATGATAGTCACAGAGAGGGGGGGTGGGCAGAGACACAGGCAGAGGGAGAAGCAGGCTCCATGCACCGGGAGCCCGATGTGGGATTCGATCCCGGGTCTCCAGGATCGTGCCCTGGGCCTAAGGCAGGCGCCAAAC
Source organism: Canis lupus baileyi (assembly GCF_048164855.1). NCBI lineage: Eukaryota > Metazoa > Chordata > Mammalia > Carnivora > Canidae > Canis > Canis lupus. The sequence continues at coordinate 29,735,392 of NC_132866.1, forward strand.
CGCTGCACCACCCAGGGATCCCTTTTATGCATTTTTAAATACAGACCATTCACAACTTGTTTTTTAACATAGTATCAGAGAAATTTCCCATGTCATCAAAACACTCCAATATTTTAGATGGCTATATATCCTTCCATCATTTAGGTGAGCACTGGGTGCTGGGCATTTCTGTTTTTTACAGTTGCTTGCTGCTGTAAATTATACTGTAGTGAACATCATTGTGTGTGGGTCTTTGCCCTATCCCTGCTCATTTTTTTTAGGACATGTTCCCCCAAAGTAGACTTAACTCCAACAAAAAGCATGGACTTTGGGACACATAGAGAACTTCCTTAGAGTTCGTCTATTCTCCATTAAATGCCCCCCAGACATTCCAGTGTGGAGAGGTCCTCAGTCCTTACTGTTTCTTTCTAGATTCAGAGATGGAAGGGCACAGAAATCTGGCTGAGCCTTCCCAGCCTTTTCTAACTGCCACCCATGGTGTAGGGGGCAGTGTCCTCTTGCCCTCTTCTCTGTCAGGACCGTGGTGCCTTCCAGGCAGGTCTAAAACTGTGAAGACCCTTGCTGGGGAGGCCTGGGTCCTGTCCATTCCTCTGTCGCTGGGGTCTGGCAGTCTGAGCAGCATTCTTTCCTTCCCATCCTGCAGCTTCCTGCCCTGGAGGACCAGCTCAGCACCCTCCTGGCTCCAGTCATCATCTCCTCCATGACTATGCTGGAGAAGCTCTCAGATACGTACACCTGCTTCTCCACAGAAAACGGCAGCTCTCTGTATGTTCTTCACCTGGTGAGTGTGTAGCCCAAGCCCATGTCCCTCTTCCCTATGCTCCATGGGCTGTCCACACACCTCTCCCTTACCTCAAATTTTAGACTCCTTTAGAAGGCAAAAGCCACGCCTTCCCTGAACCCCTGGGGCTCTAAGCCTCCCCTCGCCATCCCCGAGGATCAGGACCGGTGCAGGGTCCCTGGGGCTAGCTGACACCCACCCCCTCTGCTTACAGTTTGGAGAATGCCTGTTCATTGCCATTAATGGAGACCGCAGTGAGGGTGAGGGGGACCTGCGGCAGAAGCTGTGCGTGCTCAAGTACCTGTTTGAGGTCCACTTTGGGCTGGTCACCGTGGATGGCCAGCTCATCCGGAAGGAGTAAGTCCTCCTGTGGTCCCCTCTGAGTCCTATGCTAAGCACCTTCTTGAGGCCGTGCTATGTGTGCCTGGCCTCTCTGAAGCTGTTCACCTACTCCCTGTCCCTGGCTCCTTCCTGGGTCTTTCTACCTGGCTTCATATTGTAGGTCTTGGGGGGCAGGGGCAGCCGGAGAAGTGAAATGGTCTGTTCAAGCATCCCGCTCCACGTCCATTGTACAGCCTGGCCCTTCCGTGCTTGGCGGCCTCTGCCGCTCCTTTGCCCACGTCACAGGAGCTCGCCCAGCCCCAAAGAGAGCTATGCTCCTGTGGTTGAAGGTGGGGACAAGCAGCTTTCTCAGGGTCTTCTTTACTCTGCCCCCAGGCTGCGTCCCCCAGACCTGGAGCAACGTGTCCAAGTGTGGGAGCATTTCCAGAGCCTGCTGTGGACCTATGGCCGCCTGCGGGAGCAGGAGCAGTGCTTCGCTGTGGAGGTGACTGCAGGGTGTGGGAGTGCTCAGGCCCCAGGAGAGTCAGGTCGGAGGGCTCGGGAACTTTTGGGCCATGTTTTGACTCGCACATCCCTATTTGTGAGTGCCTTGTCATAGGCAGACCACCAAACTGTTGCATTTCAAAGGTTGCCCTTTGTGGCCACCCGGTGGGTTAGATGCTCTGCTGTGTTCCCTCTGATAAAACAGTGAGATCCTAGGTAAAATAGGCTTTTTAGTGCAATTTTGGGCTCACAGTAAATTACAGAAATTCTGAAGATAACCCTCAATTCTGACCTCCCCGCCCCAAAATTATATTGAGCTGAAACTAGTGTGGAAAAGTAGTGAAAACTAAGCAACACTGAAGGCAAGATTGCCTGAGTGCAGATGGTGATAACACACCATTACAACATCTGGTTGTAACCAGAACACTAACTTTGGTCCTCAGCTGTGAGGGGAGCTGAGCCTGAGACTCCTTGCATCAAGCCCAGACCTACCACTCCCTGGCTCCCTGTGTAGACAAACACAGATTTTCTCCAGAGTGGTGGTTCTCACCCTTACTGTACATCCGAATCATCTAGTCTTGTTAGGTAAAGGTTGCCAGGCCTCACTTTTCTCATAGTAGGGTGGTATGAGGATCTTTTTTAAAAGATTTTATTTAAAAAAAAAAAAAAAAAAAAAAAAAAAAGATTTTATTTAAGAGAGAGAGAGCACAAGCCAGGGGAAGAGGGAGAAGCAGCCTCCCCACTGAAGAGGGAACCTGATGCGCGGCTCAAATCCCAGGACCCTGGGATCATGACCTGAGCCGAAGGCAGCAGCCCAACTGACTGAGCCACCCAGACACCCTAAAATTTGCATTTCTGACAACTTTGCTGGTGAAGCTGGTATGCTGGTCCAGGAACTGCACTTTGAATGCTACTGCTTTAGAGGACAGGTCCAGAGCAAATAAATATGAGCTCACAATTAACAGATGCACAAGGACATGAGCCACCACAAGTGAGAGGAAAATCAGTCAGCAATAGATTTAGATCCCAGGGAGCTTGATATACTGGAATTATTAGGTACAGAATATAAAATAACTTTGAAATATTTAAACATGTAAAAACTAGAGGAGAACTCATGTAGATATTTTAGAAATAAAAACATAATTGTTAAAAACCTCAAGGGATGGGTTAAATAGTAGATGAGACATAACTAGAAAGAGAATAAGTGAACTGGAAAATAGATCTGAAGGATTCATTTTCACGCCCCACTCACTCCTCTGATAAATGTATAGTACCTACTGTATGCTAAGAGGTGTGCCAGGCCCTGGGAACAGAGATGAGTAAAGACACAATCCATGCCCTTGAGAGGAAATCAGCCATACAAATACACCTGAAAATACAATAAAGCATCCTGGGCGCTGCCACATTGGGTTTCCCATCCACATCTACAATGGCACAAAGGATGGCATGGTCAGCTCTTTCTGAGACATCTGGAAAAGCTTCTTGTAAGAGATGGCCTAATGCAGTTAGAATAAAATCCAGAACCTACCAGGCCCTGTATAATAAGCTGCTGCTGCAGGACTCACCCCACCCTCATCTCATGTCCCTCAGCCCTTGCTCATTGTGTACTGGCCACCCAGGACTTCTTTGCATTTCAGGAGTACTTGACATTAATTCTGTCCAGTTCGGATATTTAGCTACATTTGGCTATTGAACATTTGAAATATAGTTTGTCCAAATTGAGTTACATCGTCCATGTAGAATATATACTGGATTTTGATGACTTAGTACAGAAAAGGAGTGTCAAACATTCCATTGATAATGCTTTTATAATATATGTTAAGGTGATAAGATTTTAGATATATTGAGTAAATAAATTATTAAAATTAACTTCACCTATTTCTTTTTACTTTTTAAATGTAGTTATTAGCAAATTTTAAGTTATGCATAGGGCTTGCCTTATATATCAGTTGGAAAGCACTGCTCCAAACTCTCTTCCCATCTCAGGGCCTTTGCATATGCTCTTTTCTCGGCCTGCAGCATTCTCCCCCTCCACTCTCTCTGACAGGATTTCCTGTTCTTTAGATATCAGTTTAGAGGTCACTTCCTCAAGGACATTTTCCTTGGACACCCTACCCAAGCAGGCGCTGTTCCGTACCAGGTGTTTCCTACACAGCACTTATTAGAGTTGGCAGCTTTTTGCATATTGTCTGTCTCACCCAGTAAAGTCTAGTGACCAGATCATAAGCCCCAGGAAGGCTGCCCCAAGTCACCCTGTTCCCAAGTGACTGGCAAATAGCATCCATTCAGCATGAACCAAGCGAATATACCCAGCACCCACCCAGGACCTGGCACAGGGGAGGGTGGCAGGTGACCTGGCTTCCTTTCCCTGCCCGCCAGGCTGTGGAGCGGCTGATTCACCCACAGCTCTGTGAGCTGTGCATAGAAGCCCTGGAGCGGCACGTCATCCAGGCAGTCAACTCCAGCCCCGAGAGGGCCGGCGAGGAGGCCCTGCACGCCTTCCTGCTCGTGCACTCCAAGCTGCTGGCCTTCTACTCCAGGTGAGCTCTGGTCCTGGCAGGCGGGGTGGCCCAGACTCCTACCCCTTATTCCCTCTGCCTGGAAAGCACCACCTCCCCAGCCAAGAAGACCTTCGGGACCCATCTCTTCCCTATGATGCTCTGCTGTGTTCCCTATGATAAAGAGTTAAGCAACTTACTTAACTCTTCAGTTCTTGACACTCTCTGCTCATTCTCTTCTCTGAATTAGGTCTTCCTGGAACACTGCCTCCAAATCTGAATCTTAGAACTTCCCCACTGGTCCCCAGTGCTTTCACATTGGTCCAGATTTTTTTTTTCTTTCACACGCCAAGTTTTATTTTAAAAATTAATGAACTAGTTAATTTTATTTGTACCTTGCCTTTCTCCAAGAAGGATGAAGCTAGCCGACACGTTCATAAATTCCGAGAGCAGGGGCGATGCTCCAGATTCCCTCAGCCTGCCTACCCTGGGTGCTGACAGCTGTACATTCTCTCTGCAGCCACAATGCCAGCCCCCTGCGCCCAGCCGACCTCCTCGCCCTCATTCTCCTGGTCCAGGATCTCTACCCCAGTGAGAGCACAGTGGACGATGATGACCCTCAGGTCTGGGGCCGGCTCCATGGGCAGCTCTGAAACCCAGTCTGGCAGGTTGCTGGGGAGGCTGTATTTCTGCATCACAGTTCTGGGCATGTGGTTGGCCTAGACTTCCCGTTGTTTTCAGGTGTAACAGATTCTAGAATGCATGAGATTTAATCAGTGAAAAGTACAGATTTTCAGAGTACTTACCTCTCTAAGCCTTGATTCCCTTATCTGTGCAATGGGATAAAGGTTGTTTGGAGGAGTAAAGGGCACAGTTTAACTAGGGCACAACCAATGCCTGGGGTGCTTGTAGGTGCTAGCCACTACCATCGCCAACATTGGCCCCATTATTGGTGGTGGTTTGGTTGCCAGTGTGTTGGAATTTGGGGAATTTTGGTGGTTCTTGAGAAAGACTAGGCCACCTGGAATGGAAACATCTGTGGAAAGTGAGGATGCCCACCCAGGGCTGCATGGTGGCAGTGGGAGGCACAGGGGTTATAGGGCTCCTCCGTGGGGAGAAGGGATGGAATGGAGGAGCCATTCAGAGGAGCTCTAACTGGGTCTCCCTTGCCCATGGCAGCCTTCTCCACGGAAGCCCCGGTCCAGCCAGAGCATCCCTGTGCAGCAGACCTGGAGCCCTGGTTCCACAGCCCAGCCCAGGAGGAGTTCCGGAACAACTGTGTGTGCTCTGTGCCCACCATGTGGAGGGGAGAGGAGCCCAAGGTTGAGCCCATTAGGAGAGGCTCTCCCGGCCCTCAGCTCAAGGTGCCCTCTTCTCCCTCCCAGGAGACTGACAGCTTCTCCCTCCCTGAGGAGTACTTCACACCAGCTCCTTCTCCTGGGGAGCAGAGTTCAGGTGAGGCCTGGGCAGGAACAGGAGGAGGCCCAGGCACAGACACCCAGATTCCTAGAGCACAGGATGCCGCCTGCAGGTCCCCTTCTGCCCACCCTGCCAGCTCCAGTGTGAATGAAAGTGCAGCCACTCAAATGAGACCTAAAGCTGTGTGACAAGCTGATTTCATTTAAAAATTCATCTCCCCTAGGTGTATTCTCTGTTTTTTGGGGGGTAATCAATAAGAAACTAAAATTAAGTAATAATAGTTTGTTTTCAAGTATATAATGACTTTCAAGTATAATTGAATACAAATATTCAATTTATATACCTGTTTTTCCAGATTATGTGGGTGAGTGAACAATAAAAAGAGATACAAAATATTCAAAATGTTGCTAACAAAACAATAGATAAGATTGCCGAGAAAAAAGCCAAAATCTGTCCTGTTGTAGCCTCTTTGAAGTTCTTGGGAAGAAGGAATGATTGTATCGTTTGTGTGACCTAATAGAAGAAGGCCAGGGTTTCGGAAGACATTTCTCAGGGACTGAGTTTTGTTTTTAGTTTAGGTTTTTTTTTTTAAGATTTTTAAAATTTGTTCATTCATGAGAGACAGAAAGAGGGGAAGAGACACAGGCAGATAGAGAAGCAGGTTCCCTGCGGGGAGCCCGATGCAGGACTCAATCCCAGGACCCCAGGACCACAACCTGAGCCAAAAGCAAATGCTCAACCACTAAGCCACCCAGGCACCCTCTGGGGACTAAGTTTTGAAATGAATTTGCTCTGTGGTGTCCTTAAACCACTGGTTCTCAACCCTGGCTGCACATTAGAATCACCCAGGCCACTTCAGCCAAACCGGTTAAGCTGTAGCCCGAGGGCTGGGACCCAGATGTGAATACTTCTAGAAACTTGCCCCGTGTGGCTTGTGAGCCTCAGAGTAGGAACCAGCACTGCACAGATGTAGGTTAGATAGTGGTTCTCAGCCTTGCCAGCCCTCCCCCATGTTCTCACCTAGGGATCTTTAAAAACCACTGAAGCTGGGCTTGCCTGTGCCAGAGATTCAAACTTAATTGGTCTGGGACGTGGCCTAGCTTCCAGATTTTTAAAAGCTCTCATGTGCAGCCACAGTTGAAAACCAGCAGGTTAGATGTTCTTAACTTTAAGTCTTTGGATGGGCTACCAGGAACCTGGAACCAGGGACCTCTGAGATTGTGCACCAACTCCTGTGGGCTTGCACATCTCTCCAGGGCTGGGTTCTGTAGCTACCCTCGAGTCTGTAAGCTCTCCAGGAGCCCAGAACACATCAAAAAACACCACTCTGGGGTGATCACCAAGGCTCCTTTTTCTTCTTACTACTCCCTTCCCTCATTCATCACAGTCCTCCTCCTGGCCTCTTTCTCCATGGTTAGTTTTTATGCCTCCGAGCTGTAAATAATGCCATTTCAGTGCCTGGAACTCACCGCTTACAAAAGGCTTGAAGTTGTACTCATTCATTTGTAAATCAGGTGTTCAAAACGTAGAAACAGGCTTCCCAAGAGAAATATGATTATAAATGGTAGTTATTTGCAATGAAATATAAGGGAGAAGAGTATTATTACAAACATGTAATATTTCAAATACGTAGTGGGTTCAGTAAGCTTTTGTGAGCTCTGCTGGGAAAAGAGATGTGCTCAATTCTGGGCATAGTAGGTGCTCAGTAAAAGTTTGCTGATTGAATAAGTGTGCTGCCTCTTGGGGAAGAGGCCCTGTGGTAGACAGGGAGAAACCTGATGGAGTGAGAGGGTGGAATCAAGGAGGGGGCTCAGGGGGCTGAGGAGAACATGCCTCACCTCCCCCCTGCCATCCTCAGGAGCCTGCACCCAACAGCGGGCCCTGGGGAGCAACTCTTCCCCAGGCCGCTTTAGCTATGAGACTGTACAGTGCACCCTGCACTGCTGGCCTGGGGTCAGATGAGATGAGCAGGGCAGTACTGCTCCAGCCCCCACTTGGTGCCCTTGTACCTGCCAGGTCCTCTGCCCCTCCCCCCCCATTCTGACATGCCACTGGGCTGTTACTCACGTTTTCATTATCTATGTTACCTTATTTTTTGTGTCCTGTAGGTAGCACCGTCTGGCTGGATGAAGGCACCCCCCCAACTGATGCTCCTCAGGTCCAGGTGAGTTTCTCCCAGGAAAGGGAAGGCCCCCTGAGCACAGGGGGCTCTGAGGTGTCTCCTCCCCAGGACTCTGCACGAGGCTGGCCCTCCTCCTGTCACCTCAGGGCTGGTCAGCATGAGGACAGAGCTCATGCCAGGGGCCAGGGCCAGGCAGGTGGTGGACGAAGGGTGGCCTCATCTCCTGAGAGATCTCACCCTCCTCACTATTGTTGGGACTAAACATCCACTTTGATTTTTAATGATTTTTTCAAATGAGGAAATAAACATATTTGCTGTAGAAAAACTGGGAAGTATAAAAGTATGGAAAAGGAATAAAAATAATGCTCAGTCCTTCCCTCAGATGTACTATTAAGATCTTTGGGTGTTTCCTTCTGGTCTTCCCTCTGATTTTATATACATATAGGTACATATACGTGTGTGTGTGTGTGTGTGTGTGTGTACTGACACATATGGTGTATATATTTTTCCTTTTACCAAATTTGAATCCTAACGTACTTCATTACATTTCCTTAAGCATTTTTCCATTTATTCTGCACTGACTTTAAGAGTCCATCACATGCCTCTAATACTGATTTAGCAAATCTGCATAGCAACTAGTACATTGTTGCCAGCTTTTGGCTGTTACAACTAAGACTGTGACACCTCCCGGATGGACAAGGTCTTGGGGCATCTCTGGTGATTGAATTCTCTACTTTTTCCCACTAAAGCCTTTCTTATTTACTAAGGCTGGAGTCTTGCTCATTTAGTCCTTCTACACCTCAGTTTTCCCCATGGGACCTGCTGTCCGGATGCTGTGAGGTTGTGTAGAATGACCCTGTTATTGGAATGCTTTGGTCTCAGTGAAGGCCTGGGAGGGAGCTTCCCCCAGCCCTGACCTTTCCTGCCCCTTTATCCTCTTTTCTACCACCTTCCCCAGTTCTGTTCTCCGTGGGCCCTGCTTGCCATCCAGTCCTGACTCCAGGTGGAAGGGCTCAAGAGATGAGACGAACAGCAGGGCCATCACAACAGCGCAGGGATTTAAGAACTGGATTTTCTTGGAGCTAAAGTGTCTACCCCCTTGGTTCACAGGGAGACCATGAATGGGCAACCGTGGGTGGGCACATGAGGCAGAGGCCCAGCAGCTCCCCCACCCCAGCCCTCCCAGCGGCAGCTCTTCTCCACAGATCACTGAAGACAGCCTCCAGACACTGGTCCCTCACTCCCCAGTCGCTTCCCGCCCCAGAAGGATTTTCCTGGATGCCAACGTGAAAGAGAACCACTGCCCCATGGTGCCCCACACTGTGTACTGCCTGCCCCTGTGGCCAGGCATCAACATGGTGCTCCTGACCAAGGTGGGAGCAACCCCCATCAACCTCAGCCATGCCCCAGCCCTGACACCTTCCCACAAGGTACCCCTGTTCTTCCTGCCCTGTACTTCTTCCCCTAGGGCCCCAGCACCCCCCTGGCCCTTGTTCTATACCAGCTGCTGGAGGGGTTTTCTCTCCTGGAGAAGAAGCTGAAGGAGGGGCAGGAGGCCGGGAACACCCTGCGCTCCCACCCCCTCATGGGGGACCTGCGTCAGAGGATGGACAAGTTTGTCAAGAATCGTGGGGGGCAAGAGATTCAGGTAAGATCTGATTTCCGAATATGCCAGCCTCCAGGAGAGGAGGCAGGGCCGGGTGGAGGGGGGGTCTGTTCTGTCCATGCTAGGTGAGGGGCCGAAGCTCTGGTTCCTGCTGCTGCCCCACCGTAGGCCTGTGACCCTCATCATGAAATGATAACAGAAACTCAGTATTTTCAGAGCATTTTGGTGGGAGTTTGGCAGGATATGAATTCTAATTCCTGTATTTTATGTGAGGAAACCAGGGCTCAGATTACTCAGTGAGGGCCAGCGGCCGGGGCCCGGCACCCCTCACAGTCTGGCAGCTCACACACAAGTGCAGGACACAGCCAACACCCCACCTCAGGGGCCCAGAGTCCAGGTCAGAGATGAAGCCTGGTGAGGCATAAACAGTAGAAACACATAGTCTCTGGGGAGCCTGGAAGGAGTTTGGGAGGGGTAGATCACCCAGGGGAAGCAGCTGGTCGTGTTTGGGTCTGTCTGAGGACCCAGGATTCACTGTGGCTGCCATACATGTGCATCTGAAAATGAGGAGAAGGATTGGAGGAGACTGAGCAAGTGAGTGAAGCTCAGACTCAGACCTAGATGCTGCTCTGAGGAGTGCTCCCAGCGTCTCATGGTGCGCCAGGCCACCACAGTGAACACTGGGGGTAGAATGCAAGGTCCCCCTTTAAGGAGCTTGCCAGGGCCCCACCTTAGCACCCCAGTGCCTACCCCATGGCCGCACCTCTTTGGGATGTCCCTCTGACAGCATTAGTCCAGCAAGGCAGTGAGCCCAGTGCTTGCTGCATGGAAACTGCTCTTGAAAGGGATGCCTGCTGAGTGAAGAGAATGGTGGGTATGGTGAGATGCAGGGAACTGGGGGGGGTACCCCAGAAAGCTGCCAGAAAGCCAGCTTTCGACTGTGTGTTGAGCCTAAATATTGAAGCAGTCGGAGGGTGTGGGTCCCCTCTTAGAGCCCAACGTCACAAGGGGCTCCCCTGGACGTCACCGTGGGGCCATCGTCAGGAAGCCACCCTGTCCCTCATCCTACAGAGCACCTGGCTGGAGTTCAAGAGCAAGGCTTTCTCCAGAAGCGAACCTGGATCGTCCTGGGAGTGAGTGGTCAGCTCTGAGGATGGGGAGAGTCATCTGGACAGAGGGGCAGTTTCCTCCAGGCCAAGAGGGAGAGGAGGATGCTCAGGAAGGAGGGGCTTCCCAGAGAGAGGAGTCCATCCGGGCCGCAGATGCTGGAGGGAGACTGGGAGGTAGAAGGGCTGCAGGTGGAGCAGAGGCCAAGTTCCCACCCAGCTTCAGCCCTGAAGGGTACACCTCCCCTCATTTCTGCATAAACCATGGGATGGGGTGAGATTCCAGGAGCTTCGACCACATTGGGGGAAACCAGTGGGGGGACGGGCTCCTTCCTGTCCCTCTGAGGACAAGGGTGTGCTTCAGCAGCTGCGTCTGTCACTGGTCTGGAACAGGGGCGCCCATGGGATGAGTGCGGCCCTGAGTGTGTGTCCTCCGCTCGCATGCGGATGGCCCACCCTCCGGGCCCTTCCTGCGGTCATGCTCCCCTCTCTGGGCACCAGGCTGCTCCAGGCGTGTGCGAAGGTGAAGCGGCAGCTTTGTGCCATCTACCGGCTCAGCTTCCTGACCACGGCTCCCGGCCGGGGGGGCCCGCACCTGCCCCAGCAGCTGCAGCACCAGGTCCAGGCCACCATGCAGTAAGTGCGGGTGGGGCCCTGGGGAGCCAGAGTGGCGGGGGGGCGGGGGGGCACCGCGGGGGTGGGCACCGCACCACAGCCCGCCTCCCCGCTTCCTCGGCAGAGAAAAGCTGATGGACTGGAGGGAATTCTTGTTGGTGAAGAGTAGGAGGAACGTCACCATGGTGTCATATCCTCACGCCGAGCCCCTCACACCCCCTCACCTGCCTGCTCGGTAGGACTTCTGGGAAAGGGCGGGTGTACTCCACTGCCTCAGCTCCTTTACTCCAAAGGAGAATAGGAAATATCGTCATGGGTGGCTTGTCTGTAGGAAGGCTCCAAGACGGAAATTTCACAAATCCCTGCTGTCTCATGGTTACATCATAAAAGCTTTGGCAATTGTTGATGTTGACGTCCAGCCAGCAAAGTGGTAGCAGGTGTTCCAGGACGGACAGGGGTCCTGGGGTCAGGTAGGTAGGCAGGCCATGCCCTCCTTAGAAGTTACAGTACGCAGTGGAACACGAAGGCTCTGAGAAGGCCTGCACCAAATATGCTTATCCCTGTTTAAAAAACCTTGTCCAAGACCTATTTGGCCCTTTTATTATGGAATACTAGGTTTATCAAATACTGATTTCTCCTAGAACTTCACATAAAGCAGCTTTTCCTATAGTAAGACCTCAGAATGCATGTGAAAGGGATGACAGAGGCCCTCTTCAGCCACCAGCCACCACCCTGCCATGTTTGTTGGCTCTTCCCTGTCTAGTAGGAACCATCCAGCTTCACAAGGTGAAGTGTGGAGACATGAATAAAACCACGCCGAGGGGTGTGGGTTAGGCAGTCAGCCAGGCTCATGCATTAGCTAGGTAGCTCTGCTCTACGCCAGCCTCACCGTGTATGTGATTTCAACTCCTCCCTCATGAAAATGATAAAGTATGAGCATACACTATTCCTGTTGGGTCGAGAATCCCCGGGTTAGATGGGCTAGTGTTAAGGGATCCGCTGTATGTGCATCGTAGCATTTCACAGGGTTGGAGGGTTCAGAGGTGAAACGCTCCCGGAAGACAGGGATCCTTGGTGGGGGCTGACATGGCAGCTGTGGGGAGAAGGGGGTATATGGCAGGCCTGGCCTCTGGACTCTGCTGCTGAGCCATGCCGGAAGCCTAGGTGGAGGCTGGAGTAGCACCCTCCCTGGTCCCTGGCTTTTTGAGCACCTTAACTCAATCTTCACCTACCTAGAAGACTTCCCAGGCTTGGTGCATTTTATCTACGTGGACCGTACGACTGGCCAGATGGTGGCCCCTTCCCTCAGCAGCAGTAAGAGGATTTCATCAGAGTTGGGCAGGGGCCCTCTGGCCGCCTTCGTCAGAACCAAGGTAACCATCACCTGGCCCGGGTACCCTTTACCCCCTCTCCCCCGTCAGATGAGGCCTGCCAGCCTGACCCCTGTCCAGGAGGCTGATGCCTCCCAGCCTTGGGACCTCTGTGAAGCCTGGAGCACACCTGCCTTAACCCTTACTGTACTCTTCTGTCAGCGTCTGCACCCAGCTGGCCCACAGGCTCCTAAGGATAGCAGCTGGTCCTCTCTCTCTAGGGTCCTGGCACCCAGGGCCACACGGGGCCTTCCTGGGTATATTCTAATGTACCTGAATGAGCTCGTCTGGGCGGTAAGGTCAGAGGGAGAACTAGCCAGGACCTAACGTTGTGCCTGACATAAATAAGTCCCAGGAAGTATTTGTTGAATTAACTCAAATGGAAAGAAGAGACCCCAGGTCAATCAGTTTGAATATAGGATTTAACACCACGTGGTTTGTACTAAAGAATCATTGTCTGAGGGTTCTTGTATTCTCTTTAATGGACTCATGGCAAACTAGTATGTGCATGTTTATATATTAGTATGTGTCGTAGGTGGTATAGCATAGACTTAGATTTGTCTCGATAAAGTATACACTAATGGTTAAAATCAAGAGAGTGACAGAAGGCAGTCCAGCCCTGTCTTTTCCTGGCCATGTGGCCTGGGGCTGTACTTAGTCTGAGTGGCCATGTGCTTATCTGTAAAGGAGGCTAGTGATACCATTGACGTTCTCGAGTGGCAATGATTACAGACACCTCAGATGCCATTTGTTAAATACTTAGCATGATATGTGGCACAAAGATAGACGGAATTCATGTAGCATTCCCTGGTATCAGCCTCTCCAGCCATCTTTCTGGAGGTTGTTGGGGTTCTCTGACTGCATTTCCTTGCATTTTTCTGTGTAGTTTGTTGCCGTTGGTCATTATCACAGATCATTCCGTAGATGCAGTTGTGTTTACCCACTTTTTCACTCTCTATCTGATGCATTTCCTCATGTCATTAATTCTTTATAAACAGGATTCTTAACAAGTCCACAATAGTCCATCATGTGGATGTAACATAATTTCCTTAGCCATTTCCCCAATGTTGAACAGTTAGATTGTTTCCAGGCTCTCGGGGTCATAAATAATTCTGCAGGACACACCTTTGTGCATCCATCTTTGTCCTCGTCTCTGATTATTTTCTCAATATGGATTCCCAGAAATGGAATTACTAAGTCAAATGGGAGGAATGTTTTTAAGGTTATTGATACATGTTGTCAAATTGCTTTCTTGAAAATACAGCAAATCCATGTATTTGTTTGCAGATGTAATTAGACATTATGCTGTAGTCAGGCTTGCCGTGAATCATGCATGCCTTCCCCTGAGCTTTTCCAGCCCCAGGAAATGGAGGAGTCAGGCTGTCTCTGCCTGTCCTCCCTCGGGCAGGTCACAGGCAGCATCAGAAAGTCCTTGGATTAGGCCAGAGACTATCACCCAGGGGATATAAGGCACATTGTCCCTTGGTTACTGTGTTTGTGTTGGACCTCTTGGTGAGCCCTAGTTGGGACTTTACCCCTGGAGCAGAGGACAGGCCTGGCTCAGGGTACTCTGTGTGTCCAAACACTTGACAGCACCTCCCTGGCATAGAACCTATGGCAGAGACACCTGGCCCTGGAGGGGACTGGGTGAGTGGGTGGCCCTGGACAGCAGGAGGGGTTTCCAGGTGACCACACACTTACCTCCCTTTGTGTTAACTAATGGTGTCCTTGGCTATTTTCTGGGCTGAATGATAAGTTTACTAATTTATGGCTTCTGTGCATAGTAAAAGTCACTTGAGGTGTTTCTACGTATATTTTATTATCATGGTAATGGTGGAGGGTAGTCCGCCCACCCATCCAATAATGATTTCTTTTTGAGCTCCCACTTCTGATCCAGGCCATGCCCCGGCACTAAGAAAACGGGTGAGCAGAAGCAGCCCCTGGCCTTCCGGGAGCTCCTCCTCTGGGCGCTGTTCTTCCAGAGGCGAGAGCCTGAGCCCGGGGCCTGCTGTGGGGAGAGGGCCAAACCCGCAGGCCCTGGTGAGGCCCAGGAAGGCCACGAGCACTCTCTCTCCCCGCCCCCAGGTCTGGTCTCTGATCCGGCTGGCACGCAGATACCTGCAGAAGGGCTACACCACGCTGCTGTTCCGGGAGGGGGACTTCTGCTTCTCCTACTTCCTGTGGTTCGAGAACGAGATGGTGGGTATGGCCAGGTCCTGGAGCAGGACAGTCCCGAAGTGCTTTCCTGTCTGCTCGCTCCGAGGTCCCTCCCTTCTGCGCTGTGTTCAGTCTTCTGTCTCTTCACCTCTTCTCGTCCCTGGCGGAGCTGACAGGGAAGCGTGGCCATTGGGCCCCAGACATCAGAGGTCCCACTGTCGTGTCTGCTTTGTGACTCTTCCAGCAGCTCTCTGAAAACTCGTGCTGTCATCCAAGGCAGCGCCCAGGTCACCCACGAGCAGATGGACACAGGCCCCATGAGAAAGGCCGCTCGTGTGTGCTTCCATGTCATCATCCGCACTTAGGGAGCATGGCACGCTGTCGTTCCCATTGTAGAGGCAGATAAACTGATGTTCAAAGCAGTTAGGCAGCCTGCCAAGGTGAAGATGACAGTATGGCCTCCTGCCCGGTTCTTGTCTCTAGACCTCATACTACAGTGTAAGCATAGGTCGTGGGAGCTCACTGGCTGTTTCTCTCTCTCCCTCTCTTCCTTTTCCTGTTTCTCTGTTTTCTCCTCACTTGTCACTAAGTCAGTGTTCCGGCTCTCTGCGTTGCTTCTGCCCCTCAAGTTCCTGCCGGCGCCCACCAGGCCCTGCCCTCTCCTGCTCCTGGCAGCAACCCGCCTTCACTCTGCCCTGAGGGCGATAGCCAGCATCTTCCAGAGTGCAGGTGCTTACGGGCTCTCTCCCAGCCTCCCAGCCTGTGCCGTGGTTAGGGCGGGTATCACTGGCCCCATTGTATAGATAGAAACACTGATGCCTTGACATCAGATGCCTTGGCCATGGCCACTGGGGTCATAAATGATGAGGCCAGACCCCAGGCTCAGGTCTCCTGGCCCGCAGGCTCCCGTCTGCACTCCATGCCCAGGATGTGTGTACAACCTTTACCTGAGCTTCTGGGTGGTGACAGGGCCTTGTGTGCGTGACTGGCCCTGATGGAGTGATAGACCAATGGAGGGCTGTGGGGGCAGAGCCAGCTGTGAAGGCTGGCACCTGTGCTGTCTTGGGCAGCCACTCAGCACACTGAGTGCACCTCCTTGTCTGCAGGACGGGCCCCAGAGTGCCCATGAGAGTGTGGAGAGGAACCCACATGACTGAGCCCGAAACAGGGGACTGCCCTGCAAATCTTAATTCCATTCTCCTCCTTTTTGTACCCTGGGTATTTCAATGGCTTTCAAAGCAAAGACTTGGGCCTTTTGACAATGCCTAGCCCTTGGAGACCCTGCATGAAACCTCCCAGAGTCACCCTCCCGGCAGCCCTCCTGAGCTTGTACTTGTCACTGGTCTAGGTCCGTGCACTGATAGATGTGAGCTACCACATGTGTACCAGGCAGGACACGCAGAACTTTATATGCGTCACCTCCAGTGTTCACTGGGAGCTTACTGTTATTCCCACTTCAGAGATGAGAGAACGAAGTAAAAAGAGGTTCAAGCAGCGAGCATTCACCAGGCGGGGCTGAGCCAGGCTTGAACTTGGTGTCTGACTCCTGCTCGTATTCTTTCCACCATACCATCACCTCCCCATTTAAGACTGTCTTCCTCTTCCTCAGGGGTACAAACTCCAGATAATAGAGGTGCCTGTCCTCTCAGATGACTCGGCCTCCATCGGCGTGCTGGGAGGAGACTACTACAGGTGACCCTGATGCACAAGGCTGCTGGGAACAGTGGGTGCCCAGCTAAGTGCCTGTCCCCCATAGGGGAGCAGCTCCTCCTTTGGGAATGCCTCCCAAGAAGCCCTCAGTGGAAGCTCCTTCCTGCCCAGCCCCGTGTTCAGTGAGAGAGGGGTGCGTGGGGAACACACCTGGGTTTCTGCCCATCTCTGGTTGCCTCACTCTTGGCAGCATCTGTCAGTATGTGTGGTGGGGCCCTCAGGCTTCCCTGCTGGCTCTGTGGCATCCCTCAGCCTGGACACTGCCAGACTCCATGTGGAGTGGGAGCCCAGAGGGGTGGACCATTCAGCCCAGGGCTGAGCCTCGTGCAGTTAGGTCCACAAGGGGTGGGAGGGCTTTGCTGGCCAGGTGCTGGGCTGCTCTGACTGCGTTCCTGAATCCTGCCCCCCCCCCCTCTTTTTCCAGGAAGCTCCTTCGCTACTATAGCAAGGGCCACCCCGCTGAGGCTGTCAAGTGCCACGAGCTGCTGGCCCTCCACCTGTCTGTCATCCCCACGGATGTGCTAGTGCAGCAGGCCAGCGAGCTGGCCCGGCGCCTGTGGGAGACCTCCCGTATCCCCTTGCTCTAGGCCAGGGCGCACTGCCCTGGTGCAGTCTGTGCCCAGCCCTGGTACCCATGCATAGCTCCCACCTAGGAATAGGACAACCCTCCTCCCAGGTCTCTTAAAGAAATCACCTAGACTGGTCTCCCTTTCAGGTACCAAACCCCCAAATCCTTCTCTTTGGGGAAGGAGGGAGGCCAAGGTGGAGTTCCCTGGGTCTCCATAAAACAATGGTGGCTGTGAGGTTAGAACGGATTCAGCTGCTTTCAGAGCTGCCTCTCCATTTATCACCGGGAGACGGGAAGTCCCCAGTGCCTGCAGGTGCCTGAAGATACCTCCTTTATGCTTCTCCTAGAGTGGAGAAAGAGCGCCCTCAGGAACACATTCCTCTCCCCAAATGAAAGGTGCTGCCTTGGCTGGGTGGGAATTCCATCTGTGCCACTTTCTCTCTGCAGTCTGGGCAGGTTTCCTACACTCCAAACCTGTTTGCCCACGTTTAGAGGGATGGCACCCACCTCTTAGGGTGGTTGTGAGGACTGCCCGACACACAGCAAGTGCTAAATAAAGGCTGGTTGTGGTTATTGTTGTTCAAGCCAAACGTGCCTGGGCTCTAGGGCCCTTTGTGGTGCCTGGAAGTCCTGGCCCCTTCAGACCCTGCTCTGTCTTGACTCCTGCCCCAGCTCCACCTCAGAGATTCCTGTCACTTAGTCGTAGGGATCCAAGGCATGGGTTTGTTTGTTTGTTTGTTTTGTTTTTAATTTTATTTTTTTAATTTTTTATATGTATATTTTTATTGGATTTCGATTTGCCAACATATAATATAAAACCCAGTGCTCATCCCGTCAAGTGCCCACCTCAGTGCCTGTCACCCAGTCACCCCATCTTCCCTGCCCTCCTCCCCTTCCACTACCCCTTGTTTCCCAGAGTTAGGAGTCTCTCATGTTTTGTCACCCTCTCTAATTTTTCCCACTCATTTTCTCTCCTTTCCGCTTATAATCCCTTTCTTAAACTCCCTGTATAAGTGAACCCATGAGTTTTTAAAAACTTCTCAGCTGGTTCCCATGTGCCCTGGGTTGAAAACCACTGCCCAAGGGGTACAGCCCCTCTCTTGTAACCTAGAAGCTCCCACCCCAGGACAAGAGAGCATCAAGCCTACCCGAGAGAAGTGCCGTGGCAGAAGGAGGCACCCAAGCAGTGTTTCTGACTTGCTGAGAGCGGCCAGGCCTTTGTGTCTTCAGCCTTGAGCCAAAATTCACTCAAAGACTCTTCTGTTAAGGAAACAGCTGGTGGGGGCAAAGAAGAGGCAAAGGTACTGAAAGAGCTAGAACACACCCCACGCTAACATCCTCAGGTGGCAGTGAGGAGCAGTGTCCCCTGGGGTGACTGGGACTGCATTCCTCCTCGATATCTTGACTTCACAAATGGAAATTTAAAACATCAATTGTGTAAAACACAGAAGAGCAGAAAGGGGGAAAAGTAAGGTCTAGAAGCCCTCTGCTGCTTAGGGTACCCACTCCTGTCACCTAATATTTTCCCTTAATTTGTAGCAGCAGCATGATGTGACAGGTCTAGTTGAGCCAATCCCCTGAATTTTTCAATATTGTGGCACGGGTGAACATCCTGCATCAGATTCCAGCATAGATTCACACAGCGTGAACCTGGCGTGGGGAGGGGTGTCTCAGTCGTGAGTAGAAAGCTCTTCAGAAGGCGCTCCTGCTCAGATGCGCCTTCTCTGCATACTCTCCCTATGTTAAGATGCATTTCTAACAGCAGGTTTCTAGAACATGGACAGATGTCACAGCAGTACAGAAACTCAACTCGTGGGTGCTTTTTTCCCTACAACAGAAGGAATGGCCTGCAAGCTAATGGGCAGAGAACAAAGGAGCTCCTAATTCATCATAGGCCAAAGAATAGCAAGAATGTGTGAGCCCAAGATATTCGCAGATGTGATCTTTACTCCTCAAGGATTCTGGGGAAGTGGGAAAGGTGCCAAGAGACAGATGAGGGATGTCCAAGCCTTCAAAAGAAAAAGGCAAACCCCAAGCCCTTGCAGGCTCCCTGCAGTGGCCTGCTGAGTGCAAGGTGCTTCGGTGTCTGAGAGAGCGCTCGCTCACCAGGGGCCGCGGCGACACGTGTGGCCATCCCCGTAGTTTTGCTGAGGCCCTGGTCAGTCACGGCGACCCTAGGGGTGTCGGTCGAGCCGCTCACTGTCCTGCAGGCAGAGGGATGGGGAGCTAGAGCAGCTTCTGGAGGTGTCGCTTCGGGAATCACCCCCAGCACAGCTTGGACACTAAGCTCCTTAGAAGCAGGACAGTGCCTGGGAGGGAACCCCACCGACACACCCCTGGCTGCGTGACCCCCCCAACCCTCCTCCCAGCCTCAGTGCCCCTCTTCCGTGAAATGAAATGCGAGTTCTGGGGCCTCCAGGAGAGGTGGGGACTGTGGACAGCCCCGCACCCGGCACGTGGGAGCCCTGGAGTTGCCAGCACAGTGGCTGCTCTGGCCTGGAGGTGACAGCACCTCTGGTGAGCAGGCGACTCCCGAGACTGCCCTAGGCGGACTCTGGGAGCTGCACGTCCTGGGCTTAGGGCCCAAAGCCAAGTTCGGGGCTGGACTGCAGCTCCTCCTCTCTTCCGGTTTGCTCCCTGCCCCTCCCCCTGCCCGGGCAGCACAAAAAGCCGATTGTAAGCAAATTCCTGGCCTAGGACTGGGCAGAAATGGCTGCGAATGGCCTGGGTCTCGGCAGGGCCTCGGCTGCCTCTCCCTGCCCCCCTTGGAGACGAGCTCACTGGGAAGCCAGGGGACGCCTAAAGCCTCAGTACGACGCCGTGGTGATAGGAGCAGGTAAAGGAGCTGCGCCAGGGTGACGGGGAGGGCAGCCCTGCTCAGAGCCTGGCGGGCTGGGGAGGTATTTGTGGGGCTGGCTCTGCCATCACCTTGCTGTGTGGTCTGGGCAGATTCTTGCCTGCCCTAGGCTTGGGTCTTCCGTTCTAGAATGACCAGGGAGGAATAGGTGAGCTCAGGAGTTTCCGCGTATCCCCTGCAGAATTAGCGAGTTGCCACCACATTCTTGGAAAGCATACGGTAGGGTCGGAAAGACCCATGAGATCCAGCCACCCCAAGTGCTCTGAGTTCTGGTCGCCACCACCTCACCACTGAGACACCCCCCCCACACACAAAGGAAACTGGAAGGTTCCTTAAAGGGGAGTTAGGAAAAAATAGAACCGAGTCGCAGAGATCCTACTGCATTCCTGAGGAGGGTGACAGCCCCCGTTGTCCCGCATATCTGGGGCACGCAGGGACCTGCTGCACTTTGCTGACCCTCAGGCGGCGCAGTGTCAGATTCCACCACGTGATTGTGGGAGGCCGCAGGCCCTGGACGGGGTTTTCTGCCTAGAGCCTTCCATTCACACTTCCAAAGGGGCCCGAATTTCAACTTCTGGCATTCTCTCTCACTGGGCTCAGACAGACAATGGCAGGATTGAAAGAAGATGCTCATCACGGTTTTAAAGCTGCGTTCTTTTCTGCTACCTTTTCATTCTTGTGTGCTCTAAGAGCAGTTGTGGCCAGTAAATGTTCCACAGTCACCCCTCCAGGGAAAAAGGTGTGCAAACATATATACATAGGCTTATGATAAATACTGAAACAAAGGAAGTGTAGCACACAATTTTACAAATAAGATACATAATATTTGGCTAAATTCCGGGTAGCCAGTTGGCTCTCCCCAGAGTTCTGTGATTTTTTGCTAAACTTGGCAGCAAACCTGTGGTTACTGTTGACCAATAAGGCTAGCTCTGACGGGAACATTATTTGCTGTTTGCACGGATTTTAAAGCGTAGAACTGAGGTGAGGTGACAGAGTCATGTCTGAACTTCGCTCCTTCAGTGATGGGAGAAACTGCTCAGATTATGTTTCTCCCATCCTAGGAGAATCTTCTCTCCAGGTTTTGTGCAGTTTGCCACAAAACAGCTGCAGACAGCGTACTGTCAGGTTCCATCTGCACCGTTAGCATTTTATCCATCGCTTTCTTATATCGAACCGTCAACAAAGTAATCCCATCAAGCCCTGAGGTGTACTATTCGCTGCCTTCCGTGGTGCCTTTCGTGCGAGCTGTGGCCTTTATCAAGTTGCCAGCGTGGGGTGGCTGCACGTGCACTAGGGAGAGAGGCACAGGCCCTGACGGGTGCTCGGAGGTAAAGAACCGCAAGAGCATAGGTCATTGCAAATTGTGGAAAAACGATGAGGAAGTGACAAGTTTTGAATATTTATTACCTTTGTTTTTAATGCAATTTATTTATTTCACTGTAAGTTTATAGACTCTAAATTTATTAATGGCTGCGGTAGATGACCGTCACTAACCTCCTGGCCGGGGTGGAGGATGCCATCTCCACACCTCGCTGATTGGGCTCAGTAAATGGAAGCTCCCCACCACCGCCCCTGCTTTTCTCCCCTTGGTGACAGCGCATCCCTGCTGTCTCCTGGAAGGGAGGGTTGACGCCAGGTCACCAGGGGCCTGGGTGACTTGCTCACACGTGTCTGAGTCTCAGGTGTTTTTCCTTGATGTAGTTTAATTGCTAAGCATAAAGGGAAGCCCATTAAGGGCATTTGGGGACCAAGTAAGGAACAGTGGCATTTTCTGAGAGCCACCTTGAAGATGACCCTGATTAGTCACTTGACCATGCCTAAGAATGACCCAAGAAGCTTGTTAAAATGAAGTTCCTGGGCCCTAGCCCAGGAATTAGGATTCAGGGAAAGTCAGCACATCCAACCAGAATTTGGAGTGGGTCTGATGCAGGTGGCTGCAGGCCCCACTTGAGAACCCAGGTTCAGAGCAGCTTCTCTTGGGATCCCCACATGCCTGCCTGGCTGTAAGGATCTCTGGAGTGAGGCTGGAGATGATCAGAGCCTGCAGCTTAAGACCCCCACAGGGGAAAAGGAGAGATCTCCAGAAGCCCCAAGAGGGCTCCGGCAGGAGTGGGGATGGAGTGGTGGAGGGATGAGGGGCGTGGGTTGTTGGAATATCGACCTTTGTCATTTGAGATCTATGTGTGCATCTGTGGGCTCAGGTGTGATGCTTGAACTGGACCCAGTTGCCAGGAAGCCTTTATTAGTTTTTCAAGATTTATGATCAGCACTATTTAAGAAACAAATAGTTACCATTTATCGTGGGTCTGCTGTGAGTCAGGTGCTTTACATATATTATTGGTTATTCTTGCTCCAACACTGCAAGAAGCATGAAGTACAAGGCTGGCCAGAATGACTCTCTGAGGGCCACATCCTGTAAATAGCAGGAGCCAGGTTGAGCCTGGGACAGTTGGCCTTTAATTTAATGTATATATTTGAGACCAGGCCTTTCCGAACTGCGGGCTACAACCCACTCATGAATCCCATCCAGCAAAGCTTTTAAACCTTAACTAAGAAACTTTTCAAAAGTATACAAAAATAGTAGATCAACCAGTCTTTTTAAATGAAATATAATCAAATAGATCATCATATGCTTATCGCATGGTGAGTTAATATGAGTTCATGAAACTTTCATTTCTGTGAAATACATTTATATGTGGGATGTGTGCCAGGTCATAGTGTAAAACACGCTTCTTCCTGTGGCTCATGGTCAAAGAGGGTTGAAGAACTCTATTTCAGAGATTCTTTTAATGGAAGAGATGTTGGCTCAGTGACCTCTAAAATTCTGGGTGTCTCTATGTGGAAAATATAAAACAAAGTCAGCTCAGCCATGAAGAAATCCGTCATGTGGGTCATTGCTGCCTCCTATTTATGGATGTTTGTCAAATTAATGGCTGAACATTTTATTTGAGTGAACACTGGGTTCAGGTTGGTGCTCAGAGAACATAGTCTTCTGCTGACATCTTTGAAGACTCAGAAAGACCTTCTGTCACCAAGGAGAAACACGTGCCAAGTGTTCCAGACAAGACCTGTCCCCACTACCTGAAAACAACCAGGGCCTGTCCTCTTCCCAACAAGGGATTCTCCACAAGCAGCTGCATTGTATCCTGAGAGTGAGGCCAGAGGAGACACTCCCAGCCCACTGGCCATGCTTGACCACCTGCATCCGAATCACCTGGGGGCTTGGGAGAAATCCATCCCAGGTCCCTGCCTGCCCGCTGCTGAGCAGACTCCAGGGAGGGGTTATGAATCATTGTTCATACGAGTTCTCAGGTGATCCTGAAGCTTCTCAAAGCAGGAGAGGCACTTAGTAGCAGTAGACCTGGTATGGAACAGGGAATCCCAAGCTGAATTTAGGGCACCTAACCCAGGGGCAAAAATCCTGAGATTTTTGACAAGAAACTTAATATAGAAGATAGATAAATTCACCCAATCAGCTGGCACTCCGTTAGCACACGTTGAAGCTGTATGTGTTTAATTACTTCATTTTGAATTGTTCCTATTTTATTTGGAGAACATTGGTGATTGACAAAGACAAAACCATGTGACTAAAGCCTTCTGGGTGCTAACGTGCACCACATTTGGGGAGAACAAGCCGTGTTTGTCAGCAGCTGTCCACATGCCCAGCATGCACCTGGATGGTGATTTCATGCCAGACGAGGTCCAGCACCAGCCTTCCAGCCATGCTTCCCTTCTGTTCCCACCAAGTAAACTGTGATACTCCCTCCACCAGCCACTTGCTCGTCCCCAAGCTATGGAAGCCCAGCAATGCTTCATGGGATGGATAGCTTTGTCTGATGATTGTGGATTTCTCCTCACCCCTCACTCCAGATGGAGCCACAGGCCAGGGCAGGGTGACAGGACTTTTTTCAAGCTGGAGCATAGCATTGCATACGCAAGAACAGGGTTTTCTGAATCCCTAGAGACCAGGTGTTTTATGGCATCAAGCTAGATGCTGTTGCAACATCCAGGTACAGGTGGGGAGTCCCATGCCCAACTTTCTGATACCTCCCCAGGATCTTCAGGGGCATGGGGACAGGGATGGGTGACATATTCCCCAAGGAGCGTGTCTGTTCATTGACCACTGGTGCTTTCCTCCTCTGCCTTGTCTCATTGCAGGACACAACGGGCTGGTGGCTGTGAGTACCTTCCCCTCTGTCCTGCTTCACTGGCCCCTGGACATGCGGTGTTAGCCAGAATGGGAGGAAGTGGGCAGGGTGCAGCCCCAAGATAGACGGGGAGGCGGCTCGTCTCCTCTCCCTGGCGCTGACCAGTGGCTATCAAATGGGGTCAGCAGTAGTCAAGGAGGAGAGCAGGAGCTCCCTTTCCTCTCCTTTTCTTACTGTATGTGCATTTCCCTTGACTTTGGGAGAGTCAGGGGGCTTTCAGAAGCAAGATGATCAAGAGGTGGGAAAGTATGTAACTGGCATAGCCAGGGACATGTGTTAGAGCCTGGGAATCTGGGGCTGGTTGGGGCCCCCATGCCCCCAGCTAGGTCCAGACCATGTGCCAACCTGAAGCACCCAAGCAGCTACACAGCCCCAGGTGTACCCCAGAGACGACCACGAAGCCAGTCTAACAGAGGAGGGAGGGCCCTGCCTCCAACACCCGGGCTCCTACGTCCAAAGCTGAGCCAGGCAGGGTTACCCTAAGGCTGTGCTTCTCAAACTCTGGTCCCAGTACCCCTACGAGGCCATAGTATGTGCTA
This sequence comes from Canis lupus baileyi, assembly GCF_048164855.1. Taxonomy (NCBI): domain Eukaryota; kingdom Metazoa; phylum Chordata; class Mammalia; order Carnivora; family Canidae; genus Canis; species Canis lupus. The sequence goes on from NC_132866.1 coordinate 29,759,773, forward strand.
GACAGTGTTCACAAAACAAACATGGAACATTTCCCTGAGGCAGTGGCGGCTCTGGAATATCAATAACAGGAGGAGTCGGCAAGGTCGGGGAAGGCAGGCTCTGAGACGTGTGTTAAATCTTGCTTCTCTCCCTGACATGATAGTTTTACTTGAACATTTTATGGGGAGCATCATGTAACTCAACTGATCAGTAATTTAAAACATTGATTTTATGTTAATATAAACATGGGTTCATCCCCCAGCTCTGCCACTTTCTATGTGTGAGTCACTTTAGGCTCCTGAGCCAGGGTGAGATGAGAACAAAACACCCCCTCACAGAGCTGCTGTGAGGCGAACAGACGATGTGCTCCAAGGACCTGCCACCCAAAGCCTCACAGATGGGGACTCTTACTACTGGAGGTCCCCATCCCAAAGGAGGCTGGTGTCAGTGCCCTTCAGCCACAGACCTGGGCCCCTCAGGGGAACAGCCTGAAGTTCAGGAGGCAGGAGGCAGACAATGACTGGCAGTGGGCTGGGCGGGGGTTGGGGGGGCAGGGAGGGTGAACAGTGCACACCTTGGGGGACCTCGAGGATGCTCAGGAAGCGAGGTTAGGAAACCTGCTCTAGGATGTGAGCTCTGGTTGGATGATTTGGGGGACAGTCTAGGGAAGCAGAGGTTTCCTCTAGGTTGGATACCATCAGAAAGCAGGAAACACCCCTGTAACTGGGCATCTCGATAAATCTTATTTGGGAGGGGTCCCAGTAGGAGGAGGGTTAACTGGTGAGGAAGTAGCAGCCACTTAACTCTAGCTGAGCCAGGAGGCAGGGAGTATTTTGTGGGTGACTCAGAGCCCTTGTTTTTGTTTGTACTCAGACAAAATTATGAAGTGGCCTTGCTCTGTCCTGTTTTACCATGGTCTCAGACTATCCTCGTCTGAGGCAGTCATTCCGTGAGGCCGTTTGCGTTGATGGGAGAACAACACGGTGTTCCTCAGAGGGCCAGGCCACTTCCCAGTGCCAGGGCTGCTGTTTTTTCCCTCTCTCTGGGTTGGGTCAGGAGCATCGATCATCAGGCCCAGACCACCTGGGTTCCATTCCCAACACCTGTACTCATGAGCTCGCTGAGCCTGAGGCAAGCTGTTAACCCTCCTGGGCCTCTGTTTCCTCATCTGTGAGACAGGGAGAACCACAGCACCCACCTCGAGGGTTGTGAGATGCATTAACGGGGTGATTCACTCACAGTGTCTGCCAAGTGAGCTTGTAAAAGGAGCATGGCTTCTGAGCAACGCCATCTCTGTTGTTACCCTGGTGGGGGTGATAGTGGGGGGGGCCAGCATGGCAGGTCTGTAGACCCAGGGCCAGTTCGATTCAACACATATTTCTTGAACTCCCATGAAGTGCTAGGGGAAAATTAAAAAAAAAACCCTGCAGTATCTTTCACCCCCCAAAGGAAGCTGTCATCATAGCTTCATCTATGAAGCACGTCCTGTGTTCTGGGGACAGCAAGTCCCATTCAGGGGGCAGCTGAGTGAATCCTCCCAGCAGCCCCGAGAAGCAGGCCTAACCGGTGTTGCCATCATCAGCCCGGTGTTGGTACACAAGGGGATGGAGGCCAGACGGTTCAGGTACTGAGGCTGCCTGCCAGAAGGAGGAAGAGCAGCAGAACCTGGGCCAGCTGGCTCAGCGCTCACAGGCCAAGCTCACGTGCTGCTCCCTGGTGCTTGAGGAGGCATGAAGCTCACCCCCACCTGGAAGAGATGGGCACCCCAGGCAGGGCTGGGCAGGGTGCAGTAGGACTTCACACAGCCACCCAGGCTGCACAGGAGGGAAGGTCAGCTTCTGCTGGGTCGTGGAGGGGCAGGAGCAGTCTAGGAAAGTGGGAATTTACAGAGGAGGCAAGGGGAATGGCCTTCCCAGAGGCAGGAACAGCGTGAGCCAAGGGGCAGCATGCTAACCCCGTAGCAAGGACCCTGAGCTGGCAGATCGGTCCCAGGGATGAAAGGAGGGCCCCGTGTGCCCAACCCCCAGGCCGCGTACCTGCAGAGATTGGGGGTGAACACAGCAGTCTTCGAGAGACGTCCTGTGACAGGGGGTGCAGCTGTCACAGAGGAGATCATCCCAGGTGAGCCCTGACAGGTGGTGTGAGGGTGGCAGAGGGCGACTGCTGGTGACCGCTGGTGACTGTCTTCATCGGATTCTGTTTCAGGGTTTAAGTTCTCCCGAGCATCCTACCTCCTCAGCCTGCTGAGGCCACAGATTTACACCGACCTGGAACTGAAGGTAGAGCGCCCGTGGTCCAGGGGGGGCGGCGGGGCAGTCCCAGCTTCCTGACCTGGGGTGAAGACTCCCTATTTTGCACCCACGTGGTTCCTGCACCTGGAGACTCTCTTCCATCCAAGGGTTTGTTTATCCCACATCCTCTCCTCGGTGCATTCCCACAGATGGGTTTTATGTATTCTACCCAGGGTCTTTAAAATGGGAAATTGGACATCTTTTGAAGAACAATCCTTGTCAACGCGAGGCTCACATTCCCGCATGCAACACCAGCTGGTGCCTTGCCCGGGACTGGGGTTCCAGTTCTGCCCGGCCCCATCACTTTCTGGCGTCTTGTCTGGCCCTCGCTGGGCACCTGCCTAACCCTTGGGCCTCTGACAAAAGCCTGATTTCTGCCTTCATCAAACCTGAGGTCCTAATACCTTAGGTGGCAGCCTGAGCAGAAAGTTGGACCCCAGGGACTTTCACCTCCTCTGACCCCTGGGCTGCTTTGCGGGGGTCCCGTGGTCCAACTCTGCCCATCGTTTCAGATTCCTGTCACCCCCACTGCCTCTTCTATAAGCTTGGTGACCACATTCCCAGAGCCCACCTAGCTTCTCCCTGCTTGGTGCCCTGCCACCTCCACTCAGAAAAAAGGGTCCTATGTGTCATCTGTATAAGAAGCTGTGAGCACTTTTTTTGCATTTTATTTTTTTATTTTTAATTTCATTTTATTTATATTCAATTAATTAACATATAGAGTGTTATTAGTTTCAGAGGCAGAGGTCAGTGATTCCTCAGTCTTCTGTAACGCCCAGTGCTCATTACATCACCTGCCCTCCTTAATGCCCATCACCCAGTTACTCCCTCCCTTCCTCCCCTCCAGTGACCCTCAGTTTGTTTCCTATGATTAAGTCTCTTATGGTTTGTCTCTCTGATTTCATCTTGTTTTATTTTTCCCTCCCTTCCTCTATGATCCTCTGTTTTGTTTCTTAAATTCCACATATGAGTGAGATCATAGAATTGTCTTTCTCTGATTAATTTATTTTGCTTGAAGCCATGAGCATTTTAGCATTAACTTTGCTCTAAATTGAAAGTTTAAAATTAATAAGACGTTCAACCACTGTTGCCTACTGAGAGAGAGAGAGAGAGAGAGACAGAGAGAGAGAGTGAACGAGCCACCAGCCCAGCGGGGACTGATAAAGTCTAGCCAAAGTCTGGGAAAGCATCTCTGGCCTTCAGTCCATACCAAACTATCGCTGAAGGCAACTTGCAGATGTGCCAGTGACACATAGTGGCAGACGTGGCTGGGCATGAGGGCTGTGAAAAATCTGACGAAAACTCAGGATCACAGAATAGAAATTTTCATGTAAATATTATCTTTATTTTTTTAAAAAAAGTTTTCTTATTTGAAAATGGTTTGTTGGGGATCCCTGGTGGCTCAGCGGTTTGGCGCCTGCCTTCGGCCCAGGGTGAAATCCTAGAGACCCAGGATCAAATCCCACGTCGGGCTCCCTGCATGGGGCCTGCTTCTCCTTCTGCCTGTGTCTCTGCCTCTCTCTCTGTTTCTCATGAATAAGTAAATAAAATCTTTAAAAAAAAAAAAAAAAAAGGAAAGAAAATGGTTTGTTTTTGGATTCCTTTAACTAGAACCTCCCCCCTGCCCCCACTGAATTGAGTATATGACTTGGCCTTTGACCCTGGGCTGCATTAATAGGAGCATGGTGCTCAGATGGAGGGAGGAAACAGTCCTGCTTCATGCTACACAGAACTAACCATCCCACATGGCATATGGAGTGCCTTATTTAACAAGACACTGATGAGCCGGTTGGCATCTATAGGAGGGCAGCTGAACTCTTTCTGGGAAGGGTCTATTTCCAAACAACAGTAAAGAACAGTTCTTTTACCAGTGTCACCACTTGGACTACAAGCTCTAAAGCTCTATCCATTGGTCTTCACCTGTGAGACTGGTTAATGTTCCCGTTTTGTGACGACAGAACCACGGTTCTGGGAGGTTACGTTCACACACTATGAAATGACAGCTTGAACCAGGTCCACTGCCTTCTGCTCCTTGTCCTGGAGTTACCGTGTGCTGCCACGGGCATTGTGACCACGGTCCTGCTCAGCTTTACACATTCTGGCACATTGTAGTTTGCCCTGGATGAGGTCACACACAGAAGCCGTCCACGCAGCCCACCTGGGCAGAGGACAGGGCTGAGCTGACAGGCTCTGGGACCCAACGGGCTCATCTTGAATCCCTGCTTGATGGTCTTATCAGCTGCCTCGCGGTGCCTCATCTGCAAGATGGGGAGGGGAGTAGTACCCACCTCATAAGGCTGTTGTTGTGATTAATATGTTTGCTAACCATCAGTGCAGCGTCTGGGCATGGTCAGTCCCCTGTAGCTGTCAGCTAGCATTATTACTTCCATGTGGCAGTTGAGAAACTGAGGCTCCAGAGAGACAGAGCAGCTCCCTAGGCACCCGGGGCTGGCTGTTGCCCCTCAGACCTAGCCACTACGGGCCTGTCCCCAGTTAGCTGGGGGATGGTACCCCTACCCACATGGGGCCTCCATAGTCTGTCTTCTGGGCCTCCGTTTCCAGCTGCCAACAAAAGCATCAGATGGGATCACCCCCTGGTTCTGTCTGCTAGATAACAGTTTTGCTTAGCAGTGGCCCCAGCACACTAAGTGCTGGAATCCAGGCTGGGCTGGCAGAGTTCCGCGCTGGTGGGATCTCTCCTCCTCCATCAGTCAGCAGCCACCTTGTCCAGCTCTCCCTGGGCCAGCCTTGACCTCACACAGGTGGCAACCCTTTGTCCTCCCTCCCCACTCTCACTAATAATCTTCTGGGTCCCAACCAGATCATTATGCTCCTGCTTTGCTTCCAGAAACCTAAGGCAAGGCTCTCAAACTCTCAGGTCTATCAGAACAGCCTGGGAAATGAATGGGACCCTAAGGGACCTTGAACCAAAGGCTGATTCTACAGGACTGCAGTGGGGCCTGGGCACCACACCTTTCACATCTCCCTTACCCCTGGTCCCTCATATGCACCTTGTCCCCTCCTAGCAGTTTCCACCCAGAGTGGCTGTGCATGCTGAGAACTCTCATGTGGGAATCAGAGGAAGAGTTTTATTTTTATAAGAGGAGAACTGCATGATCTTAACAAATCTAATGGTGATTTAACATCCCTCTTCTTATTCTGACGCCACATGATTAAAACCATCAAGAATGACAAAGGTTCCATTTATAAGAAAGTCCTGGAATCATACAAAAAATTATTCATATTCAATTAGTTATACTTGAACAACTCATGGGTCCCTTATTCGGGTGGAGTATTGATTCATTCATTCAGTAATTGCTTCTGAGTCCCTGCCCTGTGTCCCACACTGGGAGAAGCCTGTGGGGATACCATGGTGAGGGAGGGAGGCCAGGCTTCTGCTTTTAGTAAGAGGACTTCGGATAGAGGAATGTGTTACCTGAAGAAAGAAAGACAAGGCAATATGATAGGGACCAGAGATCTAGCCTAGACTGACCAACGACGACAACTTTCCTGAGGAGGTGACATTTGAGCTGACATGCAAGTGCTAAGAAGTTACCAGCCTTGTGGTCACCTTAGCAGAGTGTTTCCATCAGAGGGAAGTAGAGATGGACGGGTCCAAGGTGGAAGAAAGTAGGTAAGGGATGGGCAGAGGGACAGTAGAGGTGTGGGAGAGGGACTAGGGCCAGCCAAGACAGGACCTTGTAGGCTGCAAAGGAAAGACTTCATTTTATCCTGAGTGCCAGGGGCAGAGGAAGTAGAGGGATGGAGTTTGTGACTTCACAAAAGGTCAGTCACCTTGGGTGTTGGGTGGTGTGGAATGTGGTAGAAGCAGCTGTGGTCTCAAGGAGACCAGTGAGGCAGCAGCTGCAGCGGTTCACAAGATGGCGACTTGGGCTGAGGGGCAGTGGTGATAGAGGGGAGCGCACACAACTTCTGGAGACTGGACTGGTCAGTGAGACTGGTGACGGATGGGATGAGAGGAAAGAAAAAGGAGGAACCAAGGATACTTCTTGGGTGAGTAAGAGTTTACTAACCTGAGAGAAACCAACGCTTGGATCAAAGACATTTCCACATCTTAGTGTAAGAAAGGATCCTGGAGGTCTCCCAGCCCAAACCCCTACCAATGTTTGGATTCACCTCCACAGCAGGCTCCACCCATAGTGATGCCGCCATCTGGAATATCTCTGACTTGGGGAAATTTCGGTTGTAATTGTTGGAGAGGGCTTTTTTTGTTTCCTTGTGTTTTCTAGGACTTCTACTCACCGATCTTGTTTGTCTCTGGACATGTACCTGGTTGGCAACATGGCATTCATTTATTCAATCAACAGAATGCATATTAACTGCAGTATATCTAGGTGCTGGAGATATAGCACTGAGCAAAGGGACTGTGCCCCTGCGCTCACAGAACGGACATTCTACCTGAGAGAGACAGGAAGACTAAGCATGCAATTAACCAGGTGGCAGTGAGTGCTTCAGAGACAAAGAAAGCAGGCCGAGGGGGCAGGAAGTGCTGGGTGGCAAGGGGGGCCTTGCTGCTCAGGTGATATGTGAGCAGAGCAGTCACAGAGGGCAGGGAGCTGGCCATGTGTCTGGGAAAGAAGTCTCTAGATGCCAGATTCATCAGGTTAAACACATTAAATCTACCCAGCTTTTGGTATGTCGATCATACCACAATAGAGAGGTTTCAGAAAAAAAGATGTCTCTAGTGGGAACAGTAAGTCTTATTTGTGAGGATAACCCAGGCCCCTTTTTGTTTTATCTGTACTTCTGTTGAAGAAGTAGATGTACTCTTGGAAAGTTCTGTTTGCCAGTCAAATATTTGTAAATCGAATCATATTTTAAATACATCGAGGGAACTTCCATTTAAAGTGACCCTGGAGTAAATGAGTCTGCAAAGTAAATAAAATTTTTTGATGTGAATAATTTATCTACCTTATAAGTATGGATTTTCACATAACCATTACTTTATTGTGTCTTTCTACATTTTAATTATTTATTTCTGAAGTGGGAGCAGTTATAGACTAGTGCTGAGAGCCAGAGCTTTGGAGTCACAGGGATGTGGTTTCGAAACCTAGATCCACCTCCCAAGGTGACCTTGGACAAATTATTTCTCTGCTCTGAGACTCTGTTGTTGTATTTGTACAATGAGGATAGTATACTTACAGTTGCTGTAAGGTGATCATTATAAATCCCAATACAGTCCTTGGCACAGGGTAGCATGGTATGGTATGGTGTAATGTGATGTAGTGTAGTGTGGCGTGGCATGGTGTAATGTGGCATAGTGTGGTGTGGTATGGCATGGCATAGCATGGTGTGGTGTGGTGTGGTATGATATAGCCTGCCAAAGGATGCCTAGGCAAGAATGCTTTTTATACACTTACATTAAAAAATAAGAAGCAGCACCACTGCCTTGGGGAACTGTATGCAGGTACCTAAATGGCTACAAACACAATCAGAGAAGGGTCAAGGGCAGAGGACACAGACCCCTTAAAATGCTATGCTATGTGTGTTCTGTAGAAACACGGGCTGAGGCTTCATCTTCGGAACCCCTACTCCTTCACCCCAATGCTGGAAGAGAGCATGGGGAGCAAGGTGCCCAGGTCCCTTCTTCTGGGCACAGACATGGCGGAAAACCAGAAGCAGATTGCCCAGTTTTCACGGAAGGATGCCCAGGTAGGAAAAGGAACTGGCAACGGATCTCTTCCTCCCTCATCAGCCTGTAGGTGGCTCTTGAAAGGAATTGGGCCTGGTTGGAGTTATCCCAGAACATGTTGTCCAAAGACCATGAGAGCTTGGACAGGCTGTCCCACCTGCCCTAGGAGAGCTCCAGTCTGTGCTAGCCATGATCTTAGGTACTTTGAAGAGAAGGGGATGGAGAACAGTGATTAAAACTGGTGGCGGACACTGGGGGCATCTGGGTGGCCCAGTGTGTTAAGTGGCTGCATTCAATTCAAGTCATGATCTCAGGGTCCTGGGACTGAGCCCCCAATCAGGCTCCCTGCTCAGCAGGGAGTCTGCTTCTCCCTCTGCCTCTCCCCCTCCACTCATGCTCTCTCTCTCTCTCTCTCTCAAATAAATAAAATCTTTTTAAAAAGATGGGTAGACAATGGAGCCCCTCAAGCCTGTGTGTTCAGTATGAGGTCACTGTTCAGGCAGTCTCCACCAGCTGTATTTCAAAAGGGAATCCACTGGTGCATACTTATACTGTATGTGTTTTCCATCTCTCCTGCTTTTGGAAAGAATTCCAGGTGGTTATCAATATTAAAGCCCATGAAAGCCATAAAGAAGGATGAAGGGAGGATCAGAGACAATTAAGGATAGAATGAACTGGATCAGTTATTTAGGACAGGAGAGTTGTAATAAATATTCATTTGATTTGGCATCAATCCCCTGGCAGCTCAAGGCAAGAAATTGTCCATGATGGCATGCAGGTCTGATAGAAGGAAGTACATATGTCTGATGGAGAAGGCACATTTTTTCCTCAGGATTGAAGTATAAGGAATTTGTTGGGTGACCTTGTGTACATGGACCATTGAAGAGTGTTACGGGCCTGGTGTGACCGATTTTGCAAATACAGATTCTTTGCATGGACATACTTTTGTACCAGGCCTAGGTACAAGCTGAAGGCACAGCATGAACCCATATATCAGTGAGAACATTTTCTTAAGAAGACCTAGGTTAATACAATCAATGTGTGTTGCTTTTTGTAACCTAGTGTTGGGTAAAGCCAAGAGAACCTCGGACACACAGTATGTCTCTTCAACCAGTGGCTTCTAAACCTGGCTGCTGACCAGAACCACCTTGGGAGCTTGCTTTTTTAAAGTGCTTCTTTTCTGTGCAGCTGGTGGGGGACTAGAGCCTCTACCCTCCCCTCCAAACCCTGACCATCTCAGATGCACCAGAGAGGATTCAGGACCAGGCCACATCCCCGGGCCTAGCGGAGAGTAGTTGTGACCTTGCATGCTAGTGACCACAGGAGGAGAAGGCAGGGGCCACATCCTGTTGTGGAAAATAAGGAAACCCATTTCTGGCTTTGTCTTCTCACATTGTCACACTGAAGGCCTACTGTATGTAGAGAAGGCTGCTTGAGGTCGTTTTTATCAAGACTTCTCAAACATACTTCAATGCAGAACTTTTCTTTATGTAATCTTATTAAAATTCCACAGATATATTCATGAGTATAAATGAACCAAAAATTGAAAGCTGGGGGCTGAGGATTGAGGTAGGGCCCCCGGTGGCACAGGCATCCATCCCTGCTCCTGTCACCCACCCAGTGAAGAAAAGGTGGGTGTCCTAACCACGCTGTTGAAATGGATTCTGGGGGGAAAACAAAGGAGAGAGAGAGAGAAAAGAAATGGATTCTGTTACTTGCACTTGTGGGGCAAAGGGATGTGGGCTTCTGTTTCTGCTTATGTCAAGAGGACAGAGGAGATTTGCAGACCAGGAAAGAACAGTCATCATGCTGGAATACAGGGGAAGAGATGTTACTTTTACCAATAATATATGGAAAGACGACACAGAGAGAAGAAACTTGAAAGTGGTTTTGTGGTTTATCACAGAGACCACACCCTAGGATACTTGGCAGTTTTCTGTGGCTGACAACTGGTCTTGGCCAGCATAAGCCCGTGTCCCTGCCACCATCCTGGTGGCTCATAACCACCCCTAGTGCTGACAACAGCTCACAGACCTGGATCTGGGAGTAATTTACCACAGCCAAGCTGGGCCCAGGCTGGGTGTGAGGCCTGAGAAGCCACAAAGGCTCCAGTAGGAGCAGCAGGCCACGTGAGGGCAGCCTGGAGGACAGAGCGTGGGGGTGATATGCTTGTGGGATTCTAAGCAACAGGGCCTTGACTCAGAGCTCTCTGTTCCAGGCCTTTCCCAAATATGAGGCATTCATGAATCGGTTGGCTTTAGCCATAGACCCTCTGCTGGATGCAGCTCCCGTGGACATGGAGGCCTTCCAGAGGGGTTCCCTGTGGCAAAGGCTCCGGTCGCTCTCCACACTCAAACCCCTGCTGCAGGCAGGTGAGTCCCAAGTGCAGGCATCGGGGCATGATGAGTGACCTTCAAGGAGCTAAGCCCATTTTCTGGATGATAGAACATGAGCTTGAACCTTCATAAGCCTGCCAGCTGCCATCCACAAATAGGGATTGCCCGGAGCACTCTAGTGAGTGGGTATTAGCCTGGCTACCCTAAAAGTAGAACCTGAGATGAAGGCTTGTGTGCAGGAGTTCATCTTGAAGGGTGGCCCCAAGGAAAGGAGTAGTGAAACTGGAAAGAGAGAGAATCAGTCCCAGGGTGTGCTACTGTGCTGGCCACCACTGCAGGTGACAGGTGCTGGTCCTGGGAGGCCACCTGAGTAGTGCTATGAAGTGCACGTGAGGATGACTCCCAAGAGAAAAAGAGGAAATGTTTATACATCAGGTTCTGTCCCCTGATGGTCAGAAATTGACCCATGGGGCTTAACTCCCACCTGGGGCTTAACTTCTGGGCTGTGCACCCATGGGTGTCAAGTGGGTTCCCATGGTGTCCTGTCATGGTGCCAGGCATGCCTCAGAGAAGAAATGAAGAGGTTCATCTCACAGATCTGAGGTGAGATGCTGTCGGGTTTTATCATGCAAAGCTGATTGAAGCCTGCTTGGATCTTGTCACCATAGTCATGGCTAGAACAAGAAAGACTGGCCGGGAGAGTGAAGCATCCTTCCAGGAAGGATGCTAGATTTGGGCTCAGCAAGGACAAACTCTATGATGAATTAGTGACATTTGCCACAGGTATGGGAAAGGACATTTCACCAAGCATGCTACTTTTTTCTACCATTCCTCCAGGTTATGAAAACCAGGTTAGCTTCTGTATTCTGGAAAAGTGCTGATGAGTTGGTACTCATTCAAAACTGCTGCATAACAGACAACTATAAAACCCAAGTAGCGTGTAAAAATAAACATCTATTTCTCACGTGTCTGCACAGTTCAGTCTGGTCTGGCTTCACACGTGTGTTTACGGCTGGGGCACATCAGTCAGACTAGCTTTGTTCCAGGTGCTTCCCATCCTCCTCCTGGAAGCAGCAGGCTGGTCTAGGCATGGCCGCCTTCTGTCAATGGCAGAAGCATAGAGGGCAAGCACCGATGTGCAGGCCGGCTTCAAGCGACTATTTGCATCCCATCTGTAAAGATTCCATTGGCCAAAGCAAATCATGTGGGCGAGCCCTGAATCAAGGAACAGGGCAGGTCAACCCAGCTACAGTGGGAGGCACTGCAGAGTTGCATGGAAAAAGTGTGTGGATATGGGGAGGGGTGAAGGATCAGAGCCAGCAGAATCTACCACAAATGCCAAAAGTAGACATTGCCTCTGAGATGACCAGTCCAAGAAGCTTATGCAAAAAATTTATTAAGCAAGTGCTATATGCTAGACACTAAGCCAGGCACTGGGACTCCAATAGCTAGAGATCACTATCCATGCCCTCAGGGATGTCCTTACTGTCCAGTTATTTTCTGAGATAGTGTGAATCAGCATCAGGGCAGTGGACTGGCCAACCAGGCCACCTCCTGGGGGATGGGCCTTCCAGAGTTCAGAGTAAGGGAATAAGGTACAAGTTAACATTTTTCCAAAAATTATTCCAACAACCAAAATGTATTCAGTGCCTATGAGCTTGCAAATGCTATGATATGCCATTTAATCCTTACAGGAGCTCTTGGGGATATGAAATATCACTCCCATTTTACAGATAAAGAAATAGAAACAGTTATCGAAGATTGGAATGACTCCGTCTTGCCTGACTCATTTTGTTTTATGGGTCTTCTCTTTTAGGTCGCATACTGGGAGCCCAGCTGCCCCAGTATTACCAGGTCCTCACAACTCCAATTATAAAGGTGAGGGGCTCCCCAGCCTCAGTCTGGACCCCACAAGTGAGGGGGCCTCTCCCCTCCAAAGCGTCTATGCCTTGCTCACTGCTGTTTCGCTGTCCCAGGTGCTGGATCAGTGGTTTGAGTCTGAGCCTCTAAAAGCCACTCTGGCCACGGATGCTGTGATTGGAGCCATGACAAGTCCCCACACTCCGGGGAGTGGGTGAGTGCAGGGGTGGGGTGCATTGGGAGTGGAGTGAATCCCCCAATGAGAGTGCTGACGGATGTTGCCCACCAAGCTCTCCCAGTGAGCCAGGCACGAAGCCAAGCACCCATCGGACCCTCAAAGCAACATCTGAGAGCCACGGTTCAGAGAAGGGGCAGGTCTTGCCCAAAGTCACACAGCTAGTGGTGGCAGAGCTGATTTCCAGCTGACCCTCCAAGATCTTCCTTCTCAGTCACTACTCCCTACTGCTTCAGGGAGAAAAGCCTCTCTCCCACTGTGATATCTCAACATGAACAACTTTCTGCTCTCTTTTTCCTACTACTCTTCCTCCTTTTTCTCTTTCTCTCCCTCTTATCTTTCTCTCCTCTTTCTATATCTTCTCCTCCCACAAAATTCCATTGCCCCCTCCATCTGCCACAGATCCTTTCTCTGGGCTCTAGGACATGCACGCACAGACACCTTCATAAGGGACACCGCCTTTCCCCTTGTGAGGGGGTGTGTTGACAGCCCAATCCAAGAAGGGGCAGCCAGACACAGTGAAGTCTGTTCCTGTGGTACGACTACCAAACCCCTTGTAGGAGCAGGAATGGAAGAGGTGCGTGTGTGTATGTGGGTGTGGGGATAGAGGATGATGCCAAGTGTTGGTCCATTTCCAGTGCATCAGAAGATGCAGTTAGAAGCTGTTGACATGGCTTTTCTCTCAAAGGATGAGAACCACCCTTGGAAGTGGTTTTTCAGCACACATTAAGCCAGTTCCAAATTCCCAAGGGCCATGGAAAAGGGGCGAGGGAAGCGTTGTCAGTGGTTGCCATATCTTGGCCAACTCTGTAATCCACCAGCCAATCTGGATCTTCCACTGGGGCCTCCTGTCCTTTTTTCTGTGGCTCTCCGAGAGGCATAGCTACTGCCCAGTTTGTGAAGTGGGCCTTTAAGTAATTTGTTTCAGCATTAATTCCTCCAGTGAATATTGATGGAACCCTTACCTGTGCCAGGTCCAGGGCTAGATTGTGAGAATGGCGCTGAGATCCTCATAGGAGAGGTAGACACAGAGCAAGTGACAATAGTGGAGTTCTGTGAGGGTTAGGAAGGGAGTAGAACAGGAAAGTGATGCTGTCCAGGATCAGAGGAGACCTCCATGAGGAAGAGATGTTTAATCTGAGATTCTCAGGACAAGAAGAATTAGCTAAATAGACACAAGGGAGGAAGGGGCTTCCAGGCTGCCGGAACAGCATGTGCAAACGCTGGGGGCTAAACATGGATCATGTGGAGGTTTACTTTGGCAGGAATGTGGGCTGTGAGGGGGAGCATGGTGAAGGATGAGGCTAGAGCCCTGGGGCCATTTCCAAAGACTAGCTATGGCCCTGAGAGCAATGCTGAGCTGGCAAAGGCATCAAAGAAGAGAATTGACAGGACTTGGCTGGGTTTTGCAATCGGGCTCCAGGTCTTCAGGAAAGAAAGAGTGGGAGGAGGTGGTCCAACTAGGAGGACGCCACTGCAGAAGTTTAAGGAAGGGAGGAGAGTCCTGGACCAGGGAAGAGGCCCCAGGGAGCCAGAATTGAAAAGTTCTTTGGGAGGCAGGGTTGATGCATGGAGGAGGCACTGCTGCGAGTTGAGACTGGGCCTCAGCTTTCTATGGGAAACAGAAGCTGCCATCAGTAGGATGGGGAGAACAAAGGGAAAACAAATTGGGGAATGGGGAAAGAAATGGGTTTAAGCCGCCTGCCAAAAACACACTCAAATGGGGGATATCTGGGGTAGCTGGTACTCAGGAGAGAGTTAGAACTGCGGGTTTGGGCCTCGCCACCTCAGTTGGTGTTTAAGCTCTGCCTGCAGACACGTTTGCATGGGGAGAGAATGTAGGGCATGGGGCAAAAAGCCCTCACAGGGGCCTAGAGCCCATTTAAAGGCTGACGGGAAAGGCAGTATGGGGGCAGGAGAGGCTAAAGGCACCAGAAAGAAAGGACTGTTTGTGCTTAGAACTCTAGGGACGTTAAATCCCACCTCCAACCAGTGATCCCAGTGATCTGTCCTCAGGTATGTGCTGCTACATCACGTGATGGGGGGTCTGGAGGGGATGCAGGGGGCCTGGGGCTATGTCCAGGGTGGCATGGGTGCTCTCTCTGATGCCATCACAAGCTCAGCCACCGCACATGGAGCAAGCATCTTCACTGAAAAGGTGAGTGACCTCCCCCCCCACACCCCTTACCCTGACTATTTGCAAGCATCCCAGTGTAGAACAAAATGTCAAATTTGAAAGCTTCCTCATTTTACTGATGCACAAAATGGGGCTTTGGAATCAAGGGGCTAAGTTTATGGAGCCTGTTAATGGCTGAGCATCTGTCAACCAGGTCCCAGTTCTTCTGACCACCCCCCTTTGAGCACTCTGGCCCCTAGCCCCCATTAGAGCTAGCCTCTGCATGGGAGCAGGTGGGCTGAGGCTTTGCCACATTGTCACAGAGCCCAGCAGGTGGATTCAGGCTGGGGAAGCTGTGAGCCCCAGGAGCAGCCCAGACAGTAGAAATCCCCCAAGATCCAACCTGTATTTTCCATCGTGGGTGGGTGAGTGGAGGGGAGTTCCCAGGGCCTCACTCCAGTGAGCTCTAGGCAGTGGCTAAAGTGCTGGTGAGCAGTGAAGGACGCGTCCAAGGAGTTGTGCTGCAAGATGGCTCGGAGGTGAGGAGCAAAGTGGTGCTGTCCAACGCATCCCCACAGGTCACCTTCCTGAAGCTGACACCACAGGTAAGGCCTGGGGGCTGGAGGCAAGATGTCTGCCAAGACGGCAGGGGGCAGTGGGGAGGAGTGTTGGTCAGGGGCCCCAGGACTACATGGGGATGGAGGTGCAAGTGCCAGGTCTCTGCACTGGGGGAGGCCAGTCCTCTCCCTTTTCTAACAGGCAGGTAGCAGACAGGGAAGAAGCCTCACTGGTGGGGAGAAAGGTCCAAGGGAATGAGGTGACCTAGGCCATGCAGCTGGCAATTAGCAGAGCCAGAGCTAGAACCCAGGTCTGACTTTTAATCCAGAGTTATCCTACTACCCTGATCTCCTGCTCTAACCAACTCTAATTCCACCATCTGTGTCAATTATCTATGGCCATATCGATGCCGTATGAAACAACCACACAGCATCTGGGCATTTAATAAGAAATACTGACTTAGCACACAGAACTGGAGAATTCAGTGGAACTTGGCTGAGTTCAGCTGACCTGGGCTTGCTCGTGCACCTTCCGTCAGCTGTGGGTCAACTAGTGGGCCCTGCTCTTTGTGGCTGGCCTCGCTCACGTGCCCAGGTTGGCTGCCGTGGCTAGACCAAGACAGCTTCTGCTGGAATGAACAGGCTGACTAGCTCTGCTCTGTGTGTCTTTCATCCTGAGGTATGATAAGTCCAGGCATGTTTTCAGGGTCTGGCAAGGGCAAAAGTGAGCAAACTCACTTAGGCAGGTGGTTTTCGGGATTCTTTTTGTATCCTACTTGCTAACGTTCCCCTGTCCCAAGCCCAGAGCCACTGTGAGAGGATGTTACGAAGGTGTGTGCATACAGGGAGGGATGAGGATTAGGGGCAGTTTTTACAACCATTCATACCTTCCGTGTCACCAAAAGATACGATATGAGTATGGAGCTCCCAAACATTCTTCGAACTGTTCTGGGGGACAAGGCACCATTTTTTCTTAGTGATTCCACTAAGAAAATTCAACAAACATCAGTTCAAAAGCATCTTGTCAAGACAATTCTGAGATAATCAAGATCTCCAAGAGTTTACAGACCAGAGGAGAAAAGGAGCCTTCAGCCCACTGGCCATAGCCAAAGTAAGAGTTGGTCTGGGCCATTTACATTTGCTCTGGCAGAGTTCAAAGGAAAAAAATGGTTAGTGATGAACTGGAGGGGATCCAGGAGGGCTTCACAGAGGGGGTGCTTTGGCTGAGCTCTGAAGAGTGGAAAGGATTCTGGCAGTAGGGATTGAAGGACCATCCTGAACAAAAGAAGAAGGCAGGCCCCTTCAGGCCTCCGCCATTCCCAGGCCTTTTCATGGAAACTTCTTCCAGGAATGGCTTCCTAAGGAGTTCGTGGAGAGAATCTCCCGGCTAGACACCAAGTCACCTGTTACCAAGATCAATGGTAAGAGGCACACACATTGCAGAGCTATCTCTTTTGACATTATCTGAGTGAGAAATCTCCCAATTTGGGAAAAACTCCCTTACGTCATCATCTCTCTCTATTCCCGCATCTCCACCCTGGCGCCCACCCACCCCCACCATACTTTTTCTTTCTAATCCACCACTTGAGTGAGCAGGGTGATAGGTAGAGAAGGAGGATCCTGGAGGCTGAGGGCCTTTGGGCCCTCACCCTCCTCTTTGCTCCCTCAGTGGCTGTCGACAGGCTGCCTGACTTCCTGGCGGCTCCCAATGCTCCAGGGGGCCAGCCACTGCCCCATCACCAGTGCTCCATCCACCTGAACTGTGAAGACACACTCCTCCTCCACCAGGCTTTTGAAGATGCCATGGATGGCCTGCCTTCCCACAGGTGGGTGGGACCTAGGGTTTGCACCCCCCCCCGCCCCCGAGACACTCTTACATACTTGGGCTTGAGGGGAAGGGGTAACTGTCTAGACACAGGAAAGATGGCCTCTTCCTCCTGGTGTTAAGCCTTCAGTGTCTTAGATTTGCCTAAATCCACACTTAAGTTCTGAGGATAGGAAGTACATCCCAGATGATAAATCTGTGCGTCAGGGCAGGTAAGGAGTAAAGAATAGGGCACAGTGCAGCCAAGTGTCACAGATTAGCAGAGGGGTCAAAGTATTACAGAGAGAACATCCCTGGCATTTGGGAGGAATTGAAGGAAATGCTTTCTGGAAGAAAAAGCATTTCTCTGACTCAGCAGCCCATCAGAGGGCACACACTCCTCCGATGCCCCTGCTCTATATTCTGTCTCTGATAAGCCGCCTTTGTGCAAAGCTTCTAAAAACATCTTCTACCTCCCATCCCAGCTGTATCTCCTTCTGGGAACAGGCAGGGGTGTTTCAGGAGCAAGTATCTCTCCATGCTGTCAATTGTCCACCAAAGCTTGTTGAAAATCTGTTCTGTGTGGGCCTCTTTATTGAGTATGGGTTAGGGGATTTGGGGGTCGGGCAGGGGCATGAAACAGACACAAAGCTTACCACAGGGCAGGCACACAGACATTATAGCACGAGGTGAAGAGGATGTGT
This sequence comes from Canis lupus baileyi, assembly GCF_048164855.1. Classification (NCBI taxonomy): domain Eukaryota; kingdom Metazoa; phylum Chordata; class Mammalia; order Carnivora; family Canidae; genus Canis; species Canis lupus. The sequence continues at coordinate 29,777,309 of NC_132866.1, forward strand.
GCCTGGGAGACGGGTAGAAGGCAATGTCCATTCTTTATTCATAAATATTTTGGAGCCCCTCAGGCTTAGTCCAGGGACCTGGGCACAGAGCAGCAAGCAAAGTCACATGTCCTGCCCTCCTTCATGGTAGACCTTCTATGGTAGAAGGCAAGACAATGAACAAACATGCACTGATAGTATGGAGAAAGATAGATCAGAGGTGATGGTTCACTAGTCTTTATGAGAAGGTCAGGAAAGAAAGGCATCTCTGACAGCAAGGTGTTTGAGCTGAGACCCAAGGGAAGTGAGAATAGAGGCCTTATAAATTTCTGAGGAAGAACATCCAGGCAGAAGAGAAGTCAGGTACAAAGGCCCTAGGGTAGGAGTGAGCTGCTGTGTTGCAGGCACAGGGATATAGCCAGAGAGGCTGGAGAAAGAACCTGGGAGGGGGGAGTTGTGGCGGGGGTTCCCCAGAGCTGCAGCTGGGCCCTGTCAACCACTCCTGGCTTTTACTCCTAGAAAGTTTGTGCTAAGCCTAACTTAGATTTTGGAAAGACCACTCTGGCCACTGTTTGGGGAAAAAAAAAAAAAAAAGGCACTTGTTGCAATTGGTTACTATTGTAGAATCCAAGGATCAGAAGATGGTGGCCTGGACCAGGGTGGGGATGGTGGAAGTGACGAGAAGTGGCCAGATACCGGGTATTTTAAGATGAAGCTGGCAGTATTTGCTATTGGACAGGAAGTGGGGTGTGAGCAAAAGAGATGCCACCGGAAGATGGTGTCTGTCTTTATAAAAAAGGGGAACCTGGTGTGTGGGGAGGTGGAGGAGCAGGCTTTAGGCATTCGGGTTTGGACAAGTTGCTTTAGAGATGCCTACAGGACATCCAAGTTCAGAGGGCACATTGCAAGTGAGGGATGCAGGGAGAAAGGGCATTTCATGTGGCCTTGAAGGTGCTCATATTTAGAGATTAGAGGGAAAATGTGCTCCAAGTGGACAGAGCATTGTAAGCAGGGGAAGGGTGGGAAACAGATTGGGGTTCTGTAGGTAGCTCAGCAGCTCTGTGTTGCCCAGGCTGCTCCGGGAAAGGTAGGCAGATAGGGGCAGCCTGGGTTGACATTTGGCCACCTGAGCTCCTGCTGCCCTGGGCCTGGCCCCTTCCCTCATGTGTGCTGTCTGCTGGGCTCTGAGACCTGTCAGAGTACAGGCTGTGGTGGGGTTTATGGGGACAGGCATGCATTTAGAGGGAGGCTAAGTGGGACCTGAGACCCTGAGGCAATGGCAACAAAGGGTGTGTCGAGGGGCTGGGAGCTCCTTTAGGGTAGTACCGTCCACCAGGCGAGCAACTGCCACGCCCCCCAGACACCCCATCATTTCACCTTAGGCCTTCCTGCATTTTGCCCCTGTCACTTCCGAGAGGCTCCCATCCCCTTGACACCCAACCCTCTCTCCTCCCCCGTGCAGGCCTATGATTGAGCTCTGCATCCCTTCCTCGCTGGACCCCACCCTGGCTCCCCCCGGCTGCCATGTGGTCTCCCTCTTCACTCAGTACACTCCCTACTCGCTGGCCAGAGGCAAGGTGTGGGATGAGCAGGAGAGAAACGCTTATGCAGACAAAGGTAAAGAGCGCAGACTGTCCTGTCTCCACAGTGACAGCTGGCCACGCTCCCCCCAGTGGGCCTCTCCCTCCTGAGTGCCCTATTCAGGATTAAGGCTAGTTAAGTCCTGTGCCAGAGGGAGAGAAATACCCCCATGGAACCTAGGTCAGCACAGCGAATGCCTGCTGGGGCCAGGCACTGGGCTAAGAAAGCCTAAAAGGCACAGTTCCTGTCCTTAAGCTGCTCACAGTCCAGTCGGGATTTGGGGGATGTTACGATACAGCATACTACGTGAACCAAAGGAGGAAGCCATTTGCCTTTCCAAAGGAAGGGACATTTGAGCTGGGTAAGAGGAGTTGACCAGGCAGCAGTGGGCATTCCAAGCAAATAAACAACTTGAGCAAAACAACGAGGTGCAGAAAGCTCTGCATATTCATGGAAGACAAGTAACTCTGTATTTAGGGTTGGGGTGAGCAGGTGGGAAAGTGGGGTGGACCCATAGGCCTTTGTAATGGATTATTTACTTGCCCATAGACTGTTTTTATGTATTGCTTATTGAGATATGATTTACATTTACATTTACATTACTTAAAATAAATAGATTTTAAGTGTGTAGTTTAATGAATTTTTGTCAGTTTGCCAAGTTGTACAATCAGAGCACCTCCTCATCTTCCTCACGGCATCTTGTTTCTCCACTGTCTGGTGCACAGTGTTCGACTGCATCGAGGCCTACGCCCCTGGCTTCAAGGGCTCTGTGGTGGGCAGGGACATCCTCACACCACCTGATTTAGAGAGAATCTTTGGGCTTCCCGGAGGCGTGAGTATAAGACCAGGGGTCCCTCATCACATCCTTCTCCCTGTGACCCCAACCCCTTGGAATGCCCCCCTGGCATTCTCTTGCCCCTCCACACTCAGCCTGTACCAGGAAGGGAGCATGGTGCAGAGACAACGGTAGAGAGGGGACGGAAAAGTGGTCTGACCTAGGGAGTGCGGAGGAATGAGATCAGATAGGAGAGCTGGTGCCTGCTGAGCGGGTCACCAGGGCTGTGGCACCCCTGTCTGGACATGCATTGCCACCTCTCCCAGCTGGCTTTCTTCAGAGGGAGCTCCCCTCTTAAGGCAGCATGTCCTTGGACTTGCCTCTCTGATTTATCAAAACCTCACTGAGACTGGAGGCAGAGGGACCAGTTAGGAGGCCAGGCTCATACACCTGGCATCAGCTTCATGTGGCTCTTGGTGGCTTCAGTGAGATGAGGCCAAACTGCATGTACAAAATGCCCCCCAGCCGGCAGAGGCTTAGGATGAAAAAAAACAATGTAACCACATCTCATTAATAATTTCTATATTGATTGCATGTTAAAATGATAGTATTTCAGATCTATTAGGTTAAATAAAATATTATTTTATACATTATTGACATTCATTTCACCAGTTTCTTTTTAAATTTTAATGTAGCTCCTAGAAAATAAAAATTGCATATGTGGCTCATGTGATGTTTTTATTGGATAGCGCTAGCCCCGAAATAGAGGGCAAGAGACCCGGCAGTGGGGAGGGAACGGAGTGGGGGATATGGGAAGGTGGGGCAGCAAAACTGAGAGGTCTTGGTACAAGGTGCAAGCAGAGGTCAGGGCAGAGGTGAAGGGAAGAGTCCCTCCAGCCCAGGTGGGAAGCTGCACACTGAGGTGGGGAAGGCGGGAGACAGCAGACTTGGCAGGGAAGGGCGAGCTCAGCTTGGGACACCCTGAGAGGGTTAGCTGGAAGGATGTCCCTGTGGTGACGTCCAGGAGGTGTTGGTATCCTTGTCCAGACCTACATCATAAGTCTGACCTTCCCCCTGGCCCTTGTCCCCCTCTTTCTGGCTGCTCAGACCCAGGCCAGGGGAGCAGAACCCACCTCGAGTCCCTTGCACCTTGCCTCCTGCCATCTCCTGTGACTCTGCTAGGGCATGGACCCTCCCCCCCAATCCCCACCTCGGGCCCCAGGCTCCAGTGGGTGTCTTGGCCAAGGAAATGTGAGCTGGCTGCCAAGATAAGTCAAATCTTCCATTTTTCAACCACAGTGAAGAGGATTTATAGTCCTCAGCAAAATCCTCAAAATCCCCCTTTTCCTCACACTCTAAAGGTTTTCCTCACCTTTCCTTTTTCCTGAAAACTGCCTCTGGAAAATTCTCTTCCCCACCCGAGGACATGTACCTGTTCTCTCTCTTCCCCTCCCTTTTCTGCTTCCTAAGAGTCCAAGAAAACATGCTGGAAGAAGAACCTTCCTGGGAGACGGGGAGGGGAAGGAATGCACAGAGGCGGTAAGACCCTGGCACTCCTATGTTAACCACTGCGGCCCTGCCTCCTGCAGAACATCTTCCACTGTGCCATGACCCTGGACCAGCTCTACTTCGCCCGCCCCACGCCCCTGCACTCCGGCTACCACTGTCCTCTCCGGGGCTTGTACCTCTGCGGAAGCGGCACCCACCCAGGTGAGTGCCCAGGGCCCCTTCCCAGGTGCAGCTGTGGGGAGGGCTGGGCCCAGCAGTGAGGGAGGTGGGGGGAGAGGGAGGGGAGCAGGGAACTCCCAGGAGAACGGGCCATCCCCCACATTCTGGCTTCTGAGCATGCGGGAAAGGAGCAGAGCAGCGGGGTCCTCTGCCAGTTGGCCGCCCCCTCCACCCTGGGGGAGCTCACACCTCCCCCTCGCCAGGTCTGAGAATAGGTCCCAGAGGCGGCTCTCCAAATGCCGACTCTGGGCTCAGAGGGACCCACGTCCCTGAATCCCCGCTCCAGATTTTAGACCAGTAAGAGTTGGTAATGTTACATTTCTCAATTTAAAAATTCTTCCTGGCATCTATTCCAAGCCTAACTGACCTCGCCAAGGCTGCCGATCCCTGTGGACACGTCCCAGAGAGGTCTGTACTTCCACAGCTTCTCCCTCAAACCCTGAGTCTGGTGCTTTAGTTTCACAGTTGAGTTTCGCCATCTAGCACCTTGACTTCCAGACTGAGGGGAGCACTTGCTTGGACTGTGCCCCGGGCCCCCTGCCCAGAGCTCTGAGGGAAGAAGCCTGGGGGCGAGCTCGGAAACTGTCTCAATGGTCATCCCAGGGGCTTCTGATGCCCATGGTCCAAGCACCACCCTGCAGGCATCCATGCTCTGCTTTGTTGCTGGCTTCTCCATCAGCCCTGGCCCTGTCTGCTCCCTGGGGAGGGTTGTGAGCACAGCTTAGATTCATGGGCAGTTCCCTTCCAGGAGGAGGTGTCATGGGAGCCCCTGGACGCAATGCAGCTCATGTTGTCTTCAGAGACCTCAAGAGCATGTGACCCTGAGCCAACTCTGACCCAGGAATAAGAATCCATCCTGGAGATTTTAAGTCCCCTTTGGGTCAGCTTCCCAGGATATGGCTGGAGGCAGACAAGCCCTCATGCTCAAGCCACTGTTTTAGAAGAACCATACAGGTTACATTTGATACTTGTTAACCTTGCACCCATGACTTGGATGAATTGGTTTTGTTTTATTAAAAACAGTGTTTTGTATAGATAGTCTGTGTTTTTTTCTATATATTTTCTATGCATTAATAGATTTTGCTTATTTTTCTATATGGTAGCTTTTTCTATGTATTAGTGCATATGACTATGTAATTAATAATAGGTGAGATAAGCTTGTCTAGGATACTCAGCCTTCTCACCTTGGCTCCAAACAGTCCATTGACCAGAGCAGTCTTTAATGCGAGCACCCCTACTCACTGCTGGGCCCCACTACCAACTAGACTGGGGACTGTTCTGGGGAGGCCTAATCTACTGTGGTCACATTCCTGGCAAATTGTAAGAAAAGACCCAATTCCCCAGTGAGCCAAAAGCCATCCATTAGGGCCAGGGGTCTGAATGAAGTTTGGCATCTCAAGCCATCAAAACCACCAGTCAGGCAATAATAGTCAAGGGTAAGGGCAAAGGGATGCAGCTGGAGGGCCACCTGGGAGCTCACATTCCTGATTCGAGAGCATTCAACCTCCTACCTTCCACAAGCTACACCTGCCACATCACTGAAACCTTTAGGTGTAAACCTGTGTTATTTTAAAGTGAGCTGGGCCATCACTCTTGATCAGAAAGATTCATATAGATACCCCATGTGTAATGCAGCTCTCCTAGCCTGCTTCCCCAAATCCAGCAGCCAAGGCTGTGGTCCAGAGGGCCTCATCAGCAGGGAGGCAAAGGGTTCTGTGGCATCTCTTCTCTCCCCTACCTTGGAAAATTTATACAGATTAAGATAGAGCCATCTCATTAGTCAATCTTGCTTAACTCCAGTGTTTCATTTGTAAAGGAGTTGTTTAAAGATCAAATAAAACAATAGGTCATGCTTTGGTCCAGCATCTGGCACACCATGAACTTTCAGTACATGGTGGTGGTCTGGCTGCTAATACCATTTTTGTGCTCTGCAGAAGGCAACCTCTCCAATATTCTTTTTTTAACTTGGCACCCAGAACTGACACCAGCCTGCTAGAAGAAGCATAACTAGGACAGAACAGAGTGATCTTTGAGTCTGCTAAGCTTTTTCCATTAGAATGGCTGCCAGGCTAAGGTTCCTGGTCAGCGCTGGCACAAGTGACCTTCTGAGCTTGTTGCAAATTTGGTTCTGGTCTGGATTCTGAGATTTACTGCTTCTTTCCAGGGCCCAAAGAGGGAAAACATTTGGAAGACAGGGAAAAAGGAAGGGAGGGAGGAAGAGGAGTGTGGAGTTGATGGCAAGTGCTGGTTGAAATCTCTAGTGAGACACAGTCTTCATTCTCTGCAAAGTCAGATGCCTTGTTTACATCTCCCCCGGTCTCAGCACCCCCCATTCCCAACACTGGCGTAACAAGAGCAGAACCGAATCACAAATAGGAACCCACCAGATCCCTGGAGCCCTGGGGCACATCACATCTGATATGGTGTTTCAAAATGTCAATGACTGGTGGTGGTGGTGGTGGGTGGGGATTGGTGAATAAATGTCACAAAAGCTTGTAGGAATGTAGGGAGAAATTTAAATATAATAAGACAGAACATAAAATACAAACATAATCTTGCCTGCAGAGAAAATCACCATTACCATTTACACAATTTCCAAATAGTCTTTTAGATGATTTGGATCATATTCTATATTCTGTCTGTGGGTTTTACATCTCTATTTCAATTCATGTCATGAGCATCTTGCTGTCATTGAAATTCATTGAAAACATTATTTTAAATAGCTGCCTAATATTCTCTTGTAAGGATATACCATAATTTATTATGGAACATTGAGTTCAGCTTTGACCTTGATTGCTAATTAGCACCAGCCAAAGGCCAGGAAGCTACCCATTTACTGCGTCTACTTCCACGTGAATGACTCGCCATGATGCCTGCCAGGGTGCAGCTGCCGTCCAGGCAAACATTCCCTCGCGGAGGGACTCAGAGGACAAGTGGAAGGAGTGAAAGAGCACTCTTAGCACAGAGAGGAAAAGTTTCCCACTGTTTGGTGACTTCCTGTCTCTGCCTCATGGCTGTGGATGATAACACTTGGCCCAGGCCAAGATACGCGATCGATGGATCAGGCTGGGCACTACAGGGTGCCCAGGCCCTCGGGCTGAGTAAGGGGGACTGAGCTTCCCTAAGTGCTGACTGCACATTGGCCGTGGATCAGGCAATGGCTCCCTTGTTGCCTTCAGAATGTAAAACTCTTACAAGGATAAATAAGTCAGTGCCATATTGTTACCTGATTTACAGTTGCCCATTTCCCCAGAACAGCAGGGAGCACTTCCTCTGAGGCACAATTGTGTAAAAACCCAAAGTGCACGTGAACCTCACCTGGTTAAGTCATTAGGAAACGTGGCCGGCCCCTCCTGCTCTGATGGCCCCTGGGTGGTGTCCAGAGTCCGGGTGACAAGTGAGGTTTATAGCCCTGAGAGGAATTGGGGCGTCCTCATCGGAGGAAATGACAGATGTGGCTGGCCGAACCACCTGCGGGCCTTGGGAAGGTGCATTTTTCTGACACATGTTCTGTTTGCAAAGTATTTGACAATGCTGAGTTTTCTGCGAGACACTGCTATCACCTCCATAACAAAAGCAGAGATGAGACTTGCCCAAGTACAGGGCAGCATTCTGTAGGGGAATGAGAAAACGTGAAATAAAAACGAATACGAAATGGAAGTGTGGAGAAACTCAGACAGCAAATCTGAACAAATATTTTACCTCACCAGGAATCAATGAAATGCAGTTGAAACTAAATTATCACATTTCACCTATAAAACTGAGAAAAAATTATTGTAATAGAAAATTGTCAAAGTGGGCAGAGAAGATGTTCTCGTATGTTGTTGGCAGTGGCATAAATTTGTATTTGGTGAGACACAAAAACTAACGTCCAAAAGTCAACCCATTTGGTGGGCTGCTCAACATCTTGTCACTTAGCCTAAGGAAAATATCAGGGATGTCTGCAAGAATTTAGGTAGAAGTGTATACATGCTGTGTGACTTGCAATGGCAAAATGTTGAAAACAGCTTAAATGTCCCCAAATAGAGAATGAGTTAAAAGAATCATAATAATCGCATGTGAAAAAAAATAATAATAATTGCATGTGATGGGTATACCTAATATGTATGTATATGTATTAGAGCTATCTGTATGATGTAATGACATGTATGTCACACACAGAGACACAGAGAGAGGTGAAGAAGAACAGAACCAGAGAGACAAGTGAGAAAGAACCAAATACACCCAAATGTCAGCAATAGCCTGAAGTCTATCTCCCCACTCGGTGGCAGTTTGGAAAATGTTCCTTACTACCTTTATACAGTCTATCTTAGCTTAAGAACAAGCCCAAAGTAAATGGATGGGGCTTTGAAACTTTGTTTAAAATGTTGATCCAGGCCTGGTCTAAATGGTGTGAATTACTTGTGCATTGATGCATGTTTATTGATCATAAACCTAAGGATTTCAGACATGGTCTGGGTCTTAGTTTCTCTTAGTGGGAGGGTGAGGATTTTCCTCACTTAAAGTTCCCTTAACATCATCAAGGGGAAAGGGCAGCATATTGTAAATGTTTCAACAGTCTAATAGAAACCCTGTGTTCTTGTAAGAAGACTAAGAGGTGAACCCAAACCTGGACTTTCTTTGGTTTTATCTGAAATTACATCAGTTCTGCTAGGCAGGATGTCAGATCAGCAGCTATGCCGCTGGTTAGATATGTTCCTGACTAATAAGAGAAATGGAAGATGAAATAAATGATACTGAGCCAACATTTGCTTAGTAGCTTGGTATGCAGAAATCTTCCAAAACAATGGGTCTCTTAAGAAAAAGTAATAAAGCGTTGTCAATAGTAAAAAAGCACTGGAGCCAGACCTACACATTCTCCACTGTGCCGGTTGGCCTTTCCTCGTGTTTGATCTTCCAGGACCTCTGCAGGAAGTGTAGGTCTGGCTCAAACACTGCCATGCATAAGGGGCTGAAGATGCCTTCCTCACACAGGGGATGTGAGAATTCTATATATAAACATAGCTCACCAAAATAGGTATGCCCTACAACCCACCAATCCAGTCCTAGGCATATATCCAGCAGAAGTGCTTATGTGTGTTCACTAAAGACACATACTAAACCACTCATAGCAGCACTACTTGTAACACCTCCAAACTAGAAACTAGCCACATGCCCATCAACAGTAGAATGGATAAGTAAATTGTAGTATATCCACACAATGGAATCCTATTCAGCGATGAGAACTGAACAACCTAGAACTACATATGCCACAATACCATGTTAAGAAAACCAGACACAAAATAATACAGCTGTTGGAGTCTACTTATAAAATTTTCAAAAACAAGTAAAAAGTAACCTTTGCTGTTAGAGATCCACCTTCAAGGGTGTTAGGGACTGGAAGCAAGACTGAGGGGGTCTCTGGGATGCTGGTAATATTCTGCTGTTTGATTTATGTAATGGTTACATGCCTGGTTACATGCCTGTGTTCACTCTCCAAAAAATTCATGGAGCTCTGCATTTAGGATGTTGCAGTGTTCTGTATGTATGTTATACTTGAAGAGAAAGTTAAAAAGAAAACTAGCTTGGTGCCTGGCACAAAATGGTATTACTTATTAGCATCATTACCATAAAGCTCTTACTTAATGGCAAAGACCTAACTCTGAGTCTATACTAGGATGGGAAATGAAGAGGAGGGTAAAAAGGAAAAAAAAAAAAAAAAAAGAGGGGAAAGGACAGGAAGGATGTGCTGGACAGACCCTCAAGGTGCCCCCACCCATGATCCCTGCTTCCTGCTGTTCGTGGACTGGTGTGATCCCTCCTTTTGAGTGTGGGTAGAACCTGTGACTTGTTTCTAACCAATAGAATATGACAAAGGTGATGAGATGTATGTGACTGTGTCACAAAAGGTAATAGTGCCATCCGGCAGGAAGCTATCTCTCCCTGGCAGGCTGTGAGGAAGAAGGGGCCACATTGGGAATCCCCACATGGCAAGTCCCTGAGGTGGTCTCTAGGTGCTAAGAGCAACCTCCAGCCAACAGCCAGCAAAAAAGCCTGAAGTCCTCAGTCCTACAGTCTGAAGCAACTGAATGCTGCCAACAGCCATGTGAGCAGGGAAATAGGTCCTTCCCCAGTTGAGTCTCCAGATGACAGTGCAGCCCTGGCCAACACCTGGATTGCAGCCCCATGAGACCATAAGCAGAGGATCTAGCTAAACCTGCCTGGAGTCCTGACCTATAAAAACTGTGAGTTAATACATGAGGGTTGTTTTAAGTTTTCAGTAATTTGTTACACAGCAACAGATAATTCAAGAGAGGCCAAACAGCCAGATCTGGGTACAAAATGTCTCTGATGAAATAAATTTAATTTGTGGCCCTAGATTTCAAAATTTTTCCATTTAAAATGACCCTGTGATATGGAAGTCTCTCAGTGGGGCAAAGCTGGTGTTGGCCATCACTGAAGTCAACAATCAGACACATGGGTTTGGATTCTGACTCTACTGACATTTGACCTTGGGTATACATTTCTTTACTCTTCTGAGTCTCAGTTTCTTCTGACTAATGGGGAGCATGATATTTTGCATGGCAAGGGGCACACAACAAAGACTGGTTTTCTTTCTTCCTTATAAAATGACATGTTGCCATACTCAAAAGCAAAGTGTTTAGACAGAATGAGAGATACTCTGGAACATTCTGTGCCCAGCTGAAGCAAAGGAATAAAATTAAAGCTACTGTATGAAGAACTGGAGCAAGATTTCCTTTGGTTTCTGGTTTAGAGCTCCCTCAGAAAGAAGGCCCCCAAGTTAAGAGCTTCCATTTTGAGATAGCAGCACACACACACACACACACACAAACATACTAAACTACACCAACTCACACACACAGATCAATATGTCAGGGCAAGAGAGAAAGAAGCAGGCAGGGCAGTTTGCCAAAGACAGAATCGTTGTGTGGGCTGTTGAGCTGTATTTCTGGTCCAATAAATCAATCTGCCTTGAAAGAGTTCCTCCGACTCCATGACTATAATTGGAGCTCCCTTCCTCAGGGGCTGTTTGTTACGTTCAAGGTCAGGTGACAAGTACAGGTTTTCAGAATCAGGCACAGTCAATCTTCACCTGCCTCTGGGAAGAGCTCTACAATATCTGGAGTATTAGCTAAAAGCTAGTCCATCCGTAAGCTGTTGAAAACTTGGTAGGAATAGAATTGAGTTAACCTCTGATTTCTTTCCTTGTTAGATTTCTAAACTCACTTCAACATTCACTCTAGGATGCCTCCCCTAACCAGTGTCTCCATTAATTTGGAATTTGTTGTGTCTTATTGTAACAGAAGTATCTGGACACCAGCCCCCCAAAAAGCCAGAAAATATTAACCACTGCTGTTTATTGGGTCCCAATTCTATGTCAGGTACTAGACCAACCATGTATTTCACCTGCATTACTTCACTTAAAGCCACAACACTAGCTGTGTGTGTTCATAATTGAGGAAAATGAGCCAATGACGTTAAATAGCTTACCTAAGGTCACAAAGCTGGGAGTTAATACAGTCAAGATTTGAACTGAGGTCTTTCTCACATCAAAGGCCATGCACTAAGCAAGAACAAGTAGACAAGTGGATCCAACAAGTAGACAACTGGTTATATCATAATCAAGGCGCACTAATCGTTTATTGATTTATGTGTAGGGCTGTACACGAACGTGAAGCCATGATCCCTAGTCTCAAAGCATCTAAACTCTAGCGGGGGGAGACAAAAAACATGCATATAAAGGGTCACTAACATCTTAGGGCCATGTGACCGCACAGAGCACACCAGTGACATGTGACGGGGAGAGAGCTGCCAGTGAATAGGTAGGGTCAGAGAGTATTTCCTCCAGCAGACAGACTTGAGCCAGAGTAATTTTGCCCTAGACTTCATTGAGAAGAAAAGACTCTTTGAGTAAAAAGGATGAAGACGGCATCCTGCTTCCTCCAGGCATAGGGGTGTGGCAAAGGCATAGGGGTGAGAATGGGAAGATAGAGAGGGCTGGATTTCCACTGGAGAGACCATATAAACAAACTCAGGAACACACGGTTGGCTGGGAAGAGGATTTGTGAAAAACAGTGATGGGAAATACGTGAGACAAAAGGCTCAAGGGGAACATCATGTCCGGCTGAAGGTGGGCTTTGTTCTACAAGCAACATGGAGTCTGTCTGAGAAGATACTACACCAGAAGATTTCACACAAGTTAAGGATGGCCAGTCCCTTAACTTGTCTAAGTGGCCACATTCACGGTGTTGGCAGAGACCATCCGAGGCAAGCTTTTGGGCTGCCCTCATCCCCTCTCTTGGCTCTCTCCCAAAGCACTCAAATGAGCTTTTCAGAGGTAAAGTGAGCTAGGAATAGGATGTTGTCTCCAGGAACCAGTTTTTCAGACCATCACACCCAGCTGTGTGCCCTGGCCAGGAGCTGAGTGTGGGGATGTCAGTAGGAAGCCTATGGGGCTTCTTCTGGTCTCCATAGAAAACCCTGTCACCAGCAGCCTCAATGCCAAAGGCTCCTTGGTCACCCCTGCTACAAGACAGACTCTGGCTGTGGGGCCTGAATTTGGGGAGATACAGTTGGCAGCCTCCACTTTTTCATTAGAGATGTTTGTAAAACCTTGTAAATGTAACAACCTCCAGAGCCTTTCATTCCAAGAGTAGTCTGGACAACTGTGCCGTGAGCACCTGCTCTAGGACTGTGTAGCTGACCTATATTTCATCAAGGATCAGGACAGGATCCAGGGGCTGGGTTTCCCCCTGGAGAAGGTGGAAATCTGCTCACTGTATAAACTGGAGCCCATATTTGGAATTGGGAAGAAGGTTAATAATAGTAAACAAACTTCCTTGAAGGGATGGCCTAAAGGGAAACTGGTTATTAAGAGGGAAAAAAAACCAACACCACTGCTTTTACAGTAACTCTCCTCAGTCTATAATGAGAAAACCTCTCTTCTGTATAAACGACCTCCTAATGTGAGTCACCCCAAGACCCAGCTCCCAACCCTTAGTCCAGGAGGCAGGGGCATAATGGAGCAGTCAGGTGTAAATTATAGGAGCCCGCCAGGACAGGAAGCAGGGTGAGTTATAATAGTAGAGTAAATTAATTTCACATAAGTGGGATTAGCAGTTAAATAAATAGCAGCCCCACCACTAACCCCGTCTGGAATGCTGAGTGTCTGTCCCCTGCCAGGGGACAGAAAAACCTTATGGCTGAGCAGGAATTCGGTCACAACACGGTCACCTACCCGCTTTTAAGGACAACTCCTCTAGAAAAGTAAGGCAGAAAAATGTTTGTGTTAGAAAAGACATTCCAAGTTAAAAAAAAAAAAAAAAAGATGAGATGTGAACTGCCTTCTGTTGATGGTTCGGCTACAGTTCATGGTGGCTGCGATGCCCCATGAGTCAACAGAGCCCCAGATGCAAGCTGAGCAGTGGGGGAGGGGTCATCCAGGATTGGGGGCAATGAGTTCTACAGATGGACCCCTCAAGAGTTTCCATTCCAGGCTGAGAACGTGTTGGTTTTCTTTTTAAATTGTCAACCTCTTGATTCCTTGTTTGGTCTTTTTAAGGCTTCTGTCTTTTCACAATTTGACAGAGACCTCTGTTCAGGTGAGTGGAGTACTTGGGTTTGGGGGACCTCAGAGGCTATGGGATGTGGTGGGGAGACCAGGGTTTGAGCTAAGCCAGGAAAGGGCAGGCTGGACTGGAATTTCAGCGTTGGCTCCAAAGTAGGGTCAGTCATACTTCATGCAGTTGTTGTGAGGGTCTTAATTATACTAAGTCAAAAGCAAAAAGCCTCTAATCCTAGTTGTGACATGCTGAAGATGAACGTGTAAGTAAATGGCAGCTCTCTTTCCCCCTCTTTGACCTTCCCATGAAACAGTGGAGCCAAATAAGAGGATCCGTACTAGACACCAAAGAAGATTATATCAATGCCAGAATCTTAAGGTGGGGAGAATTAACTACCTTTTAGGTAATTCTCAGTAAGGATCTCCAGAGATGCTTCCCGAAGCTGTGATTCTTTCTCTCCATTTGTTTAGACATTAAGCCAAGTCAAATGGACTTGTAGACTTGGCTACAGCAGGGAGGGCATTACCATCAGCCCTTTACAGAACCATTTGTATGGGGCCAAAGACCACCAACACCCTACCTATTCTATATCTCCTCTGAGTTTGGTAAATTAAGGGGCTGAGGTGTAGGGGAAGAAGATGAGAATGCAGAGGAACCAGATGAATTTGTGGTACTGAACCTGTTGAATATTCAATATTTGTGACTCACTTCCTGTGTATCTTAAAAGAGAAGAACCTGACATTATCCACTTGATTATAAATGAATGCCCTCTGGTCTCAGAAATAACCCTACTAATTTTATTCTGCTAACCTTGAGTGTAAGATGAAAGTTATTAGAATAGCACAAATCCAGAAAAACAGGGAAGCAAGCCACCAATTAAGGTTCCATAAATAATAGGGTGACCAATCAGGCCAGCTTGCCCAGATTTTCTTGGTTTTAGCATTGAAAGTTCTGCATGCCAGCTAAACTCTCTGTCCTGGGCAAACTGGCATGACTGGTCACTCTACCATACAAGTAAACTGTACGGGATTAAGTCCATCTCTCCCTTAGCAATAGGGATCTATGAGCCATTGCTTACTGAGCTGCAATTCATTTCTATATAATGTCTAGATAGTGGACAATTACATAGGCCAAAAATACCCACTCAGGACAAACAAAAACCTGTCATGGCCTAAAATGGATAATGAGGGCACAACCCAATAGTAATTTATAAATAAAGAGTCTGAATAACAACAACTGAAAACCACAACATAACAACTGCTAAAACACCAAGTAAAAAGAATCCTTCCAAAAATCGGAGAAATTCTGCGCATGTAAAGTAGAGGAGGAAAACCAAATTGAGTCCTCAGTAAACTGTGTGAACACTAATTTTAGTTTATGAATACCAAATTTTTGTGGGTTACTGGCAAATAGCCTTTAATTGCATGTGAGGAGGAAAGGCCATGAAACGTGTCCGCAAGTCATCTGGAGAAACCACAGAAGAGACTTGCATTTTGGGGTCAGTTCATCGTCATCACAATGACATTTAATTCCTACCAGGATAGCACAGGCAACACCATGAAAGTTGCTGCTTTAGCTCACTTCATAAATGAGAAAAACAAGGCCCAGACGAGTTAAATGACTTTTTCAAAGCTCTAACGGTCAGAGAGATACCACAAAGATCTTCGTGCTATAGAGCTGTGTCAGGAAGGCAGATTTTTAGATACGGAATCTGTCCTGTTTGGTTGTCCCTCTAGATGTATCTGAAATAGTGAAAGGATGAATTCAGTTGGCTTCCACGAAGATATGCTTGAAGTTCTAACCCCACTATCAGCGACTGCGACCTCACTGGGATAGAGGGTCTTTGCAGACACATCAAGCTAAGAGGAGGTCATTAGGGTGGGCCCTAATCCAATATGACAGCCCTCCTTCCTTTCCTAGAAGAGGAAAATTCACACACATGCATGTACACACATAAGCACACAGGCACACAAACGTGCAAGCACACATGCATGCACCTAAGTGGGCACACGCACGCACACACACACACACACACACAAACACACACACACATGTGACTGTGCTCTAAGAAGATACAGATGCAAGAGGGAGGTGGAGCTCTGAGTCCAACAGCCACAAGCCAAGAAATGCCTGGGGCTACTAGAGTCAGGAAAAAATCCTGGAAGGATCCTCCCCTAGAGGCTTCTGAGTGCACCTGGCCCTACTGACACTTTGATTTCAGACTTCGAGCCTCTAGGCCACAAGAGAATAAATTTCTGTTGTTTTCAGCCACCTAGTTTGTGGTACTTTGTGACAGCCGCCTGGGAAACTAACACAGGACCCCAAAGTAGCTCCCAGCCTCCAGGGCCTGGGTATCTTCCCTCTGACACCTCTCCTAGCAGCT